>NC_045481.1:62795441-63395441 GCF_009650955.1 Corvus moneduloides
TGGCTGCCTTTGCAGGAGGAAAAGGAAGAAAAGACCACGGACCACTCCCAGCCCAGGAGGGACTTAGAGGAGCAGCATTCCCACCCCAAATTCCAGCATTGGAGCGTGGAGCACAAGTGGGACAGACCTGGAAGCTGCTGCCCAGGGCCACCTCAGACCGTTAATTAATGTGCCAGACACCCTGGTTAATTAGTGAGGGGAACACCCTGGCGCTGAGAGGCTGCTGGGGCAATTCCCGAGGCTGGGAAGGGGTGGGGATGAGGAGCACCTTGTTTTGGAGCACAGCAGTGAGGTGCAGGTTGGTGGGAGCGGCGGCGCTCTGAGGTAGGTTTGTGAGCTGCTGCACAAGGCTGGTGACTGTTCCCAAGGGAAGGTGGTAGAGGACGTGGGAAAAGGGCCTCAAGAGGCAGGGAAGCACCTGTGGAGAAAAGAGCACAGTTGGGAGCTCCACACGTTTCCCTGGTGTTGGAATTGCAAACCAGCTTCTCCCACACAGCCCCTGCCAGGAAAGGCAGGAACTGCCATCCCGAAGACACACGGAGCCCTCCCAGCCTCTGGAACCTCACCTCATCCTGAGCATCCTTCTTGATGAGGAAGGGCAGGTTCCTGGCCGTGGCCATGAGCACGTCGGCCGCTTGCTCCGGAGCCAGGAAGGGAAGGATCCGGGCCACCAGGCGTTTTCCTTTCCGGATGCACATGATCTGCATGAAGTGGTCATCGCTCAGCCTGAGGAGGAAAAAGGTGCCAACTCTGACCTGGGAGCATCCCAGGGTTATCCCACGGCTGGATCTGCCCCAGCACCAGGTGGAAAATACACCCATGCCTCGAAAAACATCCCTGAAGAGGGAAAAACTACACAGGAATGACATCCCTAGTCCTCAGCTCTGGCTGTTGGAGGAGATGGAAGTTGTGACAGCGAGGGTAAAATGGCAAAAAAAAAAAGTTACTTCAGCCTCCTGGAAGAGTCAAACATCCATGGAAAACTGGCTTCAGTGGTCCCAAAGTGCTGGAGCTCCCAAACCCCACTCACCTGTCCTGCCCAGGTGCCTTCCCCCTCAGATTGTCATACATGTCACAGATCTTCTGCTTCCTCTCTCCCATCAGGGCTGGCCGCTCCCCTTCCAGGCTCAGGAGGTAGCGGCGCTCGTAGTCCTCCACGTCCAGGAGGAGGCTGTACGTCTGCAGGGAGCGTGGATCACTCAGGGAATTATGGATCATTCAGGGAATCATGGAATGGGTCGGGTTGGCCCACCTTTTATCCCACCATGGACCTCTGAGGGTCGGGACAATCCCCCTCAAACTCACCTTCTCGATCGTGACGAGGGTCTGCCGCCTCTTATCCCGGACTTGCTTCTCCTTCGTCTCCTGCCGGGGAGGGAAGAGGGAGTCAGGGCTGTGGGAAGCAGCCACAGGGCTGTGTTGGAAGGGAGGAAGGCCAGGAACTCACGTCATCCTCGCTGCGGGACGTCACCACGGCGTCGATCATCTTCCGGGGGTTGTTGACACTGGAGACGGTGAGTTTTCCCAGCGAGCCCTCAAACTGCACTGCAGGAAGGAGGGAGCAGGGAAGCCGAGGGATGAGTCCCCTCAATCCCAGGATAAAAGGAGCCCTGGGGCTGCTGGAGAGCTTTACCTGGCTTGTAGGTGTGCTCCAGCTTGGCCACCTGAGGGGTGATGAGTTTAGTGCGCTCCTTCTTGGGACCGTCACCGTGCACTTCCTCGGCTGCTGCCAACTTCTCCAGCTTCTGGAAGTAGTTCTGAGGCAGGGAGAGGAAAAGTTGAGAGCCTTCTCCCAAAAAAACCATTGGCCATCTCCCTCTCCTCAGCTCCACCATCTTCCCAACATCATCATTCAAGCCACAGCTGAGCCCATCCTCCTCTCCCATCCCTCAGGATGACACAGATCGAGGCTCCTCCTCAGCCCTCTCTCAGGACAATGACAAATCCACTCTCCCTGTGGGGTTCCCAGTTCTTCCCAGTACATCCCAGTTAGCCTGCCTTGCTCCACTGGCACCCTGCCAGGGCCTCCCCACCCAATCCACCCCCTTTCGCGACGGCAGAGCTCTGCTGACTCACATCCTGCACCAGTTCCTCTTCTCTACTGGGACCAGCTCACCCACACATCCCTAAAAACCTCTGCCAGCTCCAAAGGGGACAGTCCCAGCAGGCACAGCTCTCCTACCTCACTCAGCCTCCCAGTGTCCGTCCCAGACATTTCCCTCTCTCTCTGGGGACCCTCAAATGGTCCCTCAGCCACCACCTTGCTCCACCTGCTCCACACCTGGCTTTTCCCAGCACTGTCTGGCATTCCCTATTCCTGAACTGGAAAAAAGCAGGAGCAATCTCTCCCTATCCACCTTCCCTACTGCGCTCTTCGGATTCCCACAGGACCCACCACCACCATTCTCAGTCAGATCACAGTCAGCCTTTCCCTGCCCAAGGATCTCTCCTTAATTTTCCACGTAGCACCTTCCCCATTTTCCATTCCAGGGGTTTTATCCCGGCTCTATCACACTTCTGATGGAGAGGAGCTGCTCTCCTGTTATCCCAGACCTATTAATCCCGTGTCCCCTGACATGTCCTCACTTCTGGAAATCTCATCCAAGAAGAGGGAGTCAGCTCTTCCCAGCGATGCTGCTCCCACCCTGTCTCTTTGCCTTCCTCTTCCAGGGAGGAAAACAATCCATGGCATCTCTCTCTCTGGACTGACATCCCCTTCCCACCCAATACCCAACGGACAGAGGGCAGATCCTGCTCCCAAGTACCTGGTAATAATAATCATCCAGGTAGGGGTCAGTGCTCTGCAGCTGCATCATCTGGATCTTGGACACCCAGTCCTTTTCCCGCTGCAGCATGAGGTTGGCGTAGGGATCCTTACGGATTTGCTCCTGATGGCTGCTCCGGTGGCCCCCTCGGTCCCCCCCGGAGCCGTTGAGGCTCCGGTGCTGGCTGGCAGGAGAAGAAGGGCACCCGTGAGCACACCGGAGCTACAGGAAGGGACAGAGAGGGGGGACAGGTGACCCCGGAAGCAGGACACGTCCCCGTGCCACGCGGCCCCGTCCCTGTCCCCGCACTCACTTCCGGTTCTGCTGCTGCCGCTGGTGCAGGAGCCGGCGGTGCTGGGGGTGCAAATGCGTCGTGTCCGGCCGGAACATCTGGGGCTGCGGCCTGGGGAGAGCAGGAATCGTCAGGGATGGATGCAGGGAGCGGGCAGGACGCTGGCAAAGGGACAGGGACAGCACCGACCTCAGGTTCTGCAGGTGGGATCCGGGGCCCTGAGGGTGCGGCAGCTGCGAGGGGGGCGGGGGGGGGGGGAGCCCCGAAAAAGGCACGGAACCCTCCGGCCGGGGACATCATCTGCCCAACTCTGCCCTGGAGCAGCTTGGGATTCACGGAGGGCAGCGGGCTCCCCACCAGCCCGGACACCCGGGCAAACTGGCTGGGGGACATTCGGCCGGCCTGGAGGGGCAGAGAGGACACCTGGAGTCAGCCGGGCAGGAAAAGGATCTGGGATGGCCAGCAAGAGCCATGGAGAGCCAAGTCCCGGAGCCACGCGGAGAGAAAGGTGGGATGAAGCACGGGAAGGGGCTTTACCTGGGCTCCTCCGAGCAGCTGGGCTCTCTGCAGGTGTGTGAGGACGGGAGAGACGCTGTGGGGGAACGGGTGGCCCAGGAGGGAGGAATTCTGGGGAGAGAGATGGCAAGAGGGAGCCCCGTCACACACCATGACTGGCAGACGGGACAAACCCCAGGAAGGCCAGGCTCCATGGAGCAGGGATGAGCCACAGGAACACGGGGAGGTTTTGGAGGGGAGGGGCTGGACATCAATCCCCAAAAACAGGGATGAGGGGAAGCTGGATACCGGAACATTGCAGAGCTGGTTGGGGGACATCCTCTCTCCATAGGGAGCGGGATAACGCTGCTGCATGGTAGCTCGGATGTGGACAGGCTTGGGACACAGGATCTGGGAGGAGGGGAGCAGCTCGGTCACTCCCCCTGGGAAGCCGCCTGCACCCCCGGGAGTGCTGGGAAGCTGGGAATCGAGCAGGTACCTGCTGGTTGAAGTTTGGGATGGCAGCCTGTTTGGGGGGGGTGCCGATGGGAACGGCCCGGACCGGGGGGCTCCCGATGACGGGGGACGAGGAGCGCCGGGGCAGCGCCCGCTCCGACGGATCCCGCTCCTCATCCCGAGCCTGCGGAGGCCTCTGGGGCAGGGCGTAATCCAGCACGGACACCGACGGCATCTCCTGCGGGAGGAACACCGCCCTGGAGTCACAGGCTGGGACAGGGAGGAGGCTCCTTGTCCCCCCTTCCTCCTGCCGGCTCTCCACGTCCCACTGCGCTTCCCTGGGCTCCCCACGCGACGCTGGGCGTTCCCAGAGCGCACGTGACTGCCAAGAGCATCCCGCTTGGGATAACGGGGCGTGGGGTGGGAATTCTGGGTCACCTCCCAGCCCGGCAGAACCAGGAGAGGGTTGGGAGAGGGTTGGCCATGCAGCACTTCAAAGCCCGACTCTTAAGCAAACCACAACAACACGAAAATCCTCTGCCTCCAGGCACCAGCATTCCCAAATCCGGCTGGGAGCCCTGAAATCCCTCAGACATCACCAGGCATCCCAGATCAGCGACAGCTCCCCATCCCAGCCCTCCAGGGTCCGAGGGGGGACAAGAGGTGACAGCTACAAGGGTCCCCAACGAGCCACGGATGCAGCCAGAGGGAAGCGGGACACTCCACTATCCCAGGTACAGTTCATCCCACCCAGCTGGCTGCCACAGGGATTTGGGATCACCAGGGAAGAGCCCCCTGCCCTCAGCGCCCTACCTGAGCGAGGAGCGGTCCCCGGATGCGCCGCAGCACGGCCGAGCTGTCCCAGATGCTGGAATTCAGCCCTCCAGGCTGCTGGACAACACAAGGAGAGTCAGGACGGCGCTGTGGGATCCATCCCCACATCCCTCCGGATCCCCCAGCCCATTCCCACCTGCGGGGGATCCCTGGTGTGCACGGCCTGCATGATGGCCGGGTCCTCCAGCTCGCTGTCGATGACGAGCCGCGTCAGCCGCTCGGCCAGCGCGTCCTCGGGATCGCCCAGAACGTCCCCGTCGTTCCCAACGGGACCGTCCGGCTCCCGGCTCGACCCGGCCTTGTCCTCCAGCTCCGCCAGCCGCTCATGGGCCTCCTGCCAGTCGTCATCTGCCAGGAGGGGCACAGGGTGAGGGACGCAGGGCGGGGGGGATCTGGGGGGTCAGGGAGATCTGGGGGGGACACTCGGGCTCTCACCGACGGCCCCAGCGCCGAAGGTGTCATCGTTGAACTGGTCGATGTCTTCATCCTCCTCCCCCAGGGCCTGGAAGGCGTCTTCATCCTCGTCCAGCGGGCAGTCCTCCAGGGACTGGGACAGCCGGCAATGGGGTCAGCTCCCTTACACCTCCCTGATGAACCCCCAACCCATTATACTATACAACAACCCCCCCCAGCCAGCGATACCTCCCCCAGCCCCACTGCCCGCCCACGGAAATCTCCCCAACCCATTATTCCTACACGGGGACTCCCCGAACCCGCTGGATCTCCCCAATGACCCCTCCATACCGGAAGAGTGATCCCTCCCGTTATACGCTCCCCCAGCCCGTTATAGGTCCCCAGTGCCCCCCCCAGACTCCTCCCGTCACCCCGGAGCCCCCTCCCAGCCCCTCAGACCCCCTCAGTTACCCCCCTCCCCAACTCATTTTACCTCCCCCGCCCAGTCCGTTATACCCCACCCCACCCCGTTACACCGCCCCGGTGCCTTCCGGGGCCGGTTCTCCCGCAGGCCCCGCAGGGCCCCGCCCGCCCTGGCCCCCCCGGCCCCTCCCCGCTCACCGGGTACCGGAACATGGCGGCGCCGGCGCCCCCCGCCCGCAGGCTCCGCGCCGCCCGACCAGGCCCCGGCCCCCGCCGCGCATGCGCCGCCGCGGGCGCAGCCGCATGACGTCATCCGCCGCCACCGCCCCGTGCCCCTCCCGCCGGCGCGCGGTGGGGCGGGGCTAACGCGGGCCGCGCCCCACCTCAGACCACGCCCCCTCCGTGAGGGCTTCTTAAAGGGGCAGCGTCCCTTTTTCTCCCGCCCACAGCGGTGACACCCGCGTGCCCCCGCCCGCAGCCGTGCCGCCCAGTGCCACCCCACCCACAGACAATGTCACCCCATCCATAGCCCCAGCAGTGTCCGTCCAGCCCTGTCCCCAGCTGTATGCCATCCCCAGTCATGTCCCCCAGCCGCGTCTCCCCCAGCTGGGACCGCTGTCCCCAGTCACGACCCTCAGTCGTGTCCCCTAACTGCAGCCATGTCCTCAAGCTGTCCCCTATCCCTGCTCGTGTCCCCTGTCCCCCCGTCTGCCTCCTGTACCCGTAGCTGTGTCCCGTTCCCAGCTGTGTCCCCAGATGTGACCCTACCCACGGCCGAGCCGCGTCCCCTGAACCCCGCCACGTCCCCAGCTGTGACCCGCATCCATAGCTGTGTCCCCAGCTGCGTCCCCATCCACACCCCCTGTCCCCCCTCTGCGTCCCCGGCCGTGTTCCCTGTCCCCAGCCGTGTTCCCTGTCCCCAGCCGTGTTCCCTGTCCCCAGCCGTCCTCCCGCCGCAGCCACACGTGGCAGGGAGGGGGTGACACGTCCTCACCGTGTGACCCCCGTGGGGGACCAGCTTCCTCATGGCCTCCGAGCCCACATCGTCCCCCACCTCTGCCACCCCCCGGGGGCTCCGGGGGCCATCCCCAGCTGCCGCCTCCGGCGGGTCCGGGTGTCCCAGGTGAAGGGGTGGCTCCACCTCGTCCCTCCCCTCGGCGCCTTCCTTGTGCCCGTCACTGGGGATTAGCGCAGGGACAGCCCCGGGCTTGGGGACAGGCACGGGGGACAGGGCCATCCGCCACCTCGCCTGGATGTAGGAGGCCTGGCCGAGCGGCGAGGACCGAGGGTGACACCCCCCATCCCTGCGCTGGGCGAGGACGGGGACCCCCCCGCGCCCCCCCAGCCCTTGGGGGCACCATGAAGGACCGGCTGGAGCAGCTCAAGGCGGTGAGGGACCCCCGGCGTGGCGAGGGGAGGACAGGGGACAGACACCCGCAGGGGGCCCCTCAGGAAAAGGGTGACACCGTGATGGGGGTCCTCGAGATCCCACCCCATGGTGGGTGAGGGCGTCACGGGGAGAGGGGACCCCAAAAACCAAGTCTGTGGCGGACGGGGACGTCATGGGGTGGATGTCACCGAAATGCCGCCCCACGGTGCGCGGGGGTGCCACGGGGATGGGGGGGACCTCAGGCCCCATCCCATGGTGGGTTGGGGTCTCGGGGACACCCCAGTCCATGGTGGGCGGGGACACCGGGCGTGGGTGGCACCGAGACCCCACCCCGCGGTGCGTGGGGGTGTCTCGGGGGTCACCCCATGGCAGCTGGGCGACCCTGAGCCTCCCTCCAACGGGGGCGGCAGGTGGGAAGGACTGGGGGGGGTCATCCCCGTGCGGTTTGGGGGTACGGTGGGCGTCTTGGGGTGACGTGATGCCCCCAGCCAAATCCCGTCCCCCCCACGCCGTGGGGTGCAATGGGGGGACACCAGGGGGTATGGGGGAGGGGTGTCCGTCCTGCGGGGGGACGGCAGTGAGTTTGGGGTGCCCGCACCCCATCCTGCACCCCACACTTCCCCACGTTCCCGCCACCAGCGCTGCTTCCTTCTCCCTTTTTCCCGCTCCGCCGTGGGGCCCCACTTCCCCCCTGTCCCCCTCTGCTCCCCAGCATCGGCTCCCCATGGATTTGGGGGGTCCCAGCAGGCCCCCAACTCGCGGCCGGGCCCCCAGCCGTGGCAGGGAGGCTTGGCAGGGATTTACCGGGATTATGGAGCCATCAGATAAAGCCCTCACGGGGGAGCGAAGGGATTAATTTTATTTTTACTCCAGCAGCAGGAGGAGGGGGGTGGGGAGTCCCAACCTGGGGTCTGTCCCCCTCCCCAGGACACCCCAACCACACCCCCGGGGTGCTGGTGCAGCTGAGGGGGTGAGGGGAGGCAGAGGGGCTGGGACTGGGTTTTGGGAAGGGCTGGATTTGGGAGCGTGTGGGTGAGGGCCTGGGCACGACACTAGGGTGTGGGGCACCAGCCACCTTTGTGCCCCCCAGGGCTGCCCCAGACCTGCCGTGGGGCCATGGTTGAGGACATAAACCCTGTCCCATCCCCATCCCATCGCTGTCCCTGTCCGCTCCCTCTGGCCAAGCCCAGCAATCCCTTAATTCCCGGCCTTGCTTGGCCAGATGTGAGCTGGGCTCGGCCCCCCCGGCTCTTCCCCGCTGCAGATGTCCCCTCCTGCGCCACCACATCCCCATGGCTACTCCCCCCGTGTCCCTGTCACCGCCGGGGGGCCCCCGGGGGGCGCTGGCAGGGCACAGGGTCCCCCGAGTGCTGTGTCCCAACAGAAGCAGGATGCGGACGATGAGGAGGAGCTGGAGATCGCCGTGGACAACACGGCGTTCATGGATGAGTTCTTCTCGGAGGTGAGGGAGGGCTGGGAGCAGGGCTGGGGGGGGCAGGGCTGCCTCCTAACCCCCCTCCCAAAATCCTCCCAGATCGAGGAGACCCGGCAGAACATCGACAAGATCTCGGAGAATGTGGAGGAAGCCAAGAAGCTCTACAGCATCATCCTCTCAGCCCCCATCCCAGAGCAGAGTGAGTGTCCCCACACCATCCCCTGCTCAGGGAGACCCTCCCTGGGGACATTCCCATGGTGGCTCACACCCGTGATCCCACAGAGACCAAAGATGACCTGGAGCAGCTGACGGCAGAGATCAAGAAAATGGCCAACAGCGTCCGTAACAAGCTGAAGAGTGAGTGGCCCTGTCCCTGCTGCCATGTCACGGGTGTCCCTGTCCCCCTGGGACGCTGGGATCACGGGGGCTGGCAGTGGGGAAGGTTCCTGAGGGGTTGGGGTCTGGCTCTCTCCAGGTATGGAGAGGAACATTGAGCAGGACGAGGCACGATCCTCCGCCGACCTCCGGATACGCAAGTCCCAGGTGAGCTCCGTTGCACATCCGGCATCCCCAGGTCCCACCCTGTCCCCCATGGTGACAAGGTGTCCCCAAGTCTCCCAACTCTATCCCCAGCAGCACCTTGTGATCCCAGGCTTCGTGTCCCTCTGCCCCGTCCCCAACACTCTGTGCTGTCCCCTCGTGCTGGGACGTGCCACATCCTGGGTCCCCTGGCTCTCACGCCACTGTCCCCTCTCCCAGCGCTTTGTCCTGTCCATCCTGGGATCAGGAACACGCCGTGCCCCGAGTGTCACTGGGCTGACTTCCCGTCCCCATCCCCAGCACCTCCTCTTGTCCCCTGGGCAGTGTCACACCTGTGTCCTCGCTCCTGTCCCCTGTGACAATGGGGACATGCCGTGCCTGGGGTGTTCCGTGTCCCCGTCCCCAGCACCGGGTCCAGTCCCCCTGGGGTGTCCCCATCCCCAAGTCCCTGTCCTCACGTCCCTGTCCGTGTCCCCAGCACTCGGTGCTGTCCCGCAAGTTCGTGGACGTCATGACCAAGTACAACGAGGCGCAGGTGGATTTCCGGGAGCGCAGCAAGGGCCGCATCCAGCGCCAGCTGGAAATCAGTGCGTGACCACGCCCCGCGGGAGGGGTGGGCGGGGCCTGGCAGAAAACCCCGCCCCTTTCGTGACGTGGGTGGGGTCAATCCACCTAGACCCCACCCCTTGACCAAATTTGGTTCAGTGGGTGGAGCCAGACTCACAGAGCCCACCCCTTAACCCGAACTGGGCGGGGCCTGTTCCCACCCCTTCCCACGTGCCCGCAGCCGGCAAGAACACGACGGACGAGGAGCTGGAGGAGATGCTGGAGAGCGGGAATCCCTCCATCTTCACCTCGGGGGTGAGCCCTGACACGGGAGGGCGGGGGACACCAGGGGACACGGGGCGGGGGGTGTCACAGGGCCAGGCCTCCCCGCTGACGTTGCCCTGTCCCTGCAGATCATGGACTCGCAGATCTCGAAGCAGGCGCTGAGCGAGATCGAGGGGCGGCACAAGGACATCGTGCGCCTGGAGAGCAGCATCAAGGAGCTCCACGACATGTTTGTGGACATCGCCATGCTGGTGGAGAACCAGGTACGGGGGGACACGCAGGGACCTGGCTGTGGGGACACGGGGACAAGCAGGGACCTGGCTATGGGGTCACAGGGACCTGCATGGGACCACAGAGTGGCCCAGGGACCTGCCCAGGGGGATCCAGGCATGCAGCGATGTGGGGTGGGGTGGTGACCACTGCATGGAGACAATCCGGTGCCGGGGCCAGGCACGCTGGGTGGGTGGGTGCCAGCACCCCGGGGTGCTCTCAGTGTCCCCGCCCCCCGTCTCTGTGTCTCCCGGGTGCTCCGTAGGGAGCCATGATCGACCGCATTGAGAACAACATGGACCAGTCCGTCGGATTTGTGGAACGGGCCGTGGCCGACACCAAAAAGGCTGTGAAGTACCAAAGCGAGGCCAGGAGGGTGAGACAGACCGACGGCCCCCGTGTCCCCTCCACAGCCCCCAGTGTCCCCTCTGTAACCCCCAGTGTCCCCCTCTGGCCCTCAGAGTGCCTTCACATCTCACAGTATTCCCGGCACCTCCCTCATATCCTCCAGCAGCCCTGAGATCCCTTTATGTCCCTCAGTCACCTCCTGTCCCCCCTCAGCCACCCCTGATATCCCCCAGCTGACCCCAATAACTCCCACCTCCCCCCAGTGACCCCATGGGGGGCTGGCAGCTCTGTTCCTCTCTGTCCCACTGCCACCCCTGAGCCCCCTCCCACCCTCAGGTGTGATGAGCTGCTGAGGGCTCAGCCCCTCCTGCCCCATCCCCAGGGCTCTGCAGCACCTCTGGCTCTTCAGGGCCCCTTGGTGCCCTTGTGTCCCCCCCACATGGGACAGGTGTCATCAGCCCCGACTTGCCCCTGTCCCCCCAGAAGCTGCTGATTTTGGTGGCAGTGGCCGTGCTCTTGCTGGGGACAGTTGCCCTCATCATTGGACTCTCGGTGGGGCTGAACATGAAATAGCCCCTGGGGCGAGGGTCTGTAAGTGTTGGGGGGCAGGGGACCCCCACTGTGGGGACACGGAGCCCTGGGGCATCCCAGTGTCATCTCCTGCTTGGGGGGCTCCAGTGCTTTGGGATTTGGGGCTGTCACAGGGCTGGGGGTGGGGGGTTCTGGGCTCGGCAATCTCGGGTCTGCGGTGCTGGGGGTCTGCGTTTTTGGGGGTCTGCAGAGTTTGGGGGTCCATGGTGCTCTGGGGTCTGTGTTTTTTGGGGGTCTGCAGTGCTCGGGCGTCTGTGATGTTCAGGGGTCTCTGGTGCTCAGGGGTCTGCGCTGTTTGGGGTCCGCATTTTTTGGGGTCTGCAGTGCTTGAGGGTCTGTGTTGCTCGAGGCTCTGCGTTGCTTGCGGGTCCATGTTGCTCAAGGCCCTGGATTTTGGCTCTTCGCCACATCCGCCATCCCTGCTCCCTCCTTCCCGCGGCAGTCCCGGTCCCCTTCCCCGCCGGCTCTTCCAGCTCCCCTTTCCCTCCTCCAGACGCTCCCGACCATCCCAGCGATGTCACCTCCCGGCGGGACCCTCCCCGGCACCGATCCTGGACCCCTCCTCTCCCTGCTTCTCCTGGACCTGCTGCTCCCAGCCCTCCGTGTCCCGGCTCCCGCCGCGGGCTCCAGCACCGCCCGTCCTGCTGCTCCCTGGGATCTGCCCCCGCGTCCCCTCCAGCCACAGCCCTGGCAAGGGGGTGACAAGGACACAAATCCGAGGGCCGGACGCTCACCCACGCGGGCATCCCGCTGGAATGAGGGCGGGAATAGGGACAGGACACAGCGTTTGGTGGCACCAGCGTGGTTTGCTGTCACCGTGCTGTGACAGACGGAGCTGTCGGGGGTCCCCATCCCCTCTTGGCTTTGATGTCCGGGCGGGAGGATGTGTTGATCGTGGATATTTAATTCCCGTTGGAATAAAATCCCGCTGATCCCGCCCCGTGCCTCCTCTCCGTGCCGGCACCGGCAATGCCCAAAGCCACCGGCACTGCTCCGGTTCGGCTCCCGCTGTCCGGGGATTTGGGGGCTGGACCGGCCCCGTTTCCCGGTGCTGAAGGACACCCTCCCCAGCCCATTCCCTTCCCCTGTCCCCCTCCCCAGCCGTGTCCCTGCCTCACAGTCCCTGTCTCCCCGAGCAGAAGAAGATCCTGATCATGTTGTGCTGCATCATCCTCGCCATCATCCTGGCAGCCAGCATCGGGAGCATCTTCGCCTGAGCCCCCCGCCCGCTGCCCTCCAGGTGACAGGGACAGGGCTGGGGGTGGCACGGGGGGTCCCTGGTGCCCCCCAATGCCAGGGAGCGGGTTCGGGCTGCCACGCTGGGAAGGGACGGGGATGGTGCCACGTCCCCTTCCTGAGTGTCACCTCATCTTCCTCCCTGTCACAGGTGGCCTTTCCCCCCTCCTGCCCCCTGCCTGGATGATCCATCGGAGAGACCCCGGCCATGCCCTGATCCCCGGAGCCCCGAGGACATCCCACGTGTCCCTGGAGGAGTGGAGCCCACCCGCCGCACTCCCCCCTCCCCTCCCAGCGCCAAGGTCCCCTCACTCCTCCTCCTCCTCCTCCTCCTCCACTCAGGTGACAGTCGGTGGCCGCTGTGACAAGCAGCCCCTCCTCGGTGGCACGGAGCGGCCGGGAGGGCTGTGTCCCTCTCGGGGGGGGGGACACAGGGCTCTGCCTTGCCGGGGCGGCCGGAGGAGCCTCTCCCTGTGCTTGGTGCTCCTTGGATGTGCAGCCACCCATGCTGGAGCCTTCCTCCTCAATAAAGAGCTCACCCACACTCTGCCTCGTGGCTCCAACCTGACCCGTGGATCCCTCAGGATGCTCCCAGCTCCAAACCCCACTTTGGGATAAAGATCCTCATCCCTCAAAGCCTGATCCATGTATCCCTCAGGATACTCCCAGCTCCTAAACCCACGCTAGGCTCTTGTGGAAGAGTTTAATTCCCAAAGGAATCCAATCCGGCCGCTCCTCACACCCTGTGCCTCAGGAAGAACTTGCCCCAGTAACGTCCCTTGAGCCGCAGGTCGTAGGGGCTCAGGTACTTCCTCATCCCCAACATGTTGGAGGCCACCACGCGCTCGAAAGTCCAGGGATTTTGGTTGTTGAGCCTCTTCTTCTCCTCTTCCCGCCGCATCTCCTGGAGGCTCTCCCGGCTGACGGGGATGGCCGGGAAGGGCAGTTTTTGGGCCACCTGGGCCAGGAAGGGCCTGACCTCCGCGAACTCGCAGCGCCCGCCCACCTCCACCACCAGCCTCCCGCTCTTCACCGCCGTCACGTAGTGCTCGATGGGGCCCTTCCCGCCGCCCATCCGGTGTCCCAGACTTTTCCGCGTCACCGACTTGTAGGGGGCGGGCACGCGCCACACGGCGAACATGGCCTTGGGGTCGATGCTGCGGCCGATGGTCAGGCGGATCATCTCGAAGTGGCCCCAGTGCAGGTACCCCCCGCCCAAAGCCTGCGGGGGGACAAGGGGGGGACGGCTCAGGCACACTCAGTGCACGGAGGGTCCCGTGTCCTGCCCGGGAACACGCGATCCCAGCCTCTGGAATGCTCCCCCTCGGTCCGTTCCCGCTCACCAGGATCCCGTACTGGCCCTGGGTGAAGTCGGTGGCCACCTGGGACGGGCCACGGATGTCACGGAGCCGCCGCGGCTCCCGTCGGACCTTGGGCACCGCTGGCACCTTGTCCATGAACTTCAGCTTCGGCTTCTCCGGGAAGGTGATCCCTGCCGGGGAACACCAGGATCACCGGGATCTCCGGGAACAGACCGGCGAGCGCCCCCTCCACCCCTCGCGGGGTTCTCCCGCCCTCCATCCCCCTCACCGCTGTAATCCGGGGGCAGCGCCAATTTCTTGAGCCCCGCCCGGGGAACCGCGACGCCGCCGGGACCTGCGGGACAGAGCGGGGGGGTCACGGCTCTGGGCGGGATGGGGGGTTCGGGCAGCGCCGGGAGGGGAGGAGGGACCCCGCGGGGCCTTCCCTTCCCGGTCTCAAGATTCCCCCAGGCCAGCACAGCCCAGCCGGGGGTCCCGCCAAGCCCTCAGTACCTCCCCGGTGTCAGCCCTTCCGAGCCCCAGCCCGAGCCCCAGTGGCCCGGAAAGGTCCCCCCGGCCTTCTGAACCCCCCAAAAAGCACGGGCGGGGCCCCCTGACCTCCCCCGGCCCGGAGCGGCCCCGGGAGCCGCCATCGCCACATCGCCGGGACACGCCGGAAGTGCCGCAAAGGCGCCGCCATTGGTCCGTCCCCAAACACGTCCCGCCCGTGGTCCGGCCGGGAAATGCGGCGGGAACGTTAGTTCCGGAGGGAAACGCTGCGCATCCCGTTCCCACCCCCGCACCGGGCAGGGGTCGCTGGCGGGGGGAGCCCCCCAAGGGTCCCGAAGGTCCCGCAGCGGCGTCAGGAGGTGCTGAAAGCGGCCTGGATGTGCTCCCAGCCTTTGTGCTGGGCTGGTGTGTTGCTTTTACGGGGAGGGAGTTCATATTTGGATTCGGGATGGGTGACCCGCGGCCGTGACGTCACAAAAGGGGTGAGCGCCGGGGTGCCCCGGGGCTGTGACGTCACACAGGTGTCCCCGCCCGCAGCACTGTGACATCAGCGCGGTGTCTCCACAGGACACGTGCCACCAGCCCCGGCTCCCAGTGCGGCCACGATGGGACGTGGGTGAAGCCATGAGCGTCCTGCTCCCCGCGCTTGTCCTGCTGGTGGCCACTACGGCCGTCCTGCTGGCCGCCCGCATTCGGAAGGCACAGAAGCGCCCCGGGAGCCGGGCCGGGGGGTCCCGGCGCGGCCGAGCAGCCCCAGGGGCTCCCGGCTCCCCCCCGGCTGAGGAGACCCCTCCGCAGGGCGCGGCTGCCCCCGGGAGCGCCCCGTACATCCCCTGCGGCTGCGGCCCCGGCTGTGCCCCCTGCGCCACAGCGGCCCGGGAGCTGCAGGACCTGGTGACGCCGCTGTGGCCCGGGGTGTCCTTCCCGCGGGACTCGGAGATGTGGCAGCTCTCGTGGGAGGACCTGGAGCAGCTGCTGGAGCGCGGCCGCCTGCCCTGCTGCGCCTCCTCCAGCTCCTCCGGGAGCCTCCGTCCTTCCCGGAGCCTCAGCGAGAGCTGCCGGACTCCGGATGGAGAGGACCCCGTGGACGGATCCTGCTGCTCCCTTGGAGCTGCGAGCGTGAGGAGGAACTGCTCGTCCTTGAGGATGCACGTGGCCAAGAAGAACCTGGAAGTCAAGCTGAGAGCCCAGCCCGTTCCAGTGAGGTGTTCCCAGGAGCAACTGGTGCAGCGGGGAGCGTCACCCCATTCCTCCGAGAGCCTGCCACGCTCCGAGAGCCTCAGCGGGAGCTGCCAGACTCCGGACGGAGAAGATGCCAGGGCCTGCTCTCCGAGCTCCCTCGGATCCGCGTATATCAGCGGGACCCGCTCAGCCCTGAGGATCCACGTGGCCAAGAAGAGCCTGGAAGTCAAACTGGGAGCCCGGCCTGCTCCGGTGAAGAGTTCCCAGCAGCAAGTGGCGCAGCAGGAAGTGTCCCCGAGGCGCCGGTGCCCAGCGCACGGCTGCCAGGATCCTGCGGGGCTGCCAAGTGGGAACAACACCCTGTGCTCGGAGTCGGAGAAGATCCTCCAGAGGCAAAGGGAGTTGGAGTTCCCCCATCTCCGGGGAGCTCCTCTGAGACGGATGAGGCTCCTCTTGGCAGCTCAGATACTCCTGAGGATGCTCTGTTTTAAATAAATCAGCACTTCCCCAAAGAACTGGGCTGAGTCTGGGCTGGGACAGGGCCCCTTCCTTCCCAACAGCTGGCACGTGCTGGGTGTGGATCCGGGATGGGAATGCTGTGGGTCACACACGCATGGTTTGGTTGCTACGGAGCAGGGCTCGCCCTCCTCAGGGACTCTGCAGTGTCCCATGGGACAGTCCCTGTTTCCCGGTGGGAAAGGTGGGACGGGCAGCCACGATCAAATCCTTGGGAGATTCTGGAAACGAGCCCCAGGTGGGTGCAAGGGGCAGGCCCGCCCCACCCAGCTTCCCACTGGGAGACCGGCGGCCACCACCCTCCTCCCAGCTGTTAAAGCCGTGGCTGGGGAGGCTATCCCTATCCCGATGGAGGCTCCCGCGGGAATGTGCTTTGTGCTGCTCCTTGCAGCCCCAGCCTCTGCACAGGACGCTCTGGGGGAGTGGGTGTTTGGAGGAGGGGGAGGAGACGGGGCAGTGACCCCCGGGTGGGTCCCTCCGCCCTGGGCATGGAGGGAAGGACTTTGGAGGTCCCCAAATCCCTGTCACAGCCATGCTTGTGCTCTCCCTGCCAGCCTCTGTCGCGTGTGGCCGCATGTGGCTCCCGGTGCCGGCCGCTGTCCGGTGGGGAGCTGACCCTGGGGTGACCAGCGCTGACCGGGCTGGATACCACCTGGAGCACCCCCCTCCTGAGCTGCGGGACCACCCTGGAGGTGAGGAATGGGGACACCGTGTGTCCCTGAAGGAGATGCGTGTAGGGTGGGGGTGAGGGGACCCTGCCAGCCCCAGGGGTTTTCTGGGGGCACTGAGCTGCTGACACCCCCAGCCCCAATTCCGCTCCTTTCTCCTGGACGGCATCCACTCCGGGAATGTTCTCCCCTTGGCCCGAGGGCTCGTGGCTCGTGGGGCAGGCCCTTCTCCCTCCCCGTGGGCTGTTCCTGCCCCAGGGAAATGGGGAGTTCCTCCTGGAGCGCTGGGCTCTGCGTCTCCCGTGCCCTGCGGACCCCATGCCGGGATCTCTCCGTGAGGGATTCCGAGCCGGGAGAATGTCTGGATCGAGATGGGGTACAGGGGTGTCCTCCATGAATTTTGGGGCGCAGGGCGGTATCATGTGCCCCCCTCAGTCCCCCTCGCTATTCCCTGATATCGGGTTTAATCCTCTGCCTGAAGCTCTCGGCTCCTTCTCCTTGGGGCTGGACGCCCTAAAAATGGGGAATGAAGCCAGTTTGGGGGGAAAGCGGATGGGATCGGTGCGGGGGATCCCCTCCGCTCCTCCCCTCCTGCAGCAGGGAGCAGACCCAGGAGGATATTCACGACCATCCCTGCCTGGGGAAGGCGATCCGGAGAAAATTGTGCCTGGGGCAGTGCCCAGCTCCGCGTCCTGAGGGCCGCTCCCCCGCCCCGTCCGTGCCCCCGGCTCTGCGGGGAGGAGCCGCAGGAGCCTAATGGCCCTTGATGGATTTTTCTTCCAGGAATTCGCTGCGGGAGTGTTTTTTTTTTTTCTTTTCTTTTCTCTCCTTTTATTTTTTTCTTTCCTTTCTGCGCTCCTGTAAACACGGCGCGGAGCTGGAAGGGGCGGCAATGAGGAGGGAGGGGGGAGCGCTTTTAGGGGAGCGCTGGCACCCCGATTTTCCTGAACTCCCTTGCCGGGTGGGTTTGGGATGAGCCGCTTTTCCCTACGGGAACACGGCGTCCTGGAGCCCTGCCCGGAATGGTGGGGGGACAACACTGGGAATCTCCCCCCACGCCGCGCGGCCCCATGGAGCATCTCCCCATCCCATGGAGCATCTCCCCATCCCATGGAGCATCTCCCCGGCCCCTCGCAGCCTCACATCCCGCCCTGCCCGGCCTTTGGGGGGCTGTCCCCTCTGTCCCCCCGTGTCCCCCCGTGGGCTGGGCGGTGCCCCGGGGAGGGGTGGGGGGATGCCGCAGCCGCTGACGTCACGGCGCTCAGCCAATGGGCGCGGGCCGTGGCGGGGTGGGGCGGGGGCGGCCCCGGTGGGGACCGGGGCTGCTCCGGGGGGTCCCGGTGCCCCCCCGGCTCTCCTCATGCAGGGCATGGGGAGCCTCCGGCTGGGCAGCCGCGCCGTCATGTACACGGCAGAGACCCTCCCCAAGGGCAAGAACCGCGTCATGGGGGTGAGTTTGGGGGGGGAAACCCTTGGAAAATCCCCCCTCAGCCCATTCCCGGGCATTCCCGCTGATCCTTCAGGAGATGCTGTGTCTCTGAAGAGGCGCTGGGATTAAAGCATCCCCCCTATCCCCAGGGTGGCTTTGTGGGTGGGCGGGGGGGGGGGGGGGGATGAGTTGACCCCATTCCCACCCCTCCCGCGCTTCCAGACCATCCAGATCATGACGGGATTCCTGCACATCGGCTTCGGGATCGTCCTGACCACGCTCACCAACGTCTACACCTCCGTCTTCGTCATCGGAGAGATCCCCTTCCTGGGCGGCGTGTCGGTGCGTGCTGGGGGGCCGGGAAGGGATCCTGCTGGGAAGGGATTCCCACCGGGAAAGGATGTCTAGGGGGCTGGGATGCCTGCCAGGAAGGGAATCCCACCAGGGAACGATGCCCCCGGGGAAGGGAATCTCTCTGGGGAGGGATGCCAGCAGGTGGGATGCCCACTGGGAATGATGCACCTGCTGCTCCCAAGGCCTGGAAAACAAGAGCAGGGGCTGTCCCCTGTGCCCCGTTAGTGCCACCTCTGGGCAGGTTTGGGGTGCCCCCAGAGCCGGCTGAGCCCCCTCTCTCCCACTGCAGTTCATCATCTCCGGCTGCCTCTCCATCGGCGCCGAGAAGAGCCCCACGGAATGCGCGGTGAGTTTTCCCGGGAGCACGCCGGTGGCGATCCCGTGGGGTGGGTGGGGTGTCCCTCGGGGATTTTGGGGGGGGGTCTGCCCCACACACCTCCCCCGCCCGCCCCAAAACCCCTCTGGGGCGCTCTCAGGTGAAGGGCAGCCAGACCATGAACGTCATCAGCGCCATCTTCGCGCTCCTGGGAATTGTGGCCTTCATCGTGGACCTCAACCTCAATGGGCTCTACCGCTCCAGCTTCAACTACTACAGCTATCTCGTCCTGGTAAAATCCCACCAGCCGGAATTCCGGCCCTTGGGAAGCCCCTGGCCTGCTCTCCAACCCCCACGGGGTGCTGTGCCCTTTCCCAAATCCCCGTGGTGGGGTGGCGGCTTCTCCTCTGCCGGCATGACCTATTTTAGGCAGGTACCTCGGGAGATGACTCACCCCCTGGAAGCATCCATGAGCCATAAAAACGGCGGGATGGAGGGCTGGGAGGGAGACCTTGGAGCCAGGAATGCAGTGGGAGAGGAAGGGGGAGCCCCGGAATGCGGGCTGCCCTTGGTGGGATTCCCCCTCCGGGGCGTACTGATGGGGTTTTCCCCATCCTGGAGCTTGCAGGGAATGGGATTTCCATCGTGCTGCTCATCTTCACCATCCTGGAATTCTGCATCGCCGTGGCCACCGCCAATTTCTGGTGCCGGGCCACGCGCCTCAGCTCCAATGAGGTAGGACTGGGGGGGCGGCAGGGATGGATCCCAAAAACCTCCTCCCCTGATCCCGGTGTCTCCCATAATCCCGGTGTGTTTCCCAGGCTATGCTGATCGTCCCCAGTGCCACCCGGGTGGATCTGGCCGTGCCACCGGCGGAGCTGCCTCAGCCTCCCAGCTACAGCGAGGTGATCCAAGGAATATCCTGGAGAGGAGCTGAATCGGGAGTGGGATGGCTCCCGGGATGACAGCCCCCATCCCGCTGCCATCAGTGTCCCCTCCCTGGGAAAACATCCCACCCCAATCCCCAGGGAGCATCCCAGAGAACATCCACCTCTCTGCTCTGGGAATGGGGAGGAGATCCCAAACCCCCGGGGGTGGTGGGTACTCGGGGAGAGAGGCAAGGGGGTCCCCCCAAATCCTGCCCCTTTTCCAAAACACCTCCCGGTCTCCTTGCAGCTGGCTGCTCCTGAAGTCTGACCCCGAGGACGTCGGAATGGGATCCTGCCTCTATCGCTCCCAAATCCCAGGGCTACGGCATGCTCCTCCCGCCGCGCTGCCGGCCGGGATGCGCTGGTCCCCCTCCCAAAAGCCAGGGACACCCCTAAATTCCCTGTCCCTGTGCCCCTGGGCCTGCTCTGAGCGGCTCCACTTGCTGGCTGCTGTGGGAAGGGGCTTCTCCAGGGAGCAATCTTGGGTAATTCCTGCCTGTCAATCCCCGGTGGGATGCTGGGGTTTGCTCGCATCGGGGTTCAGGAATTCCCGGGGGTCTGGTGGCTTGGAGTGACCCCGATGTGTGCCGGGAGCCGGGCGGGTCACCGGAGCATCTACCTCGGCTTGTTCCCTGTTGGCTTTATTTTATCTTGGGAATAAACGCTCTCTCCGGGCTCGTGTCTCCTGACTTTGGGAATTTGCAGCATAGGAGCTTCCCCAGGCTTCTCACTTCCCCCTCAGAGAGTTGCTGTCTCTCAGGAAAGGGGCTCATCCCGCCTGATGTAGCGGCACCTGCTCTCTCCTGAGGGAATTCTGCCCCCTCCTGAACTCCTGGGACCTGCTTTCTCTTGCGAGAGAATTCTGCCCTCCAAACCCCGGGGGGAATTCTGCTCTCCTAAACCCCTGGCACCTGCTCCCAAGGGACTTTTGCTCCTCTAAACCCCCAGTGCCTGCTGCTCTCTTGAGGGAATTCTACCCTCAAAACCCTGGTACCTGCTCTCTCCTGAGGGAATTCCGCCCCTCAAAACCCCTTTCCTGAGGGAATTCCACCCTCCTAAACCCTGGTACGTGATTCTGAGGGAATTCCAGCCCCACAAACCCCTCAGCACTTGCTCTCCTGAGGGAATGCTGCTCCCCAAACCCCCTCTCCCCTGCCACATTCCAAGCAAGGTCCTGCTATATTTAGCTCCGCCGGACAGCGGCGGCGATGCCGGTGGTGCCAGCACATCCCGGTTCTTCCGCCACCGGAGAAGCTGCCCCGGGGCTGGGGCTGCTCCGTGAGGTGACACAGGGACACCAGTGCCATGTGCTCCCCGTTCCCACAACCCTGGCTGAGGGGTGCTCCCAAACCTTATCCATGCAGCAATTCCCAAAAAAACCCTTCATTTTCAGGGAAGGTGAAGGACCCTGGGATCATTTTGAGCCAGACCAGGTTTGTCAGCTCCTGACAAGCTCGTTACAGGTCCATCCATAATTATCCCGCATCCATGGGAATGCTGGAGGATTTAACAAGGTCGTGATGAGCATCCAGCAGTGGCATCAAGTTATTTCAGGAGCATCCCAAGCTCGTGGAAATGGAAAGGTGGGATGGAGGTGAGGAAGGAGACCCCAGAGCTGACTTTCCAAGGGGTGGGAGCATCCTGGGGACTTCCCAGTGCCCTGTGAGGAGATCCCCTTAATTTCTGGGGATTGGGAATCCCAAATTTCCCCTCGAGTGCCAGAGTGGGATCAGTGACCTCCTCCTTGAACATTCCCTTAGGTTTTGGGGTGACTGAAGTGTTTTCCTTCTCCTTTCCCCGCTCCCTGACGATGCTCCGGCTGCTCAGCCAAAGCCTCATGGATTATTCACTCCCTGTCAGTTATTTCTGCTCCCGGCTCTGAAAAAATAATGAGCCCGATCAGTAGGAAAAGCCCTGGGGATTTTGGGGAGCGGGATGAACAGGCTGTCTCTGCTCAGCTCCGTGGCCACAACCCCATTACGGCTCCGGCTCCTCACCTGCACCTCCGGAGCATCCCGACTTGTCCTGGCTCCGTGGGGACCACCGCAAAGCCATCCCGCCTCCCATCCGAGTTCTGTGTTTTCCGGTGGGTTTTCCTGGGAAGGAGGCTGCTTCCTCCTCCTCCTCCAATGGCACCAGTGTCTGTTTTCCCAGAGTATCCCAGTGTTTAGGTGCAGCTCTCCCTGAAAACGCTGGAGTAAGTATTGAAGGTTCCATGGAACTGTGGTGGTGGGGTTTTAACGTTTCTTTATTTTTAGTGGGAATTTGCAGTCCTGGGGGAAAGTGGGGACTTCCAGGAGTTGGGAATAGCAGGTGCCAGGGATCACAAGAGTTTTGTGTCCCTGCTGGTGATGATCCCTAAGGAAAATCAAAACCCTTGGAGGAGCTGGAAGGGGGAACCGTGAGCTGGACAGGGGTGTCCCAATGGATCTTCCTCTTGGGAAGAGAAGGATCCAGGGAGACTCTTCCAGCAGCTAAAGGTGCCCCAGGAGAGCTGGAGAGGGATTTTGGGGAAGGGCCTGGAGTGCCAGGACAAGGGGGGATGGCTTCCCACTGCCAGAGGGCACGGATAGACGGGATATTGGGAAGGAATTCTTCCCTGTGAGGGTGGTGAGGCATTCCTGGGAATGGATTTCCCAGGGAAGCTGTGGCTGCCCCATCCCTGGGAGGTGCTCAAGGTCCCATTCCACACTGGAACTTTTCTGCATTCTCAGGAGCTTTCCTGGGAACGAACGGATCAAAGGCTGGAATGTCACGTGCGGGGGTTGACGGACACATCTGGGACAGGGTTTGGGAACGATGGCACCGTGTCCCAAATGCCAGGTACGGATCCCCCCAGCAGGCAGCGATGCCCCCCCAAACCTCCCACCTGCTCCCAGCTCTGGATTCCCCAATCCAGGATGGACACTGGGGTGTTTAAAGCCAAAAAACCTGAATCCTCTCCCAGAAAACATGACTTTCTTCCTGGAATCGGTATGGAGAGAGCCCTGTGGGAAGCAGAAACACCTGGAAGCAAAGCAATATGTTGGCTTTTGGTATTTTTATGGGGATATAAAGTTTGTCCCAGGAAGCAGCAACTTTCTGTGGCAAGCTTTTCTCCATCGTAATCTGTTTTTCTTAGGAAAAAAAAACCTCACGGATTTTGGGGTTGGAAAAAGCATTTGGGTTCCACCAGGGCTCGTAAAGTTTGTCCTGTGCTGGTGGGAGGGAATTTGGGAGGGTCTCCTGATCCCCCCCCTGCCCCCACTGGAGCATCCAGCCAGGCTTCATCCAAAGCTTGTCCTAAAAAATGGGAAAATGAATGTTAAAATCCAAGGAATGTGTTGCATCCATCTCCAAAGCCAAGAATTCCTGCAAAGAAAAGGTTGGAAAGCTCCACCGCCCAGCCTTGCCGCTTCCCTGCATCTGCTTCAAAGCTTCACCTCCTCTGGAATCCCCTTCCAAAACAAATCCCGACATCCCACCTTGGGCTCCTGCCATCCCCAGCTGGACCTGGCTTGATTTAGGAAGGGGGAAAGCGCTTTTTCCATGGATAACTCGCTCGGAAAGTTGGGGTTTTGGGGGCTGGGGGCAGCCACGGCTGTTTCTGGCTGCAAGGCTGGAACTTCAGGAATGCTGTAGGAATGTGGAAAGGCGGATTTGGGAGGAAATCCACCGTGCAGGGTGGTTTTGGCTGGGAATGTGAGCCGTGGATAACGGCGGAGGATGCCCCGGCTGCCTAAAGGCTAAGGAGGGGATCCCGGAATTTCCACGGGGGCTCAAGTGTTCCTTCCTGGGGCTGGAATGAGATCCCTGGGATTGTTAGGATTGGAGTGTGGAGAGGGAAGAGGTACCAGCAGGAATTAAAGGCTTCGAGGCATCAGGAACGTGATGAAGAGGCTGAATCCCGTCCATGTCCGTGTTTTTCCTGGAAAGCCGTGCCGCCAGATGCAGCCCTTTACAAGGCCAAGCGCTCGCTTCCATCGGGGATGCAGGATGGAGGAATGCCATCGGAGCCGGGATGGAGACCAGGGTCGCTGCTCTTTGCTTTCCAGGTCTGTTCTTCCAGCTCTTTTTTCGGGATGTGATTTCAGCCACTTTGGAGGGGGTGTCCCGTTCCCTGGTGGGCGGGAGCACGGGGAGGGCACGGAATCCTGGAATGGTTTGGGATGGAAGGGACCTTAAGGATCATCCAGCTCCACCCCTCTGCCATGGGCAGGGACACCTCCCACTAGTCCAGCTTGTTCCAAGCCTCATCCAAGCAGGGCTGGAAGCATCTCCCGAGCTCTGGAAGCGCGGTGCTTCCAAACCCGGCCTCTCAGCTCCCTCTAGAGCCAGAGAGAAGAAAAAAACACTTCCAAAAGTTGCCCCACCTGGTCCTGAAATACTCGGCTGGACGGTCCTGTCCTTTCCCAGGCAGAGAGAGAGGTGTTGGGGTGATGCCAGAATCCCGGCCCTAAAAATTCCTGTTTCACCAAGGAATTCCTACCCTGCATACATCAGACATCCAGGAAAATTGAGGAGGTCCTCCAGGTCGGCACGGGGTATCCCAACCCTCCTGGAGAAAAGGCCACGGCCATTTTCTGGGAGGAAGGAGGGATGGAGGCAGGAAGGGGCCTCCGAATCCCCCGGGATGCCTTCGCCATGTGTGGTGGCTCCATTCCCAGCCCGAGCTCCCACTTCCCATGGTAAGTAATGGCATCTCCTTTCCCTTTGGCTCCTGATGGAGCTGGCCACGGATCCCTGGATCCCTCCTGTGCGTCCTCACTGGGGACAAATCCACAGGGATGGAGGAGGGAGAATTCCCAGAAATGGCAATAAAGGAGCTTCCTTTATGACGGGGTTTATGAAGTTTCCCGTCTCCATCAGTGTTTTTCCCGGGAAGTGGGCAGGGTTAGGTTGTGAACACCTCGTTAGGTGCTGGGCTAATTGCAGGGATGATTCCCAAGCAAAGCCTCCACAATTTGGGATGGCAAGGACTCACTCAACGCTGGGAAAAAGGGGCTCTGGGAGCATCCCGAGGGAAAAATATCCAACCCTTCCCCAGGCTGCAGAGCCCTGAGAGGGGTTCCTTTGTCCCTCCCTCCCTCTTCCCGTGCAGGATTTTGGGAGCCTCCGTTGGCAAAGCTGCCTTGTTGAGCAAGAGGGGCCTGACGAGAATTCCATGAGCGCGCTTCCCGCAAGGAGCAAAGGGCAGCGGGAGCGTGTCCCTGCCTGGCCGGTGCCTCCCGGGGATTTCGGACAGTGAAGGGACCGTGAGGAGGAGGAGGAGGAAGGCACCTGGGAAATTCCTTCAGCTTCCCGGGCTCATTCCCAGGCCATGGCAGCCACGACCGTGACCGATGCCGGCAGTGTGAGGATCATCACGGAGGTGATCCCGGCCACGGATCCCCGGGCGGCCCAGCTGGCCTCGGGCTCCCAGACGCCTGCGCCTGCCAGGACGTCATTCCAAACACAAGGCTTCCGGAGGGCTCATCCCAAGGTGTTGGGGGTGAGACACGGCCTTCCAGGGGCACAGCAGGGATTGGGGATCCGCAGGGGTTGTCTTGCTGGGTGGAGGGGATATTGGGACAGGTGCCCATCCCAGTCCCCTCCCGGCACTGTGACGTGGGATTGGGGTGGGATGCGTCTCACAGCAATGGGATTGGGATCCCTCTCCCTCATCCTTCCCCAGACCATCCACATCTTCACTGGAATTGTCCACATCTGCTTTGGGATCATCCTGACAGCGTCGGAGCACAGGAACCCTTCCCTCCCTGTGGCCAGTGGGATCCTCTTCTGGCTTGGGATCCTGGTAAGTTAGGATAAGGACATGGGAATCACAGGGAGTCCTGGTGGACTGGGGACAGTATCCAGGTGTCCACTGCCCCCCCCCCCCCCCCCAACATTCTGGGGTGCTTGTGCATCCCTGAACCCCAATTCCCAGCTGGAGGGACACTGGGAAGGGTGCCTTGCTGCTGACACCAATTCCCGCTGTTTTCCAAGCAGCTCCTAGTCTCGGGCTCGTTGCTGATGGAAAGTGAAAGGAGAGACAGCCCCGTGCTGGTAAGATCCAGGCTGGGAGGGACAACGTCTCCCCCCATTCCTTATGTCCCTTCCAGCAGCTGCCGGGACCCCTCCACAGCCTGGATTCATCCCACGGGATCCACAGGCCAGTCTCCCCCTCAGGAAGTGCCCAGCTCTCCCACATGGAGCACAGGACGGGGGTTGGGGTCACTGTGGGATGAGGGGGATGGAAGGTCCAGGAGCCCCTCATGGCTTCTGGAATCACTGTGGGATGAGTGGGACAAAACTGGGCACCTTCTCCAGGAGTTCTTTGATCCCAGTCTAATAATCCATGTGGGAAGCAACCCTTCCTGGGGTCCGTGTCACCGGGTGCTTCCCGCAGATCAAGACCTGCTGCGTGGTCAACGTGGGCATTGTCCTGGGCACGCTGGTGGCCACTGGGATCCACGGCACGGCCGTCACCCGGCACGTGCCCGGCTGCGAGAACCCCAAACCCTTCCAGACCCGCCCGGAATGGTGCCTCAACACGCGCAGCAAGGTACGGACACCCAGGATTTCAAGGATCCAGGTCCTGTCCGGGTGGTGGATCCCGGGATATTCCCTCTCTCCTCCTTGCAGACCCTGAGCAACGCGCTGGATTCCACCTTCGTGCTCCTCGGCCTCCTGGAATTCTGCGTGGCCGTGGCGGTGCTGGCGTTTGGATACGACGCTGCCCGGCAGCACACATACACCCAGCTGGTGAGGGAGGCGGGGATCCCCGGGAATCCCTGCAAGTCCCTGGAATGCTGATCCACCCCCTTCCTCCCTCCGAAGGGCCGCCCCAAGCCGGCGGTTTCTCTGTGCCTCCCAGAGATTTCCCCGGATTTCCCTGGTTTTGCTTTCCCAGGCGCTGTAGCCATGGCCAAGCCCCCCACGTGCTGCCGCATCCCGGGGGGGGGTCCCCGGTGCGGGAGCCCCCTGGGATGCCCTCAGCGTGTTCGGCCCCCAATAAAGGTCTCTCCTCCCCCAGCCCAGCCCGCGCGTGTCTCCGGGGGCGGCTCGGGGTGCGGAGGCGGGCTCGCCCCGGGGGTGCTTGGAGGGGTTCGGGCGCTCCCGGTACCGGCCCCGGTGGTGGGCGGCGCTGCCCGGCCCCGGTGGTGGGCGGCGCTGCCCGGCCCCAAGATGGCGGCCGCGCCGTGAGGGGAGGGTGTTGCCCGCTACAAAAATGGCGGGCGGGGAGCCCCGGTGGCTTCCGCGGGGAGCGCGGCTCTGACGTTGTCTCTCGGCGACGCCGCGGGGCCGCGTGGATCATGGAGGGGGAGAACGGGGCCACCCCGGGATCGGGACCGGGAGCGACCCCCGACGAGCCCAGCGGGGCCGCCGCGGCTCCGGCCGCGGCTCGGCGGCGCAGGAAAGGCGGCAAGAAGCGGCAGGAGGCGGCGGTGGCCATCCCGCGGGGCAAGCCCAAATCGGGACGGGTGTGGAAGGATCCCGGGAAAAAGAGGTGGGAAGGGAGGCAGGGATTTTGATGGGGGGGGGGCTCTGAGCTCCAGAAGGGCTGTTTTTGGGGTCTTGAGGTCTGGGGGAATTTTGAGGGGGACAGGATTGTTTGAGGGGCTGTCGGCTGCTTTGTGAGGGGGTTCCGGAGGTATCCACAGGCTTTAGGAAGGATCCGGAGGTGACGGGGATGACTTGGGAGGGGATGCTGAGGATGCCGTGGGATGCTCCGGGGTTGGCGGAGTTTCATGGAATTCTGGAGAGGAGCTGGAGTGGCCCCGGCTGCATCCCGGGGTTTTCGGGGAGCCAACACGTCCCGTGTGCCCGCCCAGGTTCTCCCACATGATCCAGGACAAGGCGCTCCGCAGCTCCTGGGCACGGAAAATGAAGGAGAGGCAGGAGAGGAAGCTGGTCCGGGATCTGGCACGGCAGCTGGAGGAGGCGAAGAAGAGGGAGAAGGAGGTAACGCGGCTCGGGAGCTGGAGAATTCCCGCCTTTCCCAAGCACAATCCCATGTCTCTACCCTCATCCCGGCTGTCGGAGCTGTGGCAGAGCCCAGGGAAAAGGCAGCTGGGATGGAGAATTCCCTGTCCTGGTGCCAAATCCAGCCAGTGATGGTCACATGCTCCAAGTCACTGACTCGGAATAAACTCCCTGGGTCAGTTCCAGCCTCACCCATCGTGGAAAAGCTGCTGGAATGACAGATTTCACGCTTGGGTGGGCACTGGAGCGGGGGTCGGTGCTGGCTGGAGTTTAATCCCGGAGGGAGGGATCTGGAGGGAATGTTTTGGTGCTGCTCCCACAGGAAAAGAAGCGGCGGCGGGAGGAAAACCTGAAGCGGCGCCTGGAAAACGAGCGGAAAGCCGAGATTGTCCAAGTGGTGAGTCCCTTCTCCCGGCTGGGAACAGCACTGGGAACACCCCACAAGCTCCAGCCCCCACATGGATCAGCCTCTCATGTGCTCCAGTTCCTCTCCCTGTCTCCATCTTTGGAGGATACTGGGAGGACTGGGAGATTCCCGGCAAAGCTGGGCACACTGGGAGAGTGTTCCCTGTGTTCTCCCATGCTTGGGAACACCAGAACTGAGGGATAACGGGGGGTGGCAGAGCAAGGAAAACGTGGCGCTGGTGGGGATCTCTGTGGGAGAATCATGGCTTTTCCGTCGGGAAGAGACCTGGGAGCTCGGGGTGGGTGTGGTGAAAGCCTCATGTGTGGGTGAGGATGGGGTTAGTTTTGGGATGAATCTGCTCCTATATCCTGGATCCTTGGTGGTGGGAAGCTGGGAGCTATCCATGCCCATCCTGCCTCATTCCCAGCACTCTGCTCCATCCCCGGAAATGCTCCAGCACGGGGCTTGGAGCAACCTGCACTAGCGGAAGGTATCCCCTGCCCGTGGCCGGGGGCTGGAACTGGATCATCCTTAAGGTCCCTTCCAAGCCAAACCACTCCAGGATCCCATGATTCCATGAAATCCCCCCCCTTTTCCCATTTCCCAGATCCGGAACCCCCTGAAGCTCAAGCGGGCCAAGAAGAAGCAGCTGAGGCGGGTGGAAAAGCGGGATACGCTGGCCCTGCTCCAGAAGACGCCTGTGAGGCGAAGCAAGGCCACGGAATGAGGCGGGAATCGGGATCCTGCTCCTTTCCAGGGACTTTTCCTCGGCTCTGCCAGGACCTTCAATGTCAGACAAACAACAGGGCGGAGCTGGGGGGTTGTTATTCCCCAGGAACCAGCTGCTGGATCCCCCAGTCCCTGTGGGATCAGGATGTGGCCAGTGCCGGAGGCTGGAACAGAACTTTGCTTTCCCAAATTTGCCTTTTTCTCATAAAAATGAATAGGTACTGCGACAGATTCGCCTCTAGCGACTCCGGGGACCGGTGGCTCCAGCTGGGGCCTTCCCTAAGGCATTCCTAGGATCGGAGTGTGCCATGGCTCCTCATTCCCTGCAATTCTCCCTTCTCCAAAGAGGGAATTCCCGTTGGGAATGAGCCCTGGAGCCTATCACCAAGGAAGGGGACAGGGTGTCACACACCCTCCTGTGAGAGGAAACACTGGGAATTCCAGCCCAATGGGGCTGGAAGTGGGAAATCCACATGGATTTCTTCACATTCCTGATTTTTCTTGGCCCGTGAACACCCCTCTCTGCATTCCTGGGGAGGGACATGGCTGTGAGCTGGGATGGGGGGACAAAGGGGGGCACCGGGTGGGAAATGGGGCTGCAGGAAGCAGTGGGAAGCCTTGGAATGGGAATGCCCTGGAGCTTCATCCTGGGGTGACAATTTGTGGGGGGGTTGGCCCACCCATGTCCAGGTTCAGGGGGTGCCGCAGGGAAGGCGGGGACAGGCAGGAATTTCGGGGTGCGGCCGATGCCGGCTGGGCACGGGGTCATGAGGCAGGAGGGCTCTGCCCTCGCCATTCCCAGGTTAATGATTTCCAAGGAATCCTTGAGCCTCTCCCTGTGCAGAGCCCACGGCCCAAGCTGTTCCCAGCAGGGTAAGAGAAGGGGAAGCTCGGGGCTTCGGGGGCCGATTTCCTGGTGGGATGGATGTGGGAGAACCGTGTGTCTCCTCCCAGGGCGGGATTGGGGCCAACATTCCCGTTCCCAGCCTGCCGTGCCTGCACGGAGAGGAGGGAGCGGGGTGCACTTGGGATTTTGGGGCTTGGATCCACACCCCCGCTCCGGCCCCGGGGAGGAGGATATCGGGAGACGGGGCGGAGGACGGTGGGTGCTGGGAATGCGGGGGCTGGGAAACACATGGAAAAGGGGTGTCCCGGCTGCCGGGTGAGCTTTGGAGCGGGGGTTTGGGGTCAGAGGGTGCGAGGTGGTAGGGAAGGAGGGGATATAGGGAAAAGGGAAGGAGGGACGGGGATCCCGGAAGGAGGGGACAAGGACCAGGAAAGAAGGGGCAGCGACCACGACGGGGTGGGGACACGGGAGGGAAGGATAGGGACAGGGAAGGAGGGATGCCAGCAGGACTACCTGGACCACAAAGCCCATCCTAGGAGTCCCCCGTGAGGATCCCTGGGGACAGTCCCCTGCCGCCAGCCCCCTCCTGGGCGTGGCAATCCCTGTGGGACACTCGGCGTGATTCCCGTTCCCAGGTGCACCATGGTGGAGGTGACAGTGACACCGCAGTCCTCGCTGGCCGACCGGCCGGTGCAGATCCGGGTGCGGGGACTGTCCCCATCCCAGCTTGTCACCCTCCGGGCATGGCTGAAGGACGAGCAGGGCGAGTGCTTCCAATCCCGCGCCTTTTTCCGTGCCGACGGAGCGGGAGAGGTGGATCCCGGGCTCCATGCCGCCCTGGGGGGCAGCTACTCCGGGGTCTGGCCCATGGGGCTCTTGTGGTTCCTGCAGCCCGACACCCTTTTCCGACGGCTGGTCAAGCGGGATGTGGCCGGCAGCCCCTTCCGCGTCCGGCTGGAGGTGTTTGATGGGCTCTCCCTGGCCCCGGATCCCAAGGAGCAGCCGCTGGCATCCTGCGAGGCCGAGCGCTGGTACGTGGGCCCCGGAGTGCAGCGGGTGCCCATCCGCGAGGGAAGGGTCCGCGGCGCCCTATTCCTGCCTCCTGGTGAGCATCGGGGAGTTCCGGGATGTCAAAGCCTTGGGAGCCCTGGGATACCCAGCCACTATTCCCTTGGGATACTGAGGCTTGGGATCCCGGGGATGCCAAGCATCGGGACCCCTGGGGAACAACCTTGGGACTCCTGGGATGCTAAACCTTAGGATTCCTGGGTTGTCTGACAGTGGGACCCCTGGGATAATGGACATCAGGACCCCTGGGTGCCCAGCCTTGGGATCCTTGGGATCCCAGATCTCAGGGTCTTGGGATGCCCAACCTTGGGACCCCCAGGATACTGAACCTTGGGCTCCCCAGGATGCCCATCCTCAGGACCCCTGGAATACCCAACCTTGCGCCCCCAAGATACTGAACCTTGTGGCCCCTGGGATGCCCAACCATGGAATCTCTGGGATGCAGGACAGTGCCGGTGGCTCCCCATCTCTGACATTCTCCCTGTCTTCCCACAGGTCCAGGCCCCTTCCCAGGGGTCATCGACCTGTTTGGGGGCGCAGGGGGGCTGATCGAGTTCCGGGCGGGGCTCTTGGCCAGCCGGGGCTTTGCCGTGCTGGCCCTCGCCTTCTTCGCCTACGATGACCTGCCCCGGGTCCTGGCCCAGCTGGACTTGGAATACTTTGAGGAAGCGGTGGAGCTGCTCCTCCAGCATCCCAAGGTGAGTCCTGGAGCGTGGAGAAGGGCACCTGTGAGCCAGGATGTGCTGGGGACTGGGGGCAACTTGGTGAGTGGGATGTCCAGGTGACCAGGGTTGTGTCCTGGGGTTGTCCCAAGCACCAGGAACGTCACAGGGACTGGGGATATCCCAGTGAATGGGATGTCCTGGTGACTGGAGCTATCCCATGAGGCCATCCTTATCCTGGCACCAGGGATGTCCCAGTAAATTTATTTTCCCTGTGTCTTATCCCAGCTGCCTCCGTTTCCTCTCGCTTCAGGTCCGAGGACCCGGCCTGGGCGTGGTGGGCGTCTCCAAAGGCGCAGAGGTGGCCTTGGCCATGGCTGCCTTCCTGCCGCAGGTGGCGGCCACGGTGTGGATCAACGGCACAGCCTTCCTGCACGGAAACCCGCTGGTCTACAAGGAGGTCCGCATCCCTCCCATCCCCTACTACACCGAGCGCGTCCTGTTCACCGAGCTGGGAGCCATGGACAACTCGGCCATCTTCGCCGACCCCCGCGATCCCGCCTACCGCGCCTCGGCCATCCCGGTGGAGAAGATCCGGGGAAAGGTCCTCTTTGTGGTGGGAGAGGCCGACCGCAGCTTCAACAGCAAGCTCTTCGCCGAGCTGGCCCTGGCGCGGATGCCACCGGAGAGCGGCCGGATCCTGTCCTATCCCGGCGCTGGGCACCTGATTGAGCCCCCCGGATCCCCCCTGTGCAGCAACTCCAGCATCCGGGGCACCCCGAGGCCGGTGGCGTGGGGGGGAGAGCCCCAGCCCCATGCCCGGGCCCAGGAGGATTCCTGGCAGGAGATCCTGCAGTTCTTGGAGCTTCAGCTGGGATCGGTTGCTGCCATGAAGTTGTGAGGGGTGAGGAAAAGGGGGTCGGTGTCACCGGGATTGTCACTGTGGGGAATAAAGTGTCACTGGAGGCTGCTGCCTGTGCTCCTGGGGGACAAAGGCTGCACAGATCTGGGAGGTGTTTGGGAGATTCACTGGAGATACTTGGGAGATACATTATCTGGACACATAGACATATGCGTTAGATACATGCAGGATATATATTGGACACATGGGATATGTGTTGGATATGTATCAGATATATATTGGACATGTATGTATAGGATATATATTGGATACCTGTGGAACATATATAGGATACAGCTGAGACACATATTGGACATATATGGGGCGCATATAGAACATCTGGTGGCCATGTATTGGCCCAGCTGTGTCTCTGGGGACGTACCATTCTCTCTGCAGCTGCCCCTGCTTCCCGAGGAGGTTTGAGGGAATCACATCCAGCCCCTGGCTCCTCACGCCTTCCCACTGGGATCCCTGTGCCCCTGGGAGCTGGTGTTACCCCATTCCCCCACCCAGGGCATGGGACAGGGAGTGGCTGTGACCAGCACTCCAGGAAAGGTGGGGAGGGGTTTAACCCGCAGTAAAGATAAATCCCAGGAGGGAAACTTGGGGAAAGGGAGGCGGAGGGAATGCCCACAGAGGACTTTGGATTCCCTGTGGCACTGCCAGCAGGGCACAGCCAGGGTGCAGCAGGGATTTGGGACGACTGACTGATTCCCTCAGACATCACTGGAGCCATGCCGCTGTGTCCCCAAGTCCCATGGCTGTCCCAGGAGTGGTGTGTCCAGATGTCACCGCTGTCCGTACCGGTTCTGGGGTGTGGGCACACGCCAGCCTTCTCCTTTGCCCCTGGATAACTTGATCCAGCTGGGCATCCCGCCCGGCACCAGCTCCGTTCCCTGTTCACCGGGACAGAGTCTCCAAGTGTGGGATAAGCTTGGTTTGTCCCTGGTCACCGTGACACAGCCACGGGAGGTGACCACAGGGCCAGGGCACCAAGGTCACCAGCGGCACGGGAGCGAGGAGCCCTGGGCAGAGCTCATCCCACGGGATCAGCTGATCCTGATCCCCCCCCCCGCATCCCAGCCATCCGGATATAAATCCACACTGCAGAGCCCCGTGCTTCGGCTGTGCCACCACCATGGGACAGAGCTGCTCCTTCCTCCTGCTCCTCTTCCTTCTGTCCCCGTGGCCCAGAGCCACCGTGGCACTCCTTCAGTACCGCTACGACTGCGGAGAGTTGAGAATGCAGCTCCTGGTCTTCCCGTCCCACGGCCGCACCGTCCGCTTCAGGGTCCTGGGTGAGTGGGGGGACTCCCTGGGTCCCCTTGGGGTGCTGGATTCCCTGGGATTCCCCTAAAACCAGAGTGTTCCATGGTGGTGGGATCCCAATGGGATGAGCCCAACCTGGATGTGTCACTTCCCTGTGTCCACGGTGTCCCCCAAGACGAGTTTGGCTCCCGCTTTGATGTGGCCAACTGCTCCATCTGCCTCCACTGGCTGAATTCCAGGGAGGACGGCTCCGTCATCTTCTCCTCCGGCTACAAGGGCTGCCACGTGCTGTTCAAGGTGATGCTGCTGTCCCCTCTGCGGTCCCCTCCAGCGGGATGGGGGTGACTGTCCCTCGTGTCCCCCCCACAGGAGAACCGCTACATCCTGCGGGTGCAGCTGGAGGAGCTGCTGTCCAGCGGGATCCCGGTCACCTCCTACGAGGTCAACATGACCTGCCCCAAGCCAGGTGGCTCTGAGATGATCCCAAATGGAAACCAGGAGCGGGGCCGGGACAACGGAGTCCTGATCTCCCACACTGGCCTCCTGCACCGCATTTCCGAGTCCTCCCTTACCCTCGCGGAATCCCAGCTCTCATCCCGAGATCACTTGGAGCAGGTTCACACTGTGGGACAGCACCAGACCAATCCAGAGCTTCCCGGGATCTGGCACCATTCCAGTCCGGCTCACTCGGGGTTTCTGTCCCAGCCTAGTGGGGTTCGTCCCGTCACCCAAATCCAGGGAAGCTTCATCCACCCGGGAGTGCAGCCCCCACAGCCCGGGGGGCAGAGCCAGCCAGGGATCCTTCGCCCAGTGCTTGTATCCCAAAACCATCCCAGTTTGGTGCATCCTGGGGGTCAGACCCAGCCGGGGCACCTGCGTCCAGGCTTTGTATCCCATAACCAGCCTGGGATGCTGCATCCTGGGGGTCAAAACCAACCAGGGATTCGCCTGGGGTCAGTATCCCATAACCAGCCTGGCATGGTGCATCCTGGGGGTCAGAACCAACCAGGGATTCGCCCGGGGTCAGTATCCCATAACCAGCCCGGCATGGTGCATCCTGGGGGTCAGAACCAACCAGGGATTCGCCCGGGGTCAGTATCCCATAACCAGCCTGGCATGGTGCATCCTGGGGGTCAGAACCAACCAGGGATTCGCCCGGGGTCAGTATCCCATAACCAGCCCGGCATGGTGCATCCTGGGGGTCAGAACCAACCAGGGATTCGCCCGGGGTCAGTATCCCATAACCAGCCTGGCATGGTGCATCCTGGGGGTCAGAACCAACCAGGGATTCGCCCGGGGTCAGTATCCCATAACCAGCCCGGCATGGTGCATCCTGGGGGTCAGAACCAACCAGGGATTCGCCCGGGGTCAGTATCCCATAACCAGCCTGGCATGGTGCATCCTGGGGGTCAGAACCAACCAGGGATTCGCCCAGGGTCAGTATCCCATAACCAGCCCGGCATGGTGCATCCTGGGGGTCAAAACCAACCAGGGATTCGTCCAGGGTTTGGATCCCATAACCAGCCTGGGGGTCAAAACCAACCAGGGCACCTTCGTCCAGGGTTTGGATCCCAAAACCAGCCTGGGGGTCAAAACCAACCAGGGCAACTTCGTCCAGGGTTCGTATCCCAAAACCCTCCCAGGGGCCAAAACCAACCAGGACTTCGCCCCGGGCTTGTATCCCACATCCAGCCTGGCTTGATCCCCACTGGTGCCCAGACTCCAGCAGGATTTCTGCGCCCGGGAGCTCAGCCCCCAAACCAGCCGGGAATTTCTCGTCCCAGTCATCACTCCAACTCCCAAACCGGGCTCCAAGGCCATGCCGGGCTGCTCCATCCCGGCCATCCCAGCCCAGCTTTTGTGCGCCCAGGACTGCCGTCCTGGCCGGGTTTGTTCAGCCCTGGACTCCAGGCTCAGCCCCAGCTGGGCCTGGGACGCCCAGGGCTGCAGCCACAGCCTGGATTGCTGCATCCTGGGATTCACTCCCAGCCCACCCTGCTGCAGTCCACTGTGCTCTTCTACCCCTCAGCCGGGGCAGGTAAGGTGGGGAGATGGGATGGAGGGATACCGGGACAATGGGAAATGGCCTCAAGGTGCTTTTCCAACCTAGATTCCATGCTGTGCCCCCTCTCTGCTTCCCTGCAGGCATGCAGCTGACACGGGAGCAGTGCCAGGTGCCGGTGGGCCGGATGGCGTGTGTGGCTCCACAGGGACGGGATGGATGCCTGCAGGCCGGATGCTGCTATGACGACATGGACCGTGCCACCCCCTGCTATTACGGGAATACCGGTAGGACACCCGGAGGCACATCCCAAAATCCCTCCCCGGTGCCGGGAGAGGGTGCTCGGGGGTGACGGAGCCTCTCCGTGGTGTCGCAGCCACTGTGCAGTGCCTGCTGGAGGGACACTTCGTCCTGGTGGTCCCGCGGGGAATGGTGGCCCCGCCATACAACCTGGACAGCGTGCGGCTGGCCAGCAGCCAGGCGGGGTGTGAGCCCCTCCACGTGTCCGAGGCCTTCGTCATGTTCCGCTTCCCGGTCACCCACTGCGGCACCACCGTCCAGGTAGGGTGGGAAAACCCCAGGCACAGCCCAAGGTGGGCATGGTGGGGTCCCTTCAGGATAGAAGTGGCCCCCAGGATGCTCCCAGTCCCGCATTTCCCCCTCCAAAACTTCAGGATAAAGAGCTCACCCACAAGCTGCCTCCTGCCTCAGATCCTGATCCATGTATCTCTCAGGATGTTTCCCTTTCCCGTTCCTGTGTTCCCCGCACAGGTGATCGAGGACAGGCTGATCTATGAGAACCAGCTGATCTCCACCATCGACATCCAGGGATCCCCCCGCGGCTCCATCACCCGGGACAGCGTCTACATGTAAGTGAAAATCCAGGCAGAGAGCCCGGAGTCCCCCTTGGATTCACCCACTCCTCGCTCCTGCCACGTCCTTGGTGGTGTCCCCACAATTCGGGCTGAGGGGGCTGATGGAGGATTTGGGAGTCTCCCACTTTTCTCTCCCTCTTTTCCCCAGTCTCCGAGCTCGGTGCATCTACAACGCCAGTGACCTCCTTCCCTTGGGAGTGGAGGTGGCCGTGCCCCCCACGGCCGCCCCCCTGGCCATGCCAGGCCCGCTGGGGCTCCAGCTGCGGATCGCCACCGGTCAGTGCTCCCTACCCCACTCCCCATCCCACTCCCCATCCCGCTCAACCCCTCCCAACATTCCTGCAGATGAATCCTACAGCTCCTACCACCCTGTGGGCGACTTCCCCCTGGTGAGGGTGCTCCGGGACCCCATTTACGTGGAAGTCCGGCTGCTCCAGAAGACGGATCCCAATCTGGTGCTGGTGCTGCACCACTGCTGGGCCTCCCCCGGCTCCCACGCCACATCCCAGCCCCAGTGGCCCATCCTGGTAGAGGGGTGAGTGGAAAAGGACGGGAAGATGGAACTGGGGGGGGGGGGGAATATCACTGTGCTGACACAGTGTCCTCATTTCCTGCCCAGGTGTCCCTTCCAAGGGGACAACTACAGGACGCGGCTGATTCCAGTGGGTCCGGCCTCTCCGGAGCTGCCCTTCCCGAGCCACTACCAGCGCTTTGTCATCTCCACCTTTGCCTTCGTGGAGACCTCCGGCATGGCTGTGCTGGAGGGGGAGGTGAGGGGGATCCCCCTAAATCCCTCATTGTTGGGAATCCCTCAGTGCTGGGAATCCCCCATCCCAACACCTACCCCTGCTCCCAGGGTGACACCCTTTTGAGAAGCTCACGCTGCTTCTGGGAGTACCTCAAGGTTTGGGGGTGCTTTGTGGGGGTCCCTTGAGGCTTGTGGGGACCCTTTTTGGGGATCCCCAGGTGACGCTGGCATTCCCATGGCTCCCAGGTGTACATCTCCTGCAGCGCTTCCGTGTGCCACCTGGCCCAGCCGGAGCCCTGCCGGCCCTCCTGCCAGCTGGGAGTGCCCTCACGTGAGTCTGGGAGCCTCCAGGGGTTTGGGGGGATCTCTGCGTGTCCCCCTCTTCCCAAGCCAACCTGCTGCTCCCCACAGGAGCACGGAGGTCTCTGGGGGACAGGAGCACAGGTGACGGCGTGGGGACAGTCACATCCCAGGGATGCGTCATCTTTCCCAACGTTCCCAAGGGAGGGGGAACTCAGCAGAGAGGCTGAGGGGTCAGTGCCTTCTGTTCCCTAAAAACCCCTTCATCCCAAAACCCCCTTCATCCCCTGAAGTTATCTCCTCCTCCTCTTCTTCCTGACAGCTCCTGCCTCTACCCAGATGCCGCTATCTCTGGGAAAGCTAGAAAAATAAACCAGTGCACAGCACGGCTCTAAGGGTGGTTTGTCCTTAGGAGGGGGGAAAAAGGGTCCCTCATCCCCATTCCCCAACTGGAAGCAGCCACAGCCTCCCAAATCCCACCCTGCTACACCCCAGCCCTTCACAGGAGCCTCTTCCAGGTGGGATGACAGGGAATAATTCTTTATTTCCATACTGAAACTAAGTAACTGCTTACAAAACCTGCACAGTGCTCCCTTCCCTCCCTCCTTCCACACATCCTGGCCTCAAACTTCCACCAGCACCGGGATTGGGGTTTTTTTGTCAAACCAGTTACAAGCACAAAACAATCTAAAGGCGGAAAACACACGGAATTGGGGAAAAAACTAAACAATAAACTCATGGAGCCACGGGGAAGGCGATGTCCGACTTCCCCTGTGCCAACAGCTACAACAGAGGGGCTTAATCCCACTTGGATAATCCCACACGGATATTCCCACCCACCTCCCACCCCGAATCCCAAAAAATGCCAGCCCCACTTCCAGGGCTACAGGCTGTAGAACTTGAGGCTCCGATCCATGCCTGTGGAAGCGATGAACTTGGCGTGGTGGCCAAAGGCCACTCCCGTGGTCAGGCCGCTGTGCTCTGGGGACGGGAAACAATCCACAGTCACAATTCCGAGTGGATTTGTCCCATTCCCACCCCGGCCACTTCCATGATTCCCACAACCCCTCACCTGTGAAGTGGAGGATCTCCGTCCACTGCTTGCAGATGTAGATCTGGACGTCGGTCCCGCCCAGCGCCAGGTAGGTCCCGCTCTGGTCGAAAATCAGGGATTTCACCTGCGGAGAGGAAGCACAACGAGGCGTTGGGAAAGCTCCAAACAGCCTTTTTTTGGGATGCCACAACCCCTGGAGCAGAGAGGCCATGCAGGGAGGGAAAAAGGGACATCGCACACCTCGAAGTTGTTATCCAGCTGCAACGTCTTGAAGTTCTTGAGCTTCCTCAAATCCCAGAGCTTGACCGAGGAGTCGTCGGCTGCCGTGGCCAGGTAGTATCCATTCTCGGAAAAGGCGATGCTGGTGATGGGGCCCGAGTGTCCTGGGAAGTTGGCCACGTTGGTGCGTTCCTGGGGATAAGGTGGTCAGAGGGAATTGCGGCACTGGAATGCGCCATCGTTCCCAACTGACCTGTGTGGTCACGGTGCCACCAGCGGCTGCTCTGGAGCTGGAAGCTTGGGATTTTTGGAGAAAACTTCCAAAAATGTTCCTCAAAGTCCCGCTCCTTGGGACTGATCCCCAAACCACCCCCTGTTCCCGCACATTCCCATTAGCCCTCACCTTCAGATCCCAGATCTTGATTTGGGAATCCATTGTTCCCGTCCCAAAAATGAGCCCATCTGGGTGGAACTGGGCACAGGTGAGAGCTGCGGAGACAGCGGGAGACTCAGAGGCTCGGGAAGACTGGGAGGGCTGGGAAGACCCTCCAAAAGGGCTGGGGGAGATTTGGAAGGCTGGGAAGGCTCAAGAGGGTTGATGAGGTTGGAAGAGTTGAGGAGATTGGAAGGGTTGGGAAGACTCAGGAAGGTTGGGAAGGCTACCCAGACACCCCCCCCCCAAAAGGAGTTCCCACGAACTCCAGGAGCCAAGGGATCCCCAGGATGGGGATAATCAACTCCAGGCCTTACCACATCCAGAGCTCTCATCCGTCACCTTGGTGAGGACGCGGCCTGTCTGGATATCCGAGAAAGCCCAGTACTGGGAGAGAGGAAGAGTGTTGGATACGGAAGGGCTGGGAAGCAGAGGTGGGATCGGTGGGACGGGGAGGGATTCACCTGGTCATCCGAGGAGCTGAGCAGGTAATCACCCGTGGCGTGGAGGCTGAGCCCGGTCACGGAGCCCTCGTGGGCACGGACCACCTGGACACAGGAGGCGTTGGGAACGGACCAGATCCGGATCGTGGCGTCGGGAGAAGCCGAGAACACCAAGTCCTACAGCAGGACAACACGGGAAGGTTCACACGGGAAGAATTCAGCTCTCCCAGAGCTCCCAATGGGAGATTCCACCAAAGAACGATGCCGATATCCAAATTTGAGGCATCTTGGAAGTGAGGGAAGAGCCGGGCACACCTGGGATGGGTGGAAGACGACGCTGGTGACCTTCTTGGTGTGGCCCTTGAGCGTGGCCAGGATCTGCTCCGAGCTCTTGTCGAACACGATGACGTTTTTGTCGGCCCCACCTGGAAAACCGAGAGGGAAGCGCTGGGATGGGAGTGTGGGGCCAACCCACAAATCCCCTTCAAATTCCTGGTAACAAAGGGAAGGACACCCACTCCCAGGTAAGAAATCCCCAGGAAAGGTCCCTTACCAGTGAGGATCTTGTTGGTGTCGGAAGGACACAGATCCAAGGCAAGGATTCCCGGGATGCTGGCACTGTGCAGCCCCTGTGTGAGGGAGGAGCCCACCACGTTAATGCCACCGGCTGGAAAACGCTCCCAGAGGGAATCGAGAAGGGATTCCCAGCTCCATGGGAAAAGTTTTCCAGTCCTTTCCCATCCAGGCACTCACCACGTGTGAGGCCACCTGCCGGTACTTGCTGAGTTCCTCCGGCTTCACCAGCTCCTCCGGGACCGTCTTGCCCCTCTGGAAAAAACAGGGATAAACGTCAGCCTTTGCTGGAGCACAGCACATCCCAGCTCCCATGGAATCCTTGGAGAAGGGCACTCACCTTCTTACGCTCCGTAGTCAGCACCGTTGCCTTGTCTTGGAGCTGGAAAACAAGCAGAGGGTGGGCACAGACTGGGAATTCTGCCAAGGGAAGGTGGCAAGAGGGACACATGGAAGATCCCCCCTTACCTTCTGGATGATCTCCGGGGTCATTCCCGCCAGCTCTCCCAGATCCATGGCCTCGCCAGCGCCCTGTGAGGTATGGAGAGACAGGGAATGTCGAGAGGGAATTGGGGCGCAACGAGTGGGAAAAGGGTTGGGAAGGAGCAGGCCAAGGGCCGGGATGGGGAGCAGGGACTCACGGCCACGTTGGGCTGCGCCGATGGCACCGCCTGGGGCACGATGAGCCCGGCCTGAGGCTTCAGCGTGGCCAGAGCTGCAAGGACACAACAAGTTTAAGGGGAAACCAGGATAAAGCACTTCCCAGCGCCCCTTCCCGGGACTGCCACGCGTCCCTGTCACCTTCTCTGGCGGCAGTGACCTCCTTGGTGAGGCGGGCGATGACCCTACAGGCGGCATCGTGCTGGTACAGGGCGTGGGACAGCTCCTGGCGCGTGGTCTGCAGCTGCTGCCGCAGCGTGAAGCTGTGCAGCATCACGGCATCCTGCCGGGAAACACCGGAGTCAGCCGGGGAACGCCGGGAGCCCAGCCCCGCGCCACGCCCCCCCGGCACTCACCCACTCGTCCTGCAGGGCTTTCAGGATGGCCGGGATGCTGGTGGCCGAGGGGGGTTTGGGGCGGATCGGGTGCGCGACTGGAAGAAGGGCGGGCACATCATCCATGGCCTCCATATCCCTCTGGATCCCCACGCTCCCACCCCCTGCCTTTATCCTTCCCTTTCCCAACCTCCACAGCGGAGTTCGGCATCTCACGGCCTCCCTCAGCAAACCCCAAAACACCTCGGGCGCCGCCACTCCCGACCCCGGAGCCGCTTCCTCCGGGAGTGCCGCTGCTCCCGGGAGCACCGTTCCCCTTCCCCATCCCGGCCCCGGCACCTTTGATGTCGATGAGCTGCTCCTCGGACAGGGGCTGGTTGTTCACGGGGTCGGTGCCGTTCTCCGCGATGTACTTCTCGATCAGCCGCCGCTCGTACACGTGGTTGGACACCGGCGACACGCACGGGTGCTCCGGGACCTCGTTGGAAACTGCGGGGTAAAACGGAGGGATGGGATGGGACGGGAGCGGGGCTTCGGGAACGCCCTGCCCGGTGATCCCCCGGTGACCCCGGCTGTCCCCGCCCCGCAGACCGGGGTCCCCCATTCATTAACGACCCCGCCCCCCCCCTACCGCGGTCGCTCTCTCTCCGCACTCACTGGAGCAGATGAGCGCCATGGCGGAGGCCAGGCGGTCGCGGCGCTCCGGTTACGGCCCCGCTGCCCTTCCGAGGCTGTTTCCGGTTCTCCTTTCCGGTCCGGGGTCCCGGTTCCGGTTCCGGTTGGCGCGCGCGGCCCCCCCCCGCGCCGCTCCCGAGCGCTCACGCGGGCGCCGCCGCCGGAACCGGAAGCGCTCCCGGCATCCCCCGCGCTCCCCCCGCCGGCGGGAACGGCGCCTCCCGGCGTGCACCGCGCGCCGCCGCCCGCCTCCGGGTGTTGCCATGGTGACCACGTTCCCGGCATGCACCGCGGCGGCCCCGGGGACTACAGCTCCCGGCGTGCCCCGCGGCGGAGCGGAGGGAAGCCCCGGTGAGGGGGGGTCGGGGGGGACCCCGGGGTGGGGGGTGGAATTCGGGGAAAATCGGGGGGAAATCGGGGAAAATCAGGGGAAAATGGAGAGAAAAATGGGCGGGGGTGGTCCGGGGGGGGATAGGCGGGGTGAGGGAGCCGCGGTGGGGGCTCCGGGGGGAGTCGGGGGGATCCTGAGGGGTTGGGGAGGGACTGTGGGAGGTGGGTACAGGGGGGACTTGGGGGGGATTCTGAGGGGATCAAGGGGATCCTGGAGACCGGGGAGATGTGGGTGGGGTGCGAACAGAGGGATTTGGGGATGCAGGAGGGGTTTGAAGGATCATGGGGGGATTGTGGGGGAATTGTGGGGATCGTGAAGGGTGGAGAGCCCTGAGGGGGGGCGGGCGGGCACAGGGGGGATCAGGCGTTTCATGGGGATGGGGGGAACTGGGAGGGGCTGGGCACAGAGGGGTTGGGGGGATCCCCAGAGGGGACTGGGGAAGAGTGGGGAGCTCGGGGGCTCTCGGGGGTGGCAGTGGTGGCTGTGTCCCATCCCAGAGCACCCCGCTCCCTCCTTTGGGAAGGGGTGCCCCCCCTTCCCAGCCAGGCCCAGTGCCCTTGGCCATGTCCCCGCTGGCTCTTGTCTATCCCAAAAATAGCCGGGACACCCAGGCCTGTGCTGAGGGGAGGGGGGGGGGGGTGGAACTTGGCTGTGGGGCCTCTGCCCTCCCCTCCCGCTGGGGGGACCCCAAAACCAGCAAGCGGACCCCAAAACCAGCAGGGTTTCCGCCTCCCAGCACCCCCAGCTCTCCTTCTGCCCACAGATCCCAGGACCCAGGATGGGGAGTGCCGTGGGGCACCAGGCCCTGCTGGCCCTGCTACTGTGGATCCCGTTCCTCATGGCATCAGCGGGGGACGGAGGCAAGGATGGCCAGGAGGGGGTCCGGGGACACGCCGCCACCTCCGATGACCTGCTGCTCCGGCTGGGAAGATCTGCTTGGGACACCCTGGAAAACTGGGTGGGACCCCAGCCCCTGCGGATGGTGGCAGAGGTGGGATCCCGATTCCCAAACCTTCCCTGGAGTTCCTTGTGCAGGGACATGGGGCTCTACGCCCTCTTTTTCCACTCCCTTATCCCCATCTTTCCCCGCAGAGCCTCTCCGCTGTCCTCTGGATCGTTTCCTCCGGGATCTCGGCGGCCCTGACCACGCTCTGTGGGATCCTGGGGGATCTCCTGGCTGCTTTCAGCATCAATGGTGAGTGGGATTCACCCCGTGGGACAGCTCCCACCCCCATTCCCTGTTCCACTGCCACCACTGACTGCCAGATCCCATTCCCAGGCCACCAGCTGGTCCGAACAGCGGCGCTGGCTCCCGGAGAAGTACAGAGGGTGCTCCTGTGGGCAGTGGCCGCCCTGGTGGGATCCTGGGTGCTATCGCAGCTCCGAGGCCTGCTGCTCCCGCTGCTCCGCGGGGTGAAGGTTTTCCTTTTCCTCGCAGCCTTCCTGCACGTGGCCACTTCCCAGGAGAGCCCCACAGCGCAGGCGGGAATGCTGCTGGGCCTGTGGGTGCTCTATGCTCTGCTGGGCAGCCTGGTGGCATCCCCGGATCCCAGCTCCCGGCTGGATGCGGCCGTGCGGAGCCTGGAGTGGAAGGTGGAGGAGCTGCGGCGGCGCCAGAAATTCGGGGGGCCCCGGAACCGAGAGGATTGAGGCCCCCTAAAGCTCTCCCAAAGCTTGGCTCTGTTATCCCAAGCATCCCAAGCATGTGTCCTCCCGCACCCCCTCCTCTGCTTCCCAGTTCTCCCAGGGGTCCTGGGAGCCCCCAGTCCCTCTGGGAGCACCCCAAAATCGGGGGCTGTGCCTCACCACAAGTGCCTTCACCCCAAAAGCCCCCACGAGCCTCAAATCCGGGAGAAGAGCTCCCATGTTCCCTGCTCGCCAGGAATGTTGTCCCAGCCCAGCTGGCTCGGGGTGCAGAGGGGATCCCGTTCCCCATCCCGGGGCCTCTGCTCGTTTTAGGGTCCCCCCACTGTCAGGTTTTGGGTTTTAAGCTGCTTTTTAAACGGTTTTGATAACGTGGTTTGGAATAAAGACGGATTTATCCGGCCGAGCCCCACTGCTTTCCCATGGGAAGGGGGTCAGGCTCAGAGCTGGGCCCCTCAGTCCATTTGGGGGTGGGAAAGGAGGAAGAGGAGGAGAAGGAGGGTGGTTTATCCATGCCAGGATCCCACTGGCCTCTAGCTGTTCCTGCTGTGCTTCCTGCTCCCTCCGTGCCCCCGGCCATGGATGTCCTCATCCTTCCCATGTCCCCAGTATCCCTGGTGGAACAGGGGGAAGAATTCCTACCCTACTGCCCTGCTCCGGGGGTCTCTGTGTGGCCTGGGGTGTCCGGTGCTGGGTGGGGATGGGAATGGGGTGAGGAGCAGGGATAGGGATGGGGATGGGGAGTGGGATGGGGAATGGTGTGAGGATGAGGATGGGGAGGAGGGATGGGGCTAGAAAGGCGGATGAGGATGGGGCTGGGGAGCAGGGCTGCGAATGGGGAGCGGGGTGGGATGTGCCTCGGGCTGTGGAGCAGGAGCCGGAGCGCCGGGCACGGCCGGGCTTTAGGACCCGGCGGGACGAGGCGGCGCCGGTGCCGGTCCCGCCCCGGCCCCATTGTCTGGGCGCGGGGGCGGAGGGACGGGAGGCACCGGCGGAGCGACGGGAGGCACCGGCGGCACCGGCACCGGCGGCACCGGCGGACGGACCGAGCCCCCCCGGCCATGGCTCCGGCGCCCCGGCTGGCGCTGCTGGCCGCCGCCCTGCTCTGCCCCCTGGGTAAGTGGGAATGACACCGGGAATAGCATCGGGAACGGCGCCGGGCACCGGGAACGGCACCGGCACCGGCCCCGCTCCGCAACCCCCCCGCCGTCCTGCTGGGATCCGTTCCCGCGCAGTCCCGCGACCCGGCTCGATTCTCCGCTTTCCCCGCGTTCGGGGTCCTTCCACTCCGCCGGGATCTGCTCCCTCCGGGATCCCGGGAGTCGGGGCGACCTCAACCCCTCCCCCCCCCCTTCTCCTTCCCCGCGTTCCCCGGAATCCGCGCCCCCTCCACCGCCTGGGATCCCGAGGGGGTCACCCGGGGAACGTGGGATCCGCTGGGATCTCGAGGGGGGAGTCTCCCCGCAATCCCCACGGGAACCCGCCGCCCGAGGGACTCCCGTTCCCCCCGGATCCCGAGATCTGCCTCGCCTCTCCCCGCACACCTGATCGCCCAGGTGGGATCAGTTCCCGGCCGTGAGGAAGCGCTGCCCGGGCATCCGGGTGGGATCTGCTCCCGGTGATGAGGGATCCCTTTGATCTGGGCACCACGAGCCTGGATCCCACCCTGCAGGACCCGGTTCCAACCCTCTCCCCATATTCCTGCAGGGAACAGCCAGGGCTGGGAGAACTTAGTGGCCCCTCCAGTCCTGACACAGGGATGGGGTGACCTCAGAATGGGGTGGCCCAGGAAAGGGGGTCACCCTGTGTGGTGCCACAAAGGCGGGCACAAAGACCCCCACTTGCCACCCCAGCGCACCCCCTTCCCGCTGTGTCCCTGTGGGATGTGGCACATCCTTGTCCTTGCAGTGAAGGGTGACGGGGACCCCCCGGATCCCGTGTTCCTGCCGGTGGAGCTGGAGGTCCTTGGGGTGCCCGAGTCCTACCGGCTGCAGAGGGTGGATCAGGATGTGGCCCCCAACTCTTCCCTGCACACCCGCTCCGAGACATTCCTGCTGCTCCGTGCCGGATCCCAGCCCCTGGTCCAGGCCACCTACCCCCCGTTCAGCACTCGACAGGTAACCGGGACCCCTGTGACCCCTGGGCCACCCCAGGGTGTCCCAGGCCCCGCCACCATCCCGGTGTCCTTGCAGGAGGTGCCCATGGAGAGTGCCCCTGGCTCGGCAGCCTGGGCCATCCGTCCCGTGTCCCTGGAGAGCTCCGTGTCCCCCGCCGAGCCCGTGGCCCGCGTCCTCTTCCATCTGCAGGGGCCTGACTGGATGCCCGGGAAGCGGGATCACACCGGGGTCTGGGATCATCCCAAGGACTGGGATCACCCTGAGGTCCGGGACCACCCTGGGGGCCAGGGTCACCTCAGGGACTGGGGTCATCCCAGGGAGCAGGACCACCCTGGGGTCCGTGATCACCCCAGGAACTGGGATCACCCTGGGGATCATGACCACCCCAGGGACCAGGACCACCCTGAGCAGCGGGACCACCATGGAGTCCAGGATCACTCCAAAGACCGGCACCACCCTGGTATCCACAATCACCCCAAGAACTGGGACCACCCCAAGGACCGGGACCACCCTGTGCAGCAATACCACCCTGAGAACTGGGATGCCCCAATGGATTGGGATCACTCCAGAGCTCAGGATCTCCCCTGCGTCACCCTCCATGCCCACCAGCGCGGGCGGGTGGCCCGGGGGACGTGTCACCTGCAGGTCAGTGCCACACTGGGGACCTTGGGGACCCACAGCTCCCCCCCACCCTAATCCTGGGATCCCCTCTCTCCTCCAGGCCCCGCTGGGCGTGTGCGTAGTGGAGCTGGAGATTCCTCCACGCTGGTTCTCCCCTGGATCTCTCCATTCCCACCGGAGCCACCGGCGAGATTCCGACTCCATGGAGCCTCCGGAGCGCCCGGAACCGGCTGAGCTGCGCTACAGTGTGGGGGAGTGCGGGGACCGGGAGCGGGAGGCTCCCAGATTCCTGGGAATGCTGGAGCTGCGGCTGGGAGAGCCGGAGCGGCAGCAGGAGGTGCGGCTGGACGAGAAGGTGCTGCTGCGTGTCCCCAGTGTCCCCCTGCGGCCCGGGCAGCGCTTCACAGCCACCATTGCCCTGCGCCACAACTTCACCGCCGACAGCCTGACCCTGCGGTGAGAGCGGGGACAATGGGGACACCGGGACAGTGTGGGAACCTGTGTGACATTGTGTGGCAGTGTGTGGCATGGTGTGACTGTGAGTGACACTATGTGGCAGTCTGTGACATTGTGTGGCACTGTGTGGCTGTGAGTGACACTGTGTGGCTGTGTGTGACATTGCGTGGCTGTGAGGGACACTGTGTGACTGTAAGTGACACTGTGTGGCAGTGTGTGACATTGTGTGGCAGTATGTGACACTATGTGACAACATTTGGCACCATGTGACACTGAGCGATATTGTGTGACAGCATCTGACAGTGTGTAACGCCATCAGACCCTGTGTGGCATTTTGTGACACTGTGTGACACTATTTGGCACCATCTCACAGTATCAGACACTGTGTGACACTGTGTGACTGTGAGTGACACTGTGTGACACCATCTGACAGGATCTGACACTGTGTGACACTGTGTGACTGTGAGTGACACTGTGGGGCACCGTCTGACACCATGTGACACCACCTGACACTGTGTGACATTTTGGGGCACTGTGTGACAGCATCTGACACTGTGTGACACTATGTGACACTATGTGACACTGTGTGACACTGTGTGACTGAGTGACACCGTGGGGCACCGTGTGTCCCCACAGGATCAAGGCCAAGAAGGGCCTGCAGGTGGTCTCTGTGCGCCCCGCAATTCCCAGCGCCTGGAGCGCGCGCCTGGAGCGTTCCCGTGGTCCCAAGCACTCCACGGCCGTGGTGATGTGCCGGCGGCTCGGGGACATGCCTGCCATCCCTGACAGCTCCAGGTAGGGAATATCCCAGTGCTCCCATCCCAGCGGGAATTGCGGGTTGCTCCACCCTGATCCTGGTGCGCTGCCGCAGGGTGTCTGAGCCGGCTGCGTTCCTGCACCTGGATGTGGCTGTGGAAAACGGAACAGGGGGGCTGGCGCCAGCGCGGCCCCTCACGTGGCAGGTGGAGTATCCTGGCCAGGATCCTGAGGCGCAGAAGGACAAACTGGTCTGGGAAATCCAGGTGTCGGAGCGGGACATCCGCGCCCTCGTCCCGCTGGTGCAGGTGGGTGCCCCCATCCTGTTCTGGCCCTCCATCCCGTGGGAAGCGCCTGCTCATCCCGCCGTGCTTCCAGGAGCTGGAGATCCTGAACACGGCGCCGCTGACTGGGATCCCCCGCGTTATCCCGGTGAAATTGGTGGCTGTGGAAGCAGGGGGTGGAGTGTCCGAGCTCACGGATCCCGTGGGATGCGAATCCGCTGACAAGCAGGTGCTGCAGGTGAGTCCTGCTGTCCCCTCGTTATCCTGCCTCACCTGGGAGATTCCTATGGAATTCTATGTGCCCTTGCAGGTGTCGGATTCCTGCGACCTGGTGTTCGTGGGGGGCAAGGAGAGCCGGGGGGCGCGGGGGGCCCGCGTGGATTTCTGGGCGCACCGGCTGCGGGCGGAGCTGAGCTTCTCCGTTTGGGCTCCGCTGCTCCCGCTCCGTGTCCAGCTGGGAGATCCCGTCCTGGAGCAGCTCCGCGGCTGGAGACTGCCTGGGGGGCCTGACAGGTGAGGCCTGCGGAATGGGATGGTGGGAAAAAGGGGAGACAGGAATGGGGCGGAGAGCTGACATGTGGGGATGCATCGCTGAGTCCCCATGTACTCCTGTGTCCCGGGATTCCCATCACCCTTTCCTGGAATCCCTGTCACCCTGTGCTATGATCTTCTGCCCTGGGATCCCTGTTCCCCTGTCCTGAGACTCCTGTCACCCTGTCCTACAATCCCTGTTCCCCTGCCTCTTGGTGACACTTGTCACCCCATCCTGGGACTCTTGTCACCCTGTCCCGCTGTCCCCAGTGGCACGGTGGAGTCCGAGGACCCCGCAGAGGAGCCGGAGCGGCGGGCGCGGGGCTGCCGGCCCCAGTTCCAGCGCACGGGGCTCCGTGTCCTGGCACACTTTGTGGCCCACCCTCTGGATGGTGGCCGTCACCTGTCCTACCTGCCTGGCCCCGAGTGGCTCCTGGATGTCACCCACCTGGTGGCCACCCGGACCCGTGTCCAGGACCCACGCGTGGCCTCGCTGGAAGAGGGGGCCGTGGTGGTGGGCCGGGAGCCCGGAGTAACCTCTGTGGAGGTAAAGGGGGTTGTTTGTGGGAATTTGGGGAGTCCTGGGGGGATCTGGCGGTGTGGAAAGGTTGCAGGGATGGAGCTGGGGGGCTGGGAATGATCCCAGAGGGAGCTGGGCAGGATACAGAGGGGGAGGGAACTGAGGGGCTGGGACAGGATGGGAAGGGGACACAGTGGCCGTGAGGAAGGTTGGGGGACTCACAAGGTGCTTCCAGGTGCGCTCCCCGCTCTCCGACGCCATCCTGGGGGAGCAGACGCTGGTGGTGTCCGAGGAGAAGGTGACGGTGACAGAGCTCCGCGCCCAGGTGGTGGCCGGGCTCTCCTTATCCCTACGGACACAGCTGGATCATCCTGGCATGGTCACCGCCACCGTCCTGGGGACGCCCACCCTGCAGGTCCTGAAGCAGGTGAGACGGGTGAGGGATCCCCCCGGTGTCCCTGGTGTCCCCCAAACCTCTGCCATCCCGCTTGTCATCCCGCCAGGAAGCCACGCTGTCTGTCTGGCTGTCCTTCTCCGACCGCACGCTGGCCCCGCTGGAGCTCTACGGGTGGCACGACGTGGCCTTGACCGTGACGTCCCTCGACCGCGCCATCGCCACTGTCAGGGGGTCCCCTGGGGTCCCCGCTGCCCACCCCTGGGTGGTGGCCGAGGGACCGGGCCGGGGGGCCCTGCTCCAGCTCAGCCTGCACCCCCCGGATCCATGCCGGCGTGGCCGGCACCGCGCGGCCGCCCTGGCCACCGGCACCGCCTGGCTCGAGGTGGGGGTCCCCTCTCCCGGGAGCCCCCGGCCCTTCCCGCGGGCTGAGGGCGCCATGTCCGGGGAAGCGGTGACCGTGGGACAGAGGGACCCCGCGGGCGTAGGGCCGGCGGCCACCAAGCTCCAGGGGTCTTCCTCGGAGGAAGACGAGGAGGAAGGCTATGGACGCAACCGCGCCGGCATGGAAGAGGAGGAGGAGGAGGAGGAGGAGGAGATGGTGAAGGCTCCGGAGCGGGTGACCGACCTGGAAATCGGGATGTATGTGCTCCTGGGAGTCTTCTGCCTCGCCATTTTCATCTTCCTCGTCAACTGCATCTTCTTCGTGCTCCGCTACCAGCAGAAGGAGCTGCCCGAGCCGGGTGAGGCCCCCTCGGCCCCACAACCCCACAACTGGGTCTGGCTGGGCACTGACCAGGAAGAGCTGAGCCGGCAGCTGGATCGGCAGCAGATGGATCGGCCGCAGCTGGATCGCCGGCAGCCAGAACCCCTGGCACCCCCGGGCCCCTCCTGCGGCTGCGGGAGTCCCCCGGGCTCCGGCGAGGACGGGGCTCCCCCCGGCTCCCCGGCTCCCGGAGCGCCGCCGCCTCGCAAGGAGGGATCGGCTCCGGGCGGCGGCCGCAGGAAGCGGGTGGAGTTTGTCACCTTCGGTCCCCCCCGCGTCCCCGAGGAGCCTCCCCCGGCCGCCCCCCACGTCCAGTCCATCCTGGTGGCCAGCGAGGACGACATCCGCTGGGTGTGCGAGGACATGGGGCTGCGGGATCCCGAGGAGCTCCGGAGCTACATGGAGAGGATCCGCGGCAGCTCCTGACCCCAAGGGGGCGACTCCCGGACCCCCCCAATTCCCGGGCAAACCAGTAAGGGCCCGACCTCCTCCCCGTGCCGCGCTGGGGGGACACCGACCCCCCTTCCCAGCGGGATGTGCCGGGGACCACTTGTGGCCTCCTGGGACCGCCCCGAGGCGCCCACAGAAGGTGAGGGGGAGGGGGAGTCTCCCAGCCCCGTCCTTGCGGGATCCCGGCGGCACCGGGGAGGAATTTGGGATGCTCTTACTGCTTTGGGTCTCATTGCGACATGGTGTTCATAGTGGTGATGATGATGGTGGTGATGATTCCTGTGGTCTGATCCCGGGGAGGATCCCGTATCCCCCCCACCTTCACCCCGGCCACCCATCCGTTTTGTACACATTTTTTTACCGGGAACGCCCGGGAAGGGGCTGCCAGGGACTGGTATTTATGGAAAATTTTTAATTCTGACGTTGTTACAAAAATAAAGTATTTAAAAAAAAAAAATTGGCAGTCCCCTCACCCCGCGCCGTCTCCTCTGATCCCGACACCAGGTCCCACCCTGCCCCCGTGGCAGTGCCAGGCTCCCGGGAATGGGGACATGCCCTTGACCTTGGCTTCACGTGGGAGCTGGTCACGGGATTGGATCCAGGACTGAGCCTGGCCCTGGCCCAGCCAGGGTCACCTTGGGATAAGGGATCTCCTTCCTCCCTCTCCTGCCATCCTCCTCCTCCACCTTTCCAGCCCCAACACCAGCCCCGACATTCCCAAATGTCCCCTCAGCAACTGGAATTGGCCAGCACATCCCTTTATTTAGGGGTGCCATGGGGATTCCCACTCTTCCAGCTTCCCAGTAAGTCCCACCAATCCCAAGACACCCTGGGTAATAGCAGGAGATCCCTCACCCCATCACCCTGCTCCCTGCTCCCCAAACCTTCCCAAAACCCTGCTGAGTTGGGATGACTGGGGTCCTGTCCTCCATTCCCAACACCCCGGGTCCCCAGGTGCCCTCACCCACGGTGGGGGATCAGCATCTCCTGGGATGCCCCACCTCCCACCCATGGAAATTCCAACCTTATCCCTCACATCATACTCCTGGAGGGTCCTGGGGTGGTCCTGGATGTGCTGGAAGATGCTCAGGATGTGGAGGCGCAGGTAATGTTGACTCCAAAAATCAGGGAGAAGGGGAGAACTCCTGGCCCTTCTCCATCACCCCACTGATGTCCCACAGCTCGGGAGACCCCAAGCCCCCCTGCCACCAAATCCACAACCTGGAGGCTCAAATGAGCTGCAGATCAGGATGGCTCCAACAGATCCTTGTCCCCCGGGGTGGGAGCACCAGATCCACGAGGCTCCCGTGCCCCGGAGGGTCTGCGGGGTGCCCAAAACCCCGTTTCCTCCCTGGCGGGGCAGGATGGAGCCACCCCATCACCCTCCTCCACCCTGCAGCACTGACTCGGCTTCCTGCCCTCCGCCACAGTCCCAGAGCTGCCGGAGCGAGGGGACACGGCCAAGCCATGTCCCCGAGCTGCTGAGACAGGGACCCCCCCGAATCCCAGATCCCTGAATCCCATGGGGCTGCCCCGCTGATGGGATGGGGGGGCTCTGCCTGCTCTTGGTGGCTCTTTCTGCCGTGGCACCTGCACGAGGTACGTCACCGTCCCCATCCTGGCCCTTCCCGTCGCTCTCTTGGGACCTCGGGGTGGTGGAGCCGCTGATTTGGGGGTCAGGGACCTGCCACCTCCCTGGGATGGGGAGCACCAGGGGTCCTGGGGGGTCCCCGATGTGGGTGTCACGGGTGGAGGATGCTGCCCCCCAACCCACTGGGATGGAGGGAAAGGGATCCCCTACAAGGGTATCCCAAGGCTTGGGCATCCTCCTGAGGGTTAGGGCCCCCTTGGATCCCCCAAAAGCACCCTGGGAACCCCTAAAAGGGGACCCCAAGCCCTTAAAAGTGCTCTCAGAGCCATCCCACCTACAATCCCTGTGGGAATGGGGTGACACTCAGGGCCTGAAGCCCATCCTGTTTCTCATGTACCCTGTGGATGGTTTTGGGATGTGAGGCCTCCTGTCTCCCCCCCTATCCCAGCAGGATTTGGGATGGTTTGGCTGCTGAAATGGCTGCCAGGAGCTGCCTCGAGGCCTCCAATCGATGGGGGAACGGCCCTATCACCCCATTTCCGCCCTTCTCACGCCTCCGTCTCCACCTGGGGCAGCTCATTCCCACCTTCTCCCCTCATCCCTGACCTTTTCCTTGAGCATTTGAACTCCAATCCACACCTCACCAGCTCTGGTGGCTCTTCCCAGGATTCCTACCCAAGCAGCCCCCTGGATGCTGCACTTCCGGGGGTGAATCCTTCCCCCTGGAGGAGCCAAATGGGGAATTTTTAGGGATAACTGGATCATCCACTCACCTGTGGCTCTGGAATGGGTGCAGGCAGGTGGGTACAGGCAGGTCCAGCCCCTCTGTGTCCGCAGGGATCAACCGGAAGGCGGGAACAACACGGATGCGGGATGACATCCCAAATTTCATCTCTTCCACTGGTGAGTTGTGTCCCAGTATTCCCACATTTAAGGCCAAATTCTCCCTGCAGATCCCACACCGGGATTTAGCCCTGGGAAACATCCTGGGGCACACAGGGATTGATTTTTGGGATGCAACAGCTCTGTGACCATGTTGCCAGAGCTTGGGGGGATTCCCACTGTGCCACTCACAGCTGGGAGAATCCTCTGGGCCGTGTTTGGGTGGGATTGGGATGCACCCCTCCAAACTGGGAATCCTGGGGGGGCTCAGCCCCTCATCCCTCTGCCCTTTCTCCCCCACAGAAACGACGGGAGCTCCCACTACTCCGACTAGGAACACCTCGGTGACACCAGGTGAGTGCGGGAGGGTGAGGGACATCCTTACGCCCACCTTTTGGGATTTTGGGATTTTTTGGGACAAGGCCAGCTCACCCTTCCCGGTGCATCTGCCAGGTCCCAGAGCGCTCCGGCTGGCAGGTGGCCGGAGCCGCTGCGAGGGCCGCGTGGAGCTGGAGCAGGAGGGGACGTGGGGGACAGTGTGTGACGACGGCTGGGACATTCCCGACGCCGACGTCGTGTGCCGCCAGCTCCGGTGCGGCCACGCCGTGAGAGCCCAGGGCAGCGCCGCCTTCGGCCGCGGGCACGGCCCCATCCTCCGGGATGAGGTGGGGTGCGAGGGACACGAGCGGCACCTCTGGGAATGTCCGGCCGCGCCGGAGCACGACTGCAGCCACAAGGAGGACGCCGGCGTCGTTTGCTCAGGTGGGTTTGGAATATTCCGGAGCCGGGGATGCGGGCGGCGCGTCCCGAACTCTGCAGAGCACCAGGAGTGGCGGCTCTCCGGGGGCCGGGATGGATGCGCCGGCAGGGTGGAGGTGTTTTTCCGTGGCATTTGGAGCACGGTGTGTAACAGCACCTGGTATGAGCTGGAGGCCACGGTGCTGGGATGCGGGAACGCGCTCCAGCGGCCCTCCTTTGGACACACGCTTCCCGGGAAGATGGTGTACCTGTGCGGGAGCCTGCAGCCCTCGCTGGCACAGTGCCGCTGGGCCTTCAATAAATCCGCTCCGTGCTACCAATCCTGGGCAGCCGGGGTCATCTGCAACGGTACGGGATCGGGATCCTTCCCGCTGGGATGTGAGGCACGGCCTGGGTCCCGCCCTCTCCCAAGCATCCCTTTCCTGCCCCCGCCTTTTCCAGGCTCCCAGGGTTTGGAGACGCCGACACCCACGGCTGAGGTGACGCCCGGGAACGTCACGGTCCGGCACGGTGAGTGTCCGAGCCCCCGGCGGCCGTTCCCTGGGATCAGGGGGAAATTCCATAGGGGAAAGATTTATGTGGGATGAGCTGTGTCCGTTCTCTGTCCCAGCCGAGGAGGGGACCCCAGCCTTGGGGACACCAGCCCTGGACAGTCCCCTCTTTGTCCTGTGCCTGGTGCTGGCGGCGCTGCTCCTGCTCTCCGTGCTGGCCTTTTCCGCCGCCCTGCTGAGGCTGAGGAAGAGGAGCGGTAAGGAATTCTGGATCCGGTCACTAGAACTGGGACACAGTCCCCACTTTTTGGGCTCAGCTCAGCCATGGAGTGGGTGCATCCCCTTGTCCCCATAGCCATGTCCTCCTTGGGAATACCCATGCCAGTCCTGGGGACCCACAGATCCCAGAGCCCTGACGCGACCTCCGGCATCCCCAAGGACTACAGGGAGACTCCCACCAGCCTTCCCAAAGGATCAGGTGGGTCTGGCAGGTCCCCCCGGGGCTGTGGAGCAGGAGGTCCCGGCTGGTGACAGATGCCACATCCCCTTGTCACCCCCCAGACCTGCTGGTCACAGCCATTTCCAAGGATTCTGATTCCGACTCGGAATATTATGAGTTCAGCAGCAAGCCTCCTGTCGCCCTCTCCACCTTCTACAGTGAGCATCCCACTTCCTCTGGGATCCCTGACACCCTGTCCTGGGATCCCTGTCACCCAGGATGTCCCCACCCCTCTCCCCTTCCTGCAGACTCCCTCCGCCGGCATCCCAGGGAGGATCTTCTCCCTCTGAGACACAGCCAGGACAGGATGGAGCCTTTCCCTGAGGACGGTAGGACACGAGGGGGCTCTATCCCATGGACGGGAGGGTGGCCACCCCCCGTTCCCATATCCTCGTTCCCACATTTGGTGCCTTTGTTCCCACAGAGCCGGCCAGGCCGAGCCCCGCCTTCCACGGCTCCTCCAGCTCATCCTCCTCCTCATCCACGGAGCCCTGTTGGAATGGCAGTGTTCCCCCTCCATCCCAGGGCACCCACTGGGACCCGGCAGGCACCGGCCACGGCTACGGCGCAGGTGGGAAGGGTGGGAGTAGGGATGGGAGCAGGGATGGAGCAGGCATGGGGAGAGAGCCCAAGGATGGGAGCAAGGGACGCAGAGACCACAGGGATGGGGAAGGAATGGGGGTTCAGGGATGGGACCAGGGATAGAGCGATCCCAAGGGTGGGGACAGGGATGGGTTCAACCTCGGTGAGGAAATGGGACCCCATGGAGTGGGAGCGGGGATGGGAAGTGCCAGTCGGTGACCCTCTTCCTCCCAGTTCCCCCAGTTCCCCCGGCAGCGCCCGCCCCAGTGCCCTCCCAGCCCTGGGCACCTGAGGCTCCGGCAGATCCCGATCCCGACGGCAGCTCCAGCACCTCCTCGGGGGAGTGGTACGAGAACGTACAGGAGACAGAGCCCCCCGGAGACCTCTCCTCACATCCTGGTGAGGATCCTGCGTGGAAGGGGGGACACAGGGAATCCCGGGAATTCCCCAATCCTCCTGAATGGCTCTGTCTCCGCAGGCTGGTTGGATCCATCCTGTCCCTCGGGGGAACACGTGGAGGATCCCGACTTTTCCGAGGGCAGCAACTACGACGACATCCAGGGCTCTGCCTACTGAGCCTGTCCCACCACTCCAGAGGCCAAATCTCCTGGAATTCTCCGGCTGTCTCCTCCGGAATTCTTCAACCATCTCCTCCGCGCTACCATTAAAAGCTCTTCCCACCATGTCCCTTGTCCATAGGAGTGGCCACCACGTGCTCCCACTTGTCCACCAGGTGACCCAAGGATGGCCAAATATCCCATTCCCAACCCACGGGAGCAGGGAAGGGGGCGGCAGGGCCCTGATCCAGCTCCATAGCACCGGGGGTGGAAATTAAACCGCAGCAAGGGGGGACATGGATGTCCCTTGTGTCCCCCCAGAGCTTCCCTACACCCTGCTGGGACAGTCCCCATCCTGGGAACACACTGTCCATAAATCCCATCCGGGGGGCTCCAGGGATGCTGGAAGGGACGACACCGAAGTGCCACCCCAAACCCACCGGATGGTGCCCTACAGGGGGTGGGATACAGCCCCCAAACCCTCCAGCATCTCCAATCCATCCACATCCCAGCTTTGGGATTCGGGAGTGCTCCCGGCTGGGAGGGGGCACAGCACCCACCTGTCACCCTGGGTTGGGACCGCCCTGCCCCCGGCCCTCACCCCACTTCCCACCACCCATTCCAAGCCGGCTGCTCCTACCCCGGCCCTGCCACCGGATTTCTGTCTCCCCGGGGAGGAGGTCGAGGTTCAGCCGCACCCCAAGTGGAAAATGTGGGCCCCCCCCCACATCCTCCAGCTGTTTGCCGAGCGAGAGGCCCCGCACAAAGGAGCCGCAACAACGGAGGAAATCCCAAAATAGCAGCAAAACCCCGACAAAGGGCACGGGGCGAGGGCCGAGAGCGGAGCGGGCACGGGGCGGGCACGGGGGGTGCCCCAGCCCCTCTCCTGGCCCCGGGTGCCGGAGGGGGCTGGGAGGGAGGTGATGGTGTTGGGATGGCCGGGATTGTGGCATGGGCAGGCCTGGGGGGATGGATGAGTTGGAGGAGGGTGGTCCTGATGCCCTGGGGGGGGGGGGTTCCCAAAGTCCAGGGGGTATCGATGTCCTGGCTGGGATCCCAATGTCCAGAGGGCCAGCAGTGTCCTGAGGCTGCTGATTCCCGGCAGGGCACCAATTCCCTGCGGGTTCCGATGCCTTTGGAGCGTGACAAGCCAGCCCGTGGCCCCCCAGGCGAGGTGTCACCTCCACCCCCACACAGCCACATCAGCACCAACCGTTCCTCCGAGCCGCTCCCGCCTGCAAAATCCCCCTTTTCCCCATCACTGCCATCCCGGCAGCGTGCCGACAGCCGCCGAGCCCCTTCCCGCTCGCTCCAAAGGCAGCTCCTGCTTTTTGGAAGGCTCCTCACGGCAGGCAGCGTTGTCAGCGCTTCCCAGCACCCCCCAAACTCCCCCCCGGGAAAAGATTCCAATCATCCCGAGCTGCTGGAGCTGCTGCCGCGGCACGCTCAGGATGCTGAGCTGGCTCGCAGCGCCCGAGGCAAGGCGGATGCTCAATCCGAGCCCAAATCCCATCCCTGGGATCTCACGGCCTCCAGAGGCAGTCACGGCTCTGAGGGAGCCCCGTATCCGTGGGGGTCACACCCCCTGGATAACAGGACCTTTCCTAGAGGTACCCTGGGATGTTTGGGGTGAATCCCAAATTTCAGGTTGATTTAGGGGGATTGAGGACCCTCCAGTGAGTCCTGTAGGAGCAGGCCTGGGAATTGCACCCCTTTTCCAGGGAATTTTCAAAGCCAAAGTGGGTGGGGGGCAGCTGCGGGACCCCCATGTGGGATATCCCAACCGGGCCTGCTCCCACCAGGATCAGCAGGACCCCTGGGATAACCGGGGTGGGAACAAGTGGTGGCTACAGGGAGCACCCAGGTGCTGAGATCCTGCTCGAGGCTTGGGGACTGGAGCATCCATGGATGGTGGAGCAGGACGGGATGGGAAGTTCCATCCGTGTCTCCTTCCAGCAGGAACACCGCGGGGTCAGTGGAAAACAGCTGCCTCATTAGCATGCCTGACCTGGATTCGGAGCGATTAATTAGGGCACAATCAATCAACGCCTCTGCCCTCCCCAGCTCCTGCACCGCTGGTGCCCCATGGGCCCTTGCAGGGGTGTAGGGTGTCCCTGGAATGCCAGAACCCGGGATGTGCCTGGATAAAACCTTCCCCCATCCCATTCCTGGTGATTTAGGGGATGCCAGGATGGGCATCAACTCCTCTGCAGCCCCGGGGGGCTCGGGGACCCCCAGCTCTCCCTGGGCACTGGATATATTCACCACCTCCCTTTCCCAGAGCTGTGGACATCCTGGGATTTGGCAGGAGCTGCACCCCACAAGTTTCTCAGCCCTTTCCCCTCGTGCTTGGCGGGACCCGGGGAGGCAACGGAGCCTTCAAACGGGGCCCAGAGGTGACGTCAAAAAACCACAGAGGGAGGAAAAACAGCCGGTTCCTGCCCGGGCCCCCTCCCTCGCCTGCTCCCGGCCGGGCAGCGGAGGCGGCGGAGCCTCCGGAGCCCCCCGTGCCCCCCATCCCGCCACCGGAGCCCATGGCAACCCGGCTGCCCATCCTGTGCCTCCTGCTGGGAATGTGGGGTGAGTACCAGGCGCCCCGACCTCGGCACAGCCCTCAAATCTCATGGCACAACCCCTCCCCCCGGTTTTCCCACTCCGGGCGGAATCGGCTCCGTGGAGTCACGGCTCCACCCTGGGTGAGCCACAGTGTGGGGCTCGGGGTGGGCAGCACCCTGGTGACCCCCCACACCACTCCGGGGGTCCCCAGGGTCCCCAAGATGGAGCCAGTGGTGCTGGGGGCAGCCAGGTGTCCCCCCCATCCTCATTCCCTGCCGGCTCCCGCCCTTCCCTCCGTCCACATGGCGCCGTTCCTGAACATTCCACCCAGGAGCGGGGCTAATTAGCCGTGATTAGCAGGTCCCTCCATCTTTTCTCAGTCCTAAGGATCCCTCAGCAGATGGACGGGGAGGCAGCAAATCGCCTTTCTCCCCCCCAGAAATCCCAGTTTTCCCACAAAATCCCCCTTTTCCCCAAAACAACCATCGATGGAGCTGCTGTCCCAAACTCGGGGTGCCCAGGGCGGGACGCGGGATTGATACCCCATTTCTGCTCCTTCCCACAGCCGTCCCTGACCGTGGAGCAGCCACCTGGATCCCTAGAGGTGAGAATTTGGGGAGCAGCCCCTCGGGAATGCCGCCCCAGCTCCGTGAGCATGGCGGGCGCTGGAGTTGCATCATCCGGAAGCGGAGCTGCGGGGTCCCAGCTCAGCCCCCCACCTTCCCTCGACCCCTCCACGCTCCCATTCCTTGGGCTGCTTCCCAAGACCCCCACCAAGGGTTTTTCCATCATTCCCAGGGTGAAAAGCCGCCGGGGAAGGGAAGGAAAGCCCCTGATGATGGTGTTTTCCCGGTGTTTTCCCGCAGAGGCCCCCCTGAGACTCACCAGAGGCGGCTGCCGCTGCACTGGGATACTGGAGGTGAACTGGGAAAACCAATGGAGGCAAATTTGCTGGGAGAGCGTGAGTGTGGACGACCTGGATTGGATCTGCCAGCGGCTGGAGTGTGGCCCCCTCTCCTCTGAGCCCCTGGAGCTCATCATTCCCACTGGGAAGGGGCCGCTCAGGCAGGCCAGGAGGTGCTGGAGGCCACCGCAGCCGCTGGGATGCCACTGGGAGCTGGAGAACTGCACGGTGCACGTTATTGTCTCCTGCAGAGGTGAGCCTGGACCCCCAGCCCGGCCCCCTCATCCCGAGGTGTCATCCATGCCCACGTGGCCCCATCTCTTCTCATTCCAGAGGCAGTGAAAACCACACCCAAGCCCCCACCGGCGCCCCCGGCCACCACCCCAGAGCCCACAGGTAAGTGCCTCATGCCGTGGGACCCACAGCATCAAACGTGGGGACTTCCCGCTCAATCATGGAAAATAGCGCCATCCCGATCCGTAACGCTTCCTCTTCCATCGCCACTCCCTCTGCAGGACCCCCCCGGCTGCGGCTGGTGGACGGCAATTTCAGCTGCTCTGGCTTCCTGGAGCTGCACAAGCAGGGGCTGTGGGGGGCCGTGGCGAGCGTCCCGCACATCTGGCCACACCTGGCCACCCTCATCTGCCGGGAATTGCGCTGTGGCACCGCTGGGAACAGCCACGGCGAGCCGGATCCGGGGATCCACCTGCCGGTGCGGTGGGAGGTGGTGGAATCCTGTGGGAGCCACTCCCTGCTGGACTGCTTCAACAGGACCAGCTCCCGGGGGAAAACGCCCGCCTTCGTCACCTGCTCAGGTGAGAGTGGTCCTGGAGCATCCATGATTTCCTGCTCCGGTGGGATATCCCGGGGGGTTTGTGGGGCCAGAGCAGGGAACCAGCCCCATCCCCACCCGCCCCACAGGCCGCATCCACCCACTCCCGCTCTTCCTCTCCGGGGTGCGAAGACAAAACAGGAAATCTCAGTTCCTGGCAGAGGAGGATGCGCTGGGGAGGGAGAGCGGCCAGGGCAGCATCCCAAATTCCAGCTGGGAGTGGGGAACACGGGCAGGGAGCAGGCTCTGAGCGTCCTGCTGCGGGCAGCTCCCTGAGCACCTTCCATCTCCCTGCTCCCATCATCTCCCTGCCTCGGGCATGGCCCTGGACGTCTTCCCTGCCACAGGCCTCTCCCTGTCCTTTTCTATGAGCGTTTCCCTGGAGATCAGCTCGGTGCCAGCTCCGTGGCATGGAGAGCCAAGCCACGAGGCTCGGAGCAGGCTCCATCTGGCCCAGCTTGGAATGCCGTGGGATTTGGGGGGTTTAATGGGCTGGGGCAGCTGGCAGAGCCGGCTTCCATGCTGCATTTCCCATGGGAAGAGTTCGAAGCTCCTCCATGCCTGGCTCTGGGAGGCACGAGGGGAGATGCCAGGAGCATCCCCATGCCACGAGCCTGTGCTGGATGAGGAGGAGGAGCACGTGCCAGCAGTATCCCTGTGGATCTCTCATCCCTGTGGATCTCATCCCTGTCTGCCTGGGGCTCCAACTCCTCTCTCCCTGTGGCTCTTCCTCCCATGGGTCTGACCCCTCTCCGTGCATCTGACTCCCTTCTCCCTGTGGATTTCACCCCGCGCCGTGGGTCTGACCTCTCCCTGTGGATCCAACCCTTCTCCCCATGGAACTGCTCCTCTCTCCCGCAGATTCCCAGCCGCGGGCCCTGCGGAGGCTGGCGGCCGGCCCCACTCCCTGTGAAGGGGACATCCAGGTATTCCACGTAGGACGGTGGCAGGATCTGTGTGACTCCGGAGCAGCGCGGCGAGCCGAGCGTGGCCGGCAGATCTGCCGGGAGCTGGGCTGCGGGAATCTCACTTCCAGCACGGAAATCCGGGAGCCTCCCTCGACGGGAGTCACCTGTGGGATCGGCCCCCTGCACCTCTGCCAGCCCAAGCTCGGGAACATCCGGAGCTGCTCCCGGACCAGAGTCGTGTGTAAGCCACGTGATCCGTGCGGTGCTGGGAGCTGGAATTCCCACACCTCTGGAGTGGGCAGGGATGGGGGTGGATGCCACGTGGGATTCGGGCTCCTGGCAGGGTGATGGGTGCTCCCATCCTGGCACCAACCTCCAGCTGGGCACATCCGGTGACATCCATGCTCTTCCCAGGCCAGGATTCGAAGCCGCTTCCTGCCGGGACATCCGCTGGAACCGTTGTGAGCATCTGCCTGGCGCTGCTGCTCTTCCTCATCCTTGTCCTGATCTGTGGCCCTCCTGCCTACCGGAAGCTGATGAAGAGAAGTAGGGGACACCCTTGGGATCCTCATCCTCCTTTTCCTCCTCCTCCCACTCCACCATCCCCCTGTGCCGCCTCAGGGCTGGCAGCTCCACGGATGCTTCCCTAAACTCCTTGGGGGGGGTGGGATTTGGCTGCTCAGCCTGACAGATCGCCCTGTCCCACTGTCCCCAAGCCTGTCCCACTGTCCCCAAGCCTGTCCCACTGTCCCCAAGCCTATCCCATTGTCCCCAAACCTGTCCCATTGTCCCCAAGCCTGTTCCATTATCCCCAAGCCTGTCCCACTGTCCCCAGACCTGTCTCATTATCGCCAAGCCTGTCCCATTGTCCCCAGACCTGTCCCATTATCCCCAAGCCTGTCCCACATGGAGCGTGGGAGCGGGAGGAGGGATTAAGCTCCGAGCAGACACAAAAGAGCAGGTGGAGGATCCTGGGGCGGGGGGATTATTGGGAAGGGGGGGGATTATTCGGGATGACATATGGGGCTGGCAGGGGGGAAGCAGCCGGAGGAAGGATCAGGAAGGTCCTTGGAGAGACAATTCCCCCTCTCTTTCAGTCTCCAAGAAGAAGCAGCGCCAGTGGATCGGCCCCACGGGAGTCAACCAGACGGGTGAGGAGCAGCTCCCTGAGGGGCTGGGAATGGGATTTAGAGTTCCTGGCAGTGGATTTGGGGTCTGGGCAGGCTGTTCCCCCCAGATCCTGGCACAAGGGCCCTGGGTCTCATTTCCTTTTGGGATGTAACTCATCCAGGAGATCTGGGCCTGGAGCAGGCACTGGTTTTACTCAGCCCCTTCCCGGGGTGGGTATGTTCCCTCCAAGGTGCTGTTCCAACCCCAAAAATCCCAATCCTGCTGTCTTTCCCAGTGTCTTTCCACCGCTCCAGCACAGCGCCGAGGCCTCGGGGACACGGAGGGGACAATGACTACGCTCAGCCCCCCCCGAAGAGCTCCCAGCTCTCCGCTTATCCAGGTAAGTGCTGGAAGTGGCTCCTTCCCGCCCCCTTTTCCATGGAAGTGCATCCAACAGGCCACATCCGTGTCCTCCACAGCTCTGGAAGCAGTGTGCCGGCGTTCCAACCCCCCGGATAACTCCTCGGACAGCGACTACGACCTGCACTCCGCCCGCAGGGTGTGATTCCCTGCTTCCCAAAGGAGCTGATCCCTTTGGGGGGGATATCCCGGCATTCCAGAGCCCTTCCAGGAGCGCTTCCCAGCCTCCTCGTGGGAGAAAAGGAGGCTTTTGGGGTTCTTTTAAAGCTATTTATAGGAATTTAAGAGGCAGGTGGGGTGCAAGGAGCCCTTTGGAATAGTGGGATCACCAGCTTCTCCAAACCAGGATAAAGAGTTGGGATGATGGATAAAGGAGAGGGACGCGAGGGTGGGAATACTGGGAACGAGTCCGAGATATTTAATGACCAAGAAGTAGAATAAAATTGGGGTTTTGTACTAATTACACCTCGTCCTCTTCCCTCCATTATCCCAGTGTGATTCCAAGCTCCCAGTGAGGAGGGAAAAGTGGTAGAGGGAAACACGTTTTTCCCTGGCTTTTATTCCAAAGATAACCCCAAGAAAAACAGGAAAAACAGGGTTGGAGGTGGTCTTGGGAGGGGGTGAAAGATTTCACTGATGGGATCCAAAGGAAGGTGGATGCCAGGAAGGGATAAAGGGATCAATCCTTAGGCGGATGTTCCGTTGCTTCCCAAAGTAACCGCGGCCGTGACTCCAGAGTGCAATTAATTCATCCAGTTTTATTACTCTAATTAATGCCAGGGATGGAATTGCTTCCACCAACCCCTCGTCCTAGTCCATTAGTAATGGTTCCTTATAAATAACTTACAGGGATACAGGCAGGATTCGTAGGATAAAGTGCTGAGCAAAGCAAATCCCATTTCCACCGTTTGTCATTCCCTCTGTTTCCAAGTGTTTCCTGAGAAGGGGGGACGGGAGGAGCCCGAAAAACCACACAGGAGGTCGGGAATACCGGAGGCTGCCCAGGCCCGGGTGGGAATCACCGACTCCTACTGCCAGTCCTGGAGTGGTTTGGGTGGAAAGGGATCTGAAGGATCAGCCACTTCCAATCCCTTTCCACTAGTCCAGGTTGCTCCAAGCCCTGTCCAACCTGGCCTTGGACACTTCCAGGGATGGAGCAGCCATGACTTCCCTGGGAAATCCATTCCAGGGCCTCACCACCATCACAGGGAAGAATTTCTTCCCCAAATCCCATCTAAACCCAGGGTGAAGCCATTCCCCATTATCCCATACTCCAAGTCCTTGTCCAAGTCCTTCTCCAGTGCTTTTGGAGCCCCTCTAGGCACCGGAAGGTGCTCCAAGGTTTCCCTGGAGGTTTCTCCTCTCAGGATTTCTGCTGGTCTGGCTCTGCCTCTCGCTCCGACCTCCGGAGCCCGACTCTTATCCCGTGTAATTCCTTTGCACCGACAGATCCAGGAGCAACGCTCTGGGATCCCTCCTCTTCCTCAGTCCCCAAAAAGAGGAGGAATCAGCACAGGATGCTCCCTGGAAGTCCTGGATTAGTATCCAGGCCAGGAAGGACGCTGAGGGTTTGGAGGTGGGGGGTATCCAAAGGCTGGGGGAGGCCCAGGATAAGGAGCCTGTGCTGGGATCGGGAAATTCGGGAGAGGGGGCTGAGTGGGGTAGGGACACTGCGGTCTCCCTGCCCCAGGCGGGATGTAGGGAGAGTACCCCGGTCTGGCAGGGGGAGGAGAGGGATGGGGAGCAGGATAGGGCAAGGGCTGCGGCGGGGCCCGGGATGGAGACCAGGAAAAGCCTCCCGAGGTGGATTTGGGATACCCCGGCGCAGAGTCGGCAGCGGAAGCCGCCGGATATCCGGGAGCTGGAGGAAGCGGGTAGGGAAAGGTGGACTGGGAGCTGGGCTGGGAGGAAGCCACGTGTCCCACGGTGACCGGAGATCCCGGGAAAGGGGCGGGAGGCAACGCTCCGTGGGCAGTGGGGCCGGGCGGAAGGGTCAGAGCCGGGCTGTAGGGCAGAGGGAGGGCCGGAGATCCCGATGGGAAGGGTTTTGTTGGATCCGTGGGAACGTGAGGAGGAGGAGGAGGACGAGGAGGAGGAAGAGGAGGCTGAGAGTCCCTGGCGCGCTCCTGGGATCCCTCCGTCTTCCTCACGATCTCCTGCAGCTTTTCCACTCGGACCCGGCGCAGGTGGGACAACTTCCTCATGCCGGAAAACTGCTCCAGGAACGTCTCCAGGGGCACCTCGCCCTCCAGGAACCTCTCAGCCATTTTCTGGAAGAGAGAAACAGCCTCGGGCTCATCCCTGCATCCCTCTGCTCCTCCTCTTCCCTCATCCCGATCTAGGTCCCTCCCAGCCACATCCCAAGGAGCAGCACCCACACAGGAGCAAGGACGGATCCAGCCCTTTGGAGAAAACCCAGCAGACTCCAGAGGTAATCCATGATTTTAGGGACTGGCAGTCACTGCAAGTCTTTGAGGATGAAATCACTGGAATTCCCAATGGATTTAAGCCCTAAACTCACCTCGGATTCCTCTTCAATCTTCTGGCTTTCCACCTGGAGGAGATCCAGCAAAGTCTGAGGCTGCAGCGCTGCCGAGAATTTCTCTGGGAAAACCGAGGGGGAAAAGGGAAAAAGCCAGGAAAAATCACCATCACAGGACAGAAACCAGGGAAAAACCAGCAAAGAGCCCACAGGAACGGGCTTGGGAAGTGCTGGTGGAAGGAGGGAAATCCAAGAGGAATAACACCCTCCATCTCTCCAGCTGCTGGAAAAAAGCGGGATATCGGTTTTCTGGGAAGCAGAATCCTTCCTGGGGGAAGACCCCAGCGCTCACCCAGCTTTTCCTTCTGCTCCCTGCACCTCCCAGCCAGCTCCTGCAGCTCCTGGTATTTCTTGGAGAGGTCGCTGCGTCCCGTCTCCAGCGGCGCCTGGAATTTCAGGTTCTGCTCGGCCAAGCTCCGGTTGGCAGCCAGGGCCATCTCCCTTTCCAGCTGCAGCTCCTGGACCTGCGGAATTTGGGATGGTGAGCGCGGGAAGGCGCCCAGGACACCCCGGAGCCACCTCCCGGCACAAACCTCCCGGGATTCCAAAGCCAAGCGCTCGATCTCCTGGGAATCCTCCTGCAGCTCCCGGAGCTCCTCCACCGTCCGGTTCCTCAGCGTGTCCATCCTCCCGGATTCCTGGGGCACGGAAAAAGAGGCAAATCAATCCCCAAGTCCAACTGGGAATAGGTTTCCAACTGAAATCCAGGCTCGTTAAAGTCCTTGGAGCAGCAGCGCTGGGTTCCGTTCACTGAGAGGGAGAAGCAACATTCCCACTAATTCCAGCTCGGGAAAAGACTTCTTCCCCCTTTCCCAAGCCTGTCTGCATGGAATTCTGTGTGTCCCAGGGTGTTCTGTCAAGGAAAAACCCAACAACAGCCCCGAGTCGCAAATTCCAGCTGGATGCCTCCATCCCATCCCAGAGCCCGCCTCATTCCGGACTCCATCCCATCCCACCGCAGGTTCCCATGCTGCCAAGGAAACCGGGATCTGGCCACATCCCACCATGCCCAAAGGCTTGGGAAGGACCTCAAGGATCACCTAATTCCAGCCTCCTGCCACGGAGTCCCAACAAAGATCAGGGAAACAATGGATTTCCTGCGCCGTATCCATGGTTTATCCCAAGCATTCCCAGCTGCCGGGTATATTGAGCGAGCATCCCGCGGCTGGTGAAAATTCCAAGAGGTGGGACGGAATAAGGTGGGAATGCCCTAAGAAACAAGGAAATACACCAAACCTGCGCCGTCCTATTCGCTGCCAGCTCTTCTACTTCTCATCCAGGTGGAACATCCCAAGGATATCACGCCGGGAATGCCGCAACAGCCACGCTGAGGCTCAGGGTTGCCCAATCCACGATCCAGATAAACCTGTCCGAGGGAAAAACTGGCAATGAAGTCCCGCGCTGCAGGTGTGGGGCAGAAATCACCCGATTTGGTTCTTTAGGGGGGGGCATTAGCTAGATTTCATGGAGCTGGAGAGAGATAAGCGGGAATGCTGCGAGTGGGAAAGCTCGGGGTGGGCTCTGGGAAGCATCCACAGGCGCTCAGGAAAGGTGGACGCGAAGGGCTGCGCACCTGCGGGGGTGCAGCGAGCGGGAGGCGGGAGCAGCGCCATTATCCCCGTTATCCCGCCGCTATTTCCGTTATTCCCATTCCCGGCCCTCTCCCGCACTCACCGAGGCGCCACGGGGACCCTCCCCCCGCCGCCGCTTCCGGCTTCCGGCACCAACCGGAAGTGGGCGGGGCCACGGCGGGAGCGGCGGGAGGGGCGGGCCCCTCCCCCCTCCGAGCGTGAGGGGAAAGGTTCCGCCCAGCGCCGCCATGTTGGGGGGGGCGGGAGCAGGGCTCAATTTAATGGAATTTTTTAATCAATAATCGTTCTTTGGCTGCCCGCGGGGTTCTCCCCGAGCTGTAGCTGCTCTAGGAATTATATCCTTCGCGTTTTCGGGGTGCAAGGAGTTGCGGGAGAGCTGGAGAGGGATTTTGGAGAAGGGCGTGGAGCGATAGGGAAAGGGGGAAAGGCTCCACACGGACACAGGGCGGTTTTAAGTTGGATATTGGGAATAAATCCTTCCTTGTGAGGGTGGTGAAGCAAGTTGCCCAGGGAAGCTCCGGTTCCCCCATACCTGGAAGTGTCCAAGGCCAGGTTGGAAGTGGTTTAGAAAGCACATTATAAAATGCCGGGTTCTTCCAGCTGGATCCAAGAGATCAAAGCAAATTCCTCTGGAATACCTGCTTAGTTCCTCCTCACATGAGGCAAGAATATTCCGGAGAAAGCTCCAATCCCATCACCCACTCTACAAATCCGACTTTCCCAAAGTAAGCTTGGAAAATGCTCCACTTTTCCAGCTGTAACCCCACATTCCCAAAACCCAAGCAAGGATGAGGCAGGGGAAGAGCTCCATGATTTCTGCTCCTTCAGGAGACTATGGAAGGCCGGCCAAGGTCACCCAGCTGTTCCAGAAGTGCCGGGATCCGGGAAAGGCACCTCTGATCCCGTCACCTGAGAGCTGTTGTGCAACAAACGGGAGTCATATGATCCCAAATAATTCCAGGTAAATCAAGGACAATTTGTTCCCAGCGTGGCTGATAACCAGGTCAAACCCCCAGTGCTATGGGGGAAAAAAAGGGACTTGACTTTCCAAAGGGGGAAAAAAAAATGTTTTCCAGGCTTCTTTTGGAGTTGTTTCCACAAATCTGGAAAAGCTGGAAAATGTTTAATTGACATTTTATACCAAAGCGTAAGATTTGAGGAGAGGGGGGAAATTGTGTTTGGATTTGCGCAGAAGAAATGGGAAAATACCCATTTAAAAGTGTTCTCCAGAAATGAATTTGGGATAAACAAGTGCTTTTGGAAGGGTATTCCCATTATCTGCTTATTAATATCCTTAATTCCCACAGAAGATGGTTCCACACACTTTTTTCCCTCGGATGGCGTCTTAATCCCGGCCAAAATCACCCACAGCAGGTAGGAAAAGGTGACCTGAGCAGCCCGAGGTCCCGCAGAATTCCATTCCCACAAGGATCAGCCAACATCCCTGGGCTTCCTCGATAAGTTAATCAAATATTTTTTGATCCAATCCCAGAAATTTGACACCTCGGGAGCGTCAGATTTCCCTCCTTTCATCTGACAGCTCCGATAAAGCGCCCGGGTGATGAAAGCCTCTAGGGAAGGGACAAGAAAAAGTGGGAACAGGGCCTGGAAAAGTTGACTTCCTTAATCCATTCCCAAGATAAGATCTGTGTCCATAAAGGGTTTGGTTTTTTTTTTGGGGGGGGGAGGCTGCAGAGATAAAATTAAGGGAGTTTTGTCAGAGCAAGTTTTGATGTCCCGAAAATCCCTGTTTGATCCATAGGGTGATTCCCACGGAAGTTAAATTCATCCCAAGGGGTGTGCCCACATCAAAATGACATTAAAAATCTGAATTTTCCCGGTAAAAGCCTAAATTTTGGGAGGGTTTTATTGCCTGGGAATCCTCAGCCACCCCCTGCTGTGTCAACCAGGAGGAAAAGCTTCCAGATCCATCTTTCCAGCTGGGGGATTTTGGGATCTCCCCATGCTTTGGTGCCCTCTGGTGCCAAGGAAAGCTGTGGCAGAGGGGCCACCTGCTCCCATCCAAAGGGCTCCGAGCACTGGGATGGTTTATTCCAGGATCCAGCATCTCATTCCCTCCATTTCCCCACCAAGGTTGGGAAAATCCAGGATTTCTCTCGGAGGAAGCCATTTCATGCCTTAAAAGGGGTTATTTTCCCATCCTCCCAGATTTTATTCTGGATTTAATTAGTGCTAAATAGCAATTCCCGTTTTTTTTTTCCAGTCCAGAATTCCACAGTTTCTTCCTTCTATGGATGTCATCCCTTTTGGATTGTTCTGCTTTGATGGGATTTACTAGCAGCACAAAAAGCTTGTCCTAAAACTTCCCATAACTGGGCAAATGTTTTTTATTTTTTTTTCCATTGAAAAACCAGGAATCCTGATCCCCCAGGATGGCGCTTTTGGGAATTCAATGGGTTTACAGCTCTGGGAAAACTTAGTATTTTTGTTTTCTCTACTGTTTTGGCCAAAAAAAAGGAGGAAAACCTGGCAGCTCCAAAATCCACAGGTTCATATTCCAGTATGGCTTTGGACGCTTCCGGGGATGGGGCATCCACAGGTTCTCCGGGAAATCCATCCCTCACAGTGCAGAGTTTCTTCCCAGTATCCTGTTTCCCAGTTTGGAGCCATTCCCTTTTGTCCTGTCACTCCGTTCCCACATCCAAAATCCCTGAACTGGGAGAAAACTGGGATGAGCTGGGGGAAAGCTGAGCTCCGGATGCCTCTGGATGAAGGTCACCGGAGCAGGATTGGGCACCTTGGCTTTGGTCACGGCACCACGTGCTGGATCCGTGGCTCCTGGAAGGGTCACCTTGTCCTGGAGGAGATCAAAGGCTCCCTAAGGCTGGAGCTGGCGTTCCTCCCTTGGAATCAGCCCCATCCCAGCTGGGAAGGGTAGAAGAATCCAAGGATACGATGCTAGGTTGTGCTGGGGGAGTGAAATGAAGAGCCTGGATGGGGGATGTCGGGAGAGAAGGGATGGAGCACCGGATTATCCCTGAGGAAGGAAAGCGGGATGGGATGTGTTGTAGGGGGCTGGAAAGGACAAAGTCTTGGCTGATTCCCAGAATGGAAAATCTGGACCTGGCAGCCTTAAAATCCTTCATGGGGCCTTGGCAAGAGAAGGATCTGGAGAGACCTTGGAGCCTCTTCCAGTGCCTTAAGGAGCTCCAGGAGAGCTGGAGAGGGCCTTTGGAAAAGGACCTGGAGTGACAGGACAAGGGGGAATCACTTCCTTCTACCAGAGGACAGGGTTAGAAGGGATATTGGGAAGGAATTCTTCCCTGTGAGGGTGGTGAGGCATTCCTGGGAATGGATTTCCCACGGAAGCTGTGGCTGCCCCATTCCTGGAAGAGTCTGGCTCAAACCCTCCAGCAAGGAATTAGAGGGTTCAGGGGACAAACAACCCTGCATTCCCACCAGCTCCCACAGAAAAACCGGGAGTGCTTCCCGCCCATCCCAACATCCCCATGGCCTGAATTCCCCCCAGGAATACGGGGATCCCCTCCCTGCCTTGACATTCCCCCCGCCTTCCTTAAGGACATTTTGATAACCATCCCAGCAGCAGTTTGCCTTTCTTATCGGGGCCTCTGGCCAAACACCGGAGCCGGGATATAAGGAGCGGGACCTGGATTGGAGGCACATTTTCCGTGAGCTCCCACCATGAAGCTGCTCCTGCTCCTTGCCCTGGTGGGCCTGGCCCAGGGCTTCCAGACCAGGTGAGCCCCGGGGGGGTCCCCAAAACAGGGATGTGGGATGTGGGATGCGGGATGATCCCGATGACACATCCCGGTCTCTGTCCGCAGGGTGCCGCTGAAGAGGATGAAGTCACTGCGGCAGAGGCTGCAGGAGCAGGGCTTGCTGGAGAGTTACCTGGAGCAGCATCCCTACAACCTGGCTGCCAAGTATTTCCCGGGCATTGCTGTGGAGCCCCTGGAGAACTACATGGATGTGAGGGGCTGGGATTAGGAGCTGGGATCAGGGAGCGCGGGAGGGCTGCTGGCTCCTTCCCCATCCCGCTGGCCCATTATCTGTCCCACTGGTCCCTTCCTCATCCCTTTAACTCATCCCATTGGCCCCTTATCCGTTCTTCCTTCCCCTTCCCAATCCCACTGACCCTTTCCCAACCCCATTCCAACAGGATGAGTACTTCGGCATCATCTCCATCGGGACCCCACCCCAGGAATTCACCGTGGTCTTCGACACCGGCTCCTCCAACCTCTGGGTTCCCTCGGTCTTCTGCTCCAGCCCAGCCTGCAGTAGGTGTCTGGAATAAGGCTGGAATGTGTCCTTTGGGAGCCTTGGATGGCTCTGCCCAGTCTTTTCCCAAGGGACATCAGGCAATCCCCCTCCTTCCCACCCTCACAGGCAATCACAACCGCTTCAATCCCGCGCAATCCTCCACGTTCCTCAGCACCAACGACACCCTGTTCATCGCCTACGGCACGGGAAGCATGACCGGAGTCCTGGGATACGACACCGTCAATGTACGGCCACGTGCTCCAGCCCTCTCATCCCGTGGGATCCCATGGGATCGTGCCCAATCCACAGCTGTCTCCCTTCTCCCAGGTCGCCGGGATCAATGTCCGCAACCAGATTTTTGGGCTGGCTGAGACGGAGCCGGGGGATTTCTTCTACTATGCCCCCTTCGACGGCATCCTGGGATTGGCATTCCCAAGCATCGCCTCCTCTGGAGCCACCCCTGTCTTCGACAACATGATGATAGAAAACCTCGTGGATAGGCATCTCTTCTCTGTCTACCTGAGCAGGTAAATCCCAGCCGGAGCTGCTGAGGATTTCTCCCTTCTCCCTCACACTGGCCCCATTTTCCAATGGGAACGGGGGTGTTGGTGGGATGGGAACCACCCGGGATGGATCCCCCTTTCCAGGGACAGCCAAGGTGGGAGCTTTGTCCTCTTCGGTGCCATCGATCCCTACTACATCACCCACGGCATCTCATGGATCCCACTCTCCGCGGAAACCTACTGGCAGATCACCATGGAGAGGTATTCCTGCTATTCCCTGCCCTCCAGCTGGTGTTTTGGGGAGTCCAGGCTCACCCTGCATCCCTCTTCCCAGAGTCTCTGCCAATGGGGCTCCGGTGGCCTGTTCCTCGGGATGCCAGGCCATTGTGGATACGGGAACCACGCTGTTGGCTGTTCCTGTCCGGGCCCTCCGGACCCTCCTGCGCCACCTCGGCGCCAGCTCCAGTGGTGAGGTGAGGCCTCGGGATGCTCCCTAGGAATTTTATCCCACCTGGATTGGCTGCTGACCCCCCCGTGTCCCCCCCAGATCAGCTGTGAGGCTGCCAGACACCTTCCTGACCTCATCTTCCACATCCACGGCAAAGAATTCCCGGTGCCGCCCCGAGCCTACGTGTTAAGGGTGAGCATCCCGCTGGGAGTGGGTCTGTGGGGATACAGGGAGGGATCCAACAACTGGTGACCACCCCATTCCATGTCCTTGGAGCAGAGTAATGGGTACTGCACGCTGGGATTGCAAGGCATGGATGTGCCCACGGAGGAGGGCGAGCTCTGGATCCTGGGGGATGTCTTTATCCGGGAATATTACATCATCTTCGACAGGGCCAACAACAAGGTGGGGCTGTCCCGGCTGCCCTGAGCTGGGATGGGAATCCCAGGTGTTCCCAACTCGGTGGCTGGCAGGGCTTGTCCCTTTCTGGGCACTCCTGCCACCACCGAGGACAATAAAGGTGTGGAGAAGCCCCCCTGTGCTGTGTCTCTCTGGGAAAGGCCACCACATCCCTGGGAATGTGGCGTGTCTCTGGTGCCACCCTCAGCTGCACCCACCGAGGATGTCCCTGTGCCCCCAGGATGGGAGCCTGGATGTGGCTCTGCTCATCCCTGGGGAGCTCCCAGCCTTGGGGACCTGGGGCAGGACACGTCCCTCCTGTCCCCAAACCCCCACTCAGGCTGAGGGGGCTGAACACCTCCAGCACTGCCCTCATCATCCTGGAAAGCCACTCATCCCAAAATTCCCAGGGGACAAGCCCCAGGGCTCCACATGCTGGCAGGGATGAAGGGACAGGGAATAAATACCAGAGTGACTTTATTGGTGGCAGGGGGACAGTTTCCCCCTCCCCAGGGCCAGGCCTGCTGGTCCTGCAGACCCCCTTTTTCTCCTTTCCTTCATCCTCCTCCTCCTCCTCACGGCATTCCAGGCACACCTGGCACCTGGAACCTGGGGCTGTCTGATGGCACTGCAGAGGGATCCTCATTCCCAGGGGATCCCTGAGCCTTGGGGGTGCCTGTGGGATCGGGGGGGGCTGTGGCCTCACAGGGGGGGTCGGGGGGCACAGTGGGTGCCGAGGGGTATCCGGAGGGGCTCGGAGTCGTCAGAGGGGGCTTCCCAGCATCCCAAATCCCTGGAGAGGGACCGAGGGGGAGTGTGGTGGGAAGCAGGAGCTGGGCCAGGCGGTGGCGCAGGGGGTGAGGGGTGCCAGGGGGTGAATCATCAGGGACTGGGGACTGGGATGAGGATGGGGAAGAGAATGGGGATGAGGATGGGGACAGGTCACCGCCCTGCAGCAGGAGCCGGACGTCTGTGGCTGACAGAGGGAGGATTTTGGTCAGCACCCACCTCTTTCCCAGGAGCACATCCAAGTGCCCGGGGATGGATCCGGGGATCCCATTACCTGGGCAGGATGGGCAGCAGCCCACGGGGGGCTCGGAGCAGGAGCGGGGGCACGGCCTCTCCTCACAGCTCACCTCTCCAAGCTGGGAAAACAGGGATCAGCCAGCCCTGCCAGCCCTTCCAGGGATCCAATGGCACCGGCACAGGCTCTCCATGGATGCGGGCATCCCATGGGAATGGGCGGGGGGTCTCACCTGGCAGGTGCAGTGGGTACAGGGCTGTCCCTCGGGAATGAAGCTCTGGCCGTTCTCCACCTTCCTGCCCTGGTAGTTGCAGTCTGGGGGCACCGAGTTTCAGGGGGGGTTTTTGGGGAGTTCAAGGGGGATTTTGGGCGGCTCAGGAGGATTTTGGGGACACCCCCCCCCCCCCTCAAGCTCGTACCCTCACAGACGGGGCAGCACCGACCCTCGGGGTGGAAGGGGTAGGAGCACACGATGGCACATTCCAGAGGCGAGCAGGCCACCGAGCCCAGCTGCGAGAGACGGGAGAGACCCCCGAGGGCCGGGCGTTAGGAACCCCGGGGCGCCCCCGGAGCTTTTCCCTGCAACGGAGCCAAAAACCGGCCTTCAGCCCACGGGGCGGGAGCCGCCAATCCTCTGGGAATGCCCGGCCCAGCCCTCACCAGGCAGATGCAGCTCAGGCAGGGATCCAGCGCCGACGGGAAGGTCTCGTTGTTGGAAAAGATCCTCCCCATGTAGGTGCAGCCTGCGGGGAGAGGGGCTCAGGCGGTCCCCGGGCGGCTCAGAATGCCGGAATTCCGGGCACACCCTCACCTGCGGAGCAGTCGGGGCAGCACTGCCCGGGAATGCGGATGGGATAAGGACAGGTCTCCACACAATCCGTGCGCTGGCAGCTCACGGAGCCATCTGCCTGCAGGCGGGAACACCCTGACAGACACCTCGGCATTCCCAAACCCGCCGGATTTGGGGGATTTGGGACCCGCCAGGCCACGGGCATCCTGAGGGCGGGAATGGGGCAGGAGCCGTGCGCTGGGGCAGGGATGGGGAAGAGGGAATGAAGCAGAGCAGGTTCTCATTCACCTGGCAGATGCATAACTCACAGGGATCGCCCGGAGACCAGATCTGTCCGACGGGAAACTCCACACCGTTGTCATCCAGGAAGCAACCTGGGTAGGATCCCTGTTCCCAGCTGTCCCGTAAAACTTGCCCTTCCAGCCCCTGGGTGTTCCCGATGTTCCACCCTCCCTGTTCCTAGGTATTCCCTATCTCCCACCCTTCCCATCATCAAGTATTCCCACATCCCACCTGGCTTGTGTCCCTCCTCATCCCACCGTGCCCTTCCCCACATCCCATCCCCAAATATCCCAACATCCCACTCTCCCCATCCCCAAGTGTCCCCCACATCCTCTCCCCCAGCTGTTCTTCCCATGCCATGCCATTCCCCTTTCCCCCAGCTTTTCCCCTCCTCCCTCTCCGTGTCCCTCCCTGCCCATTCCCAGCTGTGTCCCTCATCCCGACTCACCGGCGGGGGCCGGAGGGTCCCGGCAGGTGGAGCAGCACTGCCCGGGACCCAGGTGCCGCTGGTGCTGGGGACAATCCAGAACGGGGCAGGGAGTGAAGGAACATTCCACCTCTCCTCCCTGGGAACACGGGAACGGGTCACCTGCTGTCCCCACCGGCAGCCCCGAGCAAAGCCGGGATCCCCCCAGCAGGTGCAGGGAAACGCTGGAGCATCCCTGGGGATCCTCATCCCTGGGGATCCTCGTGCCTGGAGACCTCCCAGCCTTGGGGATCCTCATCCCTGGGGACATCCGGGACTCACCTGGCAGACACAGGTGGTGCAGTCGTCCCCATCCAGGCTGAACTGGGCTCCGTGCGCATACGTGCGTCCCCGGAAATTGCACTTCTCTGGGAAAAGGGGAAGCAGTGGGGCTGGAGCGCCAAGCACAGCTCTTCCCTAATGCCCAGCCCAGGCCGGGGGTCCTCGCACCCCCAGACTGGGGGTCCCGGGATCACCTGGAGTGCAGGAGCAGCAGTCGGCCGGAGAGGGGCTGGGGCAGGATCCTGGGGGGCATTCCGGGGAGAGGCAGGAGACATTCCCGGCCTGCAGAGGGGAGCATGGGGCTGGGAAACAGGATCCTGATTCCCCACGGAGGGATGATGGGAGGGTGTCATCGCCCCCAGAGCATCCCCATCCATGGTTGAGCCAGGATGCAGCATGATGAGGGTCCCCAAGGCCGGGAGTTGCCCAGGGATGGGGGGGGATTCTCCCATCCCAATCCAGCTCACCAAGCAGACGCAGACGGTGCAATTCCCATCGGATGGGGAGAACACATCGCCCTCGGCCCTGGCCACCCCCTCGTGCAGGCACCCTGCGAGCCATGGGGGTCAGGGACATTCCCCTGGGAATTCAGGGGGGCCATCCCGGGAACTGGGGGGATCAGAGGGGCCGGGACTCACCCGTACAGGTGGGGCAGCAACCCCCAGCCGGAGCAGGAAGCGGGTGGGAGCAGGGAACAGAGCAGCTCACGGCATCACAGAGGACTCGTCCCCCCTGCCAGGACAGGTGGTGGCTCATCCCAGGTCGGGATGGTGCCATGGGAAGGGATTGGGGGACGGGATGCTCACCTGACAGGTGCAGCTCTGGCATCCCGGCTCCGTCCAGCTAGCGCCGGGCTCCCGAGGGATCCCCCGGTGCCAGCAACGAGGGGACGGTGGGACGGAGGTGCCGGGGGCTCCCACGGTACGCGGGAACGGCTCAGGGGACAGGGATGGGGAGGAGGGAGGGAATTGGGTACTGGGAGCTGCCACAGGGAGGTGGGGAGAGGGGGAGCCTCTCGGGAGCAGGTGGGAGCCAGGAGGGAGCAGGACAAGGGTGGGTGGATGCTGTAGGGATTGCAGGATGGGCGACGGAGCCAGGATAGATTTGGGGTACCCTAGGAAGGAAATCAGGAAGGGAGAGACATCACTTGGGGCAGGCAGGGAGATGGGAGCATCCCACCCTGCTCCCCCAGGCTGGAGAAGGACACAGGTACCTTCGCAGGACACTCTGTCCGCACTGAGCCGGTATCCGGGGCGGCAGGAGCAGCGGAAGCTGCCGGGAATGTTGTGGCAGCTGTGCTGGCAGGAGCGGCGCACGCCAGGCCGCCGGCACTCATCCACATCTGCAGGATAAGGTAATGTGGCAGGAGCTGCTGCACCCCGGGATGTGGCCCAGGAAAGAGCCTGGAGCACTGGGATGGGCCCTCGGCACAGCCCACGCAGGGATGAGGATGAGGTGGCAGCACTGTGGTCATAGGCCGATGGACACTTGCGTCCCTTGGGATTTGTGCCATGGCAAGGGAAGGGGGGCTGGCACAGCGCCCACAGGCTCACGGCCTCCTGCATCCCTTGGGATTCATGGCATGGAGAGGGATGAGGGTCTGGCTTGTGCCCACAGGCTCGTGGCCTCCTGCATCCCTTGGGATTCATGGCATGGAGAGGGATGAGGGTTAAGCCTGGTGCTCGCACATGCACGGAGAGGCTCAGTGGCCACCTGCATCCCTTGGGATTCATGGCATGGAGAGGGAAGGGAATCTGGTACAGTGCTCAGGGCCACCTCCATCCCCCGGGACTGATGGGAAGGGCCCCATCCCGGTGCTCACCCACGCAGGAATGCTGGTTCCCGTGGAGGTGGTATCCGGGCCGGCAGGAGCAGCGGTAGCTGCCCACGCTGTTCTCGCAGCGGTGCTGGCACGGTGTGGCCTGGCATTCATCCATGTCTGGGGGTTGGGATGAGGGTCAGGATCCCTCGGGAGCCCCGGCCGCCCCCCCGGGCCCCCGCGCACCCCGGCAGCTGCGGCGGTCGGCGGAGAGCTCCCGGCCAGCTCCGCACTCGCAGGCGAATCCGCCCTCCGTGTTCACGCACGTCCCCTCGCAGGCCGCGCTCCGGCACTCATCGATGTCTGGAGGGACACAGGGAACGGCCAGATTTGGGGTGCAGACACCACCGGGATGCCCTCTCCCGTCGGGATATCGCACTCCCGCTCACCGGTGCAGCGGACGCCGTTGGCCGTCTCAGCCATGGAGAAGCCGATGGGACACACGCGGGCGACCTCCTGGCAGCCACCGTGGTTACAGGACAGGTCGCAGCCGTACTCCCCGCACGTTCCCGCTGGCTCTGGAACACGGACACGGCGTCCACAGGGCACCCAGGCCACCCTGGGACCACTCGCTTCCCACCCCGCTGCATGGATCCGCCAGGGATGGGGACAGTGCCGGGGAGAGGTGACAAGGAGCCACGGTCACCTCCATCCGCTGGGATTTGTGGCATGGAGAGGGAAGAGGGTTGGGCACGGTGCCCACGGGTTCATGGCCATCTCCATCCCTTGGGATTCGTGGCGTGGACAGGGAAGGGCACCCCGCATAGCCACTTCTCCCGGTACCTGGGCAGGTGATTCCCTGCTCTCCATCCGGGCACACACAAAGGTTGGGAGCGATGCAGGAACCGCCACCGCAGCCGAAGGAGCAGAGCGCTGTGGGAATGGGAACAGGAGCTCTGGGAATGGGAACAGGACCCCCACCGGCCCCCCAGACCCCCGTACTCACGCAGGGTGCACTTCCCGCTGCCCGGGGACAGCATCCAGCCGGGACAACATCCGCTGCTGGAGCCCTGGAAGCAGACGTGGGGCCCCACGCGGCGCCTGTGGGACACCAGAGCCTGAGGCCACCCTGTCCTGAGCCCCCTGCATGGAGCAAAGGTCCCGGGAATGCGAGGACGAGGGAACAGCCGGAGTGGCCAGGATGTGCCCGTGTCCCGGGAAGCAGAGCATGGCACGGATCGGAGGAAGGTAGGATACGGTGGGACAGAGAGGGGACAACCGCTTCCCAGCCAACCCGAACATCCCAGCACGTGGTGATGGGAGAAGCGTCCCCCGGCTGGACGGGGATACGGAGAGCAGGGCAGGGATACGGGGAGCAGGACAGGGATGTGGGGAGAAGGACAGGGATGCGAGGAGCAGGGTCATGCTCCCCTGGACCTGGGAAGAAGGAGGGAATTGCGGGGTGCCAGCCCCTCCGGCTGGGACCCCTCCGGCCAGCCCTCCTGCAGCTGGAGGGGCAGGGGTAGCCGGAGCTCGGCACGCTGCCCATCCCAGGTGTAGCTGGAAGAGGGAGAAGGAAAAAGGGGGGATCCAGCTACCTCTCCACGGCAAAGCTGGCCGGCTTCTTCCTCGCGGGATACACCCTGCCCTGGCCGCTGGAGAGGAACAGGGACACACAGGCAGCCTGGAAGAGCAGCTCCACCAACATGACAGGCGGCTCCAGCACGTCCCGGCGCCCGCCTTCCCGCCTGCCTTCCCGCTGGCCCTTGGCCCTGCTCCTCCTCCTCCTCCCGCCGAGCCGGGAACAATGCGGGATTGGAGGGGGGCGAGAGCGGGGGGGTCGCCAGCGGCACCCACCCCCCCCCCCCAAACCCACACGGGGGGTCTGGGGTCACCCCAAGGTTGTCCCTTTCAGCTGGGGCGAGTGGTGGCATCCCGGCCATTCTTGCCCTGGCCGCGGGCCAGGAAAGGGGGTACCCCCAAGGCTTGGGAAGCAGCGGGAAAGGCGTCCCCCCTTCTCTGCTTTCCCACATCTGGCAAAGCTCCGGCATGGCCTCTCCCCACCCCTCCTCCTCCTCCTCCTCCTCCTCCTCCTCCTTCTCCTGGAGGCGCTGGGCCGCCTTCCCAGCCCTGCACGGGGACCCACGCGGCGGAGAAAGGGGCCGAGCGGAGCCGGGATGGTGGGATGCATCCAGGAGGGAGAGGGATGCTGCGGGACACCCCGCTCCAGTGACCCCCCGACCCCGCGCCCCCATCCCAGGGCAGGGAATGAAGCAAAGGTCGGAGGTAGGTAAATGATTGATCCCATAGAGCAAAGGGCACTGCTGCCTCCAAAATTCCCAATCCAGCACAAAATCCTTCCCAAGGGCTGGGATCACCCAGGCAAGACACAGCCCCCTTCCCAATGGAAGCCACATTGGGGGGGTCATGCCAGTTTTTAGGAACCCCAGTGCAGCCATGGGAAGCTCCTGTCCTAAGGGAATGTGATCCCAAATCCCTGGGAGGCAGCTCATGAGCAGTGGCAGTGGATAAACAACGGCCCAGCCCGGGCCAGCAGCACTTTTATCCCAAAAAGAGCAGGGTGCCAACACTGCACTGGCACCAGCACCCCCAGTGTTGGTGGGAAAAGGAGAGAGCTTCCAGGATCCAGGCTGTGCTGTGCCCTGGGCCTCCCAAATTTTGGGAACAGGCTGCTCCAGGCAGGTAAACAGAGCCCGAGGTAATAAAGGCAGGAGCAGAGAGTCCACGGTCACTCCCTGCTCCCCCAGCTCTGGGAAGAGATGTCCAAATATAGCCTTCTCCCTGCGGCCTCCTCGGAGAATCCGGGATGGAAGCGGGAGCCAGGGATGCTTCCAGCACCAGCTGTCTCTGGAAGGAAGGATTTGGGAAAAACCCACACGAATGGGACTTGGGGGGCACTTAACCAGGGGTTACAGGGGAGATCCAAGCTGGGGAAGAGCATGGAAAGATCCAGATAACCCCCAAATTCCATGAGAGATGCGAAGGAGGTGGGAGACCAGGAAAACACGAGCAGCCAGAGGCTGGAAAATCCAGCTTTCCCAAAAAATTCCGTTAAAATCTGCCTCTCCAGGCACTCACAGCACCACTGGCAACCAGGTAAGGAACTAAAATTTCCTACAGATCCAAGAAAAGCCAGAAAAATGTACTTGGAAAACAGGTGTCCCTGAGATCCCAGAACCAAGGACACGGATATCACCATTCCTCAGGACACGGATCTTTCCTCTTGGACTACTTTATTTGGTAAAACTCCGAAATCAGCAACACCTTGAACTTCCCAGAACTTCCCTCTCTGAGCAAGGCATGGATCCTATGGAGACAGAGTTATCCTGCTCAGCTCCAGCCTCGGCTGCTCCTCCAGCTTTGATTCCTCTTCCAAAAAACCACAAGGAATCCAAAAAAAAAAAAAAAAACCAACCAAAAAACCAGGATCAAAAGCGAAACCAAAAGCCAAAAAAAGTAATAAAATATCTAAGGACACCAGGGAAAAGGGAATTGAGGCGAGGCCATCAGATCCCGGTGGATCACCCACGGAAAGGGACAGTTCTGGGCACAGCCAAGTCCACAGAATCCATGAATCCCAGCAGGAGATGACCAACACTGCCCCAAATTCCTAACAAGCTGCTCCCCCTGTGAGATTCCGTCCCCCTCCGGCCGCTGCCGCTGGTGTTGGGCACAGCTGGGGAAGGATTCCCTTGCTCCATGAGGAGGGAAGGGGTAGGGAATGATCCCGAATCCTGCTAATGGATCCGGGTCAGCTCCTCTACGATCTTTATCAGGTCATCCACGGTGGCTTCCCTCTTCATCCCGCTTCCATCGTCAATCTGCGCAGGGAGGAAAAGGCATTGGAGACCTCGGCAAGTGCCAAAAGCCATTCCCAGATCGTTCAGGAAGGTGTGGATTTAGCGTTTCCCAGAGAGGCTGTGGCTTCCCCATCCCTGGAAATGCTCCAGGCCAGGTTGGACGAGGCTTGGAGCAACCTGGTCTGGTGGGAGGTGCCTTTAAGTCCCTTCACACCCAAACCATTCCATAACTCTACAATTCCACAATTTACTGAGCCTGGACTCCTGAGCAAGGTCCTTGAAGGATCCAAGGCCACATTCCCAAGCTCACCTGCAGGTTTGCCACCACTTCCTGCATCTTGGGCCTGCTGATGTCCAGGAAACTCTCGATCAGGTCCCCGTCGATGAATCCCGTGGCTGGTTCCGTCTTCCGTTCGGTGTGGAACGATCTCCAGGTGCCGCCGTCAAGGAGCCAAATCCACAGGGAATAACACCAGCCCTGGACGTGGTTAATGGTTGGACTCTGTGCTCTCAGAGGGCTTTCCCAACCTCAATTCCATGATTTCTGAGGGCGCCAGCAAACCCGCTCCCACCCTCTCCAGCCGGTAAACCCCACCCGGCGCCGGCTCCTGGCTGGAATGCCAAAGGATATAAGGAATGCTCAATCTTCCCCACGCTCTTGATGACTTTGTTGAGCCTATTCTGCATGTCCAGGAGCAGGTTGTACCAGCTTTCCGACAGGGATGTCACCAGGCCTGCACGGGAGTAACGGACACGGGGCTCGGAATGCGGCACAGGGTGGAGCTGGATGAGCTTTCCAACCCAAAGTATTCCAAGATTCTGCAGGGAATCCTCAGGGCCTGCTCCTTACCGATCATTCCATTGACGGTGCCGAAGAGCACGGATCCCTGGGTGGGCGTGGAAGTCTCTCCCAGGTTCTGCATGACCAGGGATCCGTGGCAGAAGACATTGACGAACTCTCCCAGGTGGGATAATCCCACTTCCTGCAGGTGCTGCCGCTCCTCGTCCGTCGTGGCCGCGCTGGAATCCCAAACACTCTGCTCAGTCCCGGATGGGGGCACTCCAAAGCTATCCCTTGCTCCCAAGAGCTGGGAATGCTCCTCCAGTTTTCCTCAAGATCCTATCACCCCATCCCATCCCCAATCCATCCCATCCAGCTCACCTGTCCTTCTGGCACACGAACAGATTGAAAGCGTTCTCTGCTCCCAAGAAATTATCATCATCCAGGATCTCCACAGCGCTCATCCAGTTTGGATTGAAATCCCGGGCAATCTGCAAGGGGCCAAGAGGGAACACGCTGTGTCCAGGTGGCCTGGCCTGAGATCCTGCATGCTCATCCCACCCCACACCAATATTCAGGAACAACGTGGGATCCAGCCTGTCCCTCTCTGCTCCAGGAAGCAGCTGAGCAGGAAAGGCACTCCTGGAGATGGTCTTGCTCCAAGTGGCACTTGGATAACATCCTGGGAAAGCGTGGAGCAGCCCGTGCCAGAGGCACTCCAGCAATTTAAACCCCCATTCCAAGTGGACACCAGGCATCCCAGATGGCACCTCCCACGCGCCAGGCACCAGCTGCTCTTCCCACAGCCAGTTCCCTGGAAATGGAGGGATCCATCCTTCCAGAAACCACGGGGATCTGTGTCAAACCTTATCCAGCCAAGCCAAACTCCTCCTTTTATCCCCTCCAACACCGCTCCCTGTGCCCAGAGCTGTCAGAATGGCTTCCCAGCGCCACTTCCGCACCTCCTCAAAATTCCCTTCCATGGGTTTGTAGGCCAGGAGCAGCACGGAGCGCATGAGGTCTCCCACCAGGATGAAATCCCCCTTGGTTTTCAGGTACAGGGCCATGATGTTGTTGTAGTGGTTGCATTCCGTGCGCAATTCCTTCTCCGCTGTCCACTCGTACAGGCGGACCTGCGGGATGGGACACGGATCGGGATACTCCACGTGGGGGCTGGGATGTGCACCCTCAACCTGGCTCACATCCACATCCACAAACATGCTCCCAAAAAAAGTCAGGGTCAGGGTCATGTTTACCGTGCTGTTGATGCTGGCTAACAGCTTCCCATTGAATTCCACCATGGAATACACAGCTCCCTTGACCTCCTTCTCAGCCAGGCTCTGCAGCTTCCCTGGAATAAAGCTTGGGTTGTTTATCCCAAGGCTGGCAAGTTCAGCTGAGCTGTCCTGAACTTTGCCTCCCAAAAAACTCTCTCTGAGGGGGAACAAGTGCCATGGGAAGCAAATCCCAGAATCCAGGGCTGGTGAGGGATTCCTGGGCTTCTCTAGGAGATGGGGGGGGGGTGGGGGGAAGGGAACACAGAACCTACAGATCCTGACAGCTGATTCCTTGGGAAAAACTGCCTGCTCCTGGGACACAAGCACTCCAGGGTCTGAGGAGTTCATCCCTGATCTCCCACCAAAACCAGCAGGATTTTTCCCAGTGAGAACACCTCGTTCTTACCATCGGAGTAGTGGAAGACGACGATCCGGCCCTGCTTGGGCTCCGCTTCCTCGGGATACACCATGGCAGTGCCCACGATGAAGTAGGTGTTGGGATCCTTCCCCAGCTTGCAGGAGACCAGGCTGAGGGCATACTCATTTTGCAGGAATTGGTGAGCATGGAGCACTGGGGAAAAAAAAAGCGGGAAAGGAAGGAACAACTGGCATCCCAAAATCCTTGAAGTGAAAGCTTAAGACACATCCTAGAGATTCCCTGTCCTATTCCCCACCACCTCGTGCCATCAAAAATTGCTATTCCCTAAATATGGCTGATGTTCCTCCAGGAAAATGCTTTGGCTGAAGCTCCCCTGGGCTTCTCCAGGATGGGAAGAGCTGGATCTTGGGATGGGACAGGTACCTTCGAAGGTGTGCTGGTCTATGATGAGCAGGTTGTGCACTTCCACCTCCTCTCCGAAGGATGTCTCGTGCGGAGCCGTGCTGCTGGAAAACAGCTTGCTGGTGCTCACGCTGCTGGACAAGGCCTGGGAAACAGGAAAATCCGTCACATCCCAGTGCTACTCGGGATATCCACAGAGCTCCAGGCAGCCGGGGAGCAGGAAAAGGGATGGAAGAGCAGGTGGAGTGAGGAATGAGTAAAGGGACACACTCCCTGCTCCTGCAGGGCTGAGTGATGGTGTTGATATGAGTATACACTCTGTGTCAACTGCTGTGGCTGCCAGAGCCAGATCCTTGGGAAAGGGAAAACCTTGGAGACCACACAGAAGCCTGGATGGGATATGGAAGGAGCAGCGCCCAAAAATAAAGAGGGATCAGGTGGAACAGTGGCTGTGCCACCCCCTTGGAGAGATCCCACCAACCCATTCCTGCCCAGCTGAGGAACTGGACTGGACTCACAGCTTTGGAAGCCCTGGAAGGGAGGACCATGAAGGAAAAGCCGGATCAGGAATTCTGATCCCCACAGCGCAGGGATGACCCAGCCTGGGATCTCACCTGGGTGCTGGCGCTGGGTCTGAGCGCTGTGGTGCCCCCACTGGCATCCTGCACCTCGATCCGGCTGGAGAGCACCCCGAAACACTGGGATACCTCTTGGTAGCAGATTTTCCTGTGGGATAAACAGAGCCATGTGGCTGGGAGAGCCTGGAAAGGCCATTCCAAGAGCTCTGGAACAACAAGGGCTGTTTGTTTGCTCCTGGGATGGCAACGTCACCCCAACCCTCGTCCCATGCAGTGGAGCACCCGGATCCCAGGAATCCTCATCCCAGGAATCCTCACCTGGGCGACTCGTAGAGGGGAACAGTGCGGATGTGCAGCTTCTGGATCTCATCAATGGTGCCGATGGTCAGGGTGCTGTTGTTGGCCAAGGCCAAACTTGTGGGGGAAAAAAATCATGGAAAACACGGGGTGAAAAGCCAGGACCTCCCACTCCTCCATATTCCTCAGGAAGAGGAAATTGTGGCAGGCTCACCTGTCAGGATATCCGTCGGAATTGAGGGGGCACATGTAGTTGACCTCCTTGAGGTTGACGTTGGAGAAGACCAGCTTGTGGTTGCTGCTGTAGATGACGGTGGGGCGGTCGGAGCAGGCGAACACGTTGGTGGTGGACAAGGAGCGGAATGTCCTCAGCACGGTGGGCTGTGTCCCCAGGGTCACCTTCTTTCTGTCACTCAGCAAGCCTGGATTCAAAGGGAGAAGGGATTGGGATCTGCCACACCACCTCAGGGAAAAACAGGAGTGTGGGTAAGCACATCCCACATTGAGGAATCCATCTCCTTCCTCCAGCGTGCTGGAGGAATCCGCCAGCCCTCAGCCAGTCCCATCTGAGCATGAGGCTGCGAAAGCAAGGAGGATCTTTCCCAAGAAACTGGAAAGGAAAGGAAAAGGTCACCTGTCTCAAGGCTGAGGCCGAAGTAGAAGAGAGCTCCGTCCCCCAGGGCACACAGGAGGTAGTGGCTGCTCTCGAAGGTGGTCATCAGGATGGAGCGAGGGATAATCTCTGTGGGAAGCAGGAAAAGGGATGGATGAGGTCGCTCAGGACCCGGCCAGTGACCCCTGCCACCCTTGGGAGGCTCCTACCTCCTCCCAGCATCTCCTTGTGCAGCAGCTCGAAGGACGGGAGCTTCAGGATGCGGGCGGAGATGTCGGTCCAGAGCCCGATGGCGCAGAGCGGGGACATCCCGTTGGAGTCTCCCAGGGGGGTGATGTCCAGGCAGGCCACCTCGTGCTCCATCTCCGTGCAGCTGCGAGGAAGGAGGGTAGACAGGTGTCCGCCTGGATCCCAAATCCCAGCATCCCCAGAGCCCTCAGGATGTGGGCTCACCTGATCTGCCGGAGCTCCTGGGGCCGGATTTCCAGGTAGTACAAGGCCCTTCCCACGGCCACCACCACCTGGTTGCTGTTGCAGGAGGCGACGCTGATGTTCTTCCCGTTGGGCTCTTTCCACTCGCTCACCAGGGATTTGGGCTCCTGGCTGACCAGTCGCACTGAGGCAGAGGTGATCTGGGAAGAAAGATGGGAAAAATAATGGAAAACAGCATTTCCAAGGCGGGTGGCACAGCAAGAACCTTCCTCTTTCCATATCCCTTAGAAACATGGACCCAGGATCCTGTTTGCTGATCCCATCGGATCTCAGGGAAGCACTCCCAACCCCTACCCTGGATAAGTCACGATCCAAGTGGCACCAGGAGAGGCAAATCCACATATTCCTTGTGCTGGAATTACCTGGATCAGCTGCTGATGCGCCACATTGCCGCAGAAAAACGTCTGCTGGTCATCCACAAATCCCGTGAGCTCCGTCTCTTCCACTTCCTCTCCGTTCAACATCAGAACCCTGAGCAGGGAAGGGAATTCCCATTAATTCCTGCTCTGACATGGGGCTGAGAGCCCGGATCAGCTCATCCCACCTTTACCTGGTCTGGCCAACAAAGGACAGCACCAAGGTGTTGTCTGTCTCCCGGTGCGGATCCGACCTCAGCGGCCACAACCCTGCAACAAGGAGGCCACAAATCCTCACAATTCCACATCCCAGCCTCATCCGTGCCCACCACGTCCCCTCTCAGGCTGTGGAACACCTCCCACACCTTTAATTCCCGGCAGGTCGATGCTGGCGTGCTCGTGGATCCCGATGCCGTTGCGGATGATCCGCAGCGATCCCTCTTTGAAGGCCCCGGAGCAGGTGACCAGCTGAGGGAAAAGCAGATGGACTATACCAGCTGTGGCTGGGAAGCTCTCCCACTCCTCTCTGGGATCATGGAAATGGGGAACCCATTCTAGAATCATGGAATCCTGGAATGGTTAGGGTCGGAAGGGACCTGAAAGATCCACCAAGGCCAGGCTGGATGGGGCTTGGAGCAACCCAGTCTAGTGGAAGGTGTCCCTGCCCATGGAATGAGATGATCCTTAAGGTCCCTTCCAACCCAAACCATTCTGGAATTCTATGATTTTATGGACACACCCAGCCAAAAATTCCCAGCAGCAAGGAGGGAAAAACAGGAATGTTACCTGGCCTTGGCCTTGCCTCTCCAGGTCCACCACACACATGTCCACGATGGGCCCAAGGTTGGTGAAGGTCTCCATGGCCACCACGTAGGATCCCTGTTCGTTGCTGTCCACGTTGAGCTGGGAATAAACACTGGGATCACTTTTTGCCTTTCAAGGAGCAGGACGGGGAAAGGGCAGGCAAGGGGAAGATGGGAAAATGTATCCGCATCTCCAGGTTTTGATGGAAATCCAGTCCTGTGGGAACACACGGCCAGGAGCTGCCATGTACCTTCACAAGCTGGGAATCTCCGAGCCTGGAGCCAACGAACACCACGCCGTTATCCAGGTAGGTGAGGCACTCGGCAATGGATGTCTGGGAAGTGAGAAGAGGCAGGTGGAATGTGGCATGGAAAGGTCCTGGCACACATGCACACCCTTCCACCACTAAGCTGTTACCCAACAGCAAAACCCCGGGTGTGGGAAGGGGATTTGATCCCTTCGTAAATCCCACAGAGTCCAAGCTCCTCCCAGTGCAAGTACCAGGAAAAAAAAACCGGGAAGATGGTGTAAAAAATGGGAAGAAAGTGTCAGTAAGTGCCCACAGGGAATTTCCCAGCCACCAACAGTTCAGGGCTGTGACAAATGTGAAACATCAACACCCCCTGCTCCAAAATTGCCACTCAGCCCTAAACGGAGCCTTTCCCAACTTGGGAGAATCCCAGGCAAGTGCCAGGGATGGCCCAGGTGATTCCTACCTCTCCCAGCAGCTCCACACGCAGGTCCTTCAAGGTGACAGTGCCGTCCATCTGCTCCTCCTTCTCCAGGAGCAGCATGAAGAGCCGCCCTTCCATGTCTCCTAGCAAATACCGGGATCCGTTGGGATCCACGCGGTTGTGGCACACGATGGTGCTTTGCTGCAGGGAAAGCAAGGAATTCTAGGATTCCACTGGAACAGCCCCAAACTGGTCCCCAGAAGGTCTGTGCAGGTAACACAGCTCCAGGATCCCACATTCCCCATTCCAGAGCCCCAGGAGCAGACTGAGACCTCGAGGCACCAATACTCCCATTTTTTCCCCCAAGGTTTTTAGCCTGTCCTTATTTCCATCTTAAAGGGACCTTTGGATAGCAATTCCAGCCCTCTTTCAGCTCAGAGCAGCACCTCAGCCATGCCATTGGTGCTTCCTGCTCTGATTAAACGTGGGATGTGGCCTGTTATTCCCAAAAAACCCACAAGCCCAATTGCTGTCCCAAAATCTTTAAGCCTTTTCTCCTCCGGACAAGTCTCCAAGAGGCTCATCCATGTTTTCTACTGCCTGAAACGAAACCAGGCTCTGCCCTGGAACTGTGCCCAGACCATGCACTAATTCCTAATTAGTCCCATTCCCTGGGGCCCAAACTAAATTCCAAGAACTCCACAGAAAGTGGAAGCACACAGGGATCATGGATGCCCCTCAGCGACCGGGAAGCCCAAACCTCTGCAAGTCCAAGTAAGTGGCGCTGTTAGACCACACCTGGGACAAGAGAGGTTGGAACTCCTGGCTGGAAGGCCTGGGAAAGGCGGGATTTTTTGGGATGCAGCAGCCCTGCATCCCCTCACCTTGATGATGGGAGGAGCGATAGCCAGGTATTTATCGCCGTTGTGGTAGGTGATGGATTCCTGCCCGATGATGATGGCACCTCCAAAGGGCTCCGGCACTGCGGGACACACAACAAACATGAGAGATCCCATCTGGAAAAATGCAGCCATCCAGCCTGGAAAAACCACGGGAAGATCTTTCACAGACAAGGTCATCCCAACCTGCGATGACCATGGAGGCTTCGGCCTCCACGTTCTCCTGCTTCCAAGGGCCTTTGTTGAATTCCTTCTCCCGCAGGGACACCTCGTATGTCTTCACGTGGCGGCCCTGGGGGTCCTGCAAGAGAAGGCACAGGTGGATGAGATTCCAGAAGTGAGGAGATTCCACCTCATCTCCTGCAAAAACACCATTCCAGGGAGCTGCTGAGGCTTCCCACCTCCTCATTGCCCCTCACATCCACACGGCACCATTCTCCCAGGTTTGCCACATATAAATAGCCCCCCGAGGAAATCCCTGTGCCAGAAAAGACTGGGAAGTGTTTTTCCACTGTTTTACAACTGATTTCCTGGGATTTGTGTTCCTCTGACAACCTGGGAACAAGTGGCACTATGGAATATCACCTCTTCCTCCAGCTCCTGCAAACGTTCAGGAATTCAGGGGTTTTTATCATATTCCCCCCTGGTTTCAGAACTTCCCAAAAATTACCCCAGCCTCTGCTGTCCTATTCAGACCAAATCCTGGGATAATGGGTAATAAATGGAGAAAGAATCAAGGAAACAGCTTGGAAACATCCTGCTCTCCCCAGGCAGGGATCGAAACAATCCAGAGCTTTATGACTCAGAACTGACATCCTGCTCCTGCTCCAAGGATCCAAGTTGTTTTGACATGGAATCCTGGAACCATTAAGGTTGGAAAAGCACTTCTCCAAGTGTTCCCCCAAACTCCAGCTGTGGGGTGAAAAAGTGGTTTCTTCCCTGCAGGAAGTTTGGGGGGGATCCAGCAGTGCCCAAACAGGGAATAATGGAGCCGCTGCTGGCGTGGGATTTCAGCTGAGCCGGGCATAGCCTGGAATTTAACAAAGGAAAGCTAATCCCTTGCTCAGTCAGCACGGGAAAGGCTCTTTGGATCAAAGCAGGCATCCAGATAAGGCCTGGAATGCTCCCTCCGTGAGGAGCCAGGTGATGGAGAGGTTACAGATCCTCGTATACACCTGGAGTTGCCTCCCAAAAATACCGAGCAAGTCGTTGACTTGTTTTTTAAGGAAAGGCTCAGGCCTCGCTACGGAAAATGACTGGTTCTGGATCTGATACACTCGCTGGAAAGATCCCTAAGCTCCTCCTGGGGGTTCAACATGGGAGCACTCCCATCCAAGGCAGAGCTGCCCAGGAATCCTGAGGGAAAGCGTTGCTTCCTCTCTCCCAGAGCTGGAAAAAAGAGCTGGACCTGAAGGAGCTGGACTCATCCCTCAGTCTGCCTTCCAAAAAACCTTTGGAAAACCTTGGTTATCCGTGGATAAGCAGGCACCTGGTAGACGAAGCAGATGGTGGGAGCTTGGCAGCCGTAAAGGAATTTCACGTCGATGACCTGGAGCTCTTCCAGGCGGATGTTGAAGGCCTTTAATTCCTTGTTCTCCCGATCCAGGGGGATGACCTTGAAAAGGCCATCATAGAGCCGCAGCCCGATCATCCGGCACTCGGGATCGATGATCCCGATGATCCCGGTCTCCGAGGGGCGGCCAATGCGATCCTGAAGGAGAATTCCACGGAGAGGGGAAAGAAAAAGGTGGTAAGTGCCAGGAAATTTTCCCTGAAAAACAGGGACAGGGGTTGCCAGCCCTTAGGTGAGGAGTGGCTCCTTGCAACACTTCCCAACGGGCTTGAGAATTCCGGCTGGGAAGCCACCAAGGCTAAGGAGGAGATGCCTTTCCAGGTGCCATGCCACACACCTTCACCACAAATTCCCACAGGACTCATTTCCCAGGGAAAATTCGGCCTCACAAGGAGTTTAGGCTTTAATTTCCCTTAAATTTAATTTGTTATTCCATAAACTCTCCCCAGAATTTGCTTGAATCCATAGGGACAGGGCTTGGAGCATCCTGGTCTAGTGGAAGGTGTTCAGAGCAAGGGGTGGAATGATGATCCATAAGTCCTGTCCATCCCACACCACTCCAGGACTCCACATGTTGGTTTAGATGGGATATTGGGAAGAAATCCTTCCCTGCGAGGGCGAGAAGGCCCTGGGATGGATTTCCCAGAGAAGCTGTGGCTGCCCCATCCCTGGAAGTGTCCAAGGCCAGGTTGGATGGGGCTTGGAGCAACCTGGGAGAGTGGAAGGTGGAAAAGCTTTAAGGTCTCTTTTCCAACCCAAACCATCCCAGAATTCCATGAATCCTCACAGAGACCAAGAGTAACTCTGGAGACATCCCGTGGCTGCAGGTTAGCCATCCCAGATCCAGCAGCCGGCAAGGAACCACCAAGGGAACAACCCAAATCCCACCCGCTGCTGCACCAGCAAAGCAAAACCATCCCTAGGGAAGGGAATTCCCATTCCAGGTGCTGCCTTCCCCCTCACCTGCACGTTCCCATGGGCACGGGTGATGATGTCGATGCTATCCCCGTTCTGCTTGTATTCCAGAATGCAGGCATTGTACTTGGCTGTCAGGATGAACAGCAAATCCTTGCTCTCCCCCTGCCCGAAAAAACCCGGACGATGCAAATTCCAGAGGGGTTGGACGTGCCCATCCCGCCCCGCCCAGGTGGGCACGGCTCCATCCCTGCTCTTCCAACACCCACCTTGGGGCGGAAGAGCTCCATGACGGCGGTTTTTCCGTACATCCCCACTTCCTTGACGGGCCGGAGCCCCTCGGCCGTCACGACATAAATCTCCAGCCGGGTGTTCTTGGCAATCAGCAGGTTCAGGTCCTCCGCAGAGGTGAAGTGTCCTGGGAAAAGCAGGAAGGAATCCCAGAGGAGGGATCAGCTGGCACCTCGGGGTGCCGGACTGCACTCCCACAGCCTCCCTGGAGCATCCCAAAATCCCAGCACGTTCCTTCCCCGGTGCCCAGTGCTCTCAGCCAGCTGCTTTCTCTCAGCCCGCACTCCTTGTTTTTCCCCAGGAATGCTCTTCCCACAGTCTTTTCTCAGGAATTCTCATTCCCGGGGTCTCTTCCCACCACGCCCAGCACTCCCAGGGCTCTTGGGGCTCCCGCAGCTCCCCCAAATCCCACTGTCTCTCACTCCTATTATGGATTTCAGGAGCACTTTAATCCTCCCTCTACCCCAAAATCCCCCGGTACCCCAAAACCCACCCGTGACCCCCAAACCCCGCCCTACCCCAAAACCTTCCCCATACTCCCAATCCCCTCCCGGTGCCCCAAAACCCCCCCAGCGCCCCCCGGCACCTCCATCCCCCCCCCCCGTGTCCCCCGTACCCCCGGTACCCCATAACCGCCCTCCCACGTTCCCCCCAAAACCGGGTGTTCCCGTCACCCCCCGCCCCGCGGTACCGGTGACGCAGCCATTGACGGCCGTCGGCTTCTGCGCCGTCACCACGTAGTTGTAGGACATGTTGGGGGAACCGGGGGGTCCCGGGGGGGTCGCGGGGGAAACCGGGGGGGAACGGGGAGCGCGGCCTCTCCGCCGCCGTCGCCGCCACTTCCGGGAAGTGGGGACACTGGGCCGCTCTAGCCCGCTGAGGGGGACACGGGAGGAGCAGACGAGACGGGCCGCTCTAGCCCTCTGGGAAGACCGCGAAGAGCAGCTGAGACGGGCCGCTCTAGCAAGCTGGGAGGACCCTGGAGAGCAGACGAGAGGGGCGACGGGAGGACCCTGGAGAGCGCAGGTGTGGAGGGGGATGCGCGGGGGATCGCCCCCAAAACCCGCGGGATCCGCGCTGATCCCCCGAAGGGAGGGCCCCGCTTGGGAGGATGCAGCCCCCTCCCAGCTCCCTGCAGCTCTGTGCCCCCCGAAACCTGGGGCGGGGGGTCCCCGCTGTGAGGGGGGAGCGTGGATCCGTCCAGGGCCTGCGCTGAGAGGAGATCCCTGAAGGTGGGAGTCCCCCCATCACAAAACAGAGGCGTCCCTATTTGGAGGTGGTCTCCCCCTGATTTCCCATCCCACAAGGCGCTCCCTGCCTGGGGGGTGTCCCTATTTGGGGACAACACCAACGCCAGCCCCCCGTTCCCACCCGACACTCCCATCTCACCCCACTCCCTTCCCAGCCCCGCCTCTCCGGACCGCTGTCCCTTCCAGCCTGGACCTTGCCCTCTCTCCGGACAGATCCCATTCTCGGATCCGAGCGCTGCGCTCCGCTCCCATGGAGGTGAGCCTGGAGCGGGGGGGTTGTCATTCCTGTGGGGTTGGCATTCCTCCTTTTCCTATCCCACCGCCCCCTGTTTTCCCCCCAGGTCTCCAAAAAACTGGTGACGACTGTGTCCGGCTGTGCCGACGATGCTCTGGCTGGGCTGGTGGCCTGCAATCCCGGGCTCCGGCTGCTCCAGGGACACCGGGTGGTCCTTCGGGATGACCTGCCGGCCATCCGTGGCCGTGTGGCCCTGCTGTCCGGAGGGGGATCCGGCCACGAGCCTGCGCACGCAGGTGAGACCCCCCTGCCCCACCTGTATCCCCCCCCCCCCCCCCACGGACACTGTTCCGAGCCCTCCTCCCTCTCCACAGGCTACGTCGGGAAGGGAATGCTGACTGGAGTGGTGGCCGGAGCCGTGTTCGCATCCCCGTCCGTGGGCAGTGTCCTGGCGGCCATCCGGGCCGTGGCACAGGCCGGAGCAGGTTGGGAACACACCGGCCTGGAGCTTTGGGGTCCCCCCCTCCAGTGCTGCGTCATTCCCGTTGCCTCCACATGCATCCGCAGCTGGGATCCTCCTGATCGTGAAGAACTACACCGGGGACCGGCTGAATTTCGGGATGGCCCTGGAGCGGGCGCGGGCCGAGGGGGCCAACGTGCGGATGGTGGTGGTGGGCGACGACTGCGCCTTCGCCACGCCGGGGAAAGCTGGCCGCCGCGGGATCTGTGGCACCGTCCTCATCCACAAGGTCCTGCCGGGATCCTTTGTGGGGATTTGGGGAGTTCTGGCGGGTCGCTCACCCGCTCTGCCCGGGGCAGGTGGCGGGAGCTCTGGCCGAGGCGGGAGCGAGCTTGGATGAGATCGTGGAGAAGGTGACGGCGGCTGCCAAAGCCATGGGTGCGTTGCGTTATCCTGTGGGAATGCTGTCCTGTGTCCCCCAGCCCCTGAATCCCGAAATTCCCCCCAGGTTTAACGGAGCATTCCCACCCGCACAGGTACCCTGGGTCTCAGCCTGTCTCCCTGCAGCATCCCGGGATCCAAGCCCTCGTTCCAGCTGGCTGAGGACGAGATGGAGCTGGGGCTGGGTGAGGAGCAGCCCCTCCGCGTCCCCCTCGGATCCCCGGAGGGTCCGAATACCCCTGTCCCCCCTGGGGAGGCATCACCAGGGTTGGGATGTGACGTGGCCCTGTCTCCACAGGGATCCACGGCGAGGCTGGAGTGCGCAGGATGAAGGTGAGGGGGCAATTCTGCTGCTTCCTCCCCATTCCCAGATCCCCCCTATTCCCAGACCTCCGCACTCTGCTCTTCCCCTGCTCTGTGTTCCCTCCAGGCGCTGCCGGCGGATAAGGCCGTGGAGACGATGCTGGAGCACATGACAGATCCATCCAACTCTTCCCACCTGTCCCTGACCCCTGGTGAGCCCCCCGGCCCCTCCGTGCTCCCCCAAATCCCCCGGATCCCAGTCTCATCCTGCCACCCATCCTGCAGGATCCTCCGTGGTGCTCGTGGTAAACAACCTGGGTGGATTGTCCTGCCTGGAGCTGGGAATTGTGGCTGGAGCTGCTGTGCGCTGCCTGGGTGAGTGCAGGGGGGAGCTTGGGATCCCATTCCCTGGCTCTGGCTGCTCTGGAATTCCGCTCTGGAATTCCCCTGCCTCGCTCCTGGATCCCACAGAGAGCCGAGAGATCCGCATCGCCCGGGCCTTGGTGGGATCCTTCATGACTGCGCTGGAAATGGCCGGAGTGTCCCTCACCCTCATGCGGGTGGACGAGGAGCTGGTGGGGCTTATCGGTGAGTTCCCAGTGGGAATATGGCCTGGGATTGGGGCACGGGCGTTGCCAGGTGCTGGGTGACGGGACACGAGGTCAGTGGGATGTCTGGGAGTGGAATTCCTGGCTGCTGGATGTGCCAGTAAGGATCCAATGGCATCCTGAGCCGCCACATGCCTCTGGCTCTTCCAGACGCCAAGACCACGGCCATGGCATGGCCCAACATTCCCGCGGGACCGGCAACCACCCGGAGAGAGGAGGTGCCAGCACCGATGGAGGGACCCAGGAAGCCACAGGATGAGCCTGGAATTGGTACAGAGCTCCCGTCCCTTGTCACACACCCCACCCCCCCCCGCCCCGTGCCTCAGTTTCCCTTGGGAACGTGCAGGGATGCATCTCCTCTCTGCAGGACCTGGCACGGTGCGGGTGCAGCGGGTGCTGGAGCGGGTGTGCAGCACCTTGCTGGATATCCAGGATAAGCTCAACGAGCTGGATCGGGGAGCTGGTGACGGGGACTGCGGCCACACGCACGCCCGGGCGGCCCAAGGTGGGTGTGGGGGCCGTTATCCAGGGAATTGTATCCCCATGGCACCTCCTGGGAGCGGGCAGTTCCCCAGGACATCCCTTCTTGGGATTAAGGAAGCCTGGGGTGCTCCTTCTTAGAATTGTATCCTGGAATGTCTCTGCATCCAGTGCCACTGAGGGCTGTCCCTGCTTGTCCCCACAAGGGACAGGGGACTCCAGGGCCACCCCCATCCTGTTGTCCCTTCCATCCCCACAGCCATCCGGGAATGGATGCGCTCCCGGCCGCCTCCGGCCGCCCCGGCCCAGCTGCTCTCTGCCCTGGCTGATGTGCTGCTGGAGCAGATGGGAGGCTCCTCTGGAGTGGTGAGTGGGAATGGGAATGGGAATGGGAAGGGGCCGTGTTGCCAGGATGGGATTGATGGTATTCCCAAAGCTCTATGGGCTCTTCCTGACGGCGGCCGCCCGGAGCCTGCAGGGCCGCAGCGATTCCCCGGCATGGGCTGATGCCATGGACGCTGGGATTGAGGCCATGCAGAGGTCAGTGCCGGGGGCTGTGGAATCCCAATCCCCCCTGGGAATCCCAATCCCCCCTGAATTTCCCTGCATCCCGCACAGGTATGGAGGAGCTGCGCCAGGAGACCGGACAATGGTGAGTGCCGGGAGAGCCCGGGAGCCAGGAAGGCTTCCAGGAGGATTCCAGGGAGTTCCCACCTGGCCTCAGCACCGACTCCCAGCCTGATTCCCGCTTTTCCCAGCTGGATTCGCTGTGTGCAGCCGCGCAGGCTCTGCATGCCCTGCGCAGTCCCGGTGCCGACCCGCTCCGGGTGCTGGCAGCTGCTGTCCAGGTACGGAGAGCTGGGAGCTGAGATGGTGGGAAAATTGGATGGGAATCCCTGTTGTTACCCTGGAAAACACCCTGTTTTCCCTGGCAGAGCGCAGAGGCAGCAGCGGAGGCCACCAGGCACATGGAGGCCGGGGCAGGCAGAGCCAGCTACATCCGCTCATCCCGGCTGGAGCAGCCCGATCCCGGGGCTGTGGCAGTTGCAGCAGTGCTGGGAGCAGTGCTGGAGGGGCTGCGGGACCCCCTGGAGGCCCCCCACTGATGACAGGGATGCGTATCCCAAAAAATCTGTGTCCCTTCGTGGGGATAGAGGCATGTATCCCAATAAACCCTCATGGCCCCCCACGTGACTGGGAAGCGTATCCCAATAACCCTCGGGGTTCCTTCAAGGACGTGTTTCCCAATAAACCTTGGGACGTGGCCCCCCATAACCCCACTCTGGTGACCAGGAAGTGTATCCCAAAAATCCTTCGTGTTTCCCATGCTGGCTGGGAGCGGCGGGATGGTGGAATTTGGGGGTGTGGGGGTGCCCGCTGTTGCTCCAAGCTGGGAAGGGAGATGGGAACAGGGATCCTGTGACTTAGGGGGAGGAAGGAAGCCCGGGGTGTGGAGGGGAAACCACAGGGCTCACATGGCTCTGGGCACGGGGTCTGGGGGGGGGGATCCTAGGAAAGGGACAAAGGAGAAGCAGGGACGGGGCAGAGCATGATCCCAAATCCTGTGGGGTGACCACAGGGAGCTGTCCCGTGTCCCCAGGGCACCAGTGAGGACAAGCCCTTGGAAGGAGCAGCTTGGCTTGGCTCCCAAGCTCCCACCTCTCCCAGCCCAGCTCCCAGGCCCTCCCTTGTCCCCAGGGATTTGAGTGCCGGAGCCCTGCGGAAGCCAGTGCTTTATTCCATGTCCGTGAGATCCCTGAGTGGCTCCACCCTGAGCCGGATCCTCTGGAGTGGGAGTGATACGGATGCTCCTCTTCGTCCCAGCGAGGCTCTGGCAGCTCCAGCTGCAGCAATGAGGGATGGCACTGGGAAGCACTGGGGTTTGGCATGGCCCGGGATCCAGGCAGGAGCTGGCACGTGGAGGCACAAGGATGCAGCTTGGGAGTGCTGGCAGATCCCTGGGATCAGCGCTCGCTGGAGAGCAGGGGCTGTGGGATACAGGGATGAGCCTCAATCCTTCCCCACCCTCGGGGCTGTGCTGAGGGGGCAGCTTCCCAGTCCGGCTTCCCAAATCCACCCAGCGCATCCCGTACCTGGCGGGAGTCCGGGGAGTCGGAATCCGGGCGCTTCCAGCTGGGCCTGGCCAGGGCAGCCACCACCAGCACCCCAAAAATGAGGATGAGGAGCCCCAGGGTGTTGGCAAACACAGCCTCAGCCGGCAGGAGCTTGTACGCCGTGGTCCCGTTCTTCCTGGAGCGGGGAAGAAGGGCTGGGAATGTTCTGGACGTTACCCAAAACCCCCCCAAGCCTGCAGGGAAGTGTGCAGGGACCCACACACCTGAGGGAGGAAGCGCTCAGTTCCCTTTGCTCCGAGCTGGCCGCTCCCAAATCCAGCCCAAATCCCCATGCCGAGCCCCCCTTTCCCTGTGGGGAATCTTCCCGAGCTCCCCCCCGACTCTCACAGGCTGAAGAAAAGCTTCTCGTTGATTCCTGACGCACAGGAAGCCACGGACAACAAGAGGATGGTGGAGCCGAAGAAAACATGGATGGGCTTGTAGAGTGCCCGGAGCCAGGCAGGAGCCCAGGGAAGCAGGAATGCTCCAAAACCCGCCGCCCACTGCAGGAAGAGAAGGTGAGGCTGGAAAACTCGGGATGCCGGAGGGTTTGGGGGATCTAGGGAGGCTCTCCCACCTGGCAGGAGAAGAGCAAGACAGTTCCCAGCCCCATCCAGCTGTGCAGCGAGTACATGTTGGGCGTCCCTTGGGAATTATGGAAGCAGAACACGGCCGCCAGCCCCAGCACGGTCAGGATGAACGCTCCCAAAGCCAAGCTGCCGTGCAGCACCTTCCAGGGAAGCTTGGGGCCGCTCCAGGTGTTGGGAATGCGGTAAACCAGGGCGGCTGTGGGGGGGGAAAAAAGGTGAGGAAGGAGCCGTGCCGGGATCCCCACGCTCCCTGAGCTCACCTGCGCCGTAGAGCACCACCAATCCCGTCACCATCAGCACCGGGTGCCAGTTGAATGTCCGGGAGCTGCCGTCCAGGGAAAAGCCCCCGCGCCAGTGCTGGCACCAGGTGCCCACCATGGCCACGCAGAGCAATCCCAGCGTTCCCAGGAAGGCGCAGAAGGGCAGGAAGGGCACGTCCAGCATGGCCGCGGAGCGGTGGTGGCACCTGTGGGCGAGCGAGGAGCCGGCTCAAGCTCCGGATGCAGTCCCGGGGAGGAGCCACGGAAAGGGGAACTGGGAGCCCCAGTAGGGTGTAGGGAGGCAGCTGTTTCCCAGTCTGGGAAAGGTGACAGGCATGGAGCTGCTTCCCAGCCACGGATGGTGCCCCAGCTGCTTCCCAGCCTGGGAATGGTGGGCAGGGATGGATCCAGGATGGTGGCACCTGGGGATGACTGAGGTGCCTGTTGGGGATCTCCGACATCTCCAGGAGGAACCACGGAAAGGGGAACTGGGAACCCTGAGGGGATGACCAGAGTCCAGCTGTGGCCTGGACTGGGAAGGAGAGCAGGGGTGGGACAGGTCATGCAGAGCCGAATTCCCGGGCACAGCAGCCCAGGGAATGGCAGCGAGGGGCTCCCGGTGTCACCTGTCATGGTCCCCCTGGCAGGAACCCGGCCGCACTCATTTGCATGCGATTTGCATGTGATTTGCATGTGCCCCCAGAAATGGGTATTTCTGTCCCCTCCGAGGGCGGGGGATGTCCCGACACCCTCAAATCAGCTGCCTCGCGGGACATAGACACAGGAAAAGGGTGGAGACACGGGGCCCTATGGTTCCCCGAAATCTGGGACACAAAGACTCATGGATCTCCCAAATCTGGGACACTGGGTGCCATGGCTCCCCGAAATCTGGCAACACATGGCTCCACAGCTCCCCCAAACCTGAGGCTCTCCTGGACCTGGGGACACAGCGCCCGGCCCCGACGCCACCCAAACCCCAGACCAAGAAGTCCCTCGGCCTTTCCCGACCCCGGAGCCGCCCCCCACCTCCCGCCCCAACCCCGGGGCCGTACCTGCGCCCCTCCGCCCCCTCCTCCTCATTGGGCGCCGCCATCTTGGCGGGCGCCGCTCTGCCCGCTCATCTCTATGGTTTCCCCGCCCGCTCCAATGTGCCACCACCGAGGGGAGCGGCGGCCAGAGCGGCCCCCGCGGGTCCTCCAGCTTCCGCTTCCGCCCTGACTTCCGGCTCCGGCGGCAGTTGCCATGGGGACCAAGATGGCGGTGGCGGGTGAGCGCCCGGGGCGGGGGGCGCGGCGGGGACCCACCGGGACCGGGACCCTCGGCACCCAGAGGGGTTTGGGCGTATCGGGGGGGCGGCCCCGGGAGCGGGGTGGGTGTCAGGGACGGGGGAGAGGGCGGCGAGAGGGGCTCGGGGGCTCTGCAGTGGTGGCTGTGGGAAGGGGGGGAGTGACGCGGAGTCTGGGGGGGCAGAGAGTGACCCCTTATTTCCCATACCCAGCCCTTTTCTCCTCCATATCCAGCCCTTTTCTCCTCCGTATCCAGCCCTTTTCTCCTTCGTATCCAGCCCTTTTCTCCATGACCACCTCTTCCCTCCCCGTTCGGGTCTTCCCCCCCCGTTCCCAGCCCTTTCCCCCGCCTTGTGTCCATCCGTTTCCCGCTCCCATGTCCAGCTTCTCTTCCCCCCCAATTCCAGCCCTTCCCCCCGCCCCGTTCAGTTCTTCCCCTCCCCGTATCCAGCCCCCTTCCTCCCATTTCCAGACACTTTCCATCCCTTTCTAGCCCATTTCCCCCCGTCCAGCTCCGTGTCTCTCCCTCACGGAATTCAGCCCCCGGCGCAGCCCTGTTCCCTCCGTCCCTTTCCAGCCAGGATGTTCCAGGGGGGGTCTGTTCCCCTGGGATACGTGTGCCACGAGGAGACTGTACCTGCTCCCGTGTCCAAAAATTCCTGTCTGTCTCCTCACTCCTCTCCCCGTCCCTCGAGCAGGACATGCCCAAACCTGCTCTGAACTGCCCATGGAGCTGGGAACGGCCAGGAATAACCTGCCTGGATACTGCTCCTTGGGACTGCACGTCTCCCTCATCCCTGGATTTCCTCACGTAGGGATTGGGGTGGATTTGAGGGGGAAGGAAGAGACCGAACTGGGCAGGAGAGAGAGCACACGGCTCGTTGGGTTTTCCTGGTTCCTGGGATCCATCCCAATCCCTGTGCCTTCCCTGCAGGTCTGGGGTGTCGGGAGAGGCCCCGCTGAGCCCCCCCGCAGCGCCATGATCCGTTGGGAATGCTGGGGCTGAGGGCTCCGAGCCCCAGGAAGGAGGATGCTCCAGCCCAGCAACTACAGCCTGGTGCTGTTCCTGCAGTTCCTGCTGCTCTCCTACGACCTCTTCGTGAATTCCTTCTCGGAGCTGCTCCGCACGGCTCCGGCCGTGCAGCTCGTCCTCTTCATGTGAGTGCCGGGAAGGTGGGGCAGCAGGTCTGGGAGATCCAGGATCCTAAAATCCCTCTGTTTTCCCGGCAGCATCCAGGACATTGCCATCGTCTTCAATGTCATCATCGTCTTCCTCATGTTCTTCAACACCTACGTTTTCCAGGCGGGATTGGTCAACCTCCTCTTCCATAAGTTCAAGGGAACCATCCTGCTCTCCGCAGCCTACCTGGCGCTCAGCATCTCCTTCCACATCTGGATTATGGTAGGATGGGGTGGGCACAGCAGCTGGATTCTCCAAAGGGATTTTTCCCTGACCCCCGGCTTCCCGCAGTCCTTTCTCACCGTCTCCCCACAGAAGGTGTCCCATTCCATGACCCCGTGGTTGGCATCAGGCTGGAAGGGTCCTGCCCAATCCCAGCCCCATCCCAGCTCATTCCCCAAGGGCTGTGACCCATCAGAAAATCCCAGCTCATTCCCTAAGGGCTGTGACCCATCAGAAAATCCACCTTCCCCAGGGAAAGCCTGTGCTAGCAGCTCCTGATTCTTCTGGGATTAATCCTTGTACCTGGGGGCAGGCCCCTCCCTTCCCACTGCTCCAAGGGCTGTCCAGGCTCCTGGGTCTGTCCTGGCAGCCTCTCCCCCTTTTCTTTCCCAAATAAACTCCTTCCTGGCTCCTTCCCAGTGGAGCAGTTCCCATCCCCAGGACACCTCCTGGAGTTGCCCCCATCCTGCTGCCCTGGAGCACGGGGAATGTTTTGGGGGGTCAGGAGCCACAGCAGCTGCTCCAGTGCTGCCCACGCCATCCGGGCAGGGGATTTGCAGGGATTTGCAGGGATCTGCAGTCTGAAGCCGGAATAGGTCCTGGCTCAGTGCCTAAATCCCCTGAGCTGCTTAACCTTTGCGGTAGGGAGCTTCCCAAACTTCTCCAGGTGTTATTCCTGGCTTGATGTCCCTCCATCCTGCTCAGAACCTTTGGAATGGGGTGATGGGTCTTGGTGGGGGGCTCCCCAAAACTGCTCCAGGGGTTATTCCCGGCTTTCCAACCCCCTCAGAACCTGCGCTGGCGCGACTCCGGCCGCTTCATCTGGACTGAAGGCCTCCAGACCCTGTTCGTTTTCCAGAGGCTGGGTAAGGACTCCCGGGATTGGGGTGGGATCCCGCACCCTTTGGGGGTGCGGGGGGCCCTCTCTCATCCCCAAATTCCCTGCAGCGGCCGTGCTCTACTGCTACTTCTACAAGCGGACAGCTGTGCATCTGGGAGACCCCCTCTTCTACCAGGATTCACTCTGGCTCCGCAAGGAATTTGCCCACTTCCGTGGCTGATGGATCCCCGGAATCCCCTGGAGTCTCTTTGCACTCTACAGGCTCTGTTAGGGTCGGCTCTGGCTCATCCTTCCTCTGGGGAGCAGTCCTTGGGATTTTGGGAGTCAGTGGGAGGCTTGTGGGGCATCCCTGCGTTTCAGCGCCACAGCCTCAGTTGGGACTGGAATGTTTCTGGAAACCCCAAAGGAATAAATTGGATGTGTTTTCCAGAGGCTGCCGGCTTTTTGTGCCCACCCACTGTCATGGCTGCACTCCCAACATCCTTATGTCGTAACCCAGCTCAGCGCTGCGCTTGCAGCCGCAAAACGGGGATATTCCCGTCTTCCAGTGTGGGATTCTTATCCCAATGGATCGGAGGGGGCGTGGTTTGGAGGGACGGGGACGCGAACCGGCGCGTCGGCTCAGTCCTCCGACCATAGAGAGGTGCGGGTAGAGCGGCGGCGCGCGCGCGCGCGCTGCCAAAGCATCGCGAGACGAGGAGGGGATGGAGCGGCTCCGCGCCCGCAGCGCCCCCGTGCGGGCGAGCGCGGCGGCGGCGGTTCCCATGGAGATGGAAGATGGCGCCCAGGGGTGGGAGCGGGACTGGGGGGGAAACGGGGAATTCCGGAGGGCACGGGGGGTACCGGGAGGAACCCGGGCTGGGAGCGGCGCTGGGAAAGGGGCTGGGGGGTGGCCAAGGCGCTGCAGGGCTCGGGAGACCGCGCTGCAATGGCCGCCCCGTGCGCCTCCCCCTCACGGCCGTCCCGTGTCCCCTCAGGCCGCCATCGCTCCTCGGCTCCGCTGCAGGTCCTGCTCTTCCTCAACGGCTGGTACTGCGCCACATATTTCCTCCTGGAAGCGTTCGTGTTCGTGTACAAAGGTGAGTGTTTCTCTCCAGAGCTCTTCCCGATCCCGGCGAGATGGGCAGGGATGTGGTGCTGAGGGCGGTGCCTTTCCTGCAGTGCTGCTCCTGCCCTATCCCGTCTCCAACTTGGTGGTGGACGTGGTGCTGCTCCTCCTCTACCTCGGCATTGAGGCCACGCGCATCTTCTTCGGTGAGTCCGCCCGAATTCCAGAGGCTCCACAGGGAGTGCAGAGTCCTGGGACACCCCTGAAACCCATCCCTGGATGCCCAGGTTGGATGGGGCGTGGAGCAACCTGGGCTAGTGGAAGGTGTCCCTGCCCACGGGAACGGGGTGTTTAATTTCCCCCCCCCACCCACCCAAAACCCTCCGTGATTTCCGTGATCTGATCCCACCCTGTGTTCCACAGGCTCCAAGGGGAACCTGTGCGAGCGGAAGGTGCCGCTGTCCCTCAGCCTGGCACTTACGGTGCCGGCGGCCGTGCTGGCCGTGTACTACCTGCTGCTCCAGACGTATTCCCTGCGCCTGGAAGCGTTCCTGAGCGCCATCCTGCTCCTCTTCTACGGCCTGGAGCTGCTCCTGGGCTTCCTGGCGCTACTCTCCTTCTCCAGGTGCCACATCCCGGGAGCTGGGGGACGCGGCGCGGGAGCTGCCAGGTTGGTTTGGCACCCGCACATCCCTGTCTCTGTCCTTTTCCACAGCACGGATCCCTACTGAGGACACGGCCCGGGGACACGGGGAAGCGCCACCCCTGCCAGCTTCACTTCCCAGCCCCGGGAAGGGGGAGGATCCCACTTTTCCCGCTGCCCGTTTCACCTGCTGCCACCTGGACACATCCCTCCCACTTTTCCTGCTTCCCGCCTCACGAAGGGACCTGCTGCCACACGGATTCATCCCTCCCTTTTCCCACTTCCCACTGCGCTCACTCCCCCCTGGACACAGCCCTCCCACCTTTCCCACTCTCCACTCCACCTGGCCTCACTCCTCAGAGCTTGAGCCAGCTCAAGGTATGAAGAATCCTTATTTTTTTCTACGACCTTCCAGAAAAATTCACTATTTTCCAATAAATATTTATTTTTACCTGGTGCCCGGGAATGTGGGTCCCCCTGGGAACGCTCAGGTGCTTCCAGCACCTCAGAGCCGCTTTGGGAAGCACAGGAGCCCATCGGAGGAGGAAGAGGGTGAGGGACAACGGGTGCAGAGACCTCCCCAAATCCCTCCCATTATCCCTCACTATCCCAAATCCCACCGTAGGAAGGCAACAGGAGCGCTGTATAAAAGACTGACAACGTCATCCGAGTTTATTACACAATTCCAACCTATCCAAAGACAAATCTAATCACTGCGAGCAGGAGGGGCGGCGCCTCGCCGGGGCTTCCAGGGATTTGCTCTGCAATTTGGGGGGGAATTTTTTCCCCCCTCCACTATTTGGAAGGAAACTAAAAATCTGTGGCGGTAAGTAAAAAAAAACCCGGAGCTCTCCCGCCGAGCGCTCCCACCTCGTGGGGCTTGGGAAAATTGGGGTGGTTTCTCCTGAATTTGGGTTATTTCAACTTAAAAAGACTTCCAGGGCCTCGGTTTTTCCCACCCGGGGGTGATTCCAGCCCTGGAAGTCACCCAGTGTGTCCCGGCTCATCCCGACCCTCCTGGGCTCTCCCTCTCCTGCTTGGGATCTCGAGGGGACACGAGGGGGTCACAGCCTGCCCTGCCTCTTCCGCTTCCTCTAAAACAAGGAAGGCTCTGCGGGAGAGGCCAGAGCTGCCATTTGGGTGGGAATGCTGCTGTGGGGAATGTCGGGATAGAGGAGAGGGTGACCCCCGGCCCAGCTCCAGCCCCTTTTTCCCAGCTCCTGGAGGGTGAGGGGGCAAAGAAGGAGCATGGCACAGTGTCCCGCCGGGGCGATGGGGACAGGAGTGTCCCCAGGAAATCCAGAGGATGGCACATGGCTCCTGATCCCGGGATCGGGAGCTGTGCATCTCCAAGCCCCCAAGCTGCACGGGGAGGGCTCCGTCCCCTCCGTCTCCCCCCCCCGGGCTGGGAAGGGCTCACAAACCTCCCTCCATGGAGTAAAAGCACCATTTCTCTTTGGGTCCGAGTGTCCACGGAGCGGAGCGGGATGGCCCCGGGAAGCAGCAGCAGCAGTGAGGGGGTTCCCAAGGCCACGAGGTGCGGGCGGGGGTCCCGCCCGGAGAGGGCTGGGGGTAGCGGGAAAGGGGCCAGGATGGGGCAGAGCGGCCTCGGGCACGGCGTCCTGGTCGAGGTGAGGAGATACGAGTCCATTAAAAACCACTTCCTGCCAAATTCCTGCCAGGAGAGAGGAGAGGAGAGCAGTGGTCGGAGCGCCCTTCCCTCATCCCTCAACGCCTCCAGGGGATTCCCGAGCCTCCCACCTGTCTCAGTGGTGCCGGTCCCTGTCTCTGTCCCTGTCCCGATGCCGCTCGTGCTCCCGGCTCCGCTCCTGGAAATAATCCTCGTGCCGATCGTCGCTGTGGAGCAGATCCCGGTGCCGCCGGCTGCTCTCACGGGACCGGCTGGGAGAGCGCTCCCGGGATCGGTGTCTTTTCCTTTGGGAAAAGAGGAGGCAAAACCCAAAGGGTGACCTCTTAGTCGCTCACCTGCGGGAAGGATCCCGTTCCCTGGATCCAGGGGGATACCTGGAGCTGCTGCTGGAGCTGCTGCTGTAGGATTTGGCCTCGATTCCATGCAGGCAATCCTTGAGGGAGGAGAGGAGGACGCGGCACCGCTCGTCGCTGGCCACGCGCGACTGCTTGATGACGGCGATGGCCGTGAGCAGCGTCTCGATGGCGTTGCTGTAATCCCCTGGGGGAGCGGAGCAGGGGGTCAGGAATGGGAATCCATCCCGGGACGGGGGGCACGGGGGATGCGGGAAGTACCTGCGCTGGCGCCGGACACCGCCTTGGAAATGGCGCTGCTGGAGATGGCGCGGTTGCGGTTCATGATCTCCTCAAACTCCCCTTCGCTCACGGCCGGGATGGGCGGGCCCAGCTCCCGGCTGTCGGCACAGCGGGAACGGGGGGGTCAGCGGGATCCTCCCCGAGCACCCCACCCCCCATTCCCGCCTGGCTCACCTGCTGTGGTTGTAGGGAGCCATGGCCTTGCCGTAGGTATCCGGAGGGGGTCCCAGGGCAGCGGTGGGTGGCGGGAAGAAGGCGGGATTGAGGTGCAGGGCGGGGGGCACGGCCCCCGGGGGGGGCACGGCCAGGGGCGGGGGCAGCCGGGGCGGCGGCGGCAGCAGGTGCTGGTAGGGAATTCCGGGAGGAGGCGGAGGGACTCCGAAAGCGGAGGAGAGGGGAGGCGGGGGGGGCATGGGAGGGGGGGGCAGCCCCATGAGGGGCAGCGCGGGGGGGCGGCTGAAGAAGGACAGGACCGAGGGGGGCTTCTCCATGCGGGCGGGGGGCAGCGCGTTCTCCGTCGGCGTCGCCCGGCCGTCCACCGCGTCCACGGAGTCCCGGGAGTGGGCCCGCGGCGGCACACCTGGAAGTGGCACGGGGAAAGAGCTGTGAGGTGCAGCTGGAGGGCGTCCAGGTCTCCGAGACCTCCTGCTCCTCCTCTTCCTCCCACCCCCGGAGGGCTGGAGGTGCCCAGAGGGAGATCCAGCCGGTCACACGTAGCCTCCGCTTCCATGTGTTTTTCCAAGAGGGGCCCAGCTCTCCAGCAGGACCCCGCACGGCGCCCTGGGGACAGGCAGGTCACAGGGACAGGAGCCAAAAGCCGCAAGGAATGGTGAGAGATCCCCAAAGGCATCCAAAGACCCGGAGAGCCTGAGATCCACACATGGATTTGGGAAGGCCCAAGCGTGGAAGAACACGAGGGGACAGAACCCAAGTGCTGACAGCAACGGAGCTGCTGCCGGAGGAAGGAAAACTCAGCACTGCAAGAGGGACAAGAAGCCTTGCTCTATCCAAAGAGGCTTCGAGGATGAGACAGAAGGGGTGTGACAGGAGCCACAGCTCCCAGCGGTGCCAAAGGCTGCACGGGAACTCCGCTGTGCCCTGGGGGCAGCCGGAACTCGGCCCAGGGAACACTCCCTGCTCCACCAAAACTCCAGGGCAGGTCGGGACACAGCCTAAGCACCAAGCAGCCGATCCCCTCGGGCACCGGAGCCAAAGGAAGGGAGCGAAGCAACTCTGCTGGGAAGGGGCGGGGGGGGTTTCCTTGCACAAAACATGCCAAGGGAGCTACAACGACCAGAGCTGGCCAAGACCTCCTCGGACACGCTCCTGCCAGGACAATCCCTGCGGATCCCGTCGCATCACTGCGGAGTGAGGCCAGGACCACCTATCGCCATTGAGGGACGCCCACGGCCAGGCCCCAGCTGGAATATTCCTCCAGTGTTGGGCACCTTACCTCCGCAGGGATGGAAAAATTCTGGAGCAGATCCAGAGAGGAGCTACTAATAGATATGGAGGGTCTTAGCTATGCTGAGAGCCTGAAGAGCTTAAGCCCATTCAGTTTGGAGAGGAGGAGGAGGAGGCTACGAGGGATCTTCGCAGTGTGGGAGCACCTAAAAGGGGATCATAAAGACTCGGGTCAGGAGCTAATCCGGCTCAGGAACGGGAAAAACAACCCCCAGACGCTCCTGGCAGGGTCTCCCCCCATCCCGAGGGCTCGCTGGGCTGGGCCTGGCAGCTGATCCGGGGGGGATTTGGGACGTGTGTGAGGTGGAACCCCCCGCCCGCGTCGCGCCGGCGCCGCACTCACGTTTGCGAGCCTGAGCCTCGAACTGCGACAGGTTCTGCCGGGTCGCCAGCCTCACCTCCACCTTGTCTCCGTTCAGGATCTTCCCGGGAAGCAGCTCCAGGAGTTTATGGACCGAGTTCTCGGAGGCAACCACCACCTCCGCGTACCTGTGCAGGAGAGAGGGGGATTCAGCCCTGATCCCGCTGCAGAGACCCCCCAGGACCCTCCTCCTGATCCCATCCCGCCATTCCACGCTCCCTCCTCGCTTTTCCATGCTCTTTGGGACTCTCCATGAATCCCCTGTGCCAGGCAGGAAAAGCGCCGGCTGCTCCCTCACCCTCCACAAAACAACGGATGATGCGGTGAGAGCCTGGCTCCCGCCATCCCAAATCCCATGGGCTCTCACCCCTTGGATTGGCCATTGGCTCGGTTCTCCGCGAACTTCAGCTCCACCACGTCGTAGACTCCGACGGAGCGGATGGTCTGGATCAGCTGCTGGTCAGTCGTCCACTGAGGGCACAGGGAACAGGCTGGTGTCCATCTGTGTGTCCCCAGTGTCCCCCACCCACCTGAGGAATGTCACCCCCAGAGAGCTTAAAATCATCCTTGGGAACGGATAACAGAGCCACGTTCTCCGGACAAGACAGAGCCTTCCCAAAACTGTCCCTGCATCTGTGAGCAGAAGGCAACGCGGGAGCACACCCCAAAGTGCCGGCTCCGGAGGGGCACCGGCGGATACCCCAGCCCAGAAGCTCCTCAGGGATACAAATCCCTCTTCCCTGAGGATCACAAAGCTGAGCCCAGCTCACAATCCAACTCAGGACACCGGGACAACACGGATTGAGGAGGAGCAGCCCCCTCAAAATCCCTGCCAGTCCCCTAGAGAGCCCAGCAGCCCCTCCGAGGTTCGCCAGGAATCCCAAATTTCCCGAGAAGATGAACTCACCCAGGAGAAGCTGCCGACGTAGACGGCGGCCCTCTTGTTCCGGAGCCCGCTGTAGGTGTACAGGATGGCCGGGGGTTTGCTGTTGGGCTTGGGAGACGGCTCCTGACGGATCTCTGGAGGCGCTTCCGAGCTGCTGGAACGCTTTTCCTGGGGCTGGGAGCTGGCTGCTAACACGTCGTCGTACAGATCCATCTGGTCAGCATTACTGAACTCCGGGTCCTGCCGGGAAAACGCCGTGAGATCCCGGCTTGGGAAGGGCTCGGGAAGGCTCCTTTGCTGTTTCCAAACCTGATGTCCCAATTCCCAAGTCGAATTTCCAAGTCGAGTCCAAAGGTTTAAGGCCCAAATGGGTCTGTGCACAGCTGGGAATTACGGCCACCCCTCGGCTGGGCAATCCCAAAAACCAGGGTGATGGGCTCCGATTTCACAGAATCATGGAATGGTTTGGAATAAGGACCTTAAGGATCATCCCATCCCACCCCCCTGCCATGGGACACCTTCCACTAGCCCAGGTTGCTCTAAGCCCCGTCCAAGCTGGCCTGGAGCACTTCCAGGGACGGGGCAGCCACAGCTTCCCTGGGAAATCCATTCCAGGGCCTCACCATCCTCAGAGGGAAGAAATTCTTCTCAGTATCCCATCTGACCCCCAACTGAGCTCCAGCACATCCCAAGGATCAGCCCACTTGGATCCCCCACAACAGGACAAGACGCTGTTGCCACCAGGAAGAAATTCCCAATTTGGAGGGCAGGAATTCAGCAGTGGAAAACCAAATACCCTCCAGGGATGAGCCTCTCGCTCCTTGGCAACACATGCTTCCCAAAAATCCAACGTGGGAATTGCACACCCGCCTCAAACCATGCCCAGCACCCCAAACTCGCTCATTTTTGGGAAAAAACCCTTTTTAAGGTAGGAGCTCCCACATGTTGGGTCCCTCCCCTCGGCAGAGGAAGCTCAGGAAGCTCCAGAGCTGGGAATTCCAGCGTGTCCTAGATCTGCCTCCCAATTCCCACTCTGTCCAGGGCTATATTTAATTTGGAGTGTCCAGCAGGTGCTGTGTTCTTTATGGATCCCAGTTCCTCGCCCGGATTGTGCCGTGTTTCATCCCACAAAGTCACTTGGTGAGGATCCATGCCCCGGGAGCTGCTGTACCATAAAAACCAGAGGTTCTGCTCCCAAATTTTGGATTCCAGGCAGTTTGGACAATGATTTCTATTGGAGACTGAGGGTCAGGGAATTGCAAACATCCCGCTGGGAGCTGGACAGGGAAGGATGCTCAGCACACAGCTTTCCAAGGATCGTGGAAATGGGGAAATCCACAAAATCCAACCCTTTTCCCTCTCCCTGAACTTTTGTATCCAGCTCTTTCCACGGAGCTGATAAAAGAAGGATTTGAAGAGGGAGCTGTAGTTTTGTGTTCATTCCCAAAAAAAGCTCCAGTGTTTGGTTAATCTGACTCCCACGCTCCCACCTCCACCAGGAGCCTTTGGACACAGCCCAAGGCTGGAAGATTCCCGCCTGGAAGTTTCAGAAAGTCAAGAGCAAAAATAGGAAGGAGGGGCAAGAGGAGGAATCCCTTGGAATCCCTCAGTTCTGCTTCAGCTTGGGAGATTTTAGGGATTCTCCTGCTCCCGATCCATGCATGGTGAGCGGAGGTGCGCAGGGACGAGGCCGGGCACTGTTAGTGGGAATCACCACATGGGATTGTGGGATTTGGAATTACACTGGCATCCCTGGAGTGCTGCAGGGACACCACAGCACCTCCCCACTGCTTTGATCCCACCGTGGACTCACTCTGGGTTTCCTCCTGGCACACATCCCAAAGGGAGTGACACTGGCCTGGATCATCATTCCAGCTTTGAGAATCCTCCGGCCGCTTGCTCTTCCCAGGAAATTCCGTGGGATATTCTCACCCAATATCCAGAAGAAGCTTTTCTTCATCCCTCCAGGAGCTCATAAGAATTCTTTTCTCCATGGTGATTCCTTCCTCCGGGTGCTTCGCTTCCAGTTTCCATGACTTTTCCTCTTGCCAACTTCCCTCCGCAGGCTTTCCGTGGCAGTTTCTAATTTTCCAACATCTGCCTTCACACTTGCTTTCCCACATCCATGAACTCCCTAAAATCTGCTCCTCCAACACCCCCTTCCTTCATCATTTCCTCCTGTGAATCCCAGATATTCCTGGGATGGGACAAGCGGCACGGGAACAGCGAGTCCCCGCGCAGCTTCCCAGCCTGGGTGATCCCATGGGTTTGGCTCTCGGCATCCCCTCACTGTGTAATTCCCTGGAAGTGCCTCTTCCAGCTGGAATTCCTCATCTTTCCAACCAGGACACAGCTAAACCCTTAAATCCCAAACATTCCGTGACCAGCCACGTGTCACAGCCCACAGGGAAACCCTTTAATCACAGCTGCAGGTGGCAGCCACCCAGATTTGGGAACGATCGGGAACGATCCTTCCCTTTTCCCAGCCACACCAGTTGCATCTTCCACCGGGATGAGGTGCAGGACACTGGGATCTCTTCCCTAAAAAAAAAGGGGGGCGGGGGGGGAGATCTGCACCCCCATCCCACCCCTCACCTGGGTGAACTCCTCGTCGGCGTAGATGTCAATCAGATCCACTCCCTCGGACATATTTCCAGAGGCGGGAAAAGCGGGAGCCCGGGCTGGGACCGGGCGGAGCCGGGACACGGAAGGTGCTCTGGGAAGGGGGGACGGGGACGGGGCAGGGGGACAGTGAGGCCTTGGGGACACGCTGGGGGTGTCCCCTCAGATCCCTGTGCCCCCCAAATCCCGTTTCCTCACCCCAGTCCCTGTGTCCCCCTAAATCCTCTCTTCCCTCCAAATCCCTGTGTGCCCCCAAATCGTCTCTTCCCCCTAAATCCCTTCCTCCCTCCAAATCCCTGTGCCCCCCTAAATCCCTTCTACCTCCTAAATCCCCTCTGCCTCTCAAATCTCACGTCCCCCCCCCAAATCCCCGTGTCCCCCTGAATCCCCTCTGCTCCCCAAATCCCTGTGCCCCCCCCAAATCCCATTTCCTTCCAAATCCCGTGTCCCCCGAAATCCTTCTGCCCCCCCTCCAAATCCCTGTTTCCCCCCTCCCAGGATCCCCCACTCCCCCCCCCCCACCCCCCGCGCCGCCCCGTCCCCGCCCTATGCGGCCCTGCGGAGCGGCGGGGCCCGGGCTGGGGGGTTTGTGGGCAGGGGGGATGTGAGGGGAGGGGGCGGCGGGTCGCGATATGTCGCGATAGGTCGCGCCCCCCCCACCCCGGGCCCCCCCTCCCCCGATCCCGGCCCCGCGCGCGCCGCCCGCGCTCACCGCCAGCGCCGCCGCGCCCACTTCCGGGCGTGGCCACGCCCACTTCCGGCACGCCCCGCCCCGCACCATCGAGTCGGGAGGGGGCGCGGCCAGAGCGGCGCGCGGCCAAGATGGCGGCGGCCAGGGTGGGGGGAAAGGGGGGAAAACTGGGAGGGGAAAGGGAAGGGAGAAGGAAAGAAACTGGGATAAAAGGGGAGAGAAAGGAGGGAGAGCGGAAAAAACAGGGTTAAATGGGAGGAAAAGGATAAAAGGGGGAGGGAAAGGGGGGAGAGGGGAAAGAAGTGGGAAAGGGGGGAAAGGAAGGGGAAAAAAAGGCGGGAAAAGGGGGAAGGGGAAAAAGAAGGGAGAAAGGGGGAAGGAAAAGGAGGGGAAAGGGGTGAGTTTGAGGGAAAGGCAGGATGGGGGAAAAATTAGCGTATTGGGGGGAAAAGTGGAGAAAAAGGGGAGAAGGAGAGTCCGAGCAGACAAAAGGGGATTTTGGGGGGAAAAGGGGGGGTTTATGGGATGTGGGCAGCAGAGTTTGGGGGGGTGGGATTGGGACTCGTGTCCAGCAGGATTCGGGGGTCCCTCTGCTGGCACTCCCAGGCCCGACATCGCTGTGCTTTCCCTGCTCCCTCCAGCTCTGCTCCCTGCGCCGGCACCTCCTGCGGCCGCCGGTCCCGCAGCGCGGCTACCGGGGGGATTCCCCCACGGATTCCGGGAAGGACGTGCTGGAGATCCCGCTGCCCCCCTGGCAGGAGCGTCCGGACGAGCCGCTGGACACCAAGAGAGCCCGGCTGCTGTACGAGAGCAGGAAAAGGGGGATGCTGGAAAACTGCATCCTGCTCAGGTGGGCTCGGCTCCGGGTGTTCCAGGTGCTTCCATGAGCAGGGAGGAGTTTGTTGAGGTGGTGCGAAAGTCCTCGGGGTAAATCGCTCCAAGATGTTGCTGGTTCAGGATCCAATGAGCCGGGAGAGCCCAGTGAGCCAAAATCCTTTGGGAAGGATGTACGTAAATCCTGGGACATGTGAACACAGGGCCAGTTGGATTTTGGGATTGAAGGAGAGGTTAGACTCATAGAATCGTGGAATTCTGGAATGGTTTGGGTGGGAAAGGACCTTAAAGACACCATCCACTAGCCCAGGTTGCTCCAAGCCTGGCCTGGAACGCTTCCAGTGATGGGGCAGCCACGGCTTCTCTGGGAAATGCATTCCAGGGCCTCAGCACCCTCCCAGGGAAGAATCTCTTCCCAATATCTCATGTGAACCAGCACATGGAATCCTGGAATGCTTTGGGGTGGACTCACGGATCACCCAGCTGCACCCCCTGCCGTGGGCAGGGACGCCTTCCACCAGACCAGGTTGCTCCAAGCCCTTATCCAGGCTGGATAAGGGGATTCCAGGGGTGGAGATTCCACAGCTTTTCTGGGAATGCTGTGCTGGTGTTTTCCCACCCGCTGAGGTGAAGGGGAGCAGGCTGGGGGTCCGTGTTTTCCAGGATCACGTCGAGCTGGCTGCCATGTCCCAGCTCTTCCTTCATCTCCCGCTCATCCCATCCCAATCCATCCCTCTCCAGCCTCTTTGCCAAGGAAAACCTGGCGCGCATGAGCGAGGAGCAGCTGAACCGCTACGACCGCCTCATCAACGAGCCCAGTAACGACTGGGACATTTATTACTGGGCCACTGGTACGTGTGGCCACGCCCTGGGACACCGGGATGGCACTTTGGGACAGCACGGAGCTGAGTTCTCCCTGTTTTCCCCTCAGAAGCGAAGCCGACGCCGGCGGAATTCGACACCGACGTGATGGTCATGCTGAGGGAATTCGCCAAAAACAGGAACAGGGAGCAGAGGCTCCGGCAGCCGGACCTGGAATATCTGTTTGAGCCGCCACGCTGAGGGAGGGGCCGCCCCTGTCCCCATTCCCTGGAGGAGTGGAAGGACACAGGGCTCCGGACTGACGTTCCCGCCTTCCCCGCGGTTTTCCTCCTCTTCCAGCAGCCTTCGGACACTCGTGGAATGCTGAATAAAGCCGTGGCTACCGGCCCTGCCTGACTGCTGGCCCTGCATTGTGACATCGGGGTCGGGCCCTCGGAGACATTCCCAGCTTGCTGCGGCACATTCCACCTCACTGATATTCGCGATTCCCACCTGCCCCTTTTCCCAGGGCCCCAGTTGGTGACCCCGCCCCGGGGCGGGCGCCGCAGGTCCCGCTTGGAGACGCCGGGACGTTCCCGGTGCCCTCCAGCCACAGCCTCCCGCACTGTCGCCGTTACCAGGAGACAGAGTCGCATTCCACAGCCTGCCCTGCGGGCGGGCCTCGCAGCTCCAGCCATGGCGTAGGGCCGTGCCTCGGGCCATTCCCGGCGCCAGGGGGCCGTTCCCAGTGCCAGGATGCCGTCCCTGCCGCAGGACTCGCCGGCCGCGGGGTTGGGGACGGGGTTCCCCGTGGTGAGGGGCCCCCCCTCCGAGCTCATGGGCTTTTATGTCACCACCTACGAGGCGTCCTTTGGGCAGAGGCCCAGGGGGGCACCCCAAAAACTCGAGGGGGGGCGCGTTTTGGGGGCGGAGCCCCCCGGTGACAGGGATGTGCACCCCCTCCTCGGTGTCCACTCCGGCTCGGGATACGTCGCCAACAACTACGCGGCGGTCTCGTCCCTCATCTCCCCGTTCGTGGAGCGGTAGGTCCCTGCTCCTGGAGCCTGGGGGGGAGGGGGGGGCACGTTTTGGGATCGCTCCATGACGGCCGTTCCCGCCGCAGCCAGGACACCGACGTGTCCACCACCTCCGAGGACTTCAAGCTCTTCGCGCACCCTGCCTACCAGAGGATCTTGCCGCACTGTGTGGATGAGCTGGAGTGTTGCTATCCTGCTGGCTTCTCCTTTTCCTGCCTCCGTTTTGGGGAGATGAGGGTGCCAAAAGCATCCAGGGAACGCGGCACCTGGAGCCGCTGTGCCGCTCCTGCCCAGCCAGGTATGGTTTTGGGGTCCTGGGATCCCAGGAAAGCTCCCATCACCAGCAGAGTTTTGGGGTGTTGGGAATCTCAGGGAAAGCTCCATCCTTGGAGGGTTTTGGGGTGTTGGGATCGCAGACACAGCTCTGTCCTTAGGAGGAGGGGTTTGGGGTGTTGGGATCACAGGGAAAGCTCCATTCCCAAGAAGTTCTGGGGTCCTGGGGATCCTGGGGAAAGCTCCATTCTTACGAGGGTTTTGTGGTGTTAGGATTCCCAGGAAACCTCCATCCCCAGGAGGGTTTGGGGTCCTGGGGGTTGCAAGTCCAGCTCCATCATCAGGAAGGTTTTGGGGATATTTGTGGTCCCAGGGCCGCATCCAACTCCAGGGATTTTGGGGTGTCAGTGGTCCCAGAGACCTCAGGAGGTTTGGGGAGTGTTGGAGACCCCCTGCCCCCCCCCCAGCACAGCGGGGCGGGTGTATCCAGGTGATGCCAGGCCCGGGGGCACAGGGGACATCCCTGCTCCATCTGCTCCCCACAGATGTCCCACAGAGGACGACGGAGCTGTCAGGCTTCACCGGGACCGCCCCCAGGAGTGACCTCACCCTGCCAGAGCAGCCCGTGAGCCCTGTCCCCGCCGTGTCCCCTGTCCCCCCCACCCCTCAGCACCCCAGGGGACACTTTTCCTCTCCCACAGCTTGACTTCAGTGATGCTCGGATGGATTCCTTTCCCTCCATGTGCACCTCTGTAAGCAAAGGGAGGGAGTGGCAAGGGCAGGGGACATCCTGTCCTAGTGCTCCCAGTGGGCTCTGAGGCAGTGGGAGCTGCCAGGGCATGGGAATGAGCAGGATCTCATCCCTGTGTCCCCACACAGCCCCAGCCTGCCATGGGCCACCCCCCGCCCTTCGCCCCCCCGGAGCTCCAAGTGGGACCCAAGGGAGTCACTTCCAGGAAGGTGGGTGCAGCCCTGTCCCCTGTCCCGCTCCCTTTTCCCACGGGACCACGCCCCCAACCCGCTCCATCCCTCAGGAGCCGTTGTCCTACGCCACTGTCCACAACAAGTACCTGACCCAGCTCTCGCCACTGGCCCCCATAGCACCAGGTGAGTTTGGGGGGGGGGATTGCAGCCCCCAGGAGGAGTGGATACCCCCCTCACCAATTCCCCCCTGGGTTTTCCAGGCTGGTGGGCGCAGGCTCCAATTGCCTGGGCGCCGAGATCCGTGGAGGGCATCCAGATCCCACCTCCCAGCGGCTTCAGCACCAACAACCACCCCACCAGCCTGTGGCGCATCGATGAGCCCCTGGCATGACCCCCCTCAAAAACGTGCTGCCGCATCCCGGGAGTCCATCCTCGGCTTTTCCCAAATCCCCGTGGGAGAAATAAAGACTTTGCGCACGATGCCATTGGATTACCCCCTCGTTTTGGGGATTTCCTGCATCCCAACAGCTGGCAGGAGGGTTTTTGGGAGGTCGGGGGCTGTCACCTGGCCAGCTGCCGCTGGAGGGCTGTACGAGCCCAGCTTTCCGGCTTTCCGAGCCGGCTTTGGGATGACACAGCTGATTTGCTGCAGGAAAATCCAGGCAGGGCTGCGGTGGGAAGCGGGAGGACGAGGACGGACCCCGCAGGGTGGGCAGCCGTGGCAGTGGGGACACTTGGAGAGGCTTCCACCATGTCTTCCCTGGCCATGGGGAAGGGGGTTTGTGCCCCAAAGGGTGGCTCCCTACAGGGTCCTGGGGGATGCGAGGGATCACAGAGGAACTCCCCACCGGTTTAAGAACCCCCACCCAGTTTAGGCATCCCTACACAGCCCAGGGACCCCCACCCCAATTTAGGGACCCCACACCCAGTTCAGGGTGAGGACGCTGATGCCAGGCTGCTGGAAAAGGGGCTGGGAATGCTGGGGTGCGAGGGGGTCCTGCCTGCTTTGGGGACAGGGCGGGGCCAGGTAGGGCTCAGGTGGGTCACAGGTAGGGCATGAATGGGGCGCGGTGGGCGTGGGAACGGCGGGGCGGGGCATGAATGGGGCGCGGTGGGCGTGGGAACGGCGGGGCGGGGCATGAATGGAAGGGGGCGCGGTCTGCGCCCCGGTGGCGCGGGCTCCCATTGGCTGCGGCGCGTTGCCATGGCTACGGCGTCGCCCCGCCGGGTCCCGGTCCCGGTGCGCGATGGGCAGCGGAGGCTCCTCGGGGCGCGGGGCCCGGCTGGCGGCCGCCGAGGGCCCCGACGGCGTCGAGCAGCGGCTGGAGGTGCGGGGCCGGCAGGTCCCGGCCGAGCTGTGGGCTCAGCAGGGGCTGCGGAAGCTCTACCTGAGCGACGCGGGGCTGCGGGAGGTCCCGGACGAGCTGGCGGAGCTGCAGCACCTGCGGACCCTCGCCCTGGACGGCAACGAGCTGATGGAGGTGCCCGAGGCCGTGTGCGACCTGCCCCGCCTGGCACACCTGTACCTGGGCCGCAACGGGCTGCAGGGGCTGCCGCCCGCCTTCGCCCAGCTCCAGAGCCTGCGCTGCCTCTGGATCGAGGGAAACTTCCTGGCGCACTTCCCCCGCGCCCTCCTGCAGCTGCCGGAGCTGCGCAGCCTCCAGCTGGGGGACAACCGGCTGTGCCGGCTGCCCGCGGCGCTGCCCCGCATGGGCGGCCTGCGGGGGCTCTGGCTCTACGGGAACCGCTTCCAGGAGTTCCCGCCCGTGCTGCTGCGCATGGATCACATCCGCGTCCTCGACCTGGATCGCAACCGCATCGCCAGCTTCCCGGACCTCACCGGCCTCGCTTCCCTGCGCCTCCTGTCCTACGACCACAATCCTGTCCGGGAGCCGCCCTGTGTCGGGGATGAAGTGCAGCTGGTGGGGGACGGGGCGCAGGAATACATGGAAGCGCGGCAGGAGCGGCTGCAGAGTCTGCAGCGCCAGGAGGAGGAGGAGGAGGAAGGCACCGAGGCCACCCCGGTATCCCCCGAGGATGGGCTGCAGGATGGGGAGGGGGAATTCGCGGCCCTGACGGGGTCTCCTGAGGAAACGTGAGCCGCTGTCCCCCTGAAGGGGTGCAGAGCCTCCACCTGCCTCCCAAGGAGTTCCCATCCAGGGCTGGGAAAGGAGGAAGCTCAGCAGCCACAAAGGAAAACCGACGGTCTGAGGATCAGTGTCATTCAGCAAAGAGTTTTGTCCTGGATCTGCAGGGCCCCCAGCAGTGATCCCACCTACCCCAGGGTGCCTTGGGTTGGGATACAGCCCCCTGTCCTGAGAGGTGATCCCACACTGCCACCCCACAAGCACAGGGACATTCCCGCCCCTCCACCTCCAAAAAATCCTTTCCTCCTGTCCCTATGGGCAGCACAGGGAAACGCAATGCCGGTTGCATCCACTCCATGGGTCCCATCATCCTGAAGAGCTTCGAGGTTTGGGAACAAAGGCACGGACCCTGAGACCCTCATCCTGCTGCTGGAATTGGGCTGGGGGAGAGAATTTTCCACCAGGCTCCTCCTGGCCATGAGGTTTGGGAAGGAGCCGCTGGAAAATCCACCTGGGTCTAAGCACTGCCTGTCTCCAAGCTGGAAAGGGTTTTGCCTCCGTGGGAAGAGGAGGCTCATCCCTGGCACCGTCTGTCCCAAAACAGGTACCAGATCCAGGGCTGACCCCTTACCCTCCCTCTTCCTCTCTCCAAGTGCCTCTTGGACCAAGCTCAGGCAATAAAAAGCACAAATCCAAGGAATTCGGTGTGAGAGAAAGGTGACGGGGACCAGCCTCAGGGAAGGGTTCATTTGGGATCCCTAAAACCCAGCAGCACATCCTGGTGTGCGACCACCAGCTCCCTATTCTGGACATCCAAGGAATCCCAATTCCCTCCTCCCATCCCCAAGCCGAGCCGGTGTGGTGGGAAGCTCGGGGCTCTGAGGTCTGGAGCTCGCTGGAGGTTTCAAACCACACATCCGCTTTTAACGGCCCTGGATTTGGGTTTGGGGCTGGGAGGCAGCCAGAGCTGCTGCCACATCCGCTCCGGCACCGGCAGGGCGGATGCTGCCGGCTTTTCCCTCCACTTCCTATTCCACAGCGGGAACCACGGCTATTTTGGACACGTGGAGCTTCCTCATCTGCAGGATGGGCAGGAGCTGTCGGTGCCAGCTCCTCCAGGGTAATTTCAGGGATTTGGGGCTTAGCAGGAGCTTGGAATCGGGTCTTCCCAGCAGGTCCAGACTGTCAATCCCTTTTCCCACCCAGGTACCCTTCACTGTGGGGCAGAGCATCCCAGGATCCCAGAACCCACCCCTGGAATTCTGGATGTCTCCCAGCCCTTCGTGCCATCGATCCAGGCGGCTGCTGCTTTATCTGGGAAGACACTGCTGCTAATTAGCAAGGAATTATCCATGATCCCGGGGATGCTGACCCTGGCAGGGACCCTCAGCATTCCAAGCCCAGGCTGCAGGCAAGATCCAATGCCACCAGCTCCATGCAGATCCCTGCCAGCCCATCCATTCGGCAGGAACTGGGATGCAGGTGGCTCTGGATGCCACCAGCCTGTCCCCATGGCTGGGATCAGATCCAGGAGCTCTGACACCCGGGATAGGGGGGTCCTCCCTCCCTGCTTTTCCCAAGGAGCTGGGTCGGGATCCAGGCACCGGTGACGATCACGGTGACACTGGGACCAGGAGCTGCCGCAGTCAGTGGGAATCTGACAGATTCCGGCTCCGCTCGAGTATTTTGGGGCCGCTGGCACCGGCGAGTCCCCGCTCCCGGCAGTGCATCATCCATACGTCTGTCCCTATATATATCCCTGCCTCCTCTCCCGGCCCCGCGTGCGACGGTTTGTGGCCCCGCCGCAGCTGGGATCACGCTGCTATTTCCATCTGCTCCCGCTGCCTGCCAGCACAAAGCAACGGGATTGGGAATCGCTGCGGATCCGTGCAACAGGAGCGCCGGGATCGCTGCGCTTTCAAAGATTTGGGAGGATGAAAGGAGCCCGGCGTTGGTGTAAGAGCCCAGGCAGAGCCAGGATCGGTGGCACCGATGCCATCGGCAGCTTGGCAATGCCAGAGTTCCCAGGTTTGGCTCAGCTGGAGCCGGAGTGGGTGCAGGTGGCAAGGGGACAGCCTTGTCCCCTGCTGCCACCTCCAACACTGAGGAGGCCACTCAGGCCTCTCCCAGGGCCTGAAGGGTGGATCCAGAGGGATTTTATCCTGGGCTGGGAGGACACGGATGGCTCTCCTGCTGTCCCTGCGTTTGGAGTTTCATTTATTTATTCAAGACCAGCATACGGTGAATTATTTAACAGGCACTGGAGCCTTCACAATGGCACCTGGACACAGGATAGGGTTCCCTGCCTCCTCCTTCCTTTTGGAGCCAAAATCCAGTCCCTATCCAGCACATCCCACCCCACGGAACCCGGCGCAGACCTGGATGGGATGGGAACTCACCTGGCTCCCAGCAGGCTGGGGGGGGTCATTGTTGTCCCTGAAGCCGCCACGGGGATCCCAATCCCGGCAGGATCCCAGAGTTTTGGGGGGATACTCAGTGCTGGATGGGATAATAGTGGGTGGATACTCAGGGTTGGGAGGGATAACGCTGGGAGAGATGCTTGGAGCTGGGGGGGGCATGCTCAGTGTCGGGGCAATGCCCACCCAGGTGTGGTGCCCCCATTCCCACCCCAGGATCCAGCCCCCGCCTTCCCCCGATCCCAGAGACGACTCACGCTGGCAGTTACTGACTGTCCTTTATTACTGAGAGCAGGGGCTGCCTCCAGAAAACGAGGGGCCCCGCTCCCCAAAAATAGGATTCTGCAAAGGAGACGCCCCGACCCGCGCGCCCCATCCTTGGCATCGCCAGCCGGGCACCCCCTGCTCCAGCCACTCCTCAGCCGGGCCGGGCCGGGCTCTTTATTGGATTTTTGATCTTTTCCTTTTTCCTGGATTTTTTTTGACTTTTTTTGGTCTTTTTTTTGGTCTTTTTTTTTTGGTTTTTTTTTTGGTTTTTTTTTTTTTTTTGTCCTGTTTTTCTGTATTTTACACACCAGTTGGATGTTACCGTCACATGAAGAAGAGAGAACCTGAACAAGATCACGGCTACGAGCTCTAGAGTTAAAAATGAACACACAAACCCCCGGGGAGCCCGACCGCGGACGAGGAATCCGGCCTGGAAAAGCGGGGTGCCCGAGGGGCCGCGGGGGGCACCCGGCTTGGCACAGCCCTGGCCCTGCCACCCCTTCCCCAGGCATGTAAGTCTCTTCTTTTATGTTAAAAAAAGAGAGAATATGACAAAAATACAAATGTCCCTAAAAGCGTTGTTATTACTGTAGTAGCAGTAGTATGACTTTCTCTCCAGATTGTCCAAAATCGTCTAAACTGGGGCTGCGGGAGCTGCTGGGAACCGAGGGTGCCACGGGGGGAGCAGGAAGACTGAGGATGATCCGGCGTCCGCCACGGAGAGCCACCACCGACCCCGTTGTCACCCCCTGTGGGACTCCCAGGTGGGTCTGTCCCTGGTTTTGGGGGTCCCAGGGAGCAGGAAGGGGTCTGGCATGTGCATCCCGGGGCTCCGTGGGGATGCTGCTGCTGGCACTGATCCTGCCAGGCTGGCTGTCCCAAGGAATGCCACCAGCCCGGGGAAAGTCACCTGCCCGCGGTGGGTGCGGACAGCAGCGCTCGCTCCACCCTTTATCCCCAGTGGTGGGCACGGGGCTCCCGGAGCAGCCCGGCTGGAAGGGGACCCTGTGGGGCTCCGCATCCCCCCCGAGGGGCCCCCACCTGCCCGGGGTGGGAGTGAGAGCAGGACCGGGGGTGCCCAGGGCGGCTTAGGGACCCCCCGCGCCCGCCGAGCCCCAAGACGGAGGTAAAGCATCGAACCCGGCTGAAGGCAGTGCACGAAGGGGCCCGCTTTGGATAAAGAACTGTGTCATGGCTTCCGATCCCAGGGAAAGGGGCTGTCCCCTCCCCTCGGTGTCCCCCGCCCGCCCCGGGACACTCGGGGGGGGCGGCGGGGACGGGGCGGGGCAGGGGGGGGCTCCGTGGCTCCGCTGGCGGCTCCGAGAGGTTTTATTGAGCTGAAAGGGGAGGGACGGGGGGTCCCTCTGGCACCCGCAGCCTGACCCCCTGAAATGGGGGGCGGGGGGGCGAGGCCGGGGAGGGGCCGAGGGGCTGCGGGAGTGGGGCTGGAAGCACTCGCAGAAGTCCTGCCCGGTGGTGGGAATAGGGATGGGGGGACATCGCTTCTGGCACCTCCTCGGCCGGGGTTGGGGGCGGCTCCGCGCCCCCCGCACCCCAGGGAGAGGCGAGGCCGGGGGGTCGGGGGGCTCCGTTCCCCTCCTCCCGCAGGGTCCCCGCGAGCCAGGCCGCTGTCCCGCCGGTCCCTGGCCGGGAGCGCCGCGGGAAGGGGCTGGGAGCTGGGAAGGGGGACCCCGAGCCCGCGGTCCGGCGGCGCTCAGGCCTTCAGCTGGTGCCACTGTGCCACCGCCTGCCGCGGGCGGGCGATCATGTCCTTCCAGTGCTTCACCTCGCCGGGACCGCTCTTCCAGGACAGGTAAATCTGCGGGAAAGGCACCCCTGGAGCCACCGCGGCCGCTCCATCCCCGTCCCTTCACCCCCAAACTGCTCCAGCCCCGCTTTTCCGGGCTGGGCGCGGAGCCGGGGGCTATTTTTATCCCTCGATTTTCCGTATGGCGTCGCGGAAAAGCGCGTGTGCCGGCACTCGCTGCTGCTGCTACCACCTCGGGGAGCCGGTGCCACCGCTCCGGCTCCGCGGATCACCGCCGGAGAGCCGGGATGGAGCAGAGCTCGCCGCTAATTATGCGATCAGAAGTGATTAGCGAGCCTCGGGCCACGGCGGGGTTTTAGCGGGATATCACGGACACTGCCTGTCCATCCCTGGAATCGGGCTCTTGGCTGTGCCCACCCCACGGACGCTGCCACCTCTGGCCCTGCCCGGCAGCCCGCGGCGCTGATCCTGGGATTTATTGGATGGATTTATCCCAACCGCTGTGTTTTCCCGATCCCAGCGCGGCGTGCGGGGATCAAGGGCGGAGATTACGGCGCGCGTTTGTCATCGCTGCGCTAACGATGAGCTGGGCGATTTCATGGATAATTCCTCCGCTCCTGTCCCCGCGAGTAATCCCAGGGGGTGGGAGCCGTCCGGGTGTGGCTCCCCATGCCCCATCCCTGTTTTTCTGGGGAAACTCCGGCACGCTGTGGCCGTGCCACCCAGCACGAGGGGTCCCCACCGCGCTCCGCACTGGAGATGGCAGCAGGCGCCGGCAGCCCCGGACCTGGCTGTCCCCGATTCCCACCTGGCTGTCCCTCGGGCGTGTCACCCACCTTGCCGATGACGTCATTGCGGCTCAGCCTGTCCTTGTCCATGACGGTGATGACGATGGTGGTCTCGCGCAGCCGCTCCGTGGGGATGTCGAAGGCGAAGGACTCGTTGAAGACGGGGTTCAGGCACCGCTTCATCACCACCGTCTTCTTCTTCTCCACCCGCTTGTCCTTGTACATCAGCCACACCTTCACGTAGGGATCTGGCGGGAGAGGAGCCGCTCTCAGCCCCGGATGGGAGCCAGGGAATGCTGCCCGGGACCGGGGGGAGCCGGAGCCATACCTGAGGTGCCCCCGATGTCCATGGCTTTGAGGTTCCGTGCCTTGATGATGTTCACCACGATGGAATTGGCCGAGGGGTTGTAGCACAGCGACAGCAGCAGCTCCCCACGGCTTCCCTGTGGGACACACGCATTCCCTGAGGACACCCACGCCCCCCAGAGCTCCTCGGTGGGAGCGGGGTGCTGGGATGGGACCCCCACCTGGAGCAGCCCAAGGGTGGGGTTTGGGAAAGCACGGAAAATCAGGGCAGGAGGAAACGGGGCCGCCCCCAGTGGGACATTTTCTGGTCTTGCTGGAGGCAGGAGGAAACATTAATTTTAAGTCTACCTGAAACACTTTGGTTTGACCCAAAATGAGACTTTGGGCTACTTAATATAAAATTTGGGAAGAGAAAAGTCTCCGCCAGACGTTGAAGCAGAAAATGTCCCTGTTGGAACCGGAGGTCACCTCCCCTCCCCAGGGGGGCGGGAAGGGGTCCAGGGCCTTACACTGCCATCGCTGCAGGGCTTCAGATCCTTCCAGAAGGTCTGCATCTGGGTCAGGTCCACCTTGTTGAGCGGGATGGACACCTCTCCGATGGGATCATTGCGGCTGAAGCGGTCGTAGTCCAGGACCTGGAGGTACAGCACCCGCTGCACCACCTTCTCGTAGGGGAACCCTGTGCCGGAGATGGAGAAGCCGGAGGAGATGAGGAGCAGTTCCAGGACCGCTCCACCTTTCCTGCCCTGGTGTCAAGATCCCGGGAACCGGCAGAGGATGGGGAGCAGCCCACGGCACGAGGAGCTGCTGCCAGGTTAGTTCCCACATCTGCGCCCACCCATGGCGGCATGGAGCCTTCCAAGCCTTCCCCCACATCCCCTTTATGGGATGCACATCCAACCTGGCCTCGGTGGCTCGGCCAACCCATGGCATCACCCACGTCCCCAGGAGCGTCCCAGGAGGCTCCGCTCCCACCCTGACCCACTCCAGTCCATCCCAATCCATACCTTCGAAGAGGAAGGTCTCATTCCAGTGTGGATTGAGGTTCTTCCTCTTGACCTTGGTCTCCAGCTTGTGCTTCTTGTCGGGGAGCAGGTAGATCTTGACGAAGGGGTCGCTGGTGCCGCTGAAGTCCTTGGCCGGCAGCTCCTGCGCCTTCATGATCTTCACGGTCAGGGTGGACTCCTGGAAGTTGTAGCCAACGCTGAACTGGATGCGGCCCAGGTTCTCCCGGCTGACGCCTTCGTGGCCCTCGTCATCCTCGGAGCCCGGGGAGAGCTGCGGGAGGGGGGAAGAGGGGGGTGAGCGCAGCGCCGGGGGCCGATGGGGGCCCGACCCCAGTCCCTCCGACCCCAGCCCTGCCAGCTGTCAGGGGACATCAGCCTCTCCCCGGCTCCCTGCCGCCCCCACCGCTTCCGACGGCTCCTGGCTCGGCGCCACTCGTCCCGCGGAACGGGAGCTCCAATTAGCCAAATTCCTCCTGACAGCGCGTCCCTCACGTGTCCGGCACCGCTCGCTCCCTCGTGCCAGCCCGGGGGACGCGTCCGCGGCGCGTCGGCTCGGCCGACGGGGACTTGGCACAGCGGGCGGGGACGTGCTCGTGGATGGCGCAGGGAAGAGCCGGGAGGGTGGGATGCCGACCATGGAGACCCCCAAACCCGGCGCACCCCACCCACCCACCATGAGCATCTCGCTGGTCAGGGAGTTGACCAGGTCGGAGACGGAGGAGTGCGGCTCCGTCTTGCGGTCGGACTCGTCGTGCGGCGGCTGCCCCGGCGCCGGTGCCGCATTCCCAGCCTTCCCACCGGCCGGCAACCTGCGGGAAGAGAGGCCTTGGAGGAGAAGGGCCGGGAGCCGAGGGCGAGACAGCGAGGGGCGTCCCGGGCGCCCTCTCCCAGCGGATACTGAGCCTGGGCTGTGCCGGCGCCCGAGGGACGCTGCCGGGACAGGCGGTGGCTGCAGCCCGCCAGCATCCCGGCCCTGGTCCCGGAGCCAGCTGGTGGCCTGGCACCCTTAGGGCACGGCAGCAGGTCCCCCTGGCCACGTCCCACGGCGATGGCAGGGACAGCCCGGTCCCCACAGCACCCGCGGCTCCGGCTGCTCCTCACACACCACAGCCCCTTATCCCGGTGGGCGCCGGCCACCCACGGGTGCTTCACGTGGGCTCGCTGCCCCGTGTCCCCCTTTCCTGTGGCTGAGATACCCCTGGGATCACTGTCCTGGCTGTCCCCACACAACGTGGCTCCTGGGCACGGTGCCGGGCAGGGTGGGCAGCCGGGAGCGGCGGGAGGCAGACGGACAGAGCAGCGATGGAGACGGGCGGGAACGCGCCGAGGCCACGCTGCCACGAGGCACGGGGGACAACGGGACACAGGCACGTGGCGGAGGGGACAGGCAGCCCGGGATGCTCCCACCCCCCCGCCACGGCTCCTGCCCGAGCTGGGACACGGTGACAAACCACCAGAGGGGCCGAGAGGCGCAGGGACACACGGGAAGCCACAACATGCCACGGACACGCGCCACAACGCCAAGCACACGCAGACACACGGGGAGGGGATGGGGACACCCACACGCACACACGGGATGGCACTCGGGAAGGGCCGGAGAGGCCGAGGCAGCTGGGGAGGCAAAATTAGGTTAAAACCAGGGAAAATGAAGGCGGAGGAGCCGGCGGCGAGGCCGCTGAGCGAGGAGGCGCCGGTGGAGCCGGGAATGCCGGCGGAGGTCACGGATAGCGGGAGAGAGAGCGGGAGAGAGCAAGAGAGAAAGGAGGAGCAGCGTCGTCCAGCGCCGGCCTGCCGGGAGGGAATGGGAGAGAGGAGCGGGGCGGATGGACGGACAGACGGAGTCGCCGGGACAGGAGACACGCCGAGGCGCCGGGCTGGAGCCGCCGGGGACAGGCTGGAAGGAAGAAGCTGCGAAACAGGGATGGAGGAGATGTTTTGAGGAAGAAGAGCGGGTGGTCGGCAGCGTCGGTGGGCGGGAGAGAGCCGAGGCTGCCGGGGCGCGTCCCCTCCGCCGGCCGATCCCGCCGCGTCCTGCGGAGCCCAGGGAACGAGGAGCGGGAGGGATGGAGGTGGGGAATGCCATGCGTGTGCTGGGATGGGGCTTCGGAGCAGGGAGCTGCGGCAAGCGGGGAGCGGGGAGCAGAGTCTTGCGGCACAGCCACCCACCCGCCGTGTCCCACGTCCCCGTCCCCTCGGCACGGGGCAGCCGGCGGCCGGCACGGGCTGCCGGTGCTCCCGGCGGGGACCGGCTGCGCAGCGCGACGCCGGGGAGGGAAGTGCTAAAAGATGGAGCGAAACCAAGCGGAGCAGGGTAAAAATAGCCGGCGGGCGAGAACGGTGCCAGTTCATCCGCACGCCGAGCACACGGGGAGGCAGCGCCCGCCGGCTTCACACCTCCTCCCCGCTCCGGAGGGGATGAACACCCGCTCCCGGCGGCGCACGGACCCTCTGCCCCTGCCAGCCAGCGCCGATGGCCGCGGCCGGGCGCCGGTGCCGGGGCTGGATGCGCTGCCGAGCCTGCGGCACGGCGGGAATGCGGGGAGCAGCCGGAGGCGAGGGGCTGTGCCGTGCTGGAGGAGAACGGGGGGTACGGCGTTCCCCCCCCCGGCCAGTGGCGCCCGCTCTGTCCCCCTGCCACCGCAGCGGTGTCCCCGGATGCCCGGGGGAGCTGCCCATCCCGCCGGAATGGAGGTGGCAGCAGCGTGTCGGGATGGGACGCGGCTCAGCCCATGCGGCGTCACTCGGGGGTACCCCCCGTGTCCCCCTGTCCCTGAGCGCGTCCCCCCGCCCCCTCCCGCATGCAGCCAGGGCCGGGAAGGGCAGGAGGGGGAGGAAGGAGGGAGGAGGAAGGGATGGGGGTCCTCTCGGTGCCGCTGCTCCGGAGGCAGAACCGCGGGTGCCGGTGCCGGGGAGAGCTCAGACGTCCCGCTGGGCCACCCTGTGCCGCTCCAACCTTCGCGCTCCACGAGGCCAGCCTCCTCCTCCTCCTCCTCCTCCACCCTGGGTGGGGCCCTCGTCTCCTCCTCCTGCGGGACTGGCCTCGTCCTCGCTCATACCTCTTGTCCCCCTGAGCGTTCGCCTGGTTCGGCTGCGTCCCAGCGGGTTGCAGGTCGGGAATATTGGCAAAGTCATCTTGCTCTGAGAGTCCCAAAACCAGGGATAACACCACCATCCGGCCTTCCCTGCCCGGGCGGCCCCGCCGGCAGCGGGAGAGAGAGAGAAAGAGAGAGGAGAACACAGCGTCAGGCAGGGAACCGGCAGGAGCCGGCGGCGTCCCGCGGACCCCCGGCGGCGAGGGAACCCCGGCTCTCCCCGCCGGCTCCTGCGAGGTGGCGATGGCCGGGATGGGCGCGCAGGGCTGTGGAGAGAAAGGCGCCGGCTCCGGGGAGCCCGGCACGCGTGGATACCCCCGCTGTCCCTCTCCTCCAGCGGTCCGGGCAGGGAGGATGCCAAAATCCTGACGAACGGGGGGAAAAGATGCCTGGAGGGGCTTGGGAATGAGGGAGAGTGTGACAGGAGGGAGGCGCCAGCATCGTTCCGTGGAGGAAGGGATTGACGGTGCCATGGCCAAGGATCTTTGCCCTCTCCGGGTCCTCGCCCGGGTCCATAACCGCATTTACGCCGCGGCGCCGGGGAGGGTGAACAGGGCGAAGAGCGAAAGGAAAATCGATGGATCGGGAAAGAGGCGGTGGGAAATGACAGCTGCTGCTCCGCTGGGAAGCGGCGCTGACTCGGCACGTCTGGGCTCTGCGGCTGCTCCCCCTCCGCCAAGCCAGGCTGAAACCAGCACTGGGCGCTGGGTAAACAGGGAGAACGTGACCCTCGGGGTGGCTGGTGAGCCGCAGCTCCACGTCGGGAAGCCGGGAAATGGAGCTGGGAGGAACCCCTCGGTGGGAGAGGGCAGAGCAGAGAGGGGATCGCGGGCAGCGCGCCCCAGGGTGCCTGGAGGAAGGTCCAACCCTCTCTCCAGAGTGGGAAGGAGCGGGATGGGCACCCAAATTTGTGTCTCTCATCTAATCCTGATGCAGGAAGTGCTGTGTCAACTCATGGAAGGGCAGGGTCAGCCCTGCGTCCCCCTCCAAGCGCCGCCAGCCTGCGGAAAGCAAAGCTGGGACCTCAGCATCCCTTCTTCCAGGGTGCCGGGGGGCAACAGCGGCCGGGGAGGAGCTGGAGAATCCAAGGGAGGATGGAGCCGGGGGGCCCAGCTCTGCAGAGGAGGGACAATGTCATGTGCTGAGATGCGGCGACAACACGGGACTCGGATTAGTCCCCGGGGTTTGATGCTGGAAATCCAGCGCCGATGGAGGAGATGGGGTTAAGGCGGATTAAAGATCCCACGGCTCCGCCGGCTGGGAATTATTATCGGGACCCAGCTCACGGTCACCCTGGCATGGGGACTCTGCCACCCCCACCCCGACAACTTGGGACAATGCCACTCCCTGGGGACCTCGCAGGTGGCTGTTCCATGAGCTGGCCCATCCCTGGGGATGGAAGAGGATGGCCAGGGACGTGGCAAAGCACATTGGGGAAGTGCATGAGCCCCTGCCCTGAGCCCCCTGTGAGCCGGAGGGGACATGGATCTTCCCGCAGGCCGTGGGCAGCGTGTCCCCGAGGGGGTGACGGATGAGTGGCCGCGCTGGGGCAAGCAAAGGAGCAGAGGAGAGAGGGATGGAGAGAGCAGAGGAGCAGAGGAGAGAGAAATGGAGAGAGGGATAGAGAGCAGGACGGAGCAGAGAGATGGAGCAGAGGAGAGGGGATGGAGCAGAGAGAGCGAAGGAGGGGAAGGGATGGAGAGAGGAATGGAGGGGGATGGAGAGGAGGATGCAGAGGGCAGCGATAGCGAACGCACACTTACAGGAAGGACTTCATGTCCAAGCCGCGGTTGCGGATTTGCCCCACCACGTGGTCCCAGCTGCCGGGGTTGGAGCGGCTCCGGCCCCCGGCCATCCGTGTCTTGGAGCCGGCGGCGGTGCCCTGGCGCGCCGGGCCGCCGCGGGAGCCCCGGGAGTTGGCGGCGGCGGCGGAGGAGCCGCTGTGGGCCTGGAGGTGGCCCAGGCTCTGGCTGGTGGTGGGCTGGCTGTGGTTGGCGCGCTGGTGCTGGCTCAGGGGCTGCTGCAGACTTTGCTGGCGCACGAGGGTGCGGGGCCTCTGGAATTTGGGATCGCCTGCTGAGGTGGGGATATACTCAAGGGTAGTGGCTGTGGACAGGGTGGAGTCCTCGAAACTTAGGGAGAGGAAGGGCAGAGGAGAGGAGAGAAAGGAGAAGAAGGTGAAGGGGCAAAATTGGAGGAAGGAAAAGAAGAGAGTTAGAGAGAAGATGCCCCAGCGCAGGGAGCGCTCCGGCGGGAGCCAGCGGGGGCAGCGCCCGGATCCTCCGCCTCTCGCCCGCGGCTCGGCCCTGCCGGCGGCACGGGGGGCTCGGGCCGCCACCATCCTGCCTCCCGGGGGGCTCGCCAGGGCCGGATGCCCACCCGCTCCCGCGGCCGCCGCTCCGCCGGCGCCTTCCCAGCACGCCGGCCGACCTGCTCTGCGGGATAATTAGGCTGCTGCGTGGAGGCAAATCCCGTGGTGCCCGCTCACGTGCTGCCAGCCAGCCCATCGCAGCGTCCCAGTCCCTCCCAGTCCAGCCCAGCACCCAGCAGCGGCGCCGCGGGGGCTCGGCGTCCCGTCCCCTCGGTGCGGGAGGCTGCGGGAGGGGGGGAATCCCGCAGCGCCGCGGCGGGGGCCGAACCCCCGTGGTGGTGACATTCCAGCGAGGCGTCCCCAGGGCCAAGCCAGGCTCCCACCGGGGTGGGAGATCGTGGGAGTGGGGGATACGGACGCAGCTCTGGTGGGACACGGAGAGCGGAGCAGCCCGGCCCGGGGCGGACGGGCTCCGTGTGGGCGGCGGAGCGGGGGGAGCAGGCGGGATGCCCCAAGGAAGCGGCGCTGGCCGGCGCTGGCCATGCAGCACATGCGTGGCACAGCCCATGCAGCCCCGCAGGATTGCCCACGGCAGCCTGGCAAAGCTCGTGGCCGCGAGATCAGGGGAGGAAAGTCCCCCTCGGTCCCGCCTGGCACCGAGGAGCGGCCTTGAGCAGCAGCCACCGACCCTGTCCCGGCCTCGGCGCTGCGAAGCTGCTCCATCGTGCAATGCCAGCAGCGGGGACAGAGAGGGAGCGGGGAGGGATAAACAGCTCCAAAACACAAACAGAAAAAAAGAGGTGAAGAAAGAGCGGAAGGTGGGAGAAAGAGAGAGAGGAGGGAAGGGAGTGGAGAGGAGCGGAGAGCTGGGATGGACGGAGCCCCACGGCCGGGGCCGAAGGCACTGCCCGGACGCTGCCGCCTCCCCCCCGGCGCCGCCGCCGGCCTCCTTCCGTTTTCCTATCGAATCCCAAATTAGTTCAATTTACAACCTCTCAGTCACAGGAAACTAAATCTGGCTCCTGTCGGCCCCGCGCCAGCTGGAGGCGCGGGCTCCTCCAGCGCCGTGCCAGGCGGCACCGCGCCCTGCCCGTGCCCGGATGGATCCCCTGGCGCCGGCACAGCCAGACCCTCGGCCTGGACCCCCGGCACACCCCCACTCCCGGCGGCGCTGCGCCAGAGGGGTGCTGGAAAACAGGATGCTCCGCCACATCCCCTTAACCCTGCCCTCGCCCCCTGCGCCAGCCTGTCCGGATTCCCAGCGGGATTTGTTTCTCCACCAAGTCTAGGGACGGCTGAAAGCTCCCGCTTTTCCTCGCCGCTCCCTCCTGCTTCCCAGTGCCCAGCTGGAGCGCAGCAGCCTCACGCCGAATGGGCGGTGTCACCCAGCTCTCCCGGGACCCCCCGGCTGCCACATCCCAGCGCGAAGAACCGGAGCAGAGACCGGGAACGCCGGACAGAGCCCGCAGCCGGCACAGCCCCGTCACTCCCCCGGCAGAGCCACTGCGCTGCCGGCAGTGAAAGGTCTCGCCGAGACCCCCACCCCGGCCTGGAGCCCTGCAGAGCCTGCCAGAGCTCGGGTTTTCCCTAAATCTGATCAATCCCGGACTTTCCCCAACTTTTCTCGGCATCAGGTGCCGGCGCCGGGTCCGGTGGCTGTGCCGGGGGTCAGGGGAGCGCACGGAGGGGAGATGCCGCACGCTGTCCCTGATTGTCCCTGAGGGATGGGAGCCTGGGACAGCACCTCCTGCCCTCGGGACACCACCGAGGTAGCGCTGCCTGCCCTGAGAAGCCGAGCTGGGAATGCTGAGCCGCTTCCCCCCGGGATTGGGCAGAGGCACCCTCAGCGCTGGAAGTACGCCGGGGACGGCACCCAAAGGCGCTGCTCCTGCCCGGCTGCCTCCTCTGCTGCCCCTGAGCCAAAACACCGCTGGGAGAACGGGAAACGCCTCCTCTCCCTCGGCACGGTGGTCCCGGGGACCTGTCGGTGGCCCCGGGGACCTGTCGGTGGCCCCCATCCAAGCGCATCCGCAGCGGGGAGCGGGCGCCCGGGCCCGCCGGCCGTGTCCGTGGCCGTGCCGTGCCGGACCGTGCCGTGCTCACTCACTTGGACAGGCTGAGCTTCCCTGCGGCCAAGTGGCTCTGCACCGTGTGCCAGCGGCCCCGTGCCGCCTTTCCCGCTCCGGGCTCGCTGTGGGCGGACACGCTGCTCCTCATTCCATCCTCGCCGAGCCGCTGCTTGTCCCCGGGCCGGCCGTCGCGGTCCCCGGACAGCCCGGCGGCGGCCGACGCCGTCAGCTTGGCCCCTGATAACAGAGAGCCACTGGGCCGGGCCGGCGGCCGGACCCCCCCAAGACAGACACGAAGGGAGCCGGACGGACACACGGACGGACGTGGAAAACGTGGGGAGCCGTCGGGGAATGAGGGGAGGGCGACAGAGCCGGAGGGGGCAGACGGACAAGAGACGGACAGACAGACAGAGAGAGAAAGAGGGACATCAGCACTGCAAAAAAAAGGGGTCCTGGCCGCGGGGTGCGCGGGGGCCTCGGCAGAACATCCAAGAGAGAGGGCGGAGGAGGGAGAGGGGTCGGGAAGGGGGGTCCCGCTCGCCGGCAGCCCAGCCCCGGGGGGACCCGTCCCCGCGCCGAGGGGGCGCCCCCAACGCGCAACCCCGTCCTGGAGGGAGATCCCGGCCGGCCCCGGGAATGCGGGAAGGAGGGGTTGCTCGTCTCCATGGGACGGCCCATGGGGTGGCGTGCGGGGAGCCCGGGAGCAGGAGGAGGAGGAGGGGGAGGAGGAGGAAGAGGAGGAGGAAGGCGAGTGGGTGCTGCCCATATACTCACTACGCGGAGCAAACCCGGTAAGGAGAGACTCACTTGAGGGAAAGGCGCGGATCACCGTACGGAGCGTAAGGAGAAATGTTTAGGATAAACTCCTTGGGAGGGTAGGAGCTCCATTTCTGCTGCACTGTGTTGTCATTGTTATTCCAAAAGTCTCTGTCTAGATCGCTACAGCGGCCGGATTCCGGGGGAGAAAGAAAAGGGAAATACAAGAGAGAGAAGCTGAATTCCTGCGAGAGGGAAGGAAAAGCAGCCCTCCGCCCCCGGAGCGCCAGGATCCTGCGGAGAGAGACAGGGAGCCCACCCCTCGGACACCGACACACACACACCACACACACACGGACACGGACACGGACAGAAGGATGGGTGGATGGAGGGATGGGAAGAGCTGTGGAGAAACTGGAGCGGGTGGCTCGGCCAGCTGGGAAGGAGAGAAGGATGGGGGGGGGCTAGGGAGGTGGCGGCGAGCGCGGTGCCGGCACAGCATTCCCAAACGCGTGTGTCCGTGTGTCCTCGCCTGCTCAGCAGCCGGGTCCTGGAAGCGCTTGGTTAACCATGACACTGCTGCGTGTTGGAGACCATTCCGGATCCCTTCCCTTGCGGATCCCTTCCCGTGGAACCGGCCTGCTGCCAGCACGGAACCCGGACCTCCTGGCTCTGGGAAGCCACCAGGGGCTGGGGGACCCAGCAGCTCCCTGCTGGCACCTGAGAGACTGGAAAAGCCCCCAACGCCCACCTGAGCTCCGGGCTGATCTCGGTGGTATGGAAGGTACCGGAGTTTGGGAAAGCCGCCTGTGCCATGGCATTGGGCAGGATGCGCCTCCCGCTCCATTTCCAGCTCATCTCGGTTGGCTGGGAGCAGCCGGCCAGGTGCTCGAGGTACCCCTGCACCCCAATAACACCCCGGGCCAGCCATGGGAGGAAGTTTTCCATAGGCTTATTCCAGGCAGGAGCTATTTCCCTCCTGGTCCAGTTCCCTCCTCCCTGGAGGCCTGCGGAGGGGCAGCGCTGGATCTGGGATGCCCAGGAGAGCCCCCCCAGCTTCCAACCTCTCCTTCGCTCCCTACCCAGCGCCGTGGGATGCGCCAGCTCTGCTCTCCTTCCTCCATGGAATGCTCGTGGGATGCAGAGTCATTCCAGCCCCGCGGGGCAGGGCTCGGAATCCGCACGCCCAGGCCTGGAGCATCCCTGAGGACACCCACGCCGAGGTTCCCGTGACTCCGTCGTGCCCACGGCTCAGTGGGATACACAGGGATGCTGGAGACACCCACCAGCTCTCCCAGTCTCCCGGAGCCCCTCTCCCACTGGGAGAAGGCACGGCCACCTCTGTCCTTCCTCTCCCCCCCCATCCTGGCACCTACTTGATGGTTTTCTTTTCGCTGCGGCCGCGGCTGGAATCCGGAGTTCCCACAGTCTCCAGGGAAGTCTTGTAACGCTTTCCCTGTGGAAAAGAGAGGAGAGGGGGGTCAGGGGGTGGCAGAGGACCCCCGGCGTATCCCAGTGGGGGATGGGAGCTGCTACCACCTGGAGGGTTTGACCTGGATTTTGCCCTTTCCCTTACCGTCTCCAGGCTCCATCCCACCCACCCAGGCAGCAAAATTCCCAAAGGCTCCATCCCTTGGTCCTTGGGGGCTCATGCCCTGCGTCACCCCAAGGACAGCACGGCCACCGCCGCCAGCATCCCATTCCATGGCCTCACTGGGAAGGAGCGGATAATTTTAGGCCTAATTGGGCCTGAATTAATTGAGTTCACCTTTCCCAGCACCAGGGAAGTGCTGCCATAGGATAATGAAGCTGGAGCTGGCTCCTAACTGGGGCTGGTAATCAGGGCACTCCGGCAGGTTCCGAGCGCGGCTCCGAGCCAGGGTGGGCAGGAGCCAATTAATGCCAATTATCCAACAGTTGGGAGCCAGAGATGCTCCAAGCAGGTGCTGGGCAGATGAGGTGGGATGGGAGCAGCTGCCGGAGCAGGGTGGGGTGGAAAACTTCCATCACGCTGCTCCTGGATCTCAGGAGCCAGGCTTGCATCCAGCCTGCCCATGGAATGGGAATACTTCTCCTTTCTCCTTCTTCCCAGCCTCTTCAGATCCACATGGAGCCACCTCCTTGGCTTGCTGGGGCACCTGGACCCTCAGCACAGTGTCCTTGGGCAGCCATGGGCTAATCCTGCCAGGAGCTGCAGGGGAACACCTGGATCTCCTTGGATTCACACTGGCTAATCCTGCCAGGAACTGCAGGGATGTTGGCTATTCTTGGATGCCCAAGGGCTAATGCTGCCAGGAGCTGTAGGGGAGCACCTGGACCTCCCTGGATGCTCACGGGCCATCCCGGAGGGAATCATCCCCCAGCCCTGAGCTCATCCATGTCCCCCGGCTGCAGAGGCTCGGGGCTCGTGAGGACACGGCAGCGGTGGCCGCGGGGGCACGGCCCGGAGCCGGCCCGCCGGGCTTGGCCGTCATTCCCACGCAGCCGCTCCAGCTCCGGGCGCTGTCGAGGGCCGGTTGGGATGCGCCTTCCCGGCCAATTTACACTTGTTTGTTCCTCTGCCAGCTCCAGCCTCCTCCTTTCCAGGGCTTTTCCCTCTCTCCCCATCCCCTGGGTGGCACCTGGAAGGGCCCTTCCCACCCACCGCCCTCCCGCTGCCTCATCGCCTTGCGGACCCCCTCTCCCATTCCCAAGGGAATGCTGCCTTCCCACGGCTCGGGGTGGGCATCTCCCTCGCGGGAAGCGCCGCTGCCATCGCAGCACTTGACCCAGATTCGATTCCGATGGCGAAGGAAACGTGGCCGAGCACGTCCTGCTGCCGGGAGAGGAGGAGCAGAAGGAGGAGGAGGAGGAGGGAGGATGCGGGGCGGGAGGGAGCGCTGTCCCAAGTCCCCGGTGGGAAGCGGGGAGGGAAGGAGGGATGCGCAGCGGGCGGCAGGGATGGCTCACGGCACCCGGCGCTGCCAGGGACGGGCTGGCCGCCTTCCCGCGGGGCTTTTCCAGGCAGGAGCGTGCCCAGCAGGACAGGGGCCAGCTCGTTCCGGCTCGTCACCAGTATATATCCATATATTTGGAAACTTCCCTTTGTGCCACACAAACAGTTTCGCCCAAACATTTCATTAGCACATCCGGAAAAGCCCAAATAAAAGCTGCAGCCGGCGGCTCCGGGGAGCTGCCTCCGCCTGGCTGCTGCCCTGGAAGTGGGAATTGCCCCCTGCCCGGCGGCACGGCGGGCACGCCGGGATGCCGGGAAGGCGGGAGGGGAGCCGGCCACTCACCATTTTCCGCTGGCACCACTGGCAGATCCCGCAGAGGACGATGGTGACGCTAAGGCTGACGGTGATGATGGCTGAGACCAGGAGGACGTCGCGGGAGGGGGTCCCTGGGGGGAGCAGAGCACAGAGGGGGGGTCAGACCTAAATCCCGGGGTGTTCCCGGCGTGCGTGGGGGTACAGGGAGGGAAAACGCAGGGAAGGCGGTCCAACAGGCTCCGACCCCGTCGTGTCACGGTGGCCACCTCCGTGGCTTCCGGCTCCAGAGGAGCCTGTCCTGGGAGGAATCCGGCCCCGAGCGCTTCCCGGGAGCTCAGGATGGAGTTTTAATCCCCGCCGGCACCCTGGGAGCGCTGGCACGGCCGGCAAAGGCCGCGGTGCTGCTTTGTGAGCCAATCCCACACGGATTCATCCCAAACGGCAATGCAGACCTGCCCCTCCCCAGCCTGGCCGTGGGGACAACCTTGGGGACCCCAAAAGTGTGGGAAGGACCCATCCGCCTCATCCAGCACTTCCGCTCACACCCATGCTCCCAAGCATGCGGAATGACCACCGTGGGATGAGAATGCGGACCCAAGGTGGCTCGGAGGGGCCCAGTGGGACCCCAAACCGGCTCCGCCTTGTCTCCAGGCAGGATCCCTGTGGATGCTCCGCATCCCGCCGTGCCCGCTGGGATGGGATTGTCCATGGCGGGAGCCCCAGCTGGCGGCGGGAGGCGGCGAGGCCGGAGCAGCGCCGGGAGCGGTGCTGCAGTATAAATATTAAACAATAGATGTTAATAATTAATTCGCCCGCAGACCTTGTTATTGTAACGAAATTTCCCGGCGGCTCCGAGGCCGGGCTGAGTCAGAGTGGACCGGGAGGGGGGATCAGGGCTCTGGAATCGCCCCCGGCACGTGCCGAGGCACCCGCAGCTCCCACATCCCCGCTGGAAGCAGACGAGCAAAGGGGATGGTGACCGTGAGGGGGAGATTTATAAAAAATTCCTTCAGGAGAAGAAGAGGGCGGGATGAGGTGGGGGTGGTTTTGGGGACCCGTCCCCCCTGCAGCACCCGCGCTCCCTCCATCCAAAGGCAGCTCCTCCATCGCTCCCGGATCACGAGGAGCTGTGTATAAAACTCACATAGCAACTGTTGCCTAGGAGGGAATTTGGGACCAGCCCTTAATTTCCAACATTTATAAACCCCGGCTGGATAAGCTGCCGGGGGAATGGGAAGCAGCCGGCACGGCCGGAGAGCGCCGGGCACCCCTCCTGGGGTCGGACCCCGACCAGTTCAAGTGGCACCTGGGCGTACTGGGCGGGCTGGGAATTGGGATGAGCCCTCCTTGCCCCCCCGCTTGGCGCTCCCTGCTCCAGCTTGGGAACACCGTGACCCCTCTGGCTTATCCCGGAGCTCCAACAGATCCCTCGGTCCTCGCAGGGGTCAAGTTCATCCTCAAATTAATCTGGAGACAGGGAATCAAAGGAGAAGGCGAGGGGAGGCGTGGGCACTGCGGAAGCCACCACGGCCGTGGCGGTGGCCAGAGAGGGACATCAGTGAGCGCCGGTTCCCGGAGCCAAATTCCCCGCGCCGAGGTGCCACCACAGCCCCAAACCTGGCGTCACCCCACGATCCTGACGGACGCGCCAGCGGGATCCTGCCCGGGGGGCTCCGGGGGTGTCCCTGTGCACGGGGCGGGCCCGGCCCTTCCCGGTGGGATCACACCGTGTCCCCTGGGCGGGGGGAGCGATTCCGGCCCCCAGGCTGCGCCGCCCTCAGCATGACTTAAATGACTCGTTTTCCAGGCAATTAGCTCTCGGTTAATTAAAGACTCGGAGCCGCTCGGAGCTCCTGGCGCGTCCCCAGCCCTGGGGCGCGGTGTGGGGTCCCTGTGCCGGTTGGGATGGGCTGTCCTGGGGCGGCTGGATCCACGAGGGGCGCGGGGAGCTGCGTGGCGCCGGGACGCAGCCCCGGGAGCGGGTGACAAGGTGCAAACGCGGCGCTTGTTGACGCCGCCGCTGGCCCTCCTTCCCCGCCGCTCTCCATAAATCTCCGCGGCTGCCAGCGCGGATCCAGGCGGGAGCGTGGAGACGGCTGGGTGGGACTTGAGGGTCCGCGGCCCCGGGAGCCCTGCGGCCATGTCCCAGATCCTAGCGGCCCTTCGCTGCTCCTGCCTCATCCCAAGGGCACAGTGAGGGGGGGCCGTCAGGCGGAGACCCCACGCCCCTCCTCGGAGTGATCGAGGTCCCAATCCCGTCCCACGTGCTGGCAGAGCAGGGGATGCTGCGGAGGCTGGGAAGGGGGTGGAACACCCCTGCGGCTCTTTCATCAGGATTCAATGCCACTTGACGGGATATAATTCCACTTTTCCAGGCCGTTATTGATGAGGGGATTACCTGCCTCCTTAGCGCCGCAGCTCTCCAGCGTGGGATTTGTGCAGTGCTGCGTGAGCAGGAGCCAGGGAAGAGGGTCCCTGTTCCAGGGGGAGAGGGCTCTGCATGCAGGCAGAGGGTCCCCATGGCAGGGGAGAGGGTCCTTGTGCCAGCGGAGAGAGTTCCGGGTTCAGGGGAAGGGTCTCCGTGGCAAACCTGGGACAAGCAGGGAATCCCCGCACCCATCGCAGTCCCCACCTCGGAGTGGGAGACGAGGAATGTTTGGGAGACAGGGATGCTGTCACGTGCCTGTCCTCCTTTATCCGCCGCTCCCGCGGGCTCGGGATTAGCTGCCTCCGGAGCACGAGCGAGCTCCGGCCTTTGTGGATGTGAGGAAACACTTCAAACCCGACCCCGGCACAAGGAGAGGCGCGGAGATCCAGCAGGGATTAGTCCTCTCCAGCGGTGTGAGAGCCGGAGATCCGGCAGGATGCCCCCGAAGGAGGGAAGAGCTGCTGATGTTGATGGATCCGACACACGGCTCAGCTCCGGTGCGGGCAGGAATGGTGGATGCGGGAGCCGTGGCACAGCCCATTCCAGGGACACCCGGAGGTGTCCCAGCCTGCTCCCAGCAACTCCTCCGTGACCTCTGTCATCCACTCGGTGGCTTTGAGCATCCTGGTGGCCCTGGGCATCCCGGTGATCCTGCACGTCCCAGCATCCCTGTGCATCCTGGTGGCCTTGGGCATCCCGGTGTCCCTGTGCATCCTGGTGGCCCTGGGCATCCTGGTAGCCTTGGGCATCTTGGTGACCCTGGGCATCTTGGTAGCCCTGAGCATCCCGGTGGCCCTGGGCAACCCAGTGTCCCTGAGCATCCTGGTGTCCCTGTGCCTCCCAGTGGCCTTGGACACCTTGGTGGCTTTGTGGCGCTGGTGGCCCTGTGCACACTCAGCTCCAGGACAGGCCTTGCTTGAGCCCAGCACAGTGAGACCCTCAGGCTCCAGGGCAGCTCCACCTGTTTCCCCCAGTTCCCTGTTTTCCTGTGCCCATCCCAGGATTCAGACCCATCTGGCAGCTCTGCCACCACCTCCAGCCAAAGCACACAGCCCTGGAGCAACGCTGGGAGGGCAAAGCCCCTGCGAGGGGCATCCAGGGGTGGCTCCAGTTCCTCTCCCAAGTGACAGCTCCTGCAGAGGATGGAGAGGCTGGAATCTCCATGGACTGCCAGTGGCTCTGGATGAGCAAAGGCCTCAGAACAAGCCTCACACCTGTGGCACCCTGGCTGGAACCGACCTCTCTGCAGGTGTCCCAGTGTGGATGGCCCCATCCAGGCTCTCAGGGCCATATTTTTGGATCCAGACCCTGAAATTCCCAGCTTTTGTGGACACGGCGTCTCCCTGGCAGCTGCTCAGCATCGCAGCCCCATCTCCTGGAGCATCCTCCCACTCACCCTGTTCCAGCGGCGAGATCCACGGATGCCAAGTACCCTGGGGGGGAAAATCAAAGTTGTGGGGAGCCCCCCCCAGGCCAAGCTCCCGCTGAGCTCCCTGGAAGTGGTGATCAAAGCCGACATCCAGAGCTCCACATGGAGAAACAGCTCCATGTGCCAGGCTGCCAAACCGGCAGCGGAAACGCGTGCATTCCCGGGAAAAGGGCAGCGGGAGAAGGTGCCAAGCGAGCAGCGCACCCCCCCAACATTCCGCCGTGTGCCGTCGTCGTGAGCCGCAGAGCTGGGGTGGGGTGTGACGGTGAGCCTGGACAGGGATGGCGGGGGCAGGGAAGGGATGCGGGATGGGAAGGGATAGGGCAGGGATGTGGCGTCGGAGCAGCCCCTCGTGCTGCCGGGGTGGAGGGCCACGCGGCACCCAGCGAGGTGGCCACATTCTCACGCCGGGGCTTCCCAGATGCTGCCTGCCTGGCACCAGGCCATTAATTCCTCCTCTTCTCATCCTCCCACTCATTTGCTTGATATTTCCCAAACCTCTTATTTTTAGGATGCAGCTGAAAAGCTGTGAATTTGCAGCTTTCGCTCCTGTGCAGGATCGCGGGCGTGGGGCAGGGGGGAGCGGGGCAGGACCCCGGCAGGCACAGCAGGAATGTGGAATCCAAGCCCTTGGCACAGGGAGAGGGAGAAGGGATGGGCGCGGAGGGGGACGAGGCTTTGCTGCCATCCCTGGTAGCAACCCAGTGGGCATTTTGGGAATGCTGTGAGCCAGGCTTGGCGTGTCACGTGGAAGAGCTGGAGGGCTGGGCCAGCTGGGTCCGGCGGTGCCACCTGCCCACGTGCTGCCAGGGGTTTTGTAGACGTGAGAGATCACTGGAAGCGCCACGGCCATCTCGCTGCCCGGCAGGATCCTGGGATGAGCCTCGGGGGAGAGGAGTGGTGCCACAGCTCAGCGCCCCAGGCGTGCTCCGGGCGAGAACGGGCGTCTGCTCTCCATCTGTCTGTCTATCTGTGCGTCCTCCTCTCCAACACATCCATCAATCTCTCCATCTCTCCATCCATCCATCCATCCATCCATCCATCCATCCATCCATCCGTCTATCCATCCCTCGTACACATCTGCCTCTCCACCCAGCCATCTGTCCATCCCCCGGAGCTGTCAGTGCGGCCGGCTCTGCCTCCCCCACACCGAGCTGCCGGTCCTGGGGGGCTTCGGGTGGTGGAGCCCACCAACCCACCACGGGGGGCTGGGGGAGGTGGACAGCGTCCCCAAACACCGCACAGCCCCGCCTGGATGTTCCCAAACATCCCCTATCCCCACCAGCTGCCGCGCAGGGATGTGTCCCTCCTGTGTCCCTCCAGCCCTGATGCCACCCGTCCCCGCTCCGTGGCCGCGGCAAGCAGCAGCTGGGAATGGAGGGAGAATTTGGCAAGGGAAGGCGCTCCTTCCCCGGTGCCGGGCTATTTTTGGCCGAGGATTTCCGGAGAGCCGTGTGGTTTCTCTGCCTCGTGGTCCCCACCGCGTCTCTCTTCCCGAGGAGCACCCAGAACTCCGGAGCCCCCTCTGCTCCCGCGGTTTGCATCCATCCCCATCTCCATTCCAAGCCGCTGCTCCCGAGAGGACGCCGCTCATCCCCCGGCCAGGCTGGTGCTCCGCGTCATCCCTGCTCCAAAATGAGCCCTTGGGCATCGCTCCCCACCCTGGAGTCACCCCAGCCCCCCTTCCCTTGGCGCAGAATCCTCTCCTGGCTCCGGCAGCGGGCACGGAGGAGCGGGCTGGGCTCTCATCCCGAGTGGCACTGCCAGCTCTCGCGCCGTCGCCACTTAGCCTCTCGCCCCAGGGCTCTCCATCATTCCCGAGCCCTTCGGGTGACAGCGGGAGAGAGGCAAGGCAGGGAGCCAGCGGCTCCCAGGGAACAGGGGCGGGCAGGCTCCGTGCAGCCCAGCCCAGCTCCACGAGCCCCTTGCTTGCTTGCCCAGCTCCCTGATTCCCCCCGGGCAGTGCCCCCCAGTCAGGTCACCCGGGATCCACGTCTTGTCACGGCAAGGCCACCGTGGGGACAGGATTGCCGCAGGAAGTTCAGGGATGGGGAATGCTCAGGGTCGGCCACAGCCCTCAGACCTGGGGGCTGGCGGTGCTGGGAGAGGAAGAGGAGGCTTGGAGGGGAACACATGGAAAGATGGAGAAGCGCAGCTCGGAGGGAGGAGGCAGAGGAGGGGAATGAAGGGCCGAGGAAGGCCCCAGAGGGAGGACTGGGGACACAGGTATGGCAAGGTGCCCGGGGGAGGTGAGGGCGGTGGAAATCCTCCAGCAGAGCTTGACGCCGGGGCTGCATCCTCCAGGGATACACGGACAGGGTCATCCATGGGGCTGCAGGGATGGTCATCCATGGTGGAGCGGGCCCAGGACCCATCGCCCCCGCAGCCAGCAGTGTCCCACAGCCCCTCCGCAGGGGAAGAGACGATCACCCCTCCTTCCCTGGACACCCGGAGCCCCCCGGGGTGTATCCCGCGGGCTGTGCCGGCCTCGGAGGGCCGGGAGCGGGGCTGCTGTGCTGCGCTGTCCCTCCGCCGCCGCGCCGGCTCCGTCCCCGCCGCTGCGACCGCTTCCCTTCAAACCTCATTAACTCCCCCCAAGGTGACCCTCTCCCTCCTGCAGCCAGGCCCGGGGACACCAGGAGGGGACGGGGCGCCGGGGGGGCACCCGGAGCTGGCAGGCGGGCGCGGAGCATCCCGTGCCACAGCCACGCTGGCACCCGCAGGGACGGGGGATGCTGCGCTTGGCACATCCCAACCCACCGCCCCCCACGCCCAGCCTGGCCCCACACACGTCCCCCGGGGCCCCGGTCACAGCCAGGGGGGTCCGTCCCCCTGCTCGACGCTGGGGCTCTGCCCATCATGCCCGCGCTCCCGCGGCTCTCCGGGAGCCGTTCCCTTGCCAGATCCATCCATAATGGATATTGTAGCCGAGCCCCCGGGGGCCGGGGGGTGGCAGCGATATTATCTGCATCTGTCTTCATTCCCCGCTCCCCCCTCCTTCCTCGGCAGGCGGAAAAGCCGCGAGATCAGGCGCTGGAAAAGCCGCCTCCGGCTCCTCTCCTGCTCCTTGGAGTCAGGGGGAATCAGCAAGACCTCCCTGCCAGACCCCCCGCCCCAATCCTTGTCCTTGCTGTGGCCCAGCCGTGCTCAGGGGGGCCCTGGGACACGTCAGTGCGGGCGTGGGGAGGCTGAAAAGGTCGGAATTGGTGGCGACTGCTGGGAGCAAGGAACCCCCGCCCTGGGGGGGCTCAGCATCCGCGGGGACCCCCCACCTCCACAGAAAAGGGGATGGAGCCGCCGAGGGGGACAAAGGGCCGTGGGTGGGGCCGCGGGGGATGCTCCGAGACGCAGGCGGGAGCATCCCTCGGGCTGGAGCAGAGGGGCTGGCAGGGAGGGGGACCCCGGAGCCGCGCAGGATGGGGGTCCCGGGGGGATCTGGAGCTCCCCCGCTCCGTGTGGGCGCCGCACGGGACGCGAGGCTGCAGCAGGTGCCTGGCTCCCGGCGAGGCCCGTGCGCTGCCATCCCTGCGCTCTTTGTCTGCCTTCCCGCCCGTCACGCTCCCTCACCCCGCTCGCCGCCCCTCCGCCGGCCCCCGCCTCGCTCCTCGCCGTGCTCCGGCTCCTTTGGAAGCCCGGCTTTTCTCCCAAGCCCCGGGGAGCTGCTCCCACGGCCGCGCCAGCACCAGGGCGCTCCATCGCCCGCTCCGAGGCGGTGCGGGGGGAAAACAGGCAGCTGCTGCCTGGTTATTGATTCACCACCTCCTGCCGCCGCGCGGCTCTGCTCGGAACGCTTCCAGCCGGGAAAGATGGGGACGTGGGGAGCAGGGCCCCCGGCACCTGCTCGCCGCGCTAAGATGGAGCTTTGGGGATGCGAAGGTCGCCCCAAAGGGGACAGCTGGTGCCGGCAGCGGGGACAGGGATGGAGAGGGGGGTCTGGCAGGAGGAAGGGAGCTGTCCCGTGTTCCCAAAGCAAGGGAGACATTGGCCCTGTGGCACAGAGGGCGCCTTTGCGGGCAGCCCCAAGCTCTGCTTCGCGCTCGGACGCGGCTGTCCTGACACATCATTGGGTGGTCCCCCAGCAGCACGGCCCCCTGCGGCTCCCCGAAAATGCCTCCAGCTGGCGGGAGCCGCTTTGGGAAGCGCCTCAGCTTGATCCCAATTCCCAACACCCCTTGCCAGCCAAGACCAGACTCCCTCGGGCGTCTCCGAGCCCAGAACCAGACGGCCCCAGCAGCACCTCCGGGCTCCGCGTTGCCCCCCCGGATCCCCCTTTCCCTGGGCGGCAAAGTTTCCCGAATTTCCCCACACGGCGTCTTCTCCCCCCATGAAACGCAGCCGGTGCTGGGGGCCTCAGCCACTGTCCCCGCACGGTGACACGGAGCAGGGGATGAGGAGGACGAGGCTGGGGCCACCTCGGGAAGGGATTTGGGGGGACAACAAGGCACTGCTTCACCCCGGGATGTGGCTTGGCCGGCTCTTCCCAAATCCCGCGGGGGTGTGAGCTGCCAGCACCCCCTCAGCCTCTGTCGGCGTGGGGGGACAGACCTGGCACCCCCTCAGCGCCACGGCCAGAAAATCCGGGAAAGGGGGGAACATCCAAGGAAGCAGGCAGTGCCAGGGTGCCGGCACAGGTGTGTGCACCCCCAGCACCCCACGGCTCCAGGCGCCACGGCACAGCCGCCGCCGGTGACGTGGGAAAACTCCCACGTGACGGGAGCCCCAGCAGCCGGGGAGCACGGGGTTTGGGAAGCGGGGACAGGGGGTCTGTTCCCCCAAATCCGGCAGCTCGAGCTCTGCCTTGGGAGCTTCCAGCCGGCCAAGCAGCTCTGGCCATGGCACGGGCAGCCGTCGGTGGCCCACCGGCCACCGGCGGGAACATCTGGCAGGGACGAGGGGGGACAAATTGGGGGCAGGTGCAAAGTTTGGAGGGGAAATAACACAGGAGCAAATCTCGGGCACCGGGAGGGAAGGGGAGCCCCGCCACGCTGCTGCCGGCGGGGACTGGCTGGCCTCCCCCCTCCGCCACCCACCCCCCGGGTGACCTTGGGCCAAGCAGTGCCGTGCCGCGCTCCGGGCATCCCTGCGGGGTCGCGGTGGCACGGGATGGAGCCGCTCCCGGTGGGAGCGCTCAGCATGCGGGCAGGCGGAAAGTTGCCCTCGAAGGCAGCTCGGCCGGAGCTGCCAACTCCCGGGCAGCGGTGACGCTGTCACCTGCCGCGGGTGACAGCGCGTGGCGGTGCCCGGCGCTCCCCAACCTGCCGGATCCCGCAGGCCTGGCACCTGCAGCTCTCCCCGGCGGCGCCCGCTGTCCCCGCCGGCACGTCCCCCACGCCACCGCAGGACACGCTGTCCTTCTGCCCGCTCCCCGGGCCCCGGGACACGGCCGGGGACAGCTGCCAGGCCCCGCTGATCCGCATCGCTCCGGCAGCATCCCTGTGTCTCCGCACCGGCTCGGGCACCCCCAAAACGTCCCCACCAGCGTCCCAGATTCCCTGGTGCGGGGCCGACTGCTGCCTCCCGAGCATGAGCTCAGCAAATCCGCACCGGAGGAAGCCCCTTCTCCAGCCGCCCACCCCCGCGTGTCCCGGTGCCATTCCGGAGGTGCAGCAGGACGGGGCTGAGGGACCCCCAGAAGGATGGAGGGTGCGGGCGGTGAGGAGCAGGGATGTGCTGAGCGCTGGGTGCTGGTCTGGATGCCGGGATTTGGGGCTCCCCCGGGAGTCTGGGGGTTTGCTGGGGGTCTGGGGAGCGGGGTGCTGCTCCCGAGGCTTGGGGTGTCCCGGGGGGGAGCCTGGGCTCCGGCAGCTCCGCAGGGTGAGGAGAGGCGGGATGTGCTGGATGCTTGTCTGGGCGCCGGCACCCAGCGGGATTTGGGGCTCGCCCCGTGTTTTTCGGGGCGCTGGGGAGCAGGATGCTGCCCGCGGGGGTTGGGGTGTCGCCGGGCGGGGGGTGTCGGTGGCTCCGGCAGCTCCGCAGCGCGGTGACAGCGGCGGCGGTGACTTTCTGCCCAAACTACCGTAACTCCCGGGGAGCCGCGGGGGGAAGCGGGCAGCGGCCACGGCGGATCCCCGGGGGGGCGGCGAGCGGCCGGCCACCCCTGGTGCGTGTCCCCGCGTCCTGCGTGTCCCCGTCCCCCCCTCCCCGGCGGCCCGGGGCTCACCTGCGCTGGCAGCCTCCGGGTGCAGGTACATGGTGGCGGGCGGCGGCGGGGCGCGGCGGGGCGGCGGGGCGGCGGCTGCCCGGTGCGGCGGGGCCGCGGCTCATCAGACGGCGGCGGAGGCGGCGGCGGGAGGGGGCGGCGGGGCGGGGGGCGGCGGCGGGGCGGCGGGGGCCCGCATGCGGCGGCGGGGGGCCGGGAGCCCCGCGGAGCCCGTGCTGGCCGCCCGCTGCTGCGGGGTGCGCGCGTGTGCGGGTGCGTGTGCGGGTGTGTGCGGGTGCGTGTGCGGCGCGATCCTGCATCCACTTGCTGCTCGCTGCTGGCGGGATTGGAAACTGCAGCCGCCGGGAAGGGAGGAGGGAGCGGAGCGGCGGCGGGGGGGGGGAGGTCGGGGACGCGCACGGAGGGAGGGGGACACGCGTGGGGTGGTGACACCGCCCGCGGTGACGCCCCCGCGGGCCCGCACGCGCTGCGCCGGTAACGCGGCTGCGGGGCCGCCGTCCCCCCCCGCCCCGATCCACGCGCCGCACCCTCGTGGGGAAGGGGACACGCGTGGCACGGGGCAGGGACAGGCGGGCCGGCGCAGGGGTGGCACAGAGGGCCGCCCACACGTGTTCTCGTGGTGGCATTCCCTGGGGAGGCCGAGCCCGCCCCGGGTCTCCGCGCACACGCGTGGGGCCGCGCGCGGGGCCCCCCTCGGCCCCCGCAGGCTCCGTGTGCCGCGCTCCGCCGGGATCCAGGCCGGGTTTTGGCGGAGCCGGGGCGCGGCGGGCGCTGCCGGGGCACTGCGGGCGCGGCGGGCGCTGCGGGCGGCGGAAAACACGGAGTGGATTTGGAGGAGCTCGCTCCCGTTATCCCTCACACCATCGCGCTAAGGCGATTCCCGGCGAATTCCTGCCGCTCCAGTCGTGTTCCAGGAGTGCGGGCCTGGGGTCCCCGGGGTGCGAGGGAGCGCGGCCAAGGAGAAGACCCTGCTGGTACAGGATGTGCCCATGGATGGAGGCGACAGGAGGGGGAAAGATGATGGAGACTGGGGGGTTTGCCCCTAGAACTGGGAACTGTGCCGGCTCCCACTTTCTGCTGGAGTGAGGGGATCACAGATCCATCCCAGGATGGGGTGATGGGGTCAGACACCCACGCCGGGATGGGGCAATGGGGCTGGCACACTCCGGCTGGTCCAGGACTAGTGGGAGCCTCCAGGGGCAGAGCCCAACCTGGCCTTGTGGAATGGAACTCGGACCAGATGACCTTTAAAGGTCCCTTCCAACCCAAACCGTTGGGTGTCAGCTGGAATCTCTCTGGAGTCGTACCGGGCCGGGAAAAGGCAGGAAACCACCGCTGCCATGGTTTGGAAGCTCTTTGGGGGGCTAAAATGGGACTTTCCTTGCCCCTAGGCTGGGTTTGGAGCAGGGAATGAAGCAGGAAATATCTCCCTATAAAAGCCCTGAACTGGCAGGCACTGGATTGAGGGATGGGGCTGAGCTGGGGGCAAAGGCGACTCCCCAGTGCTGTGGAATTCCCTAGGCGGGGAATACGGGATAAGGGATGAGGGATCCGGTCTCGTGTGCCTGACTCACACCAGGGGCTCCATCCCGCTGGCCCTCCCTTGGGGATGGGGGGCTTCTCCCAGCCCCTCGGAGCTGGGCCAGGCACATCCCACTTTGGAAAGCCGGCTGGGAGCCGCGTGCCAGGCAAACTCCGGCACGTACACCCTGGCAAAGCTCCTCCAGTGAGGGGGAGCGGTGCCAGCCTGCTGCCAGCCTTCCTGGCACTCCGGGTGGGCTGGGAAAAGGGCACCTCCCTGCCCCTCTGTGCTCCGGGGCTGGCGGAGCATCCTCCCGCGGCCACGGAGCTTTGTTTTGATTTTGGAATGGTTTCTGCCCCTTTGGTGGGAACCTTCTCATGGAGCCGTTGGCAGCGGCCCTGGCTTTCACTCCGCTCCTCTCCACTCGCTTCCCACACACTCCAGCGAGCTCTGAGATCCCCATCCCCGCACGCACAGACAGCCCGGCAGCTCCGTAACCTCCCGCTCCCACTCAGCCGCTCCCGCCGTCACTTCCAGCGGGGCCAAGTGGGTGGAAAACGCTGCTGAGTCACGGGCCCGGCGCCTCGGCGAGGGCCACGCGTGAGCCTCCGACGCCCGTCGCGCCCCGGCACCTGCCCGGGAGACTTTTCCTGCTTCTCGGGCCAGAGTGGAAGGAGAAAGCTGGCCCAAAACAGCGCCCTGTGAGTTCCCCGGTGCCCTGAACCCTTAGGCCACCTGAGTCGCTGCCATCCCGAATTCCCGAGTGCCCCTAATTCCTGCCCAGCGTGTCCCTACCGGGCAGGAAGATGCTCCTGCGTCTGCGGAGTGTCGCCCAAGTGCCCGCTCAGGACTCCCTGGAAAAGGCACATTCTGCTGCTTGGCTGCTCCGGAAGGAGTCATTCCTCTCCTTTCTCCTCATTTTCCCTCTTATTTTGGGGAGAAAATGGATATTTCCTCTTCTCCCTCCCCACCTAATGGGGAGAACCTTTCCCTTTGTATTTATTACCCCTCGCTGGAGCTGTTTATCCAAATTAATCTCCGGGCCGAGGCCAAGCCGGGGGTAATTCCATGGAAAACAAGGAAATTTTCCGAGCCTAACGGGAGCAATTACAGGGGCTTAGGAAGCGAACTATTCCTCGAGTCGGACATGAGCGGGCGGTGACCCGGTGCTTGTCACAGCTAATAAAGATGTTAATGAGCCGACGGCGGCACCCGGCTGCTGCTCCCATTGTTCCCATCGCTCCCTATTCCCGCTCCGCCGCTCCTGGCCGTGTTTGCCTTCTCTGTGCAAACACAGCGCGGGGCAGAACCGGTCCGGCGGCCGGGCGGGATCCGCCGGGCTCCCCCGAGCGCATCCCGGGAGAGGCCGCCGGGGGAGGCACGGGAAGGCGAGCGGCGGAGATTGGCCCCGGGGGGATGCTCATCCTGCCGCGTGTTATTCCATGAGCGGATAACTGATGGACAAGCTCGCTGGCCCGTGGATGAGCAGCGCGGCGGATCCACGGGCTGTGGATCCGCAGGGAAGGCTGGAAGGCCACCCGTGGGGCCGGTGGGAAGCGGGGAATGCAGCAGAGCCCCAGCCAGGCCTCCCTCGCTTGATGGGAATAATTATCCGGGTGGCGACTGAGTATCCTCTGGATATTTTAATTACGGAGGGAGCATCCGCCGTGTGGCAGAGCCGCTCGGCGCCGCATTTGCCAGCGGCTCCAGGGGACGTTCCCGTCGCGGCTGGCGCTGTTCGCCCTCGGCGCATCCTCCCTGTTTGCTCTGCGTGGCTCCAACCCTTTGGAGCTGCTGGAGTTTTCCACGCCTGTGCCACACCAGCGTGTCCCTGGGTGGGGCCGAGGGGTGGTGGCTCCCAAAAAAGGCACGTTGGGAATTCTAGGGTCTTCCAGTTAGAGCCTGAAGCCGCTAGGGATGCTCCAGCACAGAGCTGGGATATCCAGCACCGGAGAGCTGTGCTCTCCATCCAAGGAATTTATTCCCGCTCCTCTCCCAGGCAGAAAAATATTAGGAGAATGAAAGAATTGGAAGCAGGAACATGGATTGTACCTCACGGGGAATGCTGGGGCTGGTGGCATGGCAGGGGAGACACGAGCCGGGGTGGGTGGCCATGGGGAATGCCACATATTCCCTGTCCTCCTGCCACCTCATCCCTACTCCGTGGTGCCACATGCTCCCGTTTCAGGTGTTTAGACGCCTCAGCTTCCCAATGCTCCTTGTCTTTTTGGGACAATTTTGGCCATAAATCCTCCTGGCTGAGCTCTCTGCAATCCCGAGGCAGCTGCCTTCCCAGCATTAGTTAGGATGGTGCCTGGCTCCACAGGGATGGCCTGGCTGTTGGAACAGGGAGGAAAGCTCTGGGCCCTCCGGCATCACCAGGGCGCCCGGAAAGCTCCGAGGAAAGCCGGGAAAGGCGGCAGGTGGAGGCTGAAGGTCGCGGCGTGGACTTTGTCCCTGGGAGCAGCTGCTCGGCAGGTGAGACGGGATCCGAGGCCGCGCCACAGGGCTCGGATCCTTCCTGCTGGCTCCGAGCCCGCGGCAACCACGGGATGCAGGAGAAGCCCATATGGAACCAGGAGGCTCTGCAGCAGGTTTGGGCCGGGGATGCGTGGATCCCGCCTCCCAAAATGCTGCGGAGACAGGAGGGTTTGTCCTTCCTGGAAGCTCAAAGCCGGGTCGTGCCGGGGTCCTTCTCCGCAGCCAATTTGGGATCAGGTTTCGATCGATGGAGTCGCTCCAGCCCCGCTACCCTGACTCAGCAGGGCCCGACTCCCAGAGGCCCCGGTGTGCCTTTGGAGCCTCACTGGGAAGGCTGGAACCAGCCGGGAAGGGGTTTGGTTGTGATCTGTGCTCCCAGCACCCGGAATGCTGTCCCGGGCAAAGCTGGGAATGGCGACACAGAGTGTCTGGATGATCCCACTCTGCATTCCAGGGGAAGAGCTGGGATACAGGCTGGGAGTGGTTTTCCCCCCTCCAAATCCTGTTGAACACCATCCTCCCTCCTGCTGCTTTCCCAGCCCTTCAGCGCCGGCCTTGGATCATCTTTTTTTCATGAGCGCCGCCGGTCGATGCCTGGGAAAGGCAGAGCTGGAAGAAGCTGCCCTTGGATACTCTGGCCAGGGAGGGAAGAGCGCAGCCACTGCCCTTTCCCTGCCCATTCCAAAGTGCTCTGGCACTGCCAACATGGAGCCAGGAGCTCTCAGTGCATCCGAAACCACCGCTCTCTGCATCCTGATGTCGGATAATTTGCGGAGCACGGCTCCGTAATGAGCTGTGACCCCTATTAGCCGAGCTCTCCGGCTCCTCAGGAGTTCCCAAAGTGCCTCTGCGGGGCTTTTTATGGAGGATGGAAGGGCCGTGTCACTGTACAATTAGGGATAAATCATTCCTGTGTCAGATGGATGGATGGATGGATGGATGGATGGATTGGGGATGAGCAATTTTGATTCCCATGGCTGTGAGGGCAGGAGTGAGATCAGTGGGATTGGGAAAAACGGGATAGAGATAGAAAATGAAGGATATGCCTGAAAATCTGAGAGGAAAAGGCAGAAGAGAGAAATTCCTGCTACACTCATCACCCTGACCAGCAGCTCCACGGATTTCTCCCACATCGGGGAATCTTTGTGCAGCTGCCTCAGACTCGCTGCCTCCACAGACACATTTTGGGGTGACCCCTCCCTCCAAAGCCTTGGGAGAGGCCTGGATTTTCCCTCCGAAGGCAGAAGCAGGGTAGCCTGGAGAAGAAAAAGCTCTGGAAAAGATCCCATCTGGAAAGACCACGCTCCCAGGGTGATGCCAAGACACAGCTGTGCCCAATCCTCATCCAGTGGGCACTGAAGGCTGGCACCTGAGAGAAAATCCTACAGAAAGCCCTCAGCTCGGGTCTGGCCCTACAAAGGACTCAGGGAAAGCCGCGAATGTCAGGAATTCATGCCAAGCCAGAGGTGGAGGAGCGCGGGAAGGCGATGGCACGGGGGTGATGACCCATGGCCAGCACTGCCACATCCGTTTGTTTTCCAAACATCTCCATCCTGCCACAGGTGCCGGAGCAAAGTCCAGGAGAGCCCTGCTAGCGCTGGAGCAGATCCGGCTGGAAAAGCCTCGAACACCTGCCTGTGATGGATGCAGAAAGGCAGGACCGGAGGGGCAGGAGAAGAAGGGAGGAGGGAGGCTGATCCCATGCCAGCTCTGGGAAGAGGCAAGGTGGGAATTCACCTGACATCCCGGCCTGGAGATAAACAGCTGCTTGTGGAGGCACTTAATGGTCAGGAGGAGGGATTTAATGGCCAAGGATTGTTGGGAACAGCTTGTGCCAAACCCCTCCGACAGCTCCTGTGTAATCAGGGGCGGGAATGAGACTTAAGGTCGCTTCCAAGCCCAACCATTCTGGGATTCCAGGATCTTCAGCTGCTTGGGAAGGGGCCAGTTTCTCAGCGAGGGCAGCACAGCTGAAGATCATGGAATCCTGGAATGGTCTGGTTGGGAAAGGGCCTTAAAGCCCATTTCATTCCAGCCCCTGCCATGGGCAGGGACACCTCCCACTGTCCCAGGGTGCTCCAAGCCCCAGTGTCCAGCCTGGCCTTGGACACTGCCAGGGATCCAGGGGCAGCCACAGCTTCTCTGGGCACCCTGTGCCAGGGCCTGCCCACCCTCACAGGGAGGGATCTCTTCCCAATAACCCATCCGAACTGGCACAATCCAATATCCGGCACTACAAGGAGTCAATGGGACTGAGGCATCCTTGGAGATGGAAATGCTGCTCCCACAACCTCACAGGGGAATGGAAACTTCATCCCATCCTCTCCGCCAGGAAAATGGGACACAGCAATCCCAATCCCATCTGATCCCTCTCCAACACCGTCACTGGAGCCTCTGGCACCCAGTTTTGTGGAGTGGGAGGATCTGTGTCCTGCAGTGGGAAAGGGGACACTGGGACAGGCTGCTTCTGCTCCATAGCCACTCCCCAGCACTCAGCCCTCATCCAGGCACAGCGGCCATCCCAGGAATGCTGTGCATTGGATAGGGAGAGCTCCGGCTCTGGCTCTGGCTCCGGCTCCGTGCCAGCTGCTGACAGATGTTGGGACTATCAGCCCCCTGCATGCTTCCAGCAGCCCGCGGCTCCGGAGTCACGCACCGCTGCCGGTGCCCTCCCGCTCCCGTGCTCTCTGAGGCCGGGAGCAGATGTCCGGCACCGGCCACCTCCGGCACGCTCCACAAATTCCCAGCTCGCCGGCACGGAGAGTGCCAGATGGGCTTCCCGAAGTTCCAGCACAGCACGGGAAAGCAATTCCCGCCACGGCGGGGAGCACCGGGATGATGAACCCGCTCTCCTGCCCCCACCTGTTATTCCCACATGGATATGGAGCCGTTCCACGGCGCAGCAGGCTGTCTGGATTCCCAAAAAGGATTTGGAAGGCAGCGGGATCCTGCCAGCGCTGCCGAGCACCTGCTGCCTTCCTTCCCTGGATGTGCGATCCTTGAGGGTATTTTGGGAATGGGCCATTTCATCGCCTGGATGAGGGCTTGTGGCTCTCCATCAGCGCCTGTGGCTCTTCCCAGTTCCTCTCCAAGAGCTGGGAAGGAGAGGGAGGTCTTGGTATTCCAGAGGCTCCAGAGCCATCCATGTGGCCGGGGTGCATCCGTGACGTGTGATAGGGGCTTTGTGGGGAAGTGGAGACAGGAGCGGGAGGAGGACATTGGGGTGGATCAGACCAGTGGGAGAATTTGCTGTTCCCTGGTTTCCCGCAGGGAATTCTCCGTGCACGGAGGCACTCCGGGCTCCGATGGGATGGGATGAGCTGGAACAGTGCCAGCACTTAATTGAGCTCTGCTGGGTCTTGCCCTCATTAGTGGCCCCTGGCCACACTTGGAGGGAATCCTTCCCGGGGGAGGGGGCGAGGGATGGGATGCGATAAGGGATGGGGCGTGGAGCAGGAATAGGGTGGGATAGGGTAGGAAAAGATGGAGATGGATGAGGTGGGATGGGGAGGGATGGAAGTGTAGGAGATGGGATTGGGAGGGATGACAATAAGTGGAAAGGAATGGAGTGGAATGGGATGGAATGGGAAAGAGTGGGAAGGGATGAGAAGCTATGGGAAATAATGGGATGGGATGGGATAGGACAGGGTAGGATAGGACAGGATAGGATAGGATGCCTAAGTGCCCATCTCAGGAGTCCCAGGCAGGGCTTCCCCATCCACTGCCCATGTTTTGGGGTTCCAAGCATGGATGAGCTCCCCCTCCCTCGTGTCCAGCAGGAACACACCCAGGGCAGGGTATTCCCGTTGGGAATGCAGAGGGGAGCACTGTGGCTGAGCTCAGCCCTGCTGGGCTCCGGGGAGTCTCCCCATCCCAGGGGGCTGCAGGAAGGAGGCAGGAGGGTGGCACATCCCACAATCCCAGCCTGGCTTTCCTCCAGGAACAGGAAAGGCTCCTCTTCCTCTTCCTTTCAACCTCATCCTGAGTGTCCCACCCCTTCTGGGCCCCATCCCGCTCCGGGGAACTCCTCCCCGCCTGAGTCATCCCGCCGGGATCCCCCTCCTCAGCCGAGTGTCACCGGCTGACGCAAATCCTCCCACCCCAATCCCAGGTGCCGGATTTAGAACGGCTCCACCGGCGGTGCCAGGGAGGATCCGACACCCCCGGCTGCCGGCGGGAATGGGATGGGGATCCATCCTGGAGGAGATGGAAGTGCAAATCCCGCGGAGGGGTGTGATGGGTGGGGCTGGACAGGAGTGGGAATGTAGGCACCCGTCTTGGAGACGCTCCCACATCCCTCATGCCAGCACTCTCGCCAGGGATGGGATGGGATCCGGGGTGGGGTGGGAAGGGAAAGGATGGGAAAGAGTAAAATGGGGTAAGAAGGAGTGGGAAAGAATGGGATGGGCCACTATCCCAGCACACAGGAGCCATCCATGGGGAAGCCCCAGGGCAGCAGCACGAGGCAGGAGCTGGAGCAGCGTCCGGAGGACTCTGGTAAAGCCCCATCCTGAATCCAGCGCTTCCTGGGTGGTTTTCCACAGGGACGAGCTGTGGGTCCCGAGGTGGGAGAGCGCTGGGGAATGGAATCCCTGGAATGCAGCTCTGGGAATGGGTGTGAAGGGCCAAGGGGAGTCAGGGGCACCAGCAGCACTGGGATGTGCCGGCATGCGAGCACGAGGAACTCCAGGATGCACTGGGAGAGACAGGAGTATTGGGATGCGCTGGGAACATCAGGATCCCTGGGAAGAGCACCAGGACGCACTGGGAGCACTGGGAACAGAGGCAGCACTGGAATGCACCAGGAGCATTGGGAAGCACGCCGGGAACACAGGATTAACTGGGAGCACTGGGATGCACTGGAAGCATAAGGACCCATGAGAGGGATGCTCCAGGAGCACTGGGAGTTCTGGGAACACTGGGAACACTGGAATGCACTGGGAACACTGGGATGCACTGGAACTGGGTCCCTTTGAAGCACAGGGATGCTCCAGGAACACCGGGAATCTTGCGAACAGATGGGATGACCAGGAGGTCTGGAAGCATCAGGATCCCTGGGGGTACAGGGATGCTCCAGGAGCACTGGGACGTCTGGGAACAGAGGGATGCAGCAGGATGGAGCGGGATGGAGCGGGATGCGCCGGGAGCCCCGGGATGCGGCGGTGCGGTCTGAAAGCTCCTCCTCGTGGCTCCCGGGGAGAACTACCGGGAGAGGCCCGGGATCCACGGGAGAGCCCCGGGGCACGGGCCGGGCCGAGGCGCCGGGACACGGAGCGTCCCTGCATCCCGGGAAGCACGAGGCGACGGGAATTCCGGGATGCAACGAGGCTCTCCGTGTCCCCGCAACCACCTGGGACAGGACGAGGCCGCGTCCCGGCTCACTTCCCATGGGAACGCGCCACCAGCGGGGACCACCCTCCGCACAGAGCCACCAACCATCCCGGAAAAGCCCGGAGCGCCACCGGGATGCGGGGATTCTGGGAAGGCTTGATGTTAATGCATGGAATGTGATTTCAGGCCACGGTCCTGGCTGATCCAAGTGTGGGAGAGAGGCGGGAGTGGAAAATCACTTCTGCTGCGAGCAGCAATTCCTTTATTTTTCCTTTTGCTGGCAAAGGTATTGAAAATGAGAGGGAGAGAGGAGGAACGGGAACATCCAGGACCCTCAGGGCAGCTGCAGCTGCGCTTCCAGAGAGCTTTCCGTGGATGCTCAAATGGATTGCACCGTGTCCCCAGCCCAGCAGCTTGCTGCTCCTCCATGGGAGATGTCCCCAAAGCAGCAGCGGGAAGATGCAAGAATCCCTCTTAGGGAGCAGGGCCTGGCAGTGGCACAGGGATGTCTGGAAAGGAGGGAGCAGGAGAGGGATTGGGGTCGTTTTGGGGGCCAGTGGTGGGGTTGTGCTTCACTCATCGCCCTTCCCACCCGATCCAAGCGGGATGTGCCACACGGGGATCACTCCCAGCTCTGTTATCCGGGAAGAGGTGCCCCCCTCTCCATGCTGTGCCCTCCAGTCAGAGCTCCACAAGGAAAAATCAATACCTGACTTCCAAAAAAAGCAGCTGCCACTGGCTTTTTATAGCAACCTGTCCCATTTGCATCCTCCCTCAGCCCCGGCCGAGGGAGCCCGACCTCTGGCTAAATTAGCTGCGAAGTCCCGAGGGAAACAGCCTTGGAAAAGCAGGAAGGGAGCTTGGTTGTGCTGGAATATTCTACCACAGCTACCCTATCCATTGTTCCTTGCCGGCCATGGTTCCCACAGGGAGGAAAGTCCCTGATGGGATTGTCCCGCTCCTGCAGCACGGCTGGGCAGTGGGATGGGGTGGCTGCCAGCAGTCCCAGCCCCTCATCCCTTTGGGATGTCTTCCCGTAGGAAAAAAGGGATGTGGGAAGGAGGAGAACATGGGGCTGCCCCAGACAGGGAGCTCGTGCAGGGAGCAGGGACAGGGATGGCAGGAAAAACCCTGGGATGGGGAGGCGCTGCCGCTCTTTCCCTGCAGAAATCCCACTCGTATTCCGTGGATTCCGGAGGTGCTGAGGCAGAGGAGCAGAGCACAGGGAATATTTAGGTCACGGTAAATGAGCTCCCACATGAGAGCCTCTGGAGCTGCACCTATGGAAATTGGGAAGGGGGTTTGGACACCCCTGAGTGGGAGGGGAAGACGGATGGGCCCATTTTCCCAAGGAAACTGAGGAGGTGGAAGGCATGGCATTGTCATGGTTGGATGGACAGGCCAGGAACAGTGGGAGGCTCACAAAACACTTTTAATTCTTGAGGTTTTTGGAGTCCTGCCCTTGGTAAAAGCTTTTCCTGGTTTCCCTCCCCACTCAGCCCAAGTGCTGCCCATCAGCCTCACAGCTGGAGCAGAGGAGTGATGGGATAAAAGGGGAATTAAGGAGGGGCTGCCCTTCCCTTTGGAAGTCCTGGTGGGCTCCTTGCTGTGCTGGTGGGATGGATGCAGGCTGGGGCTCTGGAGCTGCTGGAAGCGCCCTGGGAAAACGTGAGTTACTTCCTGGATTGTGGCCAGAGTATGAGGGGGCCCTGAGGATGGACCAGGATTTTTCCTCCCACGTAAATTTTTCCCTGGCATGGCCAGCAGGTTCAGGGAGGGGATTTTCCCCCTCTATCCTGCTCTGGTGAGATCCCACCTGGAATGCTGTGTCCAGCTCTGGGTGCCTCACTGTAAGAAGGATGTGGAGCAGCTGGAGAGAGTCCAGAGGAGGCCATGGAGATGCCAGAGGGAGGGACACAGGCTGAGAGAGCTGGAGTGTCCAGCCTGGAGAAGGGAAGGCTCCAGGGAGACCTCAGAGCCCCTTCCAGTGCCTAAAGGAGTTCCAAGAGAGCTGGAGATTCTTTGGAAAAGGGCGTGGAGTTACAGATCAAGGGGAATGCCTTCCCACTGGCAGAGTGTGGGTTTAGATGGGACACTGGGAGGAAATTCTTCCCTCTGAGGGTGGGGTGGCCCTGGAGTGGATTTCCCAGAGAAGCTGTGGCTGCCTCACCCCTGGCAGTGTCCAAGGCCAGGCTGGGCAGGGCTTGGAGCAGCCTGGGACAGTGGGAGGTGTCCCTGCCCATGGCAGGGGGTGGCACTGGATGGGCTTTAATGTCGCTTCCAGCCCAAACCGTTCCGTGACTCCCTGACTCTGGGCATCCCAGTTGGCCTCTGGCAAGGAGAAGAATCCAGCTGGCGGATTCAGGGATGCTCCCCCATAGCTGGGAGGTGTGTCAGGAATTGCTGCCTGATCCGGAGTGCAGCCGGCAGCAAGAGCACTCCTGAGGATGAGTCAGTGTCCCTGAAAACCGGGCTGGTGATCCAGCGAAAAACATTTCAAGGAGAGGCTCCGGTGGAGCTCCGCTCTGCGTCGGTGACGCCATTCCCTGGAGCTGCCTGCTCCAGCCCAGCCTCCCCCTGATCCGTGACTGCTCCGGGGGGCTCCAAGGTGTGTCCCCACCGTGTCGAGCAGCCAGAGAGCTGCAGCTCTCCCAGCTTCTGTCACCTTGTGCCTCTTCCATGTCCCACGCTGGTGGCACCTCTGCTGGAAGAATCCTGGAATGGTTTGGGTTGGAATGGACCTTAAATCCCATCCAGTTCCAGGCGGGGACACCTTCCACTATCCCAGGTTGTTCCATGCCCAATCCAAACTGGCCTGGGACTCTTCCAGGGATGGGGCAGCCACAGCTTCTCTGGGAAATCCATTCCAGTGCCTCACCCCCCTCACAGGGAAGGATTTCTTCCCAATATCCCATCTAAATCCACCTTTTTTTTTTGGTTTAAAATAATTCTTGCTTGACCTTCCACTGCTCCATGCCTTGGGAATGCCTGTAGTAGGGATGTCCTGGGATGAGTGGGAAGCAGCGTTGGGCAGTGACTGCATGTAATTGGTGTCACCATGAGCAGCTGATGCCGCTGATTTTGGGATGAGTAATTCCAGCAGCTTCATTTGGGAAATCAGCCTCTTTGTGTCTTGCTGGGCTCATTTGCAGGACAGCCCTGGCGCAGCCGGAGTCTCTGTGCCGGCAGCCGGACATCTGGAATGCTGGCGTGACCCTGGCTCCGTGCCTGCCAGGGGTGGACACAGCACAAATCCTTGGCCCTCTGCCCCCAAAAAGGGGGATTTGCTGCCTGAGGGGAAGGGGAGCCCTCATTAGCACCTGGCAGGAGGGACAGGGGCCACGGAATTCCTTGTGGATGCAGAGGAAAGCGAAGGGTTTAAAAGGTTTGAGAGAGCACCCTTGGGATTCTTAGGGTCTGTGTTTAGTTTTGTCCATGCCTGTGGGATCAGGCTCTCCTGGAATACTTGCAGTGAATTTTAAGGCAGTTTTGTTCCTGGGTGATGTTCTGTGTCAGTGTCCTGGGATGAGGGATTTGAGCTTTGTGTCCTGCTTGGAAGTGGCCTGGGTGACACAAATTCATCCGGCCTTGCTCCCACACATCCCAGCAGTCAGGTGGGGATGGGAGAAGGGGGTGTCCATGGGGTTTGTTCCCTCGGCTCCAGAGCTGCGGGAGAGCCATCATCCTCCCTCCCTGAAGGTGGATGCTCCTCTCCAACCTCTACCACCCAATCCCTGGGCATTCCCACTCCCTGGGAATTGAACTGGAGCCACTGACAAAGAGGAAGGGGTGTGGCCCCCTGGAAAACTCCCTGCTGCTCTGAGGGATGGGGACAAGCTGTGCTCGGTGACATCTCCCAACACTGGGATCAGCGGGAGGGACAAGCTGGAGGGCGGCCAGCCTCGGGACAGCCCATCCATGCTGCTGCATTCCATATCTTCCCAGCTTTTCCAGGCGCCTGTTTGTTTGTGTGGGTTTATCTCAACAGCAGCCAGTGGCAGCTTGGCACGGAATCGGGAGCTGCTGCTCCGAGCAGCTCCTGGGAATGTGGCTCCAAGATGGAGCTGCCCACACAGCCAGCGGAATGGGCTGCAAGAGCAGCTCACAGCTGGCACTGGCACCTCTCCTCATCTTCTTCCCTCCCTGGGGATCTCTGGTGGCCCAAAGGAGATCCAGAGGGTGGGTGTCCAGGGTCCTTCCGTCCTTTTGTGGAGCATCAGCTGCCTTGTAACGTTTCCTGGATCCCCCTGGATCCCTGGAAGTGCTCCAGGCCAGGCTTGGAGCAACCTGGGATAGGGGAAGGTGTCCCTGCCCACGGCAGGGGGGTGGAATTCAATCATCTTTAAGGTCCCTTCCAACCCAAACCGTGGTGTGATCCTAGGATTCAGTAGCTGCCAAGGTGGCCGGAGCAAATTCCTCCTCCTCCGCCTGGTGGAGCAATCCCGGGGAGTGGATGATCCTGTCCGTGCTGCTCAGGACTTCCCCCAGGTTGTGCGGGATGTGGGATTGCTGGGAATGAGTGCCTGGTGAAGGCTCCTTGTGGGCTCTTGCTCACTGAATTTTGGGATCTGCAGCTCCTTGAGGACTTTTTGGCCTGGTTTCAATCCAAGGGCTGCCCGTGATTACTTGGGATGGGGGAGACATAATTGTTGCTTCCAGAGTTTTTCCTTCAGGGAATCCCAGAACAGTCTGGGTTGGAAGAGCAGGGACACCTTCCACTGTCCCAGGCTGCTCCAAGCTTTGCCCAGCCTGGCCTTGGACACTTCCAGGGATGGGGCATCCACAGCTGCTCTGGGAAATCCATTCCATTGCCTCACCCCCCTCACAGGCAGGGATTCTTTCCCAGTATCCCATCTAACCCTGCCCTCTGGCAGTGGGAAGCCACTCCCACTGTCCTGTCACTCCATCCTTTGTCCAGAGTCCCTCTCCAGCTCTCTCAGAGCCCTTAGAGTTCCTTCCTTCCCGAGTCCCTCTGTTTTATGCCCATGGATGTGGCAGTGCCTGGGGCCAGCCCGAGGTGGGCAGAGGTTCCCCAAACCCCCTGCTCTTCCCGCTGGATCCCTCAGATCCCAGCGCGGAGCCGCACAGCGCTGCGTGCCTCAGCCTCTGAGCTCCACCACCTTCGCTGCCAAGGGAATTTTCCCCCCTCTTTTCTCCCCAGCTCCTGCTTTCAGAGCCTTGTTTGTGGCCGTCAGGATTTGACAGGCTCTTGGCACGCCTCCCACCCCCACGGCAGCAGCAATTCCCACCCTCTCCCCCTTTTCCCTTGCCCTGCCGCCGCGGTTGGAGACCTGTCGGGAGGGCTGCGTTTGCCGGGAAATCAACTCCCAGCCTGTTTTCAGAGCCAGAAAAGCCCTGGCACAGGGATGACAGCAGCAGAAGCCAAGAGGCTCAGATGGTTTTAAATGTCAGGGAGAGGTGTAAACGGATCTGGGAGACAGCATGTCCAGGAGCCATGGGATCTCACACACAGCAGCTCCAGAGCCAGCATCCCGCGCTTTTCCCACTCTGGGAGCCGTGGCTGTGCCCGGTCACTGCCCTGGGGCCTGCTGGGATTTGCCCGTGGGATGGTGCTGGTGGCCTCTGGAGAAGGGGAGGACGAAGGGCTGGCAGGGGCAGCGCTGCTGATGAGCAGAAGCGCAAATGCGCCTTGGCTCCCGCTGCCTCCGTGACCTTTTCTGCTCCGACGTGATCCGTGCTGGCACTCGCAGCCGGCGGGAAGGGGGAAGTGGTCATCTGGGCTTGGCCTCTGTGTGCTCGCCTGCTCGGCCCTGCCACTTCCCCAAAAAAGAGTTCGGAGTCTCCGAGAGTCAGCAAGTTGTCGGTGCCAGCCATCTGTCCCACTTCCCTTAGCAACCATCCGTCCTTTTCTCCTTCACGGAGCGTCTGAGGCGGATCCCGCCTGGCAGAAGCTCTCCCGCTTCCCTTTTTGCCTCTCTGGATCATCCCCATCTCCTGTCACTGTGGCACGGAGTGCTGACATCGGAGCACGCTCCTCTCCCAGGAATTGCTGGACAAAGCTTGGACGGGGGCTGTTTGCTCACGTTCCTGCCGGCTGTTTTTTTTCTTTCCAGCCTGATCTTTCCCAGTTCCTCTCCCTCAGGAATTGTTCAGGCTGGAAAAGACCTCCAAGATCGAGTTCAGCCACCCAGCTCTGCCATGGCCCCAAACGCCACATCCACTCAGCTTCTAAATCCCCCCAGGAATGGGGACTCTACCACTGCCCTGGGCAGCAGGATCCAACCCTTTCCATGAAGGAATTTTCCCTAATATCCAAAGAGAAATTCCCCTGAGGCAACTTGAGGCTTGTCCCTTGTTCCCTGGGAGCAGATCCTGACCCCCACCAGGCCCCACCCTCCCACCAGCGAGTCACGGAGAGGGAGAAAGTCCCCCCTGAGCCTCCTTTTCTCCGGGTTAAGGTAAAATTCCCTGCTGTATTTCATGGACTTGTACAGAAGGGAGCTGGGAACTTCTCCTTAGGGTAATTATTCCTGGTTATTGGTTTCCAACCTCTGCTTTGCTCCGAGGTCCCTCTCCCGTCTGCCTGCTGGGCTATGATCCCAAGGCCTCTGCCAGGACTTTGTGGAGGAGCTGTGCCGCAATTTAGGATTTGGGATCTCCACGGGCAGCGGCGTCTCCCTGTGAGAGCTGAGCTTCCCCCTCTGGCAGTTCGGAGCTGGGATGAAGCCAAGTGGGTTAGAGGAGGCTTTGAGGTCCGGGAGAAGCGGGGAATGGCTCTGCAGCCTGGTGTGAGGAGCGGGAAAGGAGCCAGGAGCGGAGCCAGGGAGGAATCCTTAATGGGAAACATCCTGGTTCAGCCCAGCTGCCTCCAGAAGCAGGAGCAGGATCCTGAGGAAGCGGAGGAGGGAGGGATTTGACCTAATGAAATTATCCAAGTGCCTTGGCTCCAGCTGCTGCTGCTGCTGCCCAGTCACATCCGACAGATGTCCGGAGACGTGGCCCGCGGGGAGGGATCGAATCCTCCGCGGAGCATCCGCATCCCCCGTGCCGTGCCCGCGTCCGACAGCGGCATTCCAGGCTTCCTAGAGAGCCTGGAATGGGCGGCTGCAGGTGCTGCCTGGTGAGGGAGAGCTCCCTGGAACTGCCTCCCTGGAGCACCGACAGCACCAATGCAGCTGATCCGTAAATTTCCCTGTCCTGCCACAGCCATTCCCACCATGGGAGGTGAGCAGGCTCCTGGAAATCGGGAAGCAGCTCATCCTCGGGGTAAATTCCTGTGCTTTGGTGTCTCGGCCAGGGAAGTTGTGTTCGTGCCACGGAGCCCTGGGAAAAGGCCAGCGCTCCTGCTTGTGGGGGTGAAGGCATCCCACATCCCTCAAGCTCCTGCTAAAATCCTGATTCATCCCTGGGCTGGAGCTCTCCTCCCGAAGGAGGATGGAGCCAAGGGCATTCGAAAGGTGGGCGGGGAGGAGGAACAACACGCAGGAATGAAGCAGATAAGGAAAATGACACGTTGTTATTGCACCTGGACTAGGCAGGGCCGGGATGGATGGAGCTGGGAATTCCAGCGGCTGCCAGTGCTGCCAACACAGCCCTGTGACTCAGGGGAGCTCGGGAATTCGCCTTTTCCTCCCCTCTGAGCCTTTAGGGCTCAGTTCCATGCTTTTTTTGGTTTCAATTCCCTGCAAAACCACGAGGCTTTTACAACCCGAGGTGAAAAAGCTTTGGGAAGAGGGGTTTGTCCAAGGGGGAGCACGGGAGATGCCGGCAAATATCCTGACAGCCCAGAGCACTGCTTTATCCGCTCATTTTTCCCAAAGGAAAAGCCACCTGGAGCTGGCAGGCAGGAAGATGGCCTGAGCTTTGCTGAGAAACCCCAGTGAGCTGTTATTTAATGGTCCTTTTCCATGGCAATGGCTCCTTCCCAGGGAGAAATTTCTGGGCTGAGGAGTCACAGCTTGGATAAGGCTGGGTAACGTCCTCGGGAGGGGGAAGTGCTGGCGGGATTGACAGCAAGCCTCGGAGCCTCAGCTTCCAGAGTTAGATCTGGCACCAATTTAGCGAAGCAGCTGGAAAGAGGAGTTTGTGCTTGGAATCGTGAGCAGCGAGGGCTGTGCCGAATTCCGGGATGCAACCTGCAGGAGAAATCCTTTCCAGGCTTTTTCCGTGGAGCCAAACCCGTCCGTGTGCGCACGGGCGTGTTTACTACATGCCAAGAGTGAGCCCACGGCGTGGGAACCCCTTGGGAAAGGGAGGGATCCCGCCAGGAAAACGGCTCGGAGGCTGGAAAGGGGGTCCCTAAGGAAGGGGCAGGCGGGAATGGGCAGAGCTGTGCCGAGGGAAGGAGCTGGGAATGTGGCAGCCTTGCTCTGCCCATCTCACCTGCAGTGGGACCCAGTGCTGCCCACGCCTTGGGAATTTATGGAACACATCCTTCCCTGTGAGGGCGGTGAGGCCCTGGAATGGATTTCCCAGAGAAGCTGTGGCTGCCCCTGGATCCCTGGAAGTGTCCAAGGCCAGGCTGGACAGGGCTTGGAGCAGCCTGGGATAGTGGAAGGTGTCCCTGCCCATGGCAAGGGGGTGGAACGGGATGAGCTTTGAGGCCCCTTCCAACCCAACCTGTTCCAGAATTCCATGTCTGATCCCTTCAGGTGCCTGACAGAGGTTTCCCAATTCCTGCCCTGCCTTTGGGTGGCATTCCAGCCTCTGGTGTGCCAGCCTGAGCCTGAATTTGGACTTCCAGCTTATCCCTGGATCAGCTGTCCTCAGGTTTGGCTCCGACTGGGATGTCTCCCCTCTGAATTAACTGGTTTTTAGGGATTCAGGCTCAGGGGTGGGACAGCAGCCTGGGCCCTCCAAATCCCCTCCTGGTGTTGGAGGAACCACAGGAAGCCGAGGCAGCTGCAGGGGGAGATTTCTCTGAACGTCTGGAGCATGGGAGAAGCCTCTCCATTAGGGAATGATTTTCAGTTAAGGTTTGAGTGATGCTGCTTCTCTGCAGAGCTGCAGCAGCTGCTCCTGCTGGGGGGGACTCTGCCAGCCGCTCATCCCTGCCTTGGGAGCTTCCCAGGGCTCGGGAATGACACGGAGGCTCGGGCCGGGAGGTGCTGGCTCGGGGGGCATCTGGGAAGGGCGGGATTCTGGGGAGATGTGCTGGGATCATGAAGGATTGGAGGAGTCTGGAGGCACCGGATTAGCAGCGCTTTGGTAGGAGGCGATGGAGGCTGGTGGCTCCGGAGAGTCGCGGGCGGGAATCGCGCTGGGAAGGCAGAGAGGGAGGGAGGGCTGGGAAGGCACAGCCACCACGGGGATGGAAGCAAACCCAGGCACTTCCCGCTCGGTGACATGGGAATGGGGGGCAGGGATGCCTGTTGCTGTGGTTTTTAAAAGCGCTTCCCAAATGCCGGTTGGGAACCGCCGGGTTTGGTGGGAATTTTGTGTGGAATTACGGTTGGCTGCGCAGAGGGAGCAGCCTCGGGTTGTGCCAGGGAAGGTGTACATTGGATACGGAGGAAAACTCCTTCATGGAAAGGGTTGTCAGGCGTTGGAACAGGTCCCAGGGGTGGAGTCCCCATCCGTGGAGGGATTTAAAATCCATGTGGATGTGGCACTTGGGGACGTGGGATAGTGGTGGCCTGGGAACAGTCGGACTCCGTGATCTTGGAGGGCTTTTCTGACCTCAGTTCGTCAATAATTGATATTCCCAAGAGAGCAAGAGGCAGTGGGTGAGGCACTGGAATTCTTTCCCCTGGAGGGGATGTCGGGATAATGCTGTTGTCCACCTTTCCCCGGTGGCCTGTCCCCTTTGAGAACGACAAGAACACCTTCCCAAGACTCTTGTTGCCATCATCCCTTGGAATTCAGCCAGCTGGAACAGCCTGTGCCTGCTGCAGGGGTGACAGAGCCCAGCCTGGTGTTTGCAGGGATTGAGGAGGTGGTTCGGATAACCTGGATGTTGGAATCCCTGCAATTTCAGGGAGATTGTTGCACTCCCAGCCTCGTTCCCACCGTTTCCGTATGATTTGTTGTAATACTAATGGAGCAGCTGAGGGGAATTGGCAGGGTTGGGATGGAGGAGGAGAGGGGCTCGTTACCCCGGGAGTAACGGAGCGTCTGGCTCCGACTGGGAGCCCAACAGGAGCAGGATTTCGGAGCAGCGGGATTGGATGTGCTGTGCCTGGGGGCGGTGGCAACGACAACAAACTGAATAATAATAATAATAAAAAGCTTCCCATGTTCCCAGCTATTCCTGGAGCCTCGTTCCTTGTCCAAATCTCCTGGAGGAGGGGGCTGGTTTGCTTTCAGGTTTAGGACAGTCCTTAACCCTGGAATCTGTTGGCTTTTTTTGTCAGGGCACCGGGATCAGCGGAGCTGGATGGGTTCTCTGTTGACTGAGTCCTTCCTGGCACGTTCCAGGGATCTTCAGAGCTCCAAGGCTGCCTACAGAGGTCTGGACTTTTCCTGGGTGCTGACATGGAGAATTCCAAGGCTGTGGTGTGAACCAGCCCCGTGCCATATCCATGTGTTGAGGAATGATGCTCCAGCTGGTAGAACGCCACAGAATTCCCTCGCCCTCACGTTCCCGGGCCATTCTTGCACAAACAGCACACATCCATCCAGAGGTGAGTAAGGAATCCCTGAAGCCACTGGGGCCTCTGGAGGATGGATGGTGGAGCCCTGATGGAGAGGCTGCATCCGAGGTATCCATGGGGATAACCCAGCTGATGGATGCCTGGGATGCTCCAACTCTCCTTTACATCCCTCTGAAGGTGTAGGACTCCTGGGAATGTGTGTAGTCTCCCTGCCATTGCCCCGGGCATTTAGAGCCAGGCTCAACCCTTTCCCACAGGTTGGGAAGCTCTGAAGTGAATGGATTTGCTCTGGAGGCTGGAGGTGGGGACGGATCCGTGCGAACATCCCGTCTTTTGTGACAGGCTCAAATTAATTCCTTAATTCCCTTAAATGCTTCGCCACCCGCCCTCTGTGTCATGACAGAGGGAAAAGATGGGATTTCTGAGGGCATTAATCCTTTCCCTTCATGCTTTAGGGAATGTTCACGCATCCAGTCTATCCAAAACATTCCGAAATTGCCTGTAAATGGCGTCACTGCCGTACAGGAGTCAGGGACAGGAGCCCTGGGGATCACTGGCATGAATCCCAATGCTGGAGCTGGGCTGGAAGTGCAATCTGGTCCTTGCAATCTGGTGGAGCCAGGCTGCAGAGGGGCAGCTGGAGCAGCTGGAACGCAGAAATCCTGAGCTGTATCGGATTAATTGCCTGGTGTCCATTAATTGGCAGGATCTGGGCTGGGATGGGCTCTATCCCACCCCTTGGAAAGCCTCGGATGGCTTCCGATTGTATTTCCCCGAATAAAAGAGTCATTTCCAGTGTTCCTGAGCTTCTTCCCTCTGTCTGCTCCAGGTTTGGGGGCTTCCAGGGGTGCCTGCCTGCCCGGGAGCGGATCGTGCCAAAGGGAGACCTTGGAAGTGCCACAGGCTGGATGAAACGATTTGTCGGAATGCTAAATTTGGCAGCAGCTTTTCATCCGAACCGGAGCCACTTTGCACCTGTCTGGGAAGATAAAGGGGCTCGGAATGAGCGTGAGTGGGATTTTTCTGCCTGAACGGGATACAAAGGCCTCGGCACAAATGAATTCCGGAGCTTCAAAGCTTTTCCTTGAATGTTTTTCCGCCCCTGTCAGGCTGTTTTATTTCCCAGGTACGGTGATATCACCCAGCAGACCATTTGAAGGCTGCTCCACTTGCTTTAAGGAGGAATGGGCAGGCGAGGATGTGCCGCTATTCCCTGCTGGATCAGCTTTTCTGGGACAGGGATGATTTCTTTTTTTTTTTTTTTGCTATTTTTCTAGGCTGTTTTTTTCAGTAGGAGCATCTAAGTTGTGTCCTTGGATGATGGCAGCTGCTGTGTCCAAAGGGAATCGCTGTCCTTCCTCCCGAACGGGATGGTCGCTGCGGTGTGTCCATACTTACGAGTGTTTATTTGGGAAAAAGGTGATCGGTCGGAAGGGATCTTAAAGCTCATCCCATTCCACCCCCCCGCCGTGGGCAGAGACACCTCCCACTATCCCAGGGTGTGCTCCAAGTCCTGTCCAAGGTGGCCTCGGACACTTTCGGGGATGGAGGAGCCACAGCTTCCCTGGGAAATCTGTTCCAGGGCCTCACTGCCCTGACAGGGGAGAATTTCTTCCCAATATCCCATCTAACCCTGCCCTCTGGCAGTGGGAAGCCTTCCCTCTTTTGCTGTCACTCCACACTCTTGTGAACAGCCTCTCTCCATCTTTCTCGGGAACATTTCCTGACAGGAAAGTGCTGACTTTTCCATGCTGGGCGCTGGAAGCGTGAGGGAGCGGACACCTCTGTGCTGTGCTCGGTAGTTCTCCAGAGGGCAGGGATGTTGGGAGAGCCCCAGGTGTGGCTGAGGGGAGATTTTGTTGCTTCCTAAATTCCCCGGTTGGAGGGGAAGAGGCAGGTGGGGGTCGGGCTGTGCTCCCAGGGAACAGAGACAGGACAGGAGGAAATGGCCTCAAGCTGTGCCAGGGCAGGTTCAGGTTGGACACCAAGAAGGAATTTCCTCATGGAAAGGGCTGTCAGCCATTGGAAGGGGCTGCCCAGGGAGGTTTGGAGTCTCCTCCCTGGAGGTGTCCAGGGAAGGCCTGGAGGGGGCACTCAGTGCTCTGGGCTGGGGACAAGGTGGGGATTGTCACGGGCTGGACTCCGTGGTCCTGGAGGTCTTCTCCAAGGGAATTGGTTCTTGTGGGATCCTTCCGTGATTCTTGTGCGATCTTTCCGTGATAACGTCGGTAGCGCAGGTGACCCCCAGCCCAGCGGAGGCCTCTGCTCGCAGCAGGTGGGGTTTGCTTGGATCCCAGCGAGGATTCCCGGCTGGAACCGCGGCCAGCCCGGGATTGCCCCGCCCCGTGGCACTGTCGCCGGCCGCCGCCAGGCGGCGCCACGGCGCCCCGCACCCCCCGTTGCCGTGGCGACCGCAGGTTGCGTAGCGGCCCTTACGCAGTTGACGCAGTGGGCGGCCCCGGCGAAGCGGGGGCGGCCCCGGCAGGGCGGAGGCGGCGTTGGAGAATCGGGGGCCGCAGGGCCCCCGGCATGGAGGAGGCGGCGGCGGCCGCGGCGCTCCCGAGGCAGCGGCAGCGAGGTGAGGGCCGGCGATGGGAATGCGGCAGCGGGGGCCGGCGCTGCGGCAGGTGCGGGGGAGCCGGGAGGGCGCTGGGAGGGCCGGGGGTGCGCCCGCCGCCGCCCCCCGCCCCGCTCGGGTGCAGGCCCGTGGCGGCCCGGGGGTCTGGATCCCGCGGGAAGCGCGGCGTTCCCGCCGGGAGGGCCCCGCTGCGTGTGGCCTGCGCGCCCTGGGAAGCGGTGGGCTGCCACCTGCGGCCCTGGAAAGGCGCCATCCTGGCCCGGGCAGGTGCGGGGCGTGAAGGTGATCCCCGGGTTTGGGATTCGGGGTCCTGCGGTGGGAGGCGGGAGCGCTGCTGCTGGATGTCCAGGGAGGAGAGGCTGCGGTGTGGATGTGGGTGTGACACAGGGATTCTTGCTCCCAGCTTTTATTACTTCCCGCAGGGAATGGTACCTGACTTGAGCAACGCGGGCGGATGCTGAGCCGTGGCCGCAAAAATCCCAAATTTAGGCTCGCAGGCAGCTGCGGAAGTGATATATCCTTATAAAAGTAAGGAAGATGTCGCTCCGAGGTCTTGGAGCTGGGATGCTGCCAGGCTGCTCAGCCAGAATTCCCGCTGTGCCCAGTTCTGGGAATTAGTGCCTGCTGGTGTGTTTGGGACAGGCTTCAGTTGGCACTGGGAATGTGGGAATGGGGATTGCCGAGCCTGGTGCACGGCATGGTCCTTAGAGCGTGCTCCAGGTGGGAATTCACACAGTGATTCCCAAAGGCAGGATATATAACCCCGGGACCATGAAAGCAGCACAGCTCTGGGAAACGGTTTTAAAGGAGAGGGGTATTCCAAGGTGGGAATCTCCCACCTGGATGAAACTTAGTGGGGATGACTTGCTGCAGCCTCCTGGCAGGACAGGGAGCAGCACCCGAGTTTTTGTGGTCAGGGTGAGTGTTCTTAAGTGGGAGATAGTGAAATTGTGGGAAGTGGCTCTTGGAAAGCTTCGGACTCTCCGTGATTCTGGCGTTGGTGTATCCCGTGGGCACCGCTGGAAAAAGCTTTCCAAGTGGGAAACCTGAGCTGGGGGAAGGTGTTCGCTGTGCCAGGTGATGGTTGTCGGGGTCATAAAAGTTGCATGGGGGTCTTAAAGCTGCTGGTGAAATTCCAGCAGTGCCAGCTTGGACGGGGAATGGCCGAGGGGATCGGGAATGGCTGACAGGGACAAGAGATTTGGAAAAGCATCTGTTACGTGGTAAATGATACAAATAACCTGGAATTTCTGCAGCCAAAACCCTTCAGCCAGGAGCAGGATAAAATTCCCCCTTTAAATGGGAATTTAAATCAGAAAGTTGGGAGTTGGCAGCTCTGCTGCAGGGGGTCAAAATCAGGGATTTAAGGATATGGACTGTGGGCTGATTTTGTCAGTGCTGGCCTAAAAAAATCCAGATTTGACCCGAATTCCAGTTTAAATTAAGGCACTGGGCACTTTTTGCCCTCTACCTGCACAGCCAGATCCGGATCCCAGAGACAGGGAATGCTGTAAATCCCTGGCAGCTCTGTGGTTGCTGGGAAAAGGGCGGTGAGAAAGGGAAACTTCTCTGGGCTGTGTCCACTTGTTCTGTTTCCAGAGGGCTGGGAAGGAGCAGTTGTGCAACGATGGGATTTGAGGAAAGTGCCGTGCCAGGAGGGAAAGCGGGAAGGCTGAAAATGCTCCTCCCAATGACCAAAAATGTGGGGAAAAACCCCTCAAAATCCTATGTTTTGGAACTTTGTTAAAATTCCCTGGACAAACAATTAGAGGAACCAAAAAGAAACCCCTGCTTGGGGATTTTTTTTGGACTTTGTGTGGGAATCTCAGTCCTGTTCCTTGTGCTCTCCCTCCTCGTGGAAGTTAATTAATTGGGAGCTGGCTGCTCCAAACGAGGTCACTTGGATTTCGGAGCTGCCGTATCATTGTATGGGTTTGCAAAATCAGGATTTAAGGCTTTTGTGCATTAGAAAATTTTCCTTAAAGCGGCATAATCCTGGGGTTTGGGGGTCTTTTCCAGGCAGCTGGAAAGATGTAGGGAGGAAAAGTGTTAAAACTGGAGGGTGTAAAGTTCAGGATGCTGCTCAGCTTTGGATGGAGAAGAGTTTGGAGAAGCTTCCAGTCATTCCCAGGCCTGGCTGTCATTTGTGAAACTTCCTTGGACTAAACCAGCAGGAATTCCCTTCTGTCCCAAACATCCCTGTCCCATCCGAAAGCTTTTTTTTTTTGGGGGAATTAAACCTTTATACCTCCCCTAGACCACGCAGCTTTATTTTGGGGAGCCTGCACCCTGCTTTTCCTCCCTTCCCGTTCCATCTTTCCCAAATAAATAACCCTTGGTTCCACCTCTGCTCCCAACAGCAATCCAGCTGATGAATAAGAACATCCCGAGCTGGATCCAGCCCTGGAGTTTGAGGAATTTCCAGTTCAAGGCGCAGCAGTTGAGATGGGGTGAGTGAAACCATTTGAATCCGCTCTCAGAGCTGCAGGGCCGGAGTTTCTCGGGAGCTGGGAGCGGATGAAAGTGGCCTTTGTGCCATGGGGAGTGTGACAAATGGACTTTTGTGGGATCTGCGGAGAGCGCCGGGATGTTTATTCCTGCTGGGATAGATGGGAGTCAATCCGGCTCTTCACGCCAGTTGGGAGCTGCTATTTTCATTATTCCATACAGGATATTGTTCATTTAGGTGTGCTCTTATATTTTGTGGATTTTTAAGGAGAAATCAGGGCGGAAAAAACCCCCAAAACCTGGAAAATTTGCCAGGTGCAGCACCTGCCCAGCTTGGAACTTTGAGGATGGAGGGAATTGAAATGGTTTTCCAGGTTTTGATTAGAAATGGGAAAGTTTGTCCTGCTGAGGAATATCCTGCCCTGAAATATGGACAAAAGTGCTGCTGGACCTTAGGGGGGCTTTTGGATCCAGGATGTGACTCCTGCAGAGCTTTAGGAAAAACGTGCCCTGTACCTTCAGGCATTCCTTCTGCTCTTTCCTCCTTTTTTGTCCTTTCTCCCCTCCTTCCCAGGGGAAGGCACGTGGATCCCTTAGCTCTGGATCTCTTTGGAAAGATGAAATAAAAAAGCGTTGGATTATTTTCCTCTTCCTTGCAGCAGGAGCTGGAAATCTGCATGGCAGGCAGAGACTGTCAGGAATTCTGTCCCGGGCTCTTAATCCAGGAGTTTCTTTTTTAACTCAAATCCTTCCTTAACTGCCCTTGTGCAGATCCCTGAAAATCCTCATCCCACCCCATCCATTGGCATTTCTCCCCCTCTCTGAGGAGCCTTCTGAGCTCCTCTTCAAAGATGTGTGGAATTGCATGAAAATTCCTGGCTTTTCATTCCCTTCCAGCTGAGGTTTTGATTCCTGTGTGTTCCCTTGGTGTGGAATTAAAACAAGGAGGTTCCTCAGGCATGGCTTTGAGCTCAATAGGAATTTTTCCCTGGAAACCGGATACAAGATGTAATTTAGAGCCTTCAATTCCAAGTTCTCCTGGTGTTTTCCACTTGCCATTTCATCAGAAGTCAGTGGCAAAAATCCCAGTGCAGCTCACTTGTACCCATTAGTAAAGGTGGGAATGCCACCTTAAATGAGCATTTTCCATGGCTTTTTTCCTCTGGAACATGTTTCCTTGGGATTTCTTGGCCTGGAGGTTTGATTGTCACCACAGACCTGAGTGATCCTGAGTTTGGATCCAGGCAGGCTGCAGGACAGAATCCTTATCCTTACTCTTTTGGAATAAAATGCTGAATCCCTCGGGCCACCTTAAAACATTTGAACTGGATAATGGGAAGAAACAGGAAAATTCAGGACGATCCTTTTATAGTTCAGTGCAGTAAAGAGAAAATGGGCAGGTTGGGGTGGAATTCAGTCCTTTCTTCCCTGAAAGGTGCTTTTCTTCCCTGGAAGGTTCCCATTTGGATGTGTCCTGCTGCTCCATGTCTGCTGGAAGTTGGAATTTCCACAGCTCTGCATCCTTTGGGATGAAATTGAATATTCTGTCATGGCTTGTCTTTGCAGCCCAGATCCCTGGTGTTGACACAGCCTTGATGTATTTTTGGAATATGGATTTCAGCTCCAAACTGGGAGCCTCTGGAGGCTTGGCTTTTCCCATTGGATCTGCTAAATGATCCTGCAAATTGGTGCTGGTTTCTCCCGTGGGAAATGAACTGTTTCACCTCCCAGAAAATCAGAACAGGGCAGGTGCTGCTCGGGAGTTTCCAGCGTCTCAGCCAGCCAGGGATTGTCCTGAAAAAAGTGGATCCTGCTCTGCTTGGATCCCATGGTTAGAATCCTGGAATGGTTTGGGTTGGAAGGGGCCTTAAAGCTCATCCTCTATCCCAGGTTGCTTCCAGCCCCATCCAACCTGGCCTTGGACACTTCCATGGATCCACAACTTCCCTGGGCATCCTATTTCTTGGTGATATCCAGATCCCAAAAATGTTCTTCTTTTTCCTCTGGGCCACATTTAACCTTTGGAAGCACATTCCCCTTTCTGTGACTCCGGGTTTTTTCCAGCTGATTCAGTTGTTTGTCACCATCTCCATGGCACCGGAGCATCCGCTAATGACAACCAGCACTTCCCCAAATGAGAGCATTCAGGGATGAACTGGATTTTTCCTTGGAGAGGGGAAAACACATGCCCTGTCAGAGGAAGGAGAAAAACTTCCCAGAAAAGCAGGAATTTGTGATTTGTGCTGCTCATTTTCCTCCCTGGATAGAGTGGGGAATAAGGGCAAATTTCCTGGAGAGATCCTGCTCTCTGTGGGATTGCTCTTCCCTCTCCCTTTGTCAGTTTTCCCTCATTTTCTAGTGGAAAAAGAGGCATCCATGTTCCAAAACTGGAAGGATCAGAGCTTTCCTCAAAATCCACTGACTAATCCAGGGGCAAAATTCCCTTTCCCTTTGTGGAAATGTGGTGTTAAAACTTCTGCAGGAAGCCACAGGCTGCTTTGTCTGGAAAACCTTGTTCCCTCTAAGTTTTGTGGCTATTCCTGGATCAATGTGTTGCTTTTGGAAAAAGGTCTTTTGGCCCTTAAAAAAACAAGGGATCATGTTTTCTTCCCGAGCCCGTTTGAACACCTCCAGTGCCATAATGGAATTTAGCTCAGTAGGAAATGGGCACATCCCCAAATCCAGTGTTATCCTCAGTTATTCCAAGGCCTGGAAGAGCCAGAGGTAGAGAGCTTTGTTGCATGGAACTCTTTGCCTTATGGAATCCCAGCAGGCAAGGAGAATTTCGGGATTCTCCGAGGCCTTGCTCTGACTTTGTGTTCCCCTTGGATGAGGGCGGAGGAACGGGGAGAGGCGGCTTGGGAGGTGGGAAGCACGTGGGAAGCTGCAGAAAACGCTCGGGAATGGGCGGCTGAGTAAGTGTGGAGCCTCCTGGGAATACTGGCAGAGCCGGTGAAATTCCCTTGTGAGGTGGGGAGCAGGAATTTGGGGAGGGAAGTCGGGAACATGCCAATGCTGGAAGTTTCTCTGTTATCTAACGTGCGAGTCTGCAGGATGTGTTTTATCCTGGAGAAAAGGAGGATCAGGGGGACCTTCTCATTCCTTACAAATCCGTGACTGGATGTGGGAGCCAGGTGGGATTGGGCTCTTCTCCCAGGGAACAAATGACAGGACCGGAGGGAACAGCCTCAAGTTGCACCAGGGGAGGTTTAGGCTGGATATTGGGAATATCTCTTCATGGAAGGAGTTGTAAAGCACTGGAAGATGCTGCCCAGGGCAGTGGTGGGGTCCCCATTCCTGAAGGGATTTAAAATCCATGCGGATGTGATGCCTGGGGGACATGGGTTAGTGGGTTAATTGTTGGATTTGATGATCCAAGTCTTTTCCAACCTTAACAATTCCATGATCCTCTATGGGCAGGCCAGGTGCTCCTGAGGGGTTTGATGTTCCCAGCTCTTCCCATGTCCTTCATAGCATAACCCACATTTTGTGTCCATGGATTTGCTGGCTCCTTGGGTGTTTGTTCCCTGGAATGGCTTGGAACCCTGGTTTCCCACTATTTCTGGGCAGGAACTCCAAGGATTGTCACATTTAGCCTTTATTCCTTGGGACACACGAGGTTAATTTGGTCCTCAAGGGGATGATCCTGCCAGATTTTCCTTCTCCTGGGGGGCGACAAGACAGGGAAGTGAACTTTTGGAATTACGTCATCCGCAAGCCCGGTAAGGGCTCTCGGTTCCGGATTTTTGGGATACACTGAGGGGGTTCAGGCAGCGGAACTGATCCGAGGTGGCTTTTAACGGCTCTGGGCTCACCCAAATCCTTCTGGCTCAGGAGAGCGGAAGGGAATGCGCTGTGTTTGTTCACTGGATGCTCATCCCAGGGGTCGGATTAGTTCAGCGTTCCGTGGCAGCTCCGACCGGGTGGACGAGGTGCTGGGGAGGTGTCACCTGGGCAGGCCGAGGAAGAGGCGGAGTTGCCCAAGGGAACGTGGGAATCTCTCCAACACGGAGGATCCTGGACTCTCCTCAGCCGCTTATCCTCTTAAAACCTTGGGATGTTGCGCAACAGACAAGTCAGTCATAGGATATCCCAAGTTGGAAGGGATCCACAGGGATCATGGAAATCCCGCTCCCGTTGTCCTTGGTGTTCCCAGCTGCCATTGTATTTATCCTGTCGTTTTCCAGCTGCTCTCCTCATTTTTCTTGTTAACTCTTCGTTGATCAACATCTGGAAGCGGGATATGGATTGAGGGGAGCGAGAGGCGCTTCCCACTGCCAAGGAATGAGGCCTCTCTTTCCAGGAAAGCCTAGGCAGGGGGGTTTTGGAAAACCAGGTGGAATGGGAAGAACTCATCCTGGTTCCTGCTCCTGCAGCTGCAGATTTTGCCTTGTGTGTGCCAGAGCTGGGAAATGCCTCCCTTTGGAGTGCAAAAAGCATGGAAGGGTGTGGTCGGAGCAATCCGGAACCTTTTCACCTGAAAGCACCTGATTTATGACACCAAAATCCCAATGTTCACATGGATTTGTTTGGCGAACCGGTCGGCTCTGAGTTCCCTGGGGCTGGGCCAAAACACTCCCTCCTGCCTGGCATGGAAAACACAGCCCCGGAGCCTCCGCTCCGGAGCACGAGGGCTCAACGTTCCCAAAAAACAGTGAGTTGGCCTTTCCGTTCTTCCAGCAGGTGCCGTTTGGTTTAACCTTAGTATTTAGGGAAGTTGGTTGGGTGGAGAGTGGGAGCGAATCCCCTTTTCCCTCTGGAGTACTTCCATCATTTCAGCGTGTCAGGGCCTGGAGGTTTTATATGGATAGGATGAAAGCAGATGGATCTTCTGCCTCAACGTCTGGAGGTGCAAGGTGTTGTGCTGGAGGGTGGGATACTGGAATTCCTGGTTGTCCAGGCCTGGAGAAGCGGGAGATCCTGTTCCCAGACAACATGACCATTTGTTTCCCTGTACTTTATACAGCTATCCTGGTGTTTGCTCAGCTCCTTACAGCTAGCTCCAAAGGTTTTCCAGGGATTTGCATTTCGCATTGGAGCTTTTGTTTAAGCTCTGGATTTCTTGAGGAGAAAAAGTGACAAATCCAATTAGGAGAGAGGAAGAGGGAGGAATTTAGGATTACACAAGACGTGGTGGCCCTCAGGACTGTGGCTGCTGCTCCCTTTTTGTAGGAAAAAGGAGAGCAGTGTTCTTTTACCTTTCCCAATATTTATCGTATTCCTGCTGCCGAGGCTCCATTAGGCATTGCTGCTCCTGGAAAAGGAGATGAGGTTGGAAGTTCTCATGTTCCTATGGGAACAGGGAGTTGCAAGGCTTGGAGTTCTCATTTATAAGGAGATTTGTCAAGAAAGATGGGAAAGGGATTCAATTTCTGACTCAAGTGGGAAACCAAGATTCCTTCTGTCCCGGTTGGCTCCTGACTCTGAGTTGTCCCGTTCCAGGCTGCTCTGTGGCCTCGGAGTTAATTACAAGTTGGATAAGGAGATGCCCGAATCCGCCCTGCTGTTGTTTTGCTGACTCAGCAGCCCGGTGCTCCTTTTTTTAGAGAGAGCGGCAGCAAAAAGACCACCCTGGATTCTGGATGCTTGTGGAGCAGGGTTAGGAGCCCCTTTGGGATGAGTTTTCCAGGCTCAGCTGTTCCTTAATCTGCTTTTCCCACCTCCTTGGAAGCAGATAAGATGTTCAGGACAGAGAAATCCATTTTTTCCCCCCAGTGCAGCTGTTGTTTAAGTAGCTCCCAAGGAATATGGGACTTTGCCCAGCCCTGTCTGCATGCCTCTTCCTGGGAATATCGCCCCACGTGTGTTCAGAAATGTTGGGAGTGGGGGAGAGCCGGGAAAACAGCTGCATTGTGTGAGGGAAGAGGAACGGCCGTCCCAAAGTCCACCTGGAAAACTGAAATGGGAAGAAGATGAGAGGTCAATTAAGGAAGAACTGTGGGGTTTTAATGGGTTTCCAGCCAGGTCCAACCGAAAACAGGCACCTGCTGTGGGATGGGGCCTGGATTTCGGTGTGTCGGGATCCTGACTGAAGCAGCTGCGGAGTTTTTTCCCTGTGGGAACTTCCCAAGGGCTCTTCTGCCTCTGCACCGTGGCTGCGTTGTGGTCAGTGCATCCAAGACTCCTGCCTGAGGGATACAATCCCTTCATTTAGCATAAATCTGGGATTTGGGGCTTCTGCCTGAAGGTTGTCATCCCTTATTTTATAGTAATGGGATTGTCTTTTTGCCCCCCAAATTTGGATTTTCCATTAATTAGTGGCTGTTATTAATTATGACTTGGTACTTTATTACTTCAATTTTCCATGTTTCTGGTGCTGTAGAATGGAATTTGAGTTCATCCATCCCTTTGGAGTGCAGGGAAGTTTCGGCTCTCCAGTTGAAGGGGAGCTCTGCCTTCCTTGGAGCCTTTTTCCTTGGAACTATTTTGGGAGCATGATTTCATCTTCCTCCTGGAGCGGGGGAAAAGCCCACCCCAGAAACGTGGGGGATTCAGAGCTTCTGTTCTTCCCTGCAGAAAACCACGGAATTGTGCCTCAGATTTCCCTAAAATGGGGGTGTTGGAACATTGTAGGAGGGAAAAGGGGTGAGTTGCGTGCTGCCAGTGGACGGATCCGCGTTCTCCAGAGGTCACTCCTTGCTGGCAGCCCGGAGCAGGAATGGGATTCCTGGGTGCCGGCAGCTGAGGGAGGGCTCTTTTAAAGAGGCAGCTCCTGCTGGCCTCTCCCAGTGATTCCAACCCCTTGCCTCCTTGTTTTCTCTTGGATGTTTACCTCTGGATTCTTTGGCTCCCATCCTGGTTGTGCTAAATCCTGTGGTGGACTTGGGAAGAGCTGGATGAGGGCGGAGGTGAGATTTTTTTATCCCAACACGTTCGGAGCCTGGATTGTCCCCTGCTCTCCCCACACTGCTTTCCTGGTGGAAACACGGAATTTTCCCATTTTGCTGTGTTGTCTCCTCCCTGGCTTGTCAGGGAGAGGAGGAGGGAGAGAGGGAAGAAGGGATGTGTAGGCTGCTGGTGCTGGAATTTAAAACCTCCTCATGGAAAGGGACGGGGTCATCCCAGTGTCCTTTTTACCTTTTCCAGCTTCACTTCAGGCTGGCAGCTGAAACACCTTGAAAATTCCAGCCAGGAAATCATTTAACTGAGGGGGGGAAGTATTCCTAGTGTCATTCCATAATCTTACTCCCTGGCTTGAGAGGGATCGTTTGAGCTCTTCTGCTGGACACTGATCCCAGCGGGGAGCAAGGAATACGGTGGAGGGAGGAAGAAACCTGTGCACACTCATTTTTTCCAGCTTAAGGAATGCTTGGGTTCATACTGTGCTGGACAATTCCAGGCTAGATGCTGGAGCTGGATATTCCCTGGGTCTGTCTGCCCCACTGTTTCCCTCTTTGCAATGAAAATAAAATCCTTAAGTATCCATGGGCTCTTGAGGTTGCAAAAATGGGAATGTCAGAAGCTGGAGACATAGGTTGATTTCTTTTTTTTCCCCTCTGGAGAAGGTATGCTGTCTGTGGAATGTGGGAAAGACTGTCAGGAACATGGCTGGGAAGGTGTGTGAGAAGCTCCTGGAATTCTGGGAGCTGTTAGGAGTGCTCAAGAGATACCTTCTCCAAGAGACATTTGGAATTCTCTTGGTATTTTGGGAAAAAAATCAAAGCTGTCTGACAAGCCAGGTGACAAGTGACACCTGAGTTGTGCCAGGGGGAGTTTTAAGTTGGACAGTAGGGAAAGTTCCTTCATGGAAAGGGTTGTAAAGCATTGCAACAGACTCCAGTGGCGGAGTCCCCATTCCTGGAAGGATTTAAAATCCATGTGGATGTGGCACTTGGGACAGTGGTGGCCTTGGCAGTGCTGGGGGAATGTTGGACTGGATGATCATGGAGGGCTTTTCCAACGTGAACAATTCCATGATCCGTTTGTCCTTGCTGTTGGACACACAGAAGGTCTCAGCCTGGGATTTTTTGGTGTTCCTGTGGGTTGTCCACAGGGATGCAGGCAAAATTCCTGTTATTCCCTATGAAAAAGACTGGGAATATTTCCCCTTACTGCCTGGAGAAGAACTGTAGGAGATCTCATTTGTGCCTGTGCTCAGAATTTAAGGCTGAGGGAAGGAATTGAGGGAAGAAGAGGTGCAGGATTGGGATGGAGAGGAGTTGGACCTGGGCTGGGATAATTCCTGATCCTTCGGAGCTTCATTATTCCTTAATCAGCTGTGTTAATTACAATACAGTGTTGCTCCCAGGCCTCTGAGCTCCGATCAGGGATGAGGATGTGAACTGAAAAAGGTGGAATAAAGGAGTTTTTTCCAGCTTTGGAAGTTCACTTGCCCCGGCAATAACGGAGTGAGTCACCGAACCCCAGCTCTGGTGCCTGTGATCTCTTCCTGGCTGATAAGAACATTCCCGCCAAGAGCTCTTCCAGGCATTTCCTTTTGAAGCTTAATTGAAAAAGCTCTGGATGATTGGATACTTCATGGTTAATTATAAGATAATTAAAGGAAAGGCGGAAAAATCCACACCTGGACAAATCCTGCCGAAGGAATCGCTGCAGAGGCGCTCCATTTAATTACCGGGATGGCCACACGTTGCCTCGAGAATGAGAGGAAAAAGGACTTTCTTTTCCAGCAGCCTCAAACTGGTCGGGCTGGGAGCCAGGGGCTTGTCCTGGAGTAGATCCCAATATACAGCTTTTTTCCTTATGATCCTGTTTGGATTATAAATTCAAATGTGGAATTCATATCTGCTGGACGAGGGGAAAGGTGGCTCTTCCCAGAGAAATCAATTGCAAAAAGCATCCCTGTGCTGTTGGAGCAGGGATCCTTCCCGTTTTCCGAGGGTTGCCAACTTCCCTGGGCAAGCTTTGAGGTGAATTTTTTTGTCTTTGGGAAAATGGAATTGCTTTCCTTTGCTTTCCAAAAGCTGCGGAGTTACTGGGTTCAGTAGAGAGGGATTGGGATCACCTGGCTGTGGTCCAGGATGCCCAGCAGCCAGGTGCCAAATCCAGGTACAGCCCTGAGGATGATCCTGCTGGAATTTGCTGCAGGAAAGGTGATGTTTTCCCTGTTCAATTCAGACATGGTTTGAAGACAGGCTGGGGTTGCTGGGAATGTTCAGCCTGGACAAGAGAAGGCTCCAGGGAGACCTTAGAGCCTCTTCCAGTGCCTAAAGGGGAGAAGGCTTCCCATTGCCAGAGGGCAGGGATAGATGGGATATTGGGAAGAGGTGCTTCCTTGTGAGGGTGGTGAGGCCCTGGAATGGGTTTTCCAGAGAAGTTGTGGCTGCCCCTGGATCCCTGGCAGTGTCCAAGGCCAGGTTGGATGGGGTTTGGAGCAGCCTGGGATAGTGGGAGGTGTCCCTGCCCATGGCAAGGGGGGATAGAATGGGGTGATTTTAAGGTCCCTTCCTACCCAAACCATCTGGAATTCAGGGGTAGTTTTAGGAGGAGCACATTCTTCTCATTTTCAGGATCATCCTGTCTGTATTTTAGGAATCACATGGTGGTTTTAGGTTCTGGATCACCTCCTGCTGCTCCTGGGTACCTCCTGCTGTAATCCTGCATTCCCCAGCTCCGGAGCTGGTGCATTCCCACATGTGGCTAGTTCGTCTTTCCTGCTCCCCGCTCGCTTGGGAAGGATTGTTCCCGCTTTTGTGTGGTATAACCAATTGTTAGGAACAGTCAGTTCCAATCTGTGCCTTTCAGTTTGTGCCTGCACAGCTCCTTGGAGCCAAGGAATGCTTCTCCAGGGGATTTCTTCAGCTGCAGCTCCGCTCTTGTCACGTGGGGTCTCTGCTTCTGCCTCACCTCCTTTCACCTCCCTCTTGTCCGGCTTTTCCAAACGAGTTCTGGCTCCGGAGCTGGTGGCCGAGAGGGCAGGGACAGTGGCCCTGGAGTGACAACTTTCCAAGCTCTGCTGAGGGACTTCTCCTAACGAGGGGAAGCGAGGAGGGTATGGAAACACAGAGAGTGGTGGCAACAGGGAGAAAAATCCCGAAATGGTTAGGTTTGGAAGGGATTTGGAGTGTGATCCAGTGCCACCCCCTGCCGTGGGCAGGGACACGTTCCACTAGCCCAGGGTGCTCCAAGCCCTGTCCAGCCTGGCCTGGAACACTTCCAGGGATCCAGGGGCAGCCACAGTTTCTCTGGGAAATCCATTCCAGGGCCTCATCGCCCTCCCAGGGAAGAATTTCTTTCCAATATCCATCTAACTCTGGCAGTGGGAAGCATTCCCATTGTCCTGTCACTCTATGCTTTTATCCAAAGTCTCTCTCCAGCAATCTTGGAGCTGCTTTAGGCACTGGAAGGAGCTCCAAGGTCTCCCTGGAGCCTTCCCTTCTCCAGGCTGAGCAAGGTCAGTGTATCAAGGAGACACCAGGAATGTAAATTAGGGAATGAGCATAGAAACAGGAGGAGATTCCTGGTGCCACGGCTGCAGGCAGGAATGTGTGGCCATGCTTCCTGTGGCACCGAGTTTGCCGGATATTTGGAGAGCAGAGATGGGAATCAGCAGTTCCAACTCCAGGATCTGTAGTGATGAATCCACGGGGAGAAACAGGCACAAGGAATCTGTGTCAGCAGGATAAAGTTGGAGTAAATATGCGTGAGTAATTCCAGGAGCAGAGCTGGAAAACCAGAGGGCTGTGGAACTTTAAGGAGGAGATGTACAACTGCCTTATGGAATTAAATAAGTCCTGAGCTTGAAACCGAATCCCTGTCTCCCGGCTCTCCCCGGGGAGCAGCGGGAAGGGCTGGATCCCTGCTGGAAGGGATGAGTGTTGTGGCTGCACGGATCCCGAGGGCCGGGAGAAACTGCGGATCAGCTCCACGTGCAGGCTGTGGGTGGTGAGGAGGAGGGATGTGTGTGCTGGGCTTTGGAAATGCAGCTCCTGGAGTGTCCAAGGAGAAGGGAATATGAAAAAATAAATGTATTTAAGGCTTAAATATGACACAGGATCAGGGAAGCCTGGGCTTGATTCATCCTTGCTTACATAAGCAAAAGGAAAAGAGGATTCCTGCTTTCCATCGCAAATCTGAGATTCAGGAAGAGGCTGGAGACCTCAGCTTGGCAGGATTCAGCCCAGGATTCCAGTTCTAGGTTGCTTGGTTGTCATTAGGGAAGCGCTGCATGGGTGAGAATTCCAGGGAAAAGGAGGAGGAAGCATTTGGTCCGTGGGTCCCGGTGGGTTGGAGAGGTGCGGGACCGGTGCCGTTTGTTCCCTGTGGTGATTCCAACATCTTTATCCCAGCTGGAGGAAAAGCAGGCTGGTAAGTCCCGGAATTTGATTTCCACTGGGTGGGAATGGAATTTGGGACTTAATTCCCTAAACTTGGGAGAGAGTTGGAGCTGCGCGTGCTGGACTGTTGGTGGCTTTCCATGTGCTCTTCCTCGGTGATCTCTGTGTTCCTAATGGACAATGGGCCTTTCTGGGTTGGGATGAGAGAGGAGCTGTTGGGGTGTGGAAGAAGGGACGCTGCTCCCGAGGGTCTCCATGAGGGCTGGAATTTTGGGCTCCTGCAGCAGTGGAAAGGGGGATTTATTCCTAGGAGCGACGACTGAGGCAGGAAAAGTTTTCCCAAGCTGTCATTTGGGTGAGCCAGAGACCTGGAATCTGCCTCCTCCTTCCTCATTCCCTGCTCCTGCTTTCTTTGGATTTTCACTGTAATTAGCAGCTTTACGGGAGCCGGGGCAGAGTTGGCAGCTTCCTTTAGAAAACTGTTCTCCAGGCGGGAATAAAGCAGGGTTCTTCTGCTGGGAATGCTCAGCCTGATGATTTTACTTCCAGGGCTGTTCCCGTGCATTGAGGTGGAAGCCACGGGATGGGAGGGGCAGAACCACATTTCTTGGGAAGTGGCAGCTGGAAATCCGGAGTCAGACTTGAAATGTTCCCTTTGAGTTTAGGAAAAAGGGAAAGAGAATGTTGTCCATATCCAAGCCAAGGACATTTCCGAGCTGAAATTCCCACTTCTCTGCTGTTGTGCATTTAAAATTCCCACCTGTGCCGGTGTTCCTGTCCCGGCCCTTCCCCAGACAGGACTTTGGTGTTTGATCCTTGCTTCCGGGGTAAACATGGAAGTGAAAGTGGATACACACCTGGATTCAGTGTGGAAAGAAGCCCTTGGATAGCAGCAGTCCTTTGGATGCTGGTGATTGTATCACAGGATCTTGCCAGAAAAACGTGGATTCAGGGTTGGATTTTTATTCATAAATATTCCTGTAGGTTCCGGTTTGTCAAATGAACTTGCAAAAATAACTGATTCCAGGATATCCTGATGTTGGAGTGATTTTTGCTGGAGGCGGGGAAAAATCTGGAGTTGGGGCCAAGAAGCCAGATCCTGCTTAATAAGGAATAAGATATTGGAAAGTGGGAATCTGGGAAGGCTTGGGAAGTAACGGGAGAAGGCAGATGTGCAGCGAAACACCAACGTGGTGCTTTCAGGGAATTCACAGCATTTGGGAATATTCCCTGTTGGATGTACTCCTACAGGATGAGCTCCTCAAGTAGCCTGTTGGTGTCTTCTGCTGGGAGTTTCACTTGGACTTTGGGAAGTACGACCTCCACGACCTCATCTTGCCAGGCTGATTTCTAGGAATGTGAGACACAGGCACATCCTCAGCCAAAGTAAACAAGCAGGGACACGGTGAGGGAAATAAACAGGCAGCACCAGGAAGATGGGAATAGGTCGCGTCCAGGTCAGGTTTAGGCTGTTTGAAGCCATTCCCAGTGTTTTTGAACCTGGAAGCGTCACAGATCCAGGATCCCTGTTCAATGAGGACAAATTATATTGAAAAAAGATGCCTTTGGGTTTAGATTCCCAAAGAAACTTCCCAGATAGCCCCGATTCCCAGCATTTTTGACTTGCAGCTGGGCATGTACCTGCCTAACCGCTTAGCCATGGAATGTGGGAAGAGGAAAACTCCTGCGATAAGTTGTGGTGGGATGTGACACAGAAAAAAGCACAGTTTGGGAATGGTGAGAGTAAGAAGCTGGAGGCCCTGGAATTCCACGTGTGTCCCTCTTTCCCTCTCAGTGCCAGGAGGGAGGGAAATAATCACTACTTGGAATTTCTTAGGATCATTCCCGGGAGGTGAGCAGAGCCAGCTATCCCGGCAGATGCACATGGAGGGAGCATGTCCCCGGCGATTCCCATGGCTCTGGAGCCTGGAGCTGCCTCTCCGGATGCGCTTCTCCTCTCCAGCACATTTGTGGGGAGGGGAGCAGAGAAGGAGTGCCAAGGAATGGTGTTGACCACACAGTTTTCCCGAGTTTGGCAGGGATTTTGTGTTCTCCCACTTCTTTCGCTCTCCTCGTGTTGGCAGCGGTGGTCCCGGCGCCGCTCCCGGTGGCTTTCCCTGCATGTGACTCATCCCCAGGGAATTCCTGAAGCAATGAGTCAAGTTATTGGGAAAACTGTTTGCCCACTAGCGTAAACTAGGGAGCCAAGGAGCTGCCTGCAGGACGGGAGAGAGGCAATTCCTATTGGGAATGCCTGGGCTTCTCCTCCCGCTTCCCGAAGGCATCACTCCCAGATGTGCCGGAGCAGGGATGCGCCTCCGGAGTCAATATCTCACCTGGAAATTTGCTCCTCCTGCTTTTTTTGCTCCTTTGTTGAAAGGAGGCTGAGCTGATAAGCCTTCCAGGCTGGAGTAAAACTGTCAGATAGGAATTTGCCAGCATATCAGTGGAAAACAGCTTTTCCCAAAGAAATGAGGCTCCGTCTGAAACGCTCCTTGCGTAAGTACCGGTCACCTCTTGGATCTGCCCTTGGAATTTTGGCTATAAATAACTCAGAGGCCGTGTGGTTTCCAACCAGGAATTACCAAGTTCTGTGTATAGCCGTGGGATATTCCAACAAAAACCAAGGATCGGTGATTCCCAGTAACTATATCCAAGGAGCTTGTTCCACAGCTGGGAGCAGATTTGGGATGCTGGGAGCATTTATTGCTGTATCCATCACCTCATCCAGGTATTCCCTTTGCATTCCCTACCCCATTTCAGCCAAGCTGTCCTTGTAGTAGGGGGTTTTATTCCCCTGTAGAACACGGAATTCTGTTTCAAATCCCAAATTACTTTGGATTTAATACATTTTCCCCCCCGGCAACTTGGCCGTTATTTTTGCCGGAGCTCGGAGTGGTCGGGAAGCTGCCTGTGGGCTCTGCTGGCACAAGCTGTGGGTGGAATTGCGGAGCTGGCAGCATCGAGACAAGGATTGGGGGTTGTTTTTAACTGCATTCCTGGCAGCACGCTGGGATTGTGCTCCTTCTCCACTCCCAGATTCCCGACAAAGTGGTGGCTTCCCTTGTTTCTCGGCCAGGTATTTGTGCAGGCTTTGGCTTTTCCATAGGCTGACAAGTCTGGAGCTCCAAAGTTAAGCTGTGCTCCTGCCGAGGTCAAGGAGGAAAGTCTTGGGAACCTTGGAGCTGTGAGTGAGGCTTTTCCATCCCTTTCCAAGCATTATCCTGCCTTTCATTTGGGCAGCTGGAATCTCTCACGACGATCCCTGTCTTTATGGACTTATCCCTACAAACTTCTTCCTTTATGCCCAGGGATGGTTGCTGAGGTCTGGAATTAATAAAGCCCTGTGGATCCTGCACACAGGGAGGACATGGAAGTGCTGGAGCATGTCCAGGGGAGGGTTTGGAGCACAAGGAGCAGCTGAGGGACCTGGGGAAGTTGGCCTGGAAAAAATGAGGATCAGGAGGGATCTTCTCCCTCTCCACAAATCCCTGGCAGGAGGGTGGAGTTGGGTGGGATCGGGCTCTGCTCCCAGGGAATAAGCGGCAGGATGAGAGGAAACGGCCTCAAATTGCACCAGGGGGGGTTTAGGCTGGGTATTAGGGAAAATTCCTCAATGGAAGGGGTTGTAAAGCACTGGAACAGGCTCCAGTGGTGGAATCCCCACCCCTGGAGGGATTTAAGAGCCACGTGGATGTGGCACTTGGGGACATGGGTTGGTGGTGGCCTTGGAAGTGCTGGAGGAATGGTTGGACTTGATCTTGGAGGGCTTTTTCAGCCTCAATGGTGATGCTGTGGACAAGTCCTGGCCTGTAGGGTGGTGCAGGGATAGCAGGGATGTCACTGGATATCCACTGGGGAGAGCCACTGGGATCTGCAGTGTCTCTGGTTTGTAGGACTGGGATCAGAAGTGGTCCCAGTTGTTTGGAGGAGGTGCATTCCAAAGTGGAGAATTTCCTTGTTTCTCTTTGATTCAGTGAATTTCCTGCTTTTAACTGGGAATAAGTGCTGGGAGTGGTACCTTTGGGACTCGTCCATCCTCTTGCACTAAAACCATTAAGGTTTGCAAGATAATCCCATTTTTCCTGAAAACTCCACTGCTGCGGTCAAGTCTGTGCCAAGGAGATCCATTCCGGAGTCTCCTTATTAAAAATTAATCATTCCCAGTGTAACAGGAAGGGGATGTTGTGCATGTTTGAGGGAAGTGTGGGATTTATGGGACCTGTTTGTACCCAAGGCAGGGAAGTTTGGAGTTAAGGAAAAAGGGGATGGGTTTAAACAAGGAGAACATGCATCGTGTTGTGTCTGTGGCAGAGGGGCTTTGAGAGGGAATTTGGGAGGAATGAGCTGGGATGGAGATGGATCAGTGCTGGGCCAACTGGGAAGTGGTTACACCAGTCTTGTGTCCATCACCACTGCAATTCCAAGGAATTTATATCAGGATTTCAGGGTTAAGCTGCTGGGCCAAAGAGGTAGGTTCTTGTTCCCTGTGTTTCGAAGGTCAGTTGATACTCCGAGGTTATTTTGGGAATTGGTGTCAGTGGGCAGCGCTGGAGTTCCAGATCCAAGCTGATCCCATTAGTTCTGTCCCGATGACATTGCGGAGGTGATTGTGGTGCCATGGCCTTATCCCGAGGGAGCTGCATCCGAAGTGTGCCAAGCCACAGGAGGCTGCTTGAACCTTTCCTGTCTGCAGGCTTCATTCCCTGGCTCTGCCGCTGACTCGTTTTATTCCCTTCTCCTTGGAAAATGAGAGATTATCAAGGGGAATCTCCAAAGTAACCGTGAAGACATCCCAAAATTCAAATCCCCATTGATTTTTGATGCCTGCCTGGGATTTGCTTGTAAACATGGCTCTTCAATGTTCCATGAATCCATGGAATATTCCTTAAAGGAGGGATCTGTTCCCTTAGTCACATCCAGTGAGGGCAGAGCTCTCCTCACAAGCTTCCGGCAGCTGCTGTGCCTTCTTCCCCCTGGGAAGAGCTTTCCCTGCAGTTCCAGCAGGCACTGCTTGCAGCAGACACTTCCGGCCCCTTGGAAAAGGCAGAAAGGAAAGGACTCGCCTTCCTTTGGTGCCATGGAATTTGTCCCCTCCTGGTGTTCCATCCTGGAATGGTTTGGTTTGGAAAGGACTTGGAATGCTCATCCCATTCCACCCCCTGCCATGGGCAAGGACACCTTCCACTATCCCAGGTTGCTCCAAGCTTTGCCCAGCCTGGACTTGTCACTTCCAGGGATGGGGCATCCACAGCTTCTCTGGGGAATCCATTCCAGGCCCTCACCACCCTCCCAGGGAAGGATTTCTTCCCAGTATCCAGTCTATACCCACACTATGTCAGCGGGAAGCCATTCCATGCCCTATTCCAAAGGCTCTTTCCAGCTCTCTTGGAGCCCCCATAGGCACTGGAAGAGGCTCTAAGGCTCCCCGGAGCCTTCTCTCCGGGCTGAGCCATCCCAGCTCTCCCAGCCTGGCTCCAGAGCAGAGCTGCTCCATGCAAATTCCTCTGGCCAGCTTCAGGAGATTCTGTATGGATGTAACCCCATCCCCCTTCTCCCTGGAAGGCGAGAACAATTCCCAGATTGTGAGGAACCAACTCGGAAACAGAAAGAGCCTCATTTAAAGCCCTTCAGAACAGCTGGATGGGGCCCGATGGAGTTGGATCCAAGCTGGAATTGATGATTTCCGTCAAGTCCAGTAAGTGCTTGGTGGGAGCGGGAGGGTTCTGGGAATGATCCAGCCTGGGCTGGGAAGCCCATATTCCATATGGGACGTGTTGGTGACGGAAGGAAGGATTTGGGGTGACTTGATGGGGCTGGAATTCCATTGGTCAGGGAAGTGGGCTGTCCTCCTGCAGAGTGAAAAAGCAGGATGCAGCATCCCTGCTGTGCCCTCAGGACAGGAGTCTCCAACACCTGGGCGAGGTGACCTGGATGTGCTCTCAGGGAGAAGGGAAGCGCCTCTGCTCCGGAGCAGAAAATCACTCCCGAGGAAAAGCTGCTGTGGGAGCTGCCAGGGCACAAAGGTCCTTTGGTTTCAGTTTTCCAGCTGCATTTCCCACGAAGTTGAGCTGGGAGCTGGCAGGCCTGGGCTTGAACTTCCCAGCGGGACAGCAGGTTGGGACTGGGACATTCCCAGGGAACATGGTGGCATTTCAGCCAGGGAAAGGGATCCTGGGAGGGGCAGCATTCCGGGACACGGTGCTGGATTTCTGTGGAACAGCAAAAGTCTTTGTCCTTTAGTGGCACCTGCAACCATCCACTGAGACCTAGAAATCCCATTTTTTGGGGAATTCTGTAGCCCTGAGCAGTGAAGGCAGACATCTGGCTTGTTTTGAGGGAATTTCCTTGGGTGAGTCACACTGGAGGGCTCTGGAATTTGCGGAGGCCAGCTGGAAGAGGGTGCTGGCAGAGATGGGATTGCTTTGTCATACCTGGGTCGTGTGAAAGTGCCAGCAGGTGCCTGAAGGAAAAGGTAGGGAAGGAATATTGGGATAGCAGGGCTTCCTCCATGCAGACATCTCCAGGGATCTGGCAGAGGGAGGAAAAACCTCCTGGAAGATCCAATTTCAGCCTGGGTTTGGCCTCCCTTCTTTTGCTCTGAAGAGCAGGAGGCTGGGAACCAGGGGAGGTTTTGGGGTGAGGGAAGTGCGAATGCTGAGTTAGCCTGTGGATGCAGGGATGGGGAATTGCTGTGGGTTGGGAACCTGTGGGTGCAAGATTGGGAATTTGCAGAGGGTTGTGAGCCTGTGGATGCAGGGATGGGGAGTTTCAGGGACGGGGAATTGCTGTGGGTTGGGAACCTGTGGGTGTGGGGATGGGGAGTTGCAGGGATGGGGAATTACAGAGGGTTATGAACCTTTGGATATAGGGATGGGGAATTGCAAGGGGTTGGGAGCCTGTGCATGCAGGGATGAGGAGCACTGGGCTGTGTGGGTGCCTCGGGAATCTGCGATGCTGGGAGCTTGGAGCAAATCCTGCCTGGATTTGGGTGGAGGGAGTGGGTGACTCCGGGGGTGTTGCTGTGGTGTGGGTGGGCTCCTGGCGTGCAGGATCCAGGCACAGCCTTTTTCCTTCAGCTTTATTTCCTTGTGTGCTTCTCCCCGAGGAGGCTCCTGTCAGGTGGGATGGGCTGTTGGATTAGCCTAAGTCTCGGAGGTTTAGCTGGAATGTTGTCGCACGGTAGCGTTTTTCTCCCTTGCTCTTTTCCCTAAGCCTTTCCCTACAGACAGCTAATTCTCCCCTTCCCCCACATCCTGTCATAGCCCAGTGCATGTCACAAGGAATTAACGGCTGGAAAGGCCGGGAGAGGCTCCTCTGGAACAGTCTCTCCTTTCTGTGCCCGGGGTGGCCCCCTCTGTGTGTCCCTTTTGTGTCCCATCCAAGTCCCCTCCCCCTGGCCATTCACTGGGGAGTCCATGGCCAGGAGCCTTTCCCAGCCCGATGCCATGGCCGTGTCCGAGGGCTCCCGGCAGCGCTCCCACTTTCCCAGTGGGAAGAGGGAGGAGGTTTGTGCCGCTCGAGGGTTTTCCTCCTCTCCCGGCTCCGCATCTCTGACAGCATCGCCCGCTCTCGCTCCCGGTCCTCCTTCCCACAATCCACGTACAATCTCCTCAGAATAGGGATGATGTCACTTCCTTCCAGAGGGTGCTGGGGGGTGTGGAAGGGGGGAGTCACGACCTCTGGCTCTCGGCATTCCCGGTGGATAAATGAGGTGCAGGGAGGGAGTCGCTCTGAGGATGATGCCTGGCTCTGTCGGCAGGCAGATCCCAGATCCCACGCCGTGCTTCCCTTTGCCGAGTGGGATTTTCAATGGCTGCAGGAAGAGTTTGCTGTTCCCTCCTGAGCTTGTGATGCCTGTCTCCCTGGATATGCACTTTTCCTGAAATACCCTTCTGGGAGAGGAGGATGCGCAGCGGCTGGACCACATGCCATGTAAGATTCCTGCTTCCCTAGACCTTGCTGGGCTCCGAGGGTACTCCTTGTGCATGTGCTTCCCTTATTTCACTGTTGGGAGCTTGGGGCTGCTTGTACTGGGATTCAGCTTTCAACATCCTGGGAATTTTTGGCTCTTTCCAGCAGTTTTAGGGGCAGTGTGAGGGTTCTTGCTGTCGCAGAGCCAGGGTCAGTGATCTCGGGGCTGTTTGCACTCCGACCTTCCGCTTCCTCCCAATTCCTCTGCCGCATCATATCTTCAGCATCTTAAAACACAATTCCTGGGATTTGCTGTGCTGGGATGAAGCCGGAGAGTCCTCACAGTGAGAGCTGTTTTTGGTGGGTTTTCAAGTCTCAGACCTTCCGTCGTCGTCTCCCTCCTTTCCAAAGCAGGGGCAAAGTCCCAAACCTCCTGGTTTAAATTTGGGAGTCTTTGGGAATTAACTGGGAGTGTTGCCGCCCTGGGAGCCTGATAAGCGGAGTGACAGTTCCACACTGAGTATTCCCGTGTGTGACAGCGAGTGACAGGCTGCTCTGCTCCGTCCCCATCTGTTGCCGTGGATAAGGAATCCACATTGGATATTCGTTGCCGTCGTCGATATCCTGCTTCTCAAACTGGGAGAGGGTGGTGGGAACTGGGAGAGCCCAACCAGAGGGGTGGAAGAGTTCTGGAAAGCGTGTTGGCGGGATGCAGCCGAGGGATGACGGGAACGGAGCTGGGCTGGGAGGTGCTGTCCAAAGGCAGCGAGAGAGCTGGAGGTGTATCCAGGGTTTGTGATATCCCAGCTATCCCGGCTGGTGAATGACAGGCACGATGGGGCTGGGAGGGAGTCTCCAGATGGCCCGAGCAGTGAAGGTAGAGCTGGAATGTACCCAGCGCTCTGATTATTCTGTGCTGAGGAAGTGGGAATCCAAATGGCGTCGGAATTCCGCATTCGCTTTGTTTGTGGAATGGAGCGTTTCCTTCAACCGAGTGATGGGCTGGAAGCAGCCCGTTAGCTATGGAATCTCTTGGAATTTGAGGGGATTGTGTAGGTTTTCAGTAATGGGTGACTGAAACGGGTTGGAAGATGCATTCCAGTGGCCGTGGGTGTCGGCACAGGATGGGAGACTCCGGATTTGGGATGTTCTGGGAACTGGTGGGGTAACCACACCTGACTGCTGGGTTGGATTTAGTGGGACGGAGCAGGAATTGGTGCCGTGGGCTGTCCCAAAGCCAACATTTGTGTTACGTGCAAGGTTCAACTTAGTTTAAATCGTGAGCAGCCTGGACTGGTGGGAGGTGTCCCAATCCACGGCAGGGAGATGGAACTGGATCATCTTCAAGCTCCCTTCCTATCCAAACTCTGCTGGAATTCTATGGATGTCCTCCCCTTTCTAATTTGTTTTACCCACAGCGTTAAATTAGGGCCATCATATCCAAGAACGGGGTTTTTTGCCTGGTACAGGCAGCGTTGCAGATGATATTCCCTCGGGAATGCTGTTGGAAATCCTGTCTTAAGTAATGGATGAGGACACTTTGTCCTGACCTGGCGATTTGCTTTTGGGTTCACAGAGGCAAAAATCCAAGAGCACTTACTGATTTGGAAGTGCAGCTTTGGAAGAGCGTGGCCACCACAGGCCATGGATGGAGCATCCAGCAGCAGTGCCTGGATGTGGGAATTGGGAGGTTGGTGGGGTTGGGAACTGAGTTGGATCAGTTGGGAGAGCTTGGAGCAGAGAGATGCAGGTGAGGTGTGGCATTCCCTGGTAGCACAGGTAAGAGGTGGGACAGGGATTAGGGCATGGAAAGAGGGACAGGACCGATCCCACAGTCCAGAAATCCCTGGTGGCTGTGGGCTGATAGCAAAGACGCCATCCCGGATTCGGCAAAACCAAGGAAAATTCCTGGTTGTGGGTGATGTGTTGGGCCAGGAAGGCAGGAGTGGGATAAGGTGTGCTGCCAGAGTCCCTCTGGAGCAGCTTGGAGTACAGCCAGCTGGGATGGAGTGGGATGGCTGTGCTGGAGGAGGCTGGAGCGCCCTGTGCAGTCTCGTGACTTTGCACGGCTCCTGTTTCTATTTTCCAAAGGGTTTGGGAAGCCCTAAAAATAGGAGCACAAACAAAACACGGGGAGGAACAGCAGCTCCTCAATCTTCCACCTTGGAATTGGTCGTGCCTGTCAGGGCTGGTGCGGATGCGATGGAGATGTGGAGCTGTCAGGATGCCCCTGCTGGTGCAGGGGGAGATCTCCTAGGAGCCAGTATCCTCACTGGAAGTGCTGTTGGGAGCCAGTCCGTAGTTCCCCAGCTGCTGCCACTGACTGTTAATGGATATTTTGGCTTCCCTGAGCCAAGATGGGGGGGAATTGTTGGACAACAAGAGCCTGGCAGCAGGTTTGTCCACAGAAAAACACCCTAATAGAGTTTTCCAGAGATTTAAGGCCAGTATGACCTGTCCCAAATCCCACGGTGGCTGCTCACCATCACAGCCTAACAGGATTCCAGGTAATCCCATGAAGTGGAGCTGGATGAGTTACACACCGGCTTCACCTAATACTTCCCACTCCTTCAACTCCCAGCCCTCCTTCCTGAGCACGCCGTGCCCCCTGGTGCTGGAAGGAAGCAGCTCTGGGATAAACCCCAGGTTGTGGGGCTCTCCAGAGGGGGCTGGAGAGGCTCAGCAGCGGCTTTGCTTCCATTCTTTTCCAGGAGGTGAGTGCCGTGCCTGCTGAACTTCCTGGGACCCGCCAGCCATGCCAGGGATTGTCGTGTTCCGCCGGCGCTGGTCTGTGGGCAGCGATGACCTGGTTCTGCCAGCCGTCTTCCTCTTCCTCCTTCACACCACCTGGTAAGTGAGAAGGGCACAAGGATGCTTGGAATTCGCTCAGGAATTCTTTTGGCTATTCCTGGCACGGCTGGAGGTTCTTCCTGTGCTTCTACACGGGGCTAGAAGGTTTGGCTGGGGCATTCCTGATGGACACCCACATTTTTCCATCTTCTGTGTTTCTTAGCTAAGCTCTGTTCCAAGTTCTGTCCTAGTTCCAAAGAGCCTGACCAGAGCTCCTTGTTACCCTCCTGTGCCACCCAAGATTCCCCACTGGAGTTCGGCACTGTGTTTCTGTACAGAAGCTCAGGAAAAAGAGGCATGGAATCCTGGAATGGGTTGGGCTGGAAGATGCCTTAGAGCTCATCCCTAGGAATGATACAGAAGACTCCTGAGCATTTCGTATCTGCAGTTTTACCCAGTCATGGAATCCTGGAATGGTTTGGGTTGGAAGACACCTTAAAGACTATCCAATTCCAACCCCTTCCATGGGCAGGGACACCTTCCATAGGCCAGGTTGTTCCAAGCCCCATCCAGCCTGGTTACAGACACATTCAGCTATGGGTCTGCTGGAATTTTGGGCTGTATTCCTGTGCAGGGGCTCAGGAAAAACAGTCACGGAATTCTGGAATGGTTTGGGTTGGAAGACACCTTAAAGCCCATCCAGGTGTCTTAAAGACCACCCAATTCCAACCCTCTGCCATGGGCAGGGACACCTTCCACCAGACCAGGTTGTTCCAAGCCCCATCCAACCTTGTCCTGGACACATTCAGGGATGAATCTTCTGGAATTTGGGGCTGTGGTTCTGTGCAGAGGCTCAGGAAAAACAACCACAGGATCCTGATTTGGGTTGGAAAGGACCTTAAACCTCAATCCCATTCCAACCCCCTGCCATGGGAGCAACCACTAGGTTGCTCCAAGCCCCATCCAACCTGGCCTTGAACACTTCCAGGAATGGGGCAGCCACAGCCTCTCTGGAGTGGCGGATCCCATGGGATAATGTGGCACGGATGAAATGGTTCTGACAGGGGTAGCAGGGCCTCTGGATGGCTTGTGGGGATTTGGGGCCCAAACGAAGATTAATGTAAGGAGCTGGGGGATATTCCATGGTTTCCTTTGCCTTTCCTGCCCGGCAGGTTTGTGATCCTCTCGGTGGTGCTCTTCGGGCTGGTGTACAATCCCAACGAGACGTGCTCCCTGAACCTGGTGGACCACGGCCGGGGCTACCTGGGAATCCTGCTGAGCTGCATGATCGCCGAGCTGGCCATCATCTGGCTCAGCATGCGCGGGAGCATCCTGTACACGGAGCCGCGGGATTCCATGCAGTACGTCCTCTATGTCCGACTGGGTAAGCGTCCGGAGCCCCCGCGTGCTCTTCCCGGGAGCCTCCTCTCCCTGCTCTGCCGGCACGGCCAGATGGCCGCCGGGATGTGCCGTGCATCCCGATGAATCCATAGGCTGCGCCTTGTCACTGTCGGCTGTCAGACTGGCAGGCGATGTCCCAAATAGCCTCCTTTTCCTCGCATGGAATCTGCTCCCCTTCTGTCTCTCTTTTCCCCCCTACGTTTTCCAAGGATAGAGGCATAAATCCCAAAAGTTCTGACTCCGAGGTTTTGCATCTTCACTCACCTGATCCATCCCTCCATCCAACCCACTCCCAGGCGCCGGGAGGAAAATAGGTTTTCCACCTGCTCGCTCCCTTTTTCTTCCTATAAGCAATTCCTGTCTCGCTCCCTCACCAAAAACTAGAGCAGGGAAGAGATTATTCCTTGATCCCCTGGTTCCCTTTTAGCTTGTTTTCCCTGGGTTCTGTTGCCTTCCAGGTACGGAAATTTAATCAGATTTTTCTGTGCCGAGTGAAGATTTTAAGAGAAAAATCTTTGGAGATGCAGAGCCAAACCCATTCCAAACAAATCATCCCGTGGGTTTGCATCCCTGCTTTTTGCCGGGTTGTTTTCCTGCAGAATCCACTAAAACAGGGATAACCTTGCTTGAAAGCTCAGTCTGGGAGACTTGGAATGCTCAGTGCAAGTCATTAACGTGAACAGCAAACAAATCTCCCTCTCCAGCTTCCCAGCCAGTCTCCCTAGGGAAGCACGGAGAGCCTGGCAGTTGGTGTTAAAACCAGACTAAATGGGGCAGGGGAGGTAGGGAGAATCCAAAGAGAGGTTTTCCTGCCCCCCCCAAAAGATCCCTTTTCCTTCCTTCAACTCTCCGTGTGCTCAGGAGTGGGATTTACTCTGGATTTTGGGTCTTGTATTCCCTTTTTCCTGGGTTTTTTTTGCTCCTGGTGGTTGATCAGTTGTGCTGATGGAAGTGGGAGCGTGACCAGTGCGTGGGCAAGGTCCATGTGACTGTCCCAATTTAAGCGTGTGCTGTTTAATGCAGAGGAATTTAGGGAATTAACTCCAATGTGAACCCGGGAATGTCTCATCCCTCCTCCTGCCTCTCCTGTCCTGCAGCAGGCAAGAGGGGAGAGGAGCCAAGGGAAGCAAAGCCTGACTCAGGCATGAATTGGGTTCATCAGGAACCAGTCCCAGCCCTGATTCCCTGCCCCGGAAAGCTCTGTCTCCTGGAACTGAATTTCCAGTCTTTCCAGGTCTGTAGCAAAGCCACTTAGGGAAAGGTTCTGTGCCAGCAGGAGATAAGGAGGGTGGGTGGAATAAGCCAGGCTGGATTTAGTCGCGCGGCTCCAGCAAAACTTTGACAATCCCAGGCAAGGTATTCACCTTCTCCACACCCGATTGCCCACCTGTCCTTCGGAATTCTGGGGAGAAAGTGAGAGGATGGGCTCTTCAGAGCAGTTTCCCGGCTTTTTTGTTCCAGGGAAGCACTGTTAATCCCCAGTTTCTAGGTTGTTAGCACAGTCACATGCAAAACTGAGGAGCTCCTTAAGCACCGTCTCCTTGGAACCCTTATGGGAAGGGCTGCGAAGGTGCTGGGAATGTGTGCTAAGCGTAGCGAGCAGGATTAATCCTGGATCCACATGATTTATTTTGGATCCGTGAGTCAGGCCAGCTGTCGGAGGTAGTTAAGGTTTGGGTCCTGTGATTCCTGCTGCCTCAGGGAGTCTTTCCAGTGACGTGGGAGGAAGGTCTGGATCTCTGATTCATACCTGTGACACAAACAAGAGCGCTGACCCCTCCACAATCCCATTTTTTCGGAGCCGTCAGGAACACGTCGCGCTTTTGGCTCGTCTCCTTGCACATCCCCTTCCAAAGCCTTTTCATGCCCTGCTAAGTAACCTGTTCCTTGTGAGAAAGTGGGGAGAGGAGCTCATCCTTAGGGAAAGGGCCGCTGTTATCCGTGCTGTTCCCGTTTTTTCCAGCGATCCTGGTGATCGAGTTCGTGTACGCCATCGTGGGCATCGTGTGGCTGACGCAGTACTACACCTCCTGCAACGACATCACAGCCAAGAGTGTCACCCTGGGTACGGAGCTGGAATGCGCCCTGGGACCATTCCGACGGATTGGCGGGCATCCTTCATTCCCGCCTGTGCCGGTTGGCTCTGGGAAGTGGATGGGAGCTGTCAATGTGGGGCTTGTTTTCCTGTTTATTGCTCGGAACAGTCGTTCCATTCATCCGCCTGTGCTGCCGGCACTCAGGCAAAGATTCGTGTTCCCAGGGAAGGGCCGTCTGTAGACTCCGTTTTTTCCCTTCAGAATGGCTTTACTGTTTTCCTGGAAGCCTTTCCCAGTCTCCTGGTGGTGGGGATGATGTTAATGCTGCAGTCCCGGATACTCAGGGAGCATTTAATGGCCCCATAAAACAGCCGGAAGATTCATCCAGCTGCGGCTTAAAAGCCTTTCCAGAGGATTTCCTTTTGCTGCGGGCGTTTGGGGTGGGAAGTAAGGGGCCAGAGCACCTGACTCCCTGTTTTTTTTTTCAGGAATGGTGGTGTGCAACTGGGTGGTGATCCTGAGTGTGTGCATCACTGTCCTGTGCGTCTTCGATCCCACGGGACGCACCTTCGTCAAGCTCCGCGCCACCAAGCGCCGGCAGCGCAACCTAAGGACCTACAACCTGAGGTAAGGCAGCATTCCATGGGATCCCAGAATTCCGGGGTGCCTTGGGTGGAAGGGACCTTAAAGATCATGCGATTCCAACCCCCTCTCATGTGCAGGGATACCTTCCACTAGGCCAGGTAGCTCCAACCTGGCCTTGGATGCTTCCAGGCATGGGGCAGCCACAGTTTCTCGGGGAAATCCATTCCAGGGCCTCACCACTCTTTCAGGGAAGGATTTCTTCCCAAAATCCAATCTAAACTCACCCTCTGTCAATGTGAAGCCATTCCCTCTTCCCTCTGGCCCTCCAGCCCCTTGTCCAAAGTCCCTCTCCAGCTCTCTTGGATCCTCTTTAGGCACTTTAAGGTCTTCTTGGGGCCTTCTCCTGTCCGTGCTGAACATTCCCAGCTCTCCCAGCCTGTCTTCACAGCAAACTGAACTTCCCTTCTGTCCAAGGACACAAAAATTTAAGGAAAGAACCAATGGAGGGTTTCAGGGTTACCAGTGCTGTGTCCTCATGGCCACAAGCACCCAAAATCCTCCCAGAGCCAGGGAATTCCAGGATGGTTTGGGTTGAAAGGGATCTTTAAAGCCCTTAAAGCCATGGGCAGGGACAACTATCCCAGGTTGTTCCAAGCTCTGTCCAACCTGGCCTGGAGCTTTTCCAGGGATAGGGCAGCCACAGCTTCCCAGGGCAAGGTTTCTGGAAGGGTGTCCTGCTTTTTTTGGGATCTTGCCCTTCTCCTTGCCTTGCTGCAGGGAGCATTCCGCTCTGCTGAGGGGGATTTTGGCAGGCTGCAGCTCCCTGTCAGGTGCTGTGTGTGGGCACCTGCATCCAAAGGAGGCGAAGCCGTGCAGAATCCAGCTGGATTCTGCCTCAGTCACTGGATTTTTGGATCCTGTGGACCCTGCTGACCACAAGAACCTGTTTGTCCGTATCCCATAGCAGCGTTTTTCGTGAAAACAGTGAGTCTGTGCTCTGTGCTTAAATTTTCCTCACTTCGAGGCAGCATCTCCTTCCAAATCCCCTTCCTTCCTTTATTTTCCTCTCCAAAATCCAACCTTTTGCCCTGAGGTTTCTCCTATTTAGTCTTGGCCACGGAGCAATTCCTTTTGTGTTGGCAGTCGGATCTTTTAATTAAGAATTGTTTCCATCTTGGAGCTCCCCAGATGGGAGAGGAGAAGCTTTTCTTCACCAAGCAAAGCTTTTTCCGAAGGATTTTTTTCCAGTAGGGGACAACACAAACAGGCTTTGTTTCCTTTGATATGTGACTGTCCTTGAGGAATGTGGCTTTGGAGGGCACTGGGGTCTAAGGGATGAAAAATGAGGCTTTCAAGAAACACTCTGCAAATTTCCCATTTTTTACTGGGTTTCTGTATTTTGAATACAGGCTTTTCCAGTGACTTGGAATGGGATCCTTTATGAGGGAAAACAAGGCTTTTCTAAGGATCACATGTCAAGTTTTGTGGGAAGGAGCCTGGGTTTTATTTTGGAATGCCAGATACTCTTCCTGACCTTTCCAATATGTTACAGTAGCCTGGAATATCTGGAATTAATGCCTAGCGTGTGATTGCTGCTTGGGATCAGGGCATTCCCAGGAAGATGAGAAGGATGATACTGTGGATGTAGTACTACATCCATGGAAAAAATTCTTCCCTGTGAGAGTGGTGAGGCACTGGAATGGTTTTCCCAGTGCAGCTGTGGCTGCCCCATCCCTGGAAATGTCCGAGGTTGGACGGGGCTTGGAGCAACCTGGGACAGTGGGAGGTGTCCCTGCCCGCAGTAGGGGGTGGGACTGGATGGGCTTTGTGGTCCCTTCCATCCCAAACCGTTCCAGAATTCTGTGATGATTTTTCCAAAGCAGATCTGGGCTCTACAGCTTGCGGAAGTGGATTCAAACCAACCCCAAAATTATCTCCTCTGTGGGGAATTTTGAGATCCCAGAAAGCTGAGTGAAGGCCTTTCTCCCTTGGCCACGTTTTTCCCTCCAGGCCTGCAGCATTTACAGAGAGCTTGTTCCTGCTGTTCGTGGATTTTCCCTCTGGGAAGGGAATGTTAACAGCTGTTAACAAGCAAACGCTGTGGGCTATGATGTGAAAAACAAACATCAAATGTGACTGTTCCCTGCTCAAACAATTGTTTCCAAAGCGTATATTCCCAACTTCTCCCTCTTGCTGAAAGAAATCCTTTCCAAGGAATAGATGAGGAAGTTCTCTGCCTGGCTGGATTGTGTCCCACGGTGGTTTTCCTTTCCCAGTGGCATCGTGTTGTGTGTGGGCTGGGAAAAAGAAACAGCCCAATAAAAGGCTTGGCTTGTTGTGCCAAGACTTTTCCAAGGAGCTTTGGAGCTCCTACTGAATGTGTGGAAGTTTGGTGTTAGGAAGAAAGAATTTGGGAAAAGGTGGAGGGAAAATAGCTCGGAGTACACTTGGTTGTTGAACCCCACCAGGGAAATTCTGGAGTTTTCAGGAATCTGGGGGAGGAGAGCCCTGCTGCCACTCGTATTCCCATTCCTCTTTTGGAGTCTTCCGAAAGGTTATGGAGAGCTGTGTTCAGATACTCAGGCACGAGCTGATGGATCCCTGTGGGATCTGCTCCTTCCATTTAAAGCAAATATTCCTTTGCCAGCATCTTTTCCTTCCACGTGCAACCCACTTCCTGGGCTTGGGCTTCTCCTGATGGGATGCCCTGCCAGAAAACGGAGTGGTGTTTTATTGTGGATTGCTCAGACCTGGATTAAAGCCATGTTTCCTTAAAAAAAAAAGGAGCTGTGGACTTCAGGATGCTTGGCGCTCTGGCACAGGATCAGTCCCTACTTCCATGGCAGGGGGTGGAACACAGTGATCCTGAAAGCCCCTTCCAACCCAAAACATTCCATGGTTCAGTGATTGGGGAAAAACGGCGTGTATGAAGTGCTCAGGGTCCCTTGTGCTGTTCCCACTCCCTCATCCCGAGGCAGATTTTTTCCTCCTGAGTGGCCGCACATCCTGGCACGTGGAGCAGCTGCCAAGCTGCAACAGGAGCTTCATTCCACGCATCCCATTCAGGCAGGGTAGCAGGTATCCAAGCACAGAGCTCGATCCTGCCGGATTCACACTTCTCTGGAGCGTATCCAGGGAAGGGAACGGAGCTGGGGAAGGAGCTGGAGCACGAGGAGCAGCTGAGGGAGTTGGGGGGGCTCAGCCTGGAGAACAGGAGGACTGGGGGGACCTTATCCCATTTTTCCAGACACAGCACAGGTTGTGCCACTCCATGGATCCTATGGTGTGTTGTGCCTCTCCTGACATTCCTGCTCTCCCCTTTATTCCCAGACACCGCCTGGAAGAGGGACAAGCCAGCAGCTGGACACGCAGGCTCAAAGTGTTCCTTTGCTGCACGCGGACGAAGGACTCGCAGTCGGTGGGTACCAAAAATCTCCTGTTGGGAATCAGAGCATCCATGGGAGAAATCCCTGTTTTCCCTCAGGTTGGGATCACATTTGGCAGCACTTCCTGGGCAGCTCCTGCTCCCCTTTATCAGCCACTTCCTGAACACTTTCTCCTGTTGTTTCCATCCATCTCACACCCTTAAGGAGCAGAATTTGGAAATGGGAAAACAAAAACCTGGAAGTTCTTTCCAGGAATCCCTCCTGGATTTCCTGACAGTCAAAAACTACTGCTTAATCCATAGATCCACATGAAGATCATTGGGAATTTTCATGTTCTGCCGTTGGGATTTTCCCTTGCTGTTCTCTAGCAGGGAAGGGTAAAGGCCTTGAAATTCCTTCCCCAAAAGTTATCATTCCATTCTGCTTAGAATCACTGGGAGCAGGTTTGTGCCTGAGGGTGGGATTCACCAGCATTCCTGAGGACCTCGTGGAGAGGCGAGTCAAACTTTGGAGCTGGAAAACTTTGCTTTTGATTTAACTAATTTGGCTGGAATTCTGAGGATTTGAGGACTCCTGAAGGAGCCAGCAGAACCAGGGAATTGTTCCCAAAGGTAGGAGAACGTCATAAAAATCAGGAGATTTGTGCACTCGCGGACACTGGGCTCTGAATTAGTTACAACCTCTCAGGGAAAAAGCTGGGATTTATCAAGGACATTCCAACAAAACCAGCAGTGGCCAAAAAAGTCTGCCCAGACGTTTAACTCCAGTTAGAAGGGCACAGAAAATGACAGGGAAAACACCAAGGGACCGACCACAGCCGCTGTGTCCTCACTAAATATAGCCCAGAGTTCGTGCTCCTAAAGGATGCAGCGGGAAAAGGAGCACGTTGGAAGGGATGTGAACGTGGAGAGGAAGGGAAATGAGCCTGGGATTGAAAGCTCCAAAGGGAAAGTGGGAAAATAAAGGGAGAGTCAGATGAACGTTTGTTCTTCGCAGGTGCTGAATTGGATTAACAGCATTTCTTAGGGAGTGCTGGGGAATTCCAGAGCGTGGAAGGCTGCAGGAATTGTCACAGCCCTTGTGCAGAAATCCAGCGCTGTGTCCTGGAATGCTGCCCCTCCCAGGATCCCTTTCCCTGGCTGAAATGTCACCATGTTCCCCTGGAATGTCCCAGTCCCAACCTGCTGTCCCGCTGGGAAGTTCAAGCCCAGGCCTGCCAGCTCCCAGCTTATCTGCTGGGGAAATCCATCTGGAAATCCATCTGGAAAACTGAAACCAAAGGACCTTTGTGCTCTGGCAGCTCCCACAGCAGCTTTTCCTTGGTGCTCCGGAGCAGAAGCGCTTCCCTTCTCCCTGAGAGCACATCCAGGTCACCTCGCCCAGGAGCTGGAGACTCCTGTCCTGAGGGCACAGCATGGATGCTGCATCCTGGGAGAGAGAGCTCTGGCAGGCACCTGAATGCCCTGAACAACTCCCATTTCATTCAGGATTGCAAAGTATTCCAAGTATTTTGAGTTCTTTTTAGCAAACTTTCCATTCTGCAGTGACTGTTTCTCTTTTTTTTTTAAGTTTGGAATAAAAGTGGATCCCAGACACCTCGCGTTCCTCGTGCTGTCAAATTTCCACTTCACATCCAGCTTTTGAGCAATTCGCAGCCTCTCTTCTCTGCAGGAACAAGCCCTGACGTTGTGTCCTGGCATGGCAGCGTGTGGAATGAATGAGCATGTAATGGATCAGAAATGAATCCATTGCTGCCCATCCCAGGCTCCATGGAAAACAAAAAAAATGTAGCAGCAGAGGATCATTCTCCTCTGGGCTGGCAAAGAGCTTTATGGGATGGACATGGCTCTGGGGAAAGGATCTGGGGCGAAGCCTGAAGCCTCAGAGCCTTCAGGGTTTGTAGCAGAGCACTCCAGGTGGACAAACAGGAATAACATCAGGTGTTCCCAGGAAAAGCTGTTCCTTTGGAGCGGAAAATCCGCATTGAACTTCTTCCATCAGGGCCTTTTTTTGTCGGAGCATCCAGGGCTGTAGCTGCCACTTTGGATTAATGGGTGTTTGTCCTGTTTCCTTTGGAGGCTCTTGGCATTTCTTGTGAGCTCACAGGAGCCGTGCTAGGATTGATGAGGTCAGGATTTCAAGGATACTGCGGTTCGAATGCCGTTGGCTTTCCAAAGGCTCTGCTGGCACGGAGCGTTGGCACCTGGAGCCCCAGTTCTTACTGGGGATTTTACTGGCTTTTGTAGGGAAGTGAAAAATGACAGAAAGTCATCCTACGCTCCAGGAGTTTGGCAGGGATAAAAGGATGTAGGTCATTCCTGCAGGGAAGAGAAGGGATTTACTGTCTTGATGGTCAAAGAAGGGAGAGGAGAAATCCCGTCCTGGAGTGCTCGGGGTTCCCACAACACTCCACTCTTGTGGGTTTTGATGCTGGATAAAGGATACCGTGAAAACACAGGATAAAAGTTCAGGATAAGGCTGCGATCATCCTTGTAGGAAAGGCTTTGGATGGCAGGAGTCAAATGCGGACCAGTGGTGGGTACAGCTCCACATTTCGTTGCTCCAGCCTCTGGGTCACCCTTGTCCTTAGGCTGGAGTAATGACAGGTCAGCACTGACCCACATTCCAGCCCCTCTCCAGCCTCCCAGAATGTTCTCTTGTAAGATCTTGTGGGATTTTTCCCTGTGATACAGAGCAAAAAGTGGGAAAAGGACATTTCTCCTCAAAATATCTTTGTTCCTCTGCTCGGGAGCCTTTGCTTGACCCTCTCAGGTCATGTTCACTTCTGTCCCTCCTTTTTTGAGTTCAGTCACTTTCATTCCTGGGAATTCTGCATTTAATGATTCCGTTCTTCCAGGTTTTCCTTTTCAGGCCTTTTTGCTTGGGTGCCATCCAAAATAAACCTGGAGAAGCCTGGCAATATGGGCCAAAGGATCTCAGGACTGGGTTAAATATGGGCAAAAGGATCCCAGATCTGGGTTACATTTGGGTGAAAGAATCCCACATCTGGGTTAAATTTGGGCAAAAGGATCCCAGATCTGGGATAAATATGGGAAAAAGGAACCCAGGGCAAAGTTAGAGTTGAAGAGACTCTTAAATAGGACAAAATTAGTGTTTTTTCCTCATGGAATGGCCTTTATTCTGCTTTGGAGGAGAAAGGATGGCTCCGAGGTTGCACTGGATTGGGATTTGCTTGGTTTCCATCCCATTTTCTCTGTTTTGTGTAATAGAGAGAGCCAAAAACATTCCCTTTCCCTCCCTTTGTCCTGCCCGAGCTGTTTGGATGTCGAGGTGTTCTCTGTGCCCACGCACAGCACAAATCCAGCCCCCGAGTGGGACGGTGGAAAATAAACAAGAGACAATAATCATGTGATTAGTCCAGATCTGGCATTCCCTGCAGGAATCTCGTGGCTGTTTCGGAGGCAGAGCTCCAGAAATGAGTCCAGTTCTCGCTTTGCGTCCTGTTTTGAGGCCCCCCACACCCAAATTCCTCCTCCTCCTCCAACCCCTGTCTCCCTGGATTTTGCAGGACGCCTACTCCGAGATTGCCTACCTTTTTGCGGAATTTTTCCGAGACCTGGACATCGTCCCCTCCGACATCATCGCGGGGCTGGTTCTCCTGCGGCAGCGGCAGCGGGCCAAGCGCAGCGCCGTGCTGGATGAGGTGGGAGAACCTGGGGATCTCGGCTTCCCAGCTGCTCCGGGTTTCCCCGGGAGCAGCGCCTGGCTCTGCCCCACCTCCTTTCTGGGCTGTTCTTGCTTGCTGAGCTGGGAAAGAACAATAATGGCGACTTCAGGAGCTTTTCCCAAGTTTTTCCCTGTGGTTTTTCCCTTCCAAGTCTGGAATCTGGAATGATCCTCTCCAGGCAGGTGATACAAGGGGAGCGCTTGATCCCAAAAGGGCCTCCAAGGCCCTTTCCCAAATGAATGGGAAGATTATTCCCACTGTACAGTGATGTGGAGAAGACTCCAGCAATCTGCAGGAGGAAAAATTCCCACATTTCCAAGCCGCTACTTGCAGATTGTCAAGTCAGTAGGAAATGGATTTATTTTATTGGGCTTTTTCCCTTGGTTTGGGATTCAGGCTACAGAAGGAAAAGCTCCCAGTTTTCCAAGCTGCTGTTGAGGTTTGCAGATTGTCAGCCCAGTAGGAAATTGGTTTCTTTTAATGAGTTTTTCTTCCCCCTTGAGTTGGGATTAAAATCAGGCAGGAATAAAACCATTGGAACTATTTGAGGGGCCTGGTTGGGATATTTGGGAGTAGATTTTAGTCTTGCTGTCACACAGGGGAATTTTTCTATGTATTTGTGACTTCCAGGCAAACAATGACATTTTAGCTTTCCTGTCCGGAATGCCAGTGACCAGGAACACCAAATACCTGGATCTGAAGAATGCGGTAAGTCCCTGGGATGTGGGATTCTCCAAACCCACCTGTGTTCCCTGGTTTCTTTTCCTCACTGGCTTCTCTTCCTTTCTGCCCCTCTTGGAAATAATCCAAGAATTTCCACGAGAATGGAATAAAACTTGATCTCTGGAGGCTTGATGAGGTGATATTGCTGCAAGAGAGTCAGCACTGATATCCCTGATTTATCCCTCGTTTTAGATTTATCCCTGATTCAGATTTTCCCGCCCAATTTTTCCCCCCTCATTTTCCCGCCAAATTTCTGCCCCCTCATTTTCCCCCCGCCATTTTCCCCCTCAGCTCTTCCTCCGATTTCCCTCCGATTTCTCCCTGATGTTACCTTGATTTTCCCCTCTGGTTATCCTGCCATGTTTAACTCCAGCCCCCGATCCAGCTCTCTGGGATAACTGAGGTTTTATAGGATACAATTGCGGCACATGGCCCTAAATTGGCTTTGCAGCCCTCTCTGGGCATCCTCCGGCCTGCTGGAAAGGGGATATTTAGGGAGCTCATTTCCAAATCTGCAGGAAACAGCTTCCTTGGCAGCAGGGTGGGATACCCAGAGAATTCCTCAGGAAATCAGACAGAGAGATCTTTGGGAGGGGGGGTGGCTCTTGCCTGGCATCCCCACCTCGCTGTCCTCAGTCACCGCAGCGTAGCTGGGAGAGGGGGCTGGCTCTCGGCACGTGTCTTACTATGGGAAAAGGGAATGGGGGGGGAAATTCCAAGAGATTCCAGGCTCAGGGAGTCCCGTGTCTTCCAGCAAGAGATGCAGCGGTACCGGGAGGTGTGTTACTACATGCTCTTCGCCCTGGCTGCCTATGGATGGCCCATTTACCTCATGAGGAAGCCCACGTGTGGACTCTGCCGCCTGGCCAGATCCTGCTCGTGAGTGCCCACCCTCACCCCTTCTTCCCTGCCTGGCTTTCCCGCATTTTGAAATACCCTTTGTTTTTCCCCACATTTATTTCATCCTATTGCTGTTCCACCCCTGCTTGATTTCTTTTCTGCCTTTTTCTCCTCATGTTTTTTCTTTCCATCTCTCCGGGCCTCATATTCCAAACGCTTCCTGAATCCGTTCCAGTTCCTCGTAAATAAACCAGCCTGTCCTCTGCTCCATCCTCTCTGGAGCATGGAACAGCCAGTGGAGAGAACTCACCTGGCACAACACCAAGTCCAAAAAGAGCTTCTTGGAGCTCAAAAATCAGGGAGTTGACATTTGGGTCCTGATTAAAAGACCTCCAAGATTTGCCTGGCTTGGGCTATGCTCCCTTGGATTAATTGGATTTTTCCAACTCCGGATTTTTGCCCTGGTGCAGGGTTCTGTTTCCAGCTGCCAGAATTCTGTCACTAGATTCAAGGTGGGGATGAGCTTCTGGCACTTTTTGGACTACTGGGAGGAATGTAATTCCTTGGGAATCCTTTTATTTATGAGAGAGACAGAAGGAAAATCAATCTGTGCTTCTCTTTTTATTTTGGGATGATTCTAAACCCCGTTTTTTCCTATAAATAAGCCTGGAGCTCGGTCAGTGTTGGCTTTTCTGTGTTGAAGCACTGGAAAACTGCACTTGCAAGCATAGTATCCTTTGAGGAGGCATCCCACCCCACCATGCTTGGATTCCTTCGGGACTGGCTGCACTGTAGCTCTCTCTGGTGCTCAGAAGGAAAACTGCACCCGAGTCCAGATTTTGAGGCTGTTCTGTGGTTTTATCCTTCCCTTGGCACTCGGCTGCCGTAGGGATAAGGCTTGGAGTGTCCACCTTTCCCTTTCCTCTGGGAATGCCACTCCAAATCCAGCCTTTTTCCCTCAAAGCTGTGCTTCCCTCCCGCAGATGTTGCTGCCTGTGCCCGTCGCATCCGCGCTACGCTCCCGGCGTCACCATCGAGGAGGACAACTGCTGTGGCTGCAACGCCATCGCCATCCGGCGCCACTTCCTGGACGAGAACATGACCTCCGTGGACATCGTCTACACTTCCTGCCACGACGCCGTAAGGACAATCCCAGACCCCCTTCCCAGCGGGATTTACCTGCTTCCAGCTGGAGTGGGACAAAGAAGGGAAACAAAGCCCTTTTCTCTCCATGTCCATTTGTGTCGTTTGGACACAAATCCTGTTGCTCTCTCTGCCTCCTTTTCCCTGAGGATAATCCAACGGGAATGTCTCTCCTGATCTTTTCCAGGTTTATGAAACCCCTTTCTACGTGGCCGTGGACCATGACAAGAAGAAGGTGGTCATCAGCATCCGTGGAACTCTGTCTCCAAAAGTAAGTGGGATATGAGGTGACCTCCCCGGTGGACATTCCAGAGAGTTGGAGCCCTTCCTGGTTCAGAATCATGTCCCAGATTCGACTCACCTGAAGCAAGGTGACTGCTTTTCTTCCAGGATGCCCTGACGGATCTGACGGGGGACGCGGAGCGCCTGCCGGTTGAGGGGCACCATGGAACATGGCTGGGACACAAGGTGGGGAAAACAAAGGGAAAATGATCCCAAACCAAACCCTGTGGATTTTTCTAATTATTTCACTTTTTAATTATAAACCCCCAAATGGTCTTAACTACTTGAAAAAGGAGTGACAGAAAGGGCTTTGAGGTGTTGAATAATTAGTGGGAATAGTTAAAATCGTTGGGAACAGTAAAAATCGCTGGGCGTGTAATTAAAAACTCCATACAATTAGAGAATTCCAAACTCGGAAGGGCATCGTGGAGACCCAGAACGAAATTCCTGGAGCCACTCAAACGACGTTTTCTCCCAACGACCTTTAAGGAATTTCCAATCAAAGCCTGAGAGTGTGCTTAAAATTCTGCTGTCGTGGGAATGTCCTCCAAGGATCCTGGCAGGACTCGGATCTGTGAAATTAGATGGATGCTCCATGTCTGTGAGCAGCTCTTGGCTGGCTAAATCCATTTATTCCAGAGCTGACCTTTGCCCCTGTCTGGCAAAGGAACAACGTGCCAAGTTTTTAAGATGATTGGGAATTTGGCAGCTGCCAAAGCTGCAGTGCCAGGTTGGGAAAGGAAAATCCAGAGTGAAGGTTGGAAGGAATGGAGTGGAAGTGCTGCTGGGGGGGGATCAGATGTTGCCCAAGGTGGGATATGGAGCTTGGAAGTCCTTGGGAGCCATGAGTTGGAAGCTCCTGCTTCCCTCATGGCATCCTGCCAGAATGCCAAACCTTTTCCCTCTGCTTTAGGAAGTAGAATCATGGAATCCTGGGATGGTTTGGAGGAGAAGGGACCTTAAAGGTCCCTTTCCAAACCCTGCTCTGGGCAGGAACACTTTGGAGGATGGATCTTGGAGCAACCTGGACTAGTGGAAGGTGTCCCTGTTCATGGGACTGGATGGGCTTTTAGGTCCCTTCCAGCCCAAACCATTCCAGAATTCCATGGTTCAATGAAAATCCAGGAATAGATCCTTGCAGAAACTGGCTTTGCTTTTGATCTTTATATGAAAATATTCCTCCGCCCGTGACTTCCATGGAACATTATCAGTTTATTCCCTTTGTTCCAGCCAGAGCTTTTATTTGTCCTTTGTGGTTTTTTTGTTTTGGTTTGGTTTTTTTTTTTTTGGGATTGCTGCCAGGAGAGGAATATTCACTTCGTCTGGAATTATTATCAATATTAATCTGCAGACAGTAATGTGCTGTTGATTCCCGAGGGAAAACTAAGGGAGATAATGGAATTTTAAAGGCATTTTTAATGTCCAGGAGCCAAGTTTAATAACCAAACAAATCCAATGTCTCACTTACACATTTAATTTGGAAACAAGGACTTGGCTATGTGGGAGCTTTCCCAGGATCTGTTTGATTTGGGGTGTTTTCCTGCTGATTCTGTCCCACCCATCCCCGGGGGTGTCCATCAGCCATCCTAAAATTCCCAGTCTTGCTGTTTACGTGAGATTTTTTTATCACAGCACAGCTCCAATGTCACAATTAAAAAGTATTTATCAGGGCTCTGAGCTATTCTGGATCAAAAAATAGAGCTGGAACTAAAGTTTAGGGATTAGAATGCCATAAAAAAAAAGGAATTATAGCTCAAAGAAGAATCCAACTTCACTATTTTTGCAATAAAATCCTCTGGTTTCATAACAAGGTTAATTTTAAAAATAATCCCGAGCCAAGGGGGTGAATCCAGATTTAATTGTTGAGCTCCCAGGACAAAATTAGTGAAAATAGGATGCTATGGAGCTTTGTTTCCTGGTGTTGAACCAACCAGGAGGACAAGAAGGAGCTGCTGGAAAGTCCTGGAAGCTCAGCCATGATCCCAGGTTGGTAGAACATCCAGTAATGAGAATTTCCTACATTTTTCTCTCCTAAATAGACCCTTCTGAGGCTTTCCTCCCAAATCTCAAATATCCCAGAGCCATTGTGTGCCTTTGGGATGCAAAACAATGCAGAATATTTCCATTCCCTTTCCCTAAATCCTTGCTCCATTTGTTTATTTACATGTCAACTTCCAAAATTAAGCCCAAATGGTTTTATTAACTCGAAATTGGATTTGTTTCCCAGAGAATTTATGGATGCCACATCCCTGGAAGTGTCCAAGACCAGGTTAGATGGGGCTTGGAGCAACCTGGGCTAATGGAAAGTGTCCCTGCCCATGGAATTGGATGATCCTTAAGGTCCCTTTCAACCCAAACCAGGATTCCATGAAATTTAGGAATTTTTTCCAATGGAAAATCTAAATGGAATTTTGCAGTGTCATTCCATAACAATTAAAATCCCGGTCTCCATTAAGATATAATTACCAAAAACACATCCTGAAGGCTGACTAACATCCCAGCAGTGACATCACCGTGGATTTGGGTCACGCTCCCTAAAAATAGAATCCCAAATTCATGGTGGGAATTTAGATCAGTGGCCTGCTGCTCACTTCTCATTAGGATTGGGAATGGAGACTCTTCTGGAAGCTGGGGAGCTGCTGGGAGCTGGGATAAGGCACAACCACTGCGGTGCTTTGTGGTGGTGGCAGCATCCCATATTTCCCATTTCCATGGAATGGGGTCTCCGCTGTCCTGCTTTCCCTCTCCAACCTCCAGATTGGGATCAAGGGCATTTCGGATACTGAGCACCTGGAAAATTCCATGTTTCTTTGCTTTCTTGTCCTCACTGGCTCCTCTTACTCCTTTCCGCCCCCCTTTGAAATAATCCAAGAAATTCCACGAGAATGGAATAAAACTTGATCTCTGGAGGCTTGATGTGGTGATATTGCTGCAAGAGAATCAGCACTGATATCCCTGATGTAGATTTATCCCTGATGTAGATTTATCCCTGATGTAGATTTATCCCTGATTTAGATTTATCCCTGATTTGGATTTTCCCGCCTCATTTTCCCGCCAAATTTCTGCCCCCTCATTTTCCCCCCGCCATTTTCCCCCTCAGCTCTTCCTCCGATTTCCCTGATTTCCCTGATTTTCCCCTCTGGTTATCCTGTCATGTTTAACTCCAGCCCCCGATCCAGCTCTCCAGGATAACTGAGGTTTTATATATTGTTATTTACATATATTTTTCTTTGCTTTTGGAGCCAGGAATCCTTTTATATCTCAGAGATGGAGAGTGAGCCCCCAGTAACATTCCCATTGTACTTACACCATTTTCAGGTGGGGATTTAAAGAAAAAAACAGCCAAAGAGATGATTTCCCCATTTTTTCCCCCATTTTTTGGAGTTCAGGCTCACTTCCCACTGAATTAAACTGTGGCACCACCAGGAATTTATGCAACAAACCAAATTCCAGTTGCTTGTTTGTAACTGCACTTGGAATTGGATCAACTAGATTTGGTATCACCACACAGAGGGAGCAACACTCCTCAGCAGAGAGGAGGAATGTTTAGACACAGATATGATCTTTCCCATCTTCCAGCACTTCTTGACTTCTAGGGAATAAAAACTTTTAATAATTTGGGATGAATGTCCTCTGACAGCCAAATTCCCTTAATAGTTATGGCTGGAGAAGGCAGGAACTAAATCCTAGTGCTGCCACTTTTCCCTTCGGTGTTGGTATTATTATCTCAGAATAATTCACACTTTTATTCCCAGATTTAAATGGAAAACTCTACAGATTTACCTGGAATAGGATAATTTGGCTTTTAAAACACTAATATTCAGAATATCCAAGTCTATTTCTCTGTTCTGCCCCAGGTCCTGGGGCCCGAAGTTTTCCCTCTAAAAGCTCAGGAATAGGCCCTTGGAGTGTTCCTTAATTACTCCTTCAACGCCAAAACTTTGGAAATGCAGAGGGGAGTCAGTTCTCCCTCCATGCTGATCCATGCTGAGGGACATTCCAGAGCTTCCTCACCTTCTGGCTGCTGGATGTTGAGATCCCATTTACATCCTGCTGTGTCTTCCCGCTTCCCACAGGGCATGGTGCTGTCTGCTGAGTACATCAAGAAGAAGCTGGAGCAGGAGATGGTGCTGTCCCAAGCTTTTGGACGGGATTTGGTGAGTATGAGTTTGTCTCTGGACAGAGGATAAGATTTCCATAAAAAACTGGGTTTTAAGGGAATCTCCGTGTCCCTGAGTCTGTTGCATTCATTTCTCAGCTCTTCCTTTAATTCCTGTCCCTCTGGATTTCCACCTAGTTACTCATTCATGGAACGGTTTGGATTGGAAGGGACCTTAGAGCTCATCCCATTCCACCCCCTGCCATGGGCAGAGAACATTCCACAAGATCAGGTTGCTCCAAGCCCCATCCAGACTTCCCGCAAGGCTTTTTTATTTTGGAAGCACCAATAAAGCACTCTGCTCACTGCAGAGCTCCTGATTATTTTCCTTTTCCTGAGGCAGGAAGTCCCACGTGGTGGCAATGCGGGACAGGGAGCATTAAAACCAAATCAGCAGGAACTAAAATCCCATCTTTATGGAGATTTTCCTCGGAATGCCGTGCTGACTGTCCCTGTGGGCACATTCCCGGTGGCAGGGAGATGTCACAGGACTCAAGGGAAATGTTGGGAAGCAGCTTACCTTGGTTTATATGTCGGGAATAGTTGTTGAAATGCTGCCTTGGGATATCTGGTGGATGGAGGGAGAGACAAACCAGCATCCAGCTTTTTGGGATGGAGCTTCATTCCTCTCTGCCTAGAAAGGGAAAATGGGGGTTGTTCCTGTTACTCAGGAGGAATTTTTCCTGGCTTTAGGTCCATAAGTGCCATCCCAGGTCCCACCAGGCCAGGGCCTTATTTCTGACGGTTGCCAAGGACAGATATTCCAGGGAAAAGCATCCAGTGAGGTGTAGAGGCACTTTCTGTGTGGGCTTGGATGTTAACAGGAAGGGCAAAAGGCTCCCATCAAATCCTGAGTAATTCAAACAGCTGGTGTGCCTTTCCTTTTTCTTCCCACCTCTTTTCTTTCAGGGAAGTGCCAGTAGGCCAAATGTAGAATTCCAGAAGTGAATGAATTCCAGCCTCCAGTGAGGCCCTGGCACAGGTTTCCCAGAAAAGCTGTGTCTGCCCCATCCCTGGAAGTGTTCCAGGATGGGTTGGACGGGGCTAGGAGCAACCTGAGCTAGTGGAAGGTGTCCTTGCCCATGGCAGGGGGTGGAATGGGATGATCTCTCCCTTCCCTTCCAACCTAAACCATTCCAGGATTCCAAGAAGATTCCATGATTCAGAACAAGCAAGGAGCTGTTCAGCTGGAATCTGGAGTGCTCATGTATAAAGGAAGACTCAATTCAATTTAATTTCCAGCCTGATCTCTATTCCTTGTTGTTTCCATGTTTTTTAGGGAAGAGGAACAAAACACTACGGCCTGATTGTGGTTGGGCATTCCCTGGGAGCTGGCACAGCTGCCATCCTGTCCTTCCTGCTGCGCCCCCAGTATCCATCCCTGAAGTGCTTTGCCTATTCCCCCCCAGGTGGGCTGCTCAGGTAGGTGTTGGGATACACCTGGGATGCGCTGGATCCTGCTTGTGGGGCTCTAGGGAGCAGTGAAACAGACAGGCAGCCTGCAGAAGCCGAGTGTTTCCTCTGGGATATGGTTTGGAATTCAGGTTAGGACGGCAGGGGGCCACTTTCCCAAATATCCTGGTTTATAACTGAATTATTCGTGGCTCTGATTTTAATGGGAAAGTGCAGTTTCCTTATTCTCTGCTCACTCCCAGTTTCCCCATCTCTCTGAACAGATGGGAGTAAGGGAGACACGAGCAAATGCAGGTGTCTGCAGCAGCTGATCTGGTTGTTCGGACTCCTTTTCCAGAGAAATTGGAATTGGGATGTGATTTCTGTCATTCTGCAGCCTAAAATGGGTCACAGGGCTTGTTCTGGTTTCTCTCCCTTTGCCATGGGGCAAAACCAGGGAGAGATTAATCCTGAATTCCTCCCATTATAAATGGGAACAGACCTTCTGGTCATGTCATTCCCAAACAAAACATCCCATTGGATTGCTGTGAAGTGAGGGAAGGTCTTCCTAGTCCTGACAGATACCACGGGGATCCTTGGAATCAGCTATGGATCGTGAGAGGCTTCTTGTGGTAGTTCCTGCATGATATTCCAGGAGCAGCCAAGAGTTTTAAACCATCCTGCTGCTGGATCTGGATGCTGACATTCCTTGTAGTATTCCCGGGTCTTCTGCAGCCTCAGAGCTACAGAGGAGGATGTTTCAGGAGAGTTTTACAACCTTCTGCTCCAAACTTCCACTCGTGGCTCCCTTGGTAGCTCCTGACTTGAGCTGTGCCCAGGATCATCCCTAGGTCAGTGAGGCAGCCTCTTCCTGTGGAAAGTCAGAGTGGGAATCCTGATTCCTTCCCTCTTCTCTTGGAACTCAGGTTGCTGCAGAAATTTGCCATCTGAGTTCTCCCAAACGTTGGGGTTATTTCGTGCTACATTGTAGTCTCAGGAGCAGGGAATATCTTCTTTCTTGGCTGTCCCGCCATTCCCAAACTACTGGAAAATGATTGTGAGGCACTGAGTTCAAGCACTTCCTTTCCCAGGTATATCCAGAGCCATGTGCAGGGTAATGGTTGGGCCATGGGATGTGGAGATCAGGCTCTTCTTCCCCAAGGTGCAAATCCCCAAAGCCTGGAGCAGCTTGGATTGGGGTTTGTGCCCCTGGTTTCCCTGCCACCAAATTGGGAATGAAACACTGTTTGCTTCTTCTTGCTCCTGTTTCTCTTCCAGTGAGGATGCCATGGAGTATTCCAAGGAGTTTGTGACTGCAGTGGTGCTTGGCAAAGATCTGGTGCCCAGGCAAGTGGAGAAGTGTGCGAATTCCTTGATGAATCTCTGCTGTTCTGTCCCAAATCATCTGTTTCCTGTCAGAAACACTTGGATCATCTCTGTCTCCGGCTTCCTCATTTTTCTGTCCTTGCATTGCTCCCTGTTTTTCTTCCTGGTTCTGTGTCGCTGTGTTTTTCCTGGACACCTCTGTTGGGTTTTTTATAGGCAAATCCCTCCTGTGTGAAAGAAAAGGGGGAATGTCCTGCCTCTGGAATCCCTCCTTGTGGTACCTGGAATATCAGTGCCACCTTCCTGGTTCCCTGTGTTATCTCAGCCCTGTCCTGGATGTGCTTTCACCACATTTGGTCCACTTTGTCCCAAAATCCCTGTTCCATGTCACCTTCTCTCTGAACCACCTCATTCCTTGTGCCTCGGCATTCCTCACCTTCCTCATCTCCTGGGATACGTTCTGCTGAGCAGGGACTTGGAGCGGGAGCCAGGCAACCTGGGATTTACCTGGATGCCATGATCCTGTCCATCCTGTCATCTCCTCAGTGGTGTCATTCAGCTCCAGGACACTTTTCCAACTCACCTGTTCCGTGTCGTTCTCCGTCGTCACCTCCCTCCTTTCCTGTTTGCTGATCTGATCCTGGTTATTGTCCTGGTAATTCCCTGTGGCCTCTCACTCCTGGCTCTGGCTCCTGGGTGATGCCACAGCCCACCTCTGAATCCATCTGCTCCATGTTGTATCCTTGTAGTGTCCTTTGAAGCACAATCCCTTGTTTTTCTGTGCTCTGTATCCTTCTTGTCCTGTTCCCTGCCCAGGTGTTGTGAACACGTTTTCCCCTCTTCCACAGTCCATCATTTTCTTCTTTTCCAGACTCACTTCTTCTTCTCCAGATTCACATCTTCATCTCTTCCAGAATCAAGTCTTCCTCTTTTCCATAACCACATCTCCTTTTCAAGAGTCACATCTTCCTCTTTTCCATGATCCCATCTTCCTCTCTTCCAGGATCGGGCTCTCTCAGCTGGAGGGATTTCGCCGGCAGCTTCTGGATGTTCTCCAAAGAAGCACCAAACCAAAGGTAAGAGGGAAGAACCAACACCTGGAGATGTCTCTGAGCGGGGATGGGGAATTTTAGTGGCAGGAAGGGCAGGTTTCCTCCAGGTCTCCTCGGGATCATTATTTAGGGAACCAGAGGAATGATGGAAAGAGCTGGAGAGCTCAGTGGGATCATTCCGGCTCATTCTGGCAACTTCACCATCACAGATCCCAAATAACTGAGCAGGGAATTTTCTGTCTGAGCCTCTTAAAGTCTGTATTCCAACTGCAGCTTTTCCTGGCCAGTAAAAACTGGGAACAGGCTGGAAGTACAGCAGTTGCTGTGCTTGTAGGAACATCCAGGTGATGCTGTTTCAGGATAAGAGGTCTGCTCATGCCTTGGAGATAGGAAATGTGGGAAGTTGTCCCTCCTCAGTCTTTACTGTTGCACCAAGATGAAAAAAAACCATAAAATATGAAGATTTTTAGAGATAAAACATGATGGAATTTACCTGGAGAGGGTATATAATTGGGAAAGGAAAACCAGCTTTCACAAACACTTGGATTGTCTCTGTCTCCAGTTTCCCTGTTTTCCTGTCTTTGTATTGTTCCTCATTTATTCCCAGTGTCTCTGTGTTTTACCTGGACACCTCTGTTGGTGTTTCACACACCTTCCTTAGGCAAATCCCTCGTGTGTGAAAGCAAACAGGGAATGTCCTGCCTCTGGAATTGTTTAAATCTCTCAAATCTTACGAAGTGATTCTGCTTTTCTTTGCTTTTCTCTCCTCAAATCCTCCCTTCCTCTCTCTCTCTCTCTCTCTTTGTGGGGCCAGTGGCGGATCATCGTGGGGGCCACCAAGTGCATTCCCAAATCCGAGCTTCCCGAGGAGCCGGAGGAGAACTCGGTGACGAGCAACCGGCTCTGGACACATCCCAGTGACCTGACCATCGCCCTGAGCGCCAGCACCCCCCTGTACCCCCCCGGCCGCATCATCCACGTGGTGCACAACCACCCTGCCGAGCAGTGCTGGTGAGTCCTGCAGTTCCTGCTGGAATTCCTGCTGGAAAACTCTCTCTGACACAAGGAGAAGCGGATTTTCTTCCCCGCTGTCTCACGAGGACAGTGGTTGTGTCTGTGCTGGTGGAGCTAGGGAGTGGTTTGGGTTGGGACTGTGGAGATCCATGGGCAGGGATGCTTTCCACCAGACCGGGTTGCTCCAAGCCAAGTCCAGCCTGGATTTTAAAAATTCCAGGGATGGAGCAGCCACGGCTTCCCTTGGAAATCCATCCCAGTTTTCCAGTCTCACCATCCTCACAGGGAAGAGGATTAGATATCTTCCAATATCTAATCTAAACCAGCACATGGAATCTTGGAATGGTTCGGGTTGGGAGGGACTTAGGATCACCCAGTTCTACCTCCTGCAATGGGCAGGGACACCTTTCCACTATCCCAGGTTGCTCCAAGCCCCATCTAAACTGGCTTGGAACACTTCCAGGGATGAGGCAGCCACAGCTTTTCTGGGAAATCCATTCCAAGGCCTCCCCACCCTCACAGGGAAGGATTTCTTCCCAATATCCCATCTAAACCCACACTCTGTCAGCGGGAAGCCATTTCCCCTTGTCCCGTCATGCCAGGCCCTTGTCCAAAGTTCCTCTGCAGCTCTCTTGGAACTCATTTGGGCACTGGATAATCATTTCCCTGTTGGATAATGCAGAATTTTGGAGCAGTATGTATTTTAACATCTCTTCCCTCTGTTTTTCCTTTTTCTCCCTCTGCATCCTGATGTTTTCGCATGCCAAAACACCCCTCTGCTCTTCCATCCTGTTTTCCCTGTTTTCTGGACCCTTTTTCCAGCTGCTGTGAGCAGGAAGATCCCACTTACTTTGCCATCTGGGGGGACAACAAGGCCTTCAACGAGGTGATCATCTCCCCGGCCATGCTGCACGAACACCTCCCCTATGTGGTCATGGAAGGGCTCAACAAGGTAAGGCAGGGAATTGCCATCCCAAAAAACACCGGCACAGGCCGGCCTTGCCCTGGAATGCTGCTGGTTAAATACACCAGGCCATTTATTTTGGAGAAGAGGAGGAAAGGGGATGCTCCCGCTCAGTCTTGGCATGGGGTGTTGGAGTGGAGCGTGGTGAGGTTTGGGAATGGAATTCCCAAAGTCCCAGAAGCTCCTGTTTCCACATTTAATGTCAGAATGACACGAAGTTGGGTGGTAATGGTTCATTCCAGGAGCTGCCATTAAACTGGAGCCCAGGTGACATCTGGGGATATGTCAGGATTTATCCATCTAATCCTATATCTCCCCGTGCTTCCAGAAGGCTCTGGGAAGAAAGAGGCCAATGCAGCTGTTGGAAAGCCTCCAGTCAATCCCTGCTGTTCCTCTGCTTTCCCTGGACAGGTCTTGGAGAACTACAACAAGGGGAAAACAGCTCTGCTTTCCGCAGCCAAAGTGATGGTGAGTCCTACGGAAGTGGATCTCACCCCAGAGCTGATATTCCAGAGCCAGCCCTTGCCCAGCTGCCCCTCTGTGCAGATCGGAACTGGAGCCATCCCAGCAGACAGAAGGAACAGCAGTACCAAGTAAGGACGGATTTTCCATGAAATATTGGCTCCAGGTGTGGGTCCTCTACCTCTTGGAGCATTGTGATCCATGTTTGTGGGAAAGACAGCTGCATGGGCTGCCTTTGTGGGAGTTAAAGCTTCAGGATGTCTTGTGGAATGTCGGGGGGGGAATCCCTTGTGTTGCTTAGGAATTGGAGTGCAGCAAGGTCGGAAAAAGGCATGGAAGAAACTTCCTTTTTTCTCCTTATCCAGACGGGTGGGGTTTTCCCAAGGTGAAACTTGGAGCCAAATTCAGTTTGGGTTGGAAGGGATTTAAGGATCACCCAGTTCCAGCCCTGCCATGGGCAGGGACACCTTCCACTATCCCGGGTTGTTCCAAGCCTCATCCAACCTGTCAGGGATAGTCCACAGCCTCTCTGGGCAGGAGAGAAGGATTTATTGAGCCAGGAAAAAAGGGAGAAGGGCAACAATCAGAGTTTGCAGAGGGAGAATCCATTTGTGATATTTCCAGCTGGGAGGACAGAGCGAGAAGAGATTCCCGGGAGTTGTGGATGCCTCTGGTTGGAGGAGCTGTGTGAGGAACTCTTGGATCCTCTGGCTGTTCTGGAATTCTGCAGCCTCACGTTCTCTGTTTCCCGTTGCAGGAGCAAATCCCATTCAGAAATCAGCCTGGAGGGGTTCTACGAGACGAAGCCGCTTTCTCCCGTGCAGAAAGACCCCGTGGAGCTGCTTCTCCTGGACACTAAGGAACGTCTCTCCGTGGAGCTCCAGGACCGCCGCGCCCCTCTGGCCACCATGGAGAGCCTCTCGGACAACGAATCCATCTACAGCTTCGATTCCCGGCGCTCCTCCGGTTTCCGGAGCATCCGGGGCTCCCCCAGCCTCCATGCGGTCATGGAGAAGGACGAGACGCACTGCTTTTATATAGACCCTGTTATCCCTGAGGAAAACCCTTCCCTCAGCTCCCGGACAGAGCTGCTGGCTGCCGACAGCCTCTCCAAGCATTCCCAGGAGACGCAGCCCCCGGAAAACGTCCTCAACAGCGGCGGCACCACCCCCCAGCGCCGCTGCAGTGCCGAGGGCACCGGGAGCGACGGGGAGCGCGCATCCTTGTCCCCTCGGGAAGAGCCGGCGCTCCACAACGGCCGCCTGGCCGACGTTCCCAGCCCCCAGGTGCTGGAATTCGCCGAGTTCATCGACAGCCTCTTCAACCTGGACAGCAAAAGCAGCTCCTTCCAGGACATTTACTGCATGATGGTGTCGGACAGCTCCAGCGACTTTGCGGAGATTCCCAAATCCGTCAGCGACCAGGAGATCCTGCTGAGGGCGCAGTACGAGCCCAACTTAGTCCCAAAGCCCCCGAGGTTGTTTGCGGGCTCGACGGATCCTTCGTCGGGAATCTCCGTGTCGCCCTCTTTCCCCCTTAGTTCATCCGGAGAACTCATGGATATCACTCCCACGGGTGTGAGCAGCCAGGAATGCCTGGCCACGGACAAAATCCGGACTTCCACCCCCTCCGGACACGTAACCAGCCCTGCCAAGCAGGACGACCTCATGATTTCGGCCCTTTAGTGCAGGGGAAAGGGGTGGAGTGATCCCAGTGGGATAATCCATGGAGGAGGCCGTCATTGGGCAGTTGGGATCAGAGGAGACAGCTGGAAAAATCCCTTCTGGGGTGACACAGTGGTGGTGTCTGGAGGATGGATTGTGCTGGAATCGCATGCTTGTGGCTGGGAGAAGCTTTGCCCCACGGGGCCTGAGAGGGTCTGAGGCACTAAAGTTCCCTACCTCAGCCTGTCTCATTCCAGAGGCAGATTCCTTGCCCCGGGGCACCTGCTGAGTTTGGGAGTGAGATACCTGGATAGATGGAAGCAGGAGGGGGCCGGGCCAGATCCCTCCCCTCAGGACCGAGCCGGTGGTTTGGGAAATGAGCGGATTGAGACTTTGGGCCCTGTTGCACTACCACGGATCCGGCCCAAGATCCAATTCGGCACACTTCCATGGGGATTGCTTTTGTAGGACACTCCTGTTTTAAAGCCATTGGGGCTGTATTCCCCCCAAATCCAGTCCCCTCTTCCCGGCCAGGCGCAGCAGGAATGGGGCTGGCACCACGGTTTCTCTCCCCTGAGTACTCCTGAGAGGGAAGAACGCTGTTCCCAAGAGCCCAATCCCTCTGCCACGTCCCTCCTTTGGCAGAAAGTTCTCCTGGATATCACCCCCCATCGCTCCTTGGTTCCCTGGACCCCTCCGAGCCAGCGACATTCCCGTGGGACTGCCAGGAATCATCTCGGAGCTGCATGGATGTGGATGGATCAACTGCAAAATGCACCCAGCGTTGTTTTCCAGGCCCCTGCGGAGTCTGGGAGTCTCTCCTGGATCCCTGTGGGTCCTCACACCACCCATATGCAGCATCCACGGATCAGTGCCAGCCTCTGTCGTTGGGAATTCAGGGAAAAGATGGACTTTTTCCCAGTGTTGCAATCTCTTGTATGTTTACAGAGCTGCTGAGCTGGTTGGAAGGTATTTATTAAGGAAATAGGGAGGCTTTCCCGAAGGAAAATCCACAGTCATCCTCTCCTTCCCGTGCTGTTCCCTCTGGGAACTGAGGCAAGAGAGGATGGGCAGGCAGGATTCCAAGCCCCCTGCTTCCCAAGTGGCTTGGATTTGGGGGTAACCGCCTGCTCCCCTCTTCCACCCTCTCTCCACCTGCACAATTCCGTGTAGGAAAGCTTGAGCAAGTTGTTAGGAAAACTACCTGAGCCTCCGGGCCCGGAGGAGCCTGCTCCACCTCTCCAGGCAGGTTTTCCAATGATGGGAGCAGGAGGAAAACTACCTATCCTAGGAAATGACACATTCTTGGGACCTGGAAAAGGCCTTGAATTGACCCAACTCCCCTTCAGAGCTCAGCGGTTACCGATGGCTCTCCCCGGAGTTCCGTCCTCCCTCCCTGGAAAAGAAATTCCTGGTTTAACTTCCGTAGAATCCTGTGGTTGCTCCCTTTCCCTCTCCTTACTGGCACTATTTCCATTGTGGGAGGACACTGTGCTTCCCGGGAGCTCAGCTCCTGGCAAATCCCGGGGTTCCTGTTCTCCACAGGGGCTCCAGAAGCCCCGGGATGGGTCAGGGCTGTGCTTCCCAGGAGCCAGTGGGATCCGATGCCATCAAGGAGCACTTTATAACCAGTGTGCATTGATGTAAATAACCCTGGGCGCACGGAATTCCACGGGATTCTGTGTCCAAGTGCTGATGTCCCACTCCATCCAGCGTGGGATGCTCCAGCCCCTGCTCCTTACCCGTTACAGAGCCTTCAGAAGTGCTTCAAGCGGGCAGGAAAACATTATCCCTGTGGTTTAAGGTTCCAAAGGTGACCTTTCCCTGAGTGGAATGAGAGGGAGGAAGCCCCTCTGGATTCAGAGGGATTTGGAGAAGGAAAACTCCTTTTATTCTGAGCAACCAGAAGTTCCTTTTGTTTTTGTAGGTCCTTAAAAGAGGAGCAGGGAGCAGGTGGTCCGGGAGTACAGCACAGGGTAAGGAGGAATTCCTGCACTCAGGAAACACTACCAAGGTGATTTTTCAGGAATACGCACACAAATCCGGAAAGCTTTGAGGGGAAAAGGGGAGCTGAGGGGCAGGGAGGCTGGGGCTAGCGGGCTAGCTCTCCTCCTGGCCCAGGAGTCGGGATAAGGAGCCCATTCCTGCCCTTATTCCCGGCGGGAATTAACCCTTAGCACTAAGGCAGACCTTGGGATTTGCAAAGCACTTTAAAACACTAAGGAAAAGGATCATCTCTGTCCCTGGGAGCGACATGGATAACCGGGGATTAGATGGAACTACTGGTGGGAGGTGCCTCCAGGTGAGGAAAAGTGGGATATCTCCCTCCTAAAATGATTCCAGTAGGAACCTGCTGATGTTCCATGGCTCAAATGTTGCACTAGAAAGTCCCTTCCCTGACGTTCCTCCGCCGTGTCCTGGAAGACTCAATCCTTGGGTGACTGTTTCCTTCTCTGTGCCATTGGAACTGTATCCCATGGGAATGGCCTTCCCTTGCCCTGGCAGGAGGCAGCCTGGAATGCCGTGGTTTTTTTGCTCTGTGGTTACTGGACTTTGGAAAAGCCTGGAAATACCTAATTCCTGGGAGCTGGGCTTGCCACAGGTCAAGGAGTAAAGGCACAAAAGAGCCCCTCTCATTGTATCCTGTCACAGATAATTCCTGGTGTTTGTTGACAAACAGATCTGATCCAGTCCTCCCAAATGAAATCCATGTTCTTGGAACGATTTCTGCTTTAAATGTCTCCGTGTCTTGATCCCCATCACTGTGTCTCGATCCCCTAGCATTCCGTGTCTCCATTCCCATCACTCCTTCGCTATCTGGGCATTCGGAAAGGCTGATCTCCCATTTCCTCCTGGAAAAACACACCTTGGAATGCTGAAATAAATGCTAAAGCTGCAGCTACCTCCTTCTTCTGTACTGTACACACTTCCTACTTTCTCTTCCTGCTCTGCCTTTGGGAATACGAAGCATCTCCAGTTTTCTGAATCTCTTGGCTTCTGCTTCTTCCTCTTCAGCTTTGTGCCTTCTAATCTTCGGGTATTCCCACAATATTCCAACAGGATGTTCCACTCTGTGCAGAGGCAGCGCTGGAAGTGCCTGACACCCCAGATCCCAGAGTCACCCATTCCATGCCTCATCCTTAAAATCCATTCTGATCCTTCCTCCTTGGACTGAGTGACCTTTAAAGGTCCTTTCCAACACAAACTTTTCCAAGAGTTTCTTGGCAGAGGAATGGAGCTGAGGCTCTTCTGCACCAGTAAATTGATTTTATTGTTGCTTTCGTTGCAGCAGTGCCAAAAATTTGGGAAGGATCCTGCAGTGCTGGGGATATACCGGCCCTTTTCCAATATTTATCAGTATTCCTTCTCCTTTGGGACTGCCTTCTCCATTTGGAATATTCATTTCCTCCTAAAACTTTCCTCTTTTCTTTGCTTCCTGTTCCTCTCACCTGTTTCAGGAGCCACCTCATCCCTCCCTTCTCTCGGGTGCTGGTGGCTCATCCCACATCCTTGGTAGCACATAGGAAACATGGGGAAACTATTCCCCACCATCTCACGATGATCCAAAGCAGTTAAATGGGATTCTTGGAACTTTTTAGGACCTTTTTTCCAAAGCAAACAGGATTTGTAGGAGGTACTTTGGTGTCTGCAGAGGGCTGGGATGGCACAGCTGGTGGGGAGTGTGGATATAGAATTCCAGTGATTCCCAGTTCTGCTCTTTTAGGATGTTAGATCCCAGGAATAGCTGATGGTCCCAAGCAGGATTTAAGTGGGAAATCTGTTTCCAAGGGCACATAAGAGGGAGGAAAAGCTCCAAGCGTGGGGATCCAGGATCAGTATCTAACACATTCTCCATGCACTTTGATGTTTTCCCAGCTTTTGCTGCTCTTTCCCTGCAGGCAGATAATATTTATTTCCATGGAATCGCCCACACAGCTTTCATTTACAAATTGGGACATAGGAATAATCAGGATTACTCCTGGCAACGGGAATTAGGTGGGATTAATTGTCGCTGGAATGGGTGTGTTTGGATTTGTGTTCTGGGGCTGTATCCAAGAACCTCCGTTGAATTTCCATGGGCAGCTGTGTTTGCCTTGGGAATTGCTGGGTTGGAGCTCCCCTCGATGCTGGCTTTATCCTTATCCATTCTGGGATATTCTTCCCTTGGCAGTAGGACATCCTGGCTTTGCAGGATGGGAGCAGGAATATTTCATTCCCACGGGTTGTGGGATGGTGGTTGTAACTGCAGCCTTTGAGGAACATCCAAACGTTGCCTAGGGAGGTGTGGACTCCCCATCCCTGGAAATATTCCAGGCCAGGTTGGATAAGGCTTGGAACAACCAGGGCTAGGGAAAGGTGTCCCTGCCCATGGCAGCGGGTGGGAACTGGACGAGTTTCCAAACGATTCTGGAATTCTGTGATTCCCTGCTTGCAGCGTTACAGTGCTGCAGGAAAGGGAGGGTTGGAATTCCAGCGGTGGCTCCGCATGGATTGCTCTGCTGAGAAATTCCTCTGAAGGAAGCAGCTGGAAAGCACTGCCTGGAATTGGGCTCGTTGCTTTGTTCCCAAACAAGCCTGTGCAGCGCTGACTTTTGGGAAGAGGCGCTGGATTTCAGGAAGAGCCTCATTTCTGGTGCCAAAGCTCCCTCTCATGGCTCCTGCGTGGAGGAGGCGATGCTCCGTGGATCCTGCTGGAGGCAAACACTGCCCATCCTTGGCAGCCGTGGGAAGGAGGAGAGGAGGGAATGTTGCAGCTGGTAGCTGGGATTTGGTCTGGGAGTCCTTTGCTCGCCATTCAGATCCACGGTGGAGTTATGGATGGAGAGAGGGATGGGAAGGGGGCTGATCAGCAGTCACTGATGTCCTTCCCCTTCTTCCAGCTCCGAGGAGCTGCTTAAGGGCTGGAAATTCCAAACATCCAAGGATTGGGGCAATTCCTTGCTTTGTCGTAGGGAATCATCATCAGCCTCCGAGCGCTTTGCTGTCTCCACTCCCATTGTTTTTTCCATGTTTTTTGAGTTCATACCTCTTGTGCCTTTGTTCTCCCTGGCTTCAGGTCCCAGATTTCTGGGATCAGACATCTCCCACCTTCCTTTCCCACTTTTCTGGGAGTACAGAAGTGTGGCCAAGGTCTGGTAGGAGCTGTCCTTGCTCCCGAGCTGTCCCGTTCTGCCTCAGCCAGGACTTTCCTGCATCTTCCCACTTTTCCCTGCTGCCTGAGGTCGTATCCAAGTGCCAAAAGCAAATCCTGGCCTGAGGCAGGCGATTTCCTCCAACCCACACCGTGTTTCTCCCTGGCTCCTGAGCAGCCCCTTCCAAAGGTAAGCTCCCTGGGAATTTTTCCTGCTTTCCTGACATCACTGTGTGACGCCTTGCTCCATGCCCTGACATTCCCACCTTCCCAGCACACCTGTGGGATGAAGGGAAGCTCTCCCTGTCTCCACCTCTTGATTCCTGAAAATCCTTGCAGCACAGGAACAAGCCTTGACGTTGGTTTTTCTTGGGATTCCACTCCCCTGCTTCCCACCCCAGGCTTTGTGCAGTTCCGATGGCTCAGAGTCGGAAGTCCCAGGCAGGGCTGGCACGGGCCTGTCCTGCCGGGATATCCAATTTTGGGAAGTCTGTGTGCAAAGGGATCCCGGCAGGGGGTTTTTCCTAGGACACTGCCACACTCCTTGGGTCCTAACTCCTTTCCCGGGATGTCCCCAGCGCTCGCTGGTGCCGAAGTGGCCTCACCCTGCAGCTCCAGCTTCCCACCTTTCCCTCCACAAGTCCAGGGAATACTCTCGAGCTCCTGTCCTGGCGCTAAGCGGAATTCCTAATGGCACAGGGAATTTGGGGATGGGCTCTGCCTCCCTGTCTGGAATGTTGTGCCCTGCGAGCCCCTTTCCTTTGGCTCTGCCTCTCTGGAAAAGGCCTTCCTGCCTGTCACCTGTGTCCCATCCCGTGCTGGGGCAGCTCAGAGCAGGATACCTCCGGATTAATTTCCTGCTGGATCGTAATTGCCTCCTTAGAGCTGAAGCCTTTGGCATTTTTGGGAGAACCAGCCCTTCCAGGGAGCTCTGAGCCGCTCCCGCTGCCTCTGGCAGGGCTTTTGGAGCACTCGGATATGCAAGTGGGAGGGAAAACAGCCCAGCATCTTGCATCCCCATGCTCATCCCGGGAATGCTGCCCTCTGAATCCCTGCTCCGAGCTGCCCCAGCATGAAGATTCCAAGGAAACTCAAGCACTCCTCATGTGCCCTTCATTCTCCATGTGACTTTTTTTGTACCTCTGTACGAAAGATCCGAACTAATCCCGCTGTAAAGAAAGATCCGGATGAATTATAACCCAATTCCAGAAACATGGATGTATATAAATTTTCTGTATATTCAATGGCACTCTGTATAAAATGGATGTTGGAAGCATGGCTGGAGTATGTGACTGTTCCCAAGGATGTCCTGGACACGGATGGTTGGGATTTGCCTGAGGTTTCTGCCTTAAAGGGTGGTGAGTGAGTGAGTGGGAGAGGTGGGAAGGACACCAGGAATTTGGTATGCAGCTCTCGGGAAGGGTCCAGGGAATCGCTGGCAGTTGGTTGTCTCTTCTCCAGCTCTCTCTGCTCTGGATTCCAGCCTTTGGAGTGGGAAAACACTTGGGGGAACATCCAGAGGTTGTGGATTTGCCATCCCGCAGGCAGGTTGGAGCAAGCCGGAAGTTGTCCTGGAAGTAGTGGAAGGCGTCCCTGCCCATGGCAAGGATGGAACTGGATCTTTAAGGTCCCTTCCCACCCAAACCATTCCAGGATTCCATAATCCCTGTCTCTCGAGGTCAGTTCTGGGAATCTCTCCTTCAGTGGAGAAGGAAATTAAGGAAGGAACTGGATGCTTTGAGTTATTCCAAGTTAAGTTCAGCCTGTCCTATAAAAAGAAGGATTTTAGTGCAAACAAGGAATTTTTTGGGAGGGGATGGGAATAACAGGGATAGAAGAGGAGTGTGAGTGCTCTCAGACAAGGATATATCCCAAATAGTCAATCTATTGGATAGTCCAGCCTGAACAGTGTGGAGATCTCCCCTTTGGATGAACATCAAGGTGCTGGGATCCTTCTGTGAGCCGGGTGAGTCCAAAGTGGGATTTTCCCAGTGTCCCTCAGGACACGGCTCTGGAGCTGTAAAGCAGGGTGTCACTGCCTGAGAGCTGTTCCCAGCTGAATAATTCCACATAATTCATACTCTGGAAAAGGGAAGAGCTGAATTTATGGCTTACAGGGTCAAGGAATAAGGGCAGGAGAAGTACTGGAGCTCGCTGACCAGCCAGGAGAAATCCAGGCAGGGAAAGGAATGCCTGGAAGCATGTAATCCTATTAATGGCTGCATGGAATTGTTTTTATGGCTGCTCCTGAAGGGACTATCAGGGAATTAAGAGCTCAAAGGTGGCTGAACTACTGAGTTCCTATAAAAATGCCTATAAAAAGTGCTGGAATGTTGAAGTGCCTGATGTTTCGGGATGGTTTTGTGGGATTTTTTTTTCCTACCCGGAGCTGTATCAGCCTCATAAAAGGATATTGGCTCTTCTGGAAACCCTTCCTCTCCGGGGGAAGGAAAGCATCCAACTCTGGCTGCTATCCTAGGATAAACACAGAATAATCCATGTTTAGGAGAGGCTGCTTTAATTCCGTTTTTAAGGATGAAAATATATGGATGTGGACACAGCAGGAATGGGGGATGCTGCTATAAAACCTATTAAAAGCCTTCCTTAGGGATGTAGTCGTGTTTTCCAAGGAGATTCTCCGGCTGCTGGGTGTGTTGGTGGCCTTAGGAAAAAAATTCCAGCTTATTGAGAAAAGCTGTTTCCAATCCATTGACAAAACATCCGGAACTACAGAAAAAAACCCCAAACCTTCCAACGATTTTTGAAGCGTTCCCGAGCAAGCAAAGAAAAGGAGGGGAAATAATGGGAATATTTAATAACTTAAAGCTGAGATCTAATAGTTAATTAATTCAATGGAAACCAGTATGGCACAGGGTTTTCCCAAGGATTCCAGGTGGTATTTCCATTGGAAAAGAGGGAAAGGAAATGGTGATCTGAGGGTGATGGTGCAGATGTAATTCCTGGCCTCTTCCAGCAATCTCTCCTTGGATTTTCCAGCAGTCTCTATTCATCCTTCCCACCACAGAACTTCCTTGGGAAGCACATCCAGCCCTTGTGGCCTTGTTTGTCCTGGCAGAGTGGACAGGGGTTTTCCATGGAGCTTGGATGTCCTTGTCGGGAGTGGGTGGGTGACACTTCCCCGCTCCAGGCCTGGGTGGATCCTTTGCGCTTCCAGCTCCCGAGGTCTCCTGGGATGCTGAGGTCTCCCAGGACGTGTGTTCCTCCCTGAGGATGGTCCTTTATTCCTTCCTAAATCAATGGAGGTGTTCTCTCCGTCTCGGGAACGAGCCCTTTGGAGTTAATGGATAACCAGGAAGGGATTGATCCGTGCGGGGCTCCTGCCAGGAGGAGATAACGGAGGGAGCTCTGCTTCCGCCTCCAGCGGGGTTGGAAAGGACTTCCCAGGGAAGCTCTGGCTGTCCCATCCCTGGTGGTGTCAAGTCCACGTTGGAAAAAGCTTGGAGCAACCTGGGATAGTGGAAGGTGTCCCTGCCCATGGCAGGGGGTGGAATGGGATGAGCTTTGGGGTCCCTTCCCACCCAAACCATCTGGGATTGGGGTGGTGTGTGAGTAGGAGATTCCAAGTATTCCAGCATTTCCAACAGCGACACAGCAGCTTCTCTGGGACCTGGTCCCACCAGGAGGAATAAGTCTTCTATCCATTGGATATCTCTGGATCCATGATCCCTGCTTGGCTGAGCCTCACGTGAGCCAGATCGATGATTCCGACGCCCTCCCGGAGACTGAGGTGTCCATGCTCGGAGCTGGTGGAAAAAGGCTAAAAATAGATTCCAAATCCTTCCAGCCGTGCCTGGGAATCCCAGCTGGAGGTTGGGATGTGGGGAGGGATAGGGTGAGGGAGGGGAAATTCATGAATTATTGTTTTGTTAGAAACTGGACTTTGAAATTCGGCGCCGGAGGGAGCCCCGGCCGCACCTTCCATGAGTAATATCCCGAGCAATATCCCTCCAGCCCTTCCTGGCTCGTGCTCCCAGTGAGCCATGTGGGATAGGGAGAGCAGGGTTTGCAGGGAGCATGACCCAGAGGGGATTGGGAAGCGGCGGAAATGTGGGAAATGTGGAGGGCAGGAGAAAGGAAAACCAATGAGGGACTGGGTTTGGATCTGCTCGAGCTGCCTCCATATGGATCAAAGCTATACCTTTGAATTTTTGGGATTCAGAGCTCCCTAGGATCCCCTGGGGATCACACAAGTCCATCCCTGAAGTGCTGGATTCTTGGCTCATTGCAGGAAGGGAGCTGGACCATCCCATGTGGATGAGGTTGGCTCCATCCCTTGCTGTGTTTTTCTAGTGGGTCTTTTCCCTTTAATCAGGTCTGGGAAGGGGAAGAGCAGCATTCCTTGGGAGTGGGAGCTGAGCAGGACTGGGAGGCAGGAGGAAAACTCAGGTGAGGAGGACACAGATCATCCACACCTCAATTTGGGCACCAGGGAAGGAGGAAAGATGGGAGGGAACAAAGATTCCTGGGGGTATATCCAAAGGAGGGTGTTCTGGGAATGGCAGCCACGGGGTGAGGGCAGAACTCTCAAATCTGAGGGTTTGAATCCTTAATGAGTCGTTCCCAAAGGGATTTTCCTGTCTGGTAAGGGGTGTGTGACACTTGGGAGCTGTCCTATGGGAAGGCTGGGATGTGGGAATGTTGACATTGTCCCTAAGGAAAGGAGGGAAGCATCATATTTTTACTGTAAATGAGTTGCTCCACAGGATTTTACACCTTAGGATGGGGAATCCTAGGCCAAGGCCGACATGGTCCATCCAGAGGGTTCCAAATCTGGACTCGGGGTCCTTTCCCAAATCTTTTGATCCTCCTTGGACCCAGCTTTATGGTCCAACGCCATCACAGGCAGGAACTTGTGGAAGTGCTGGTGGAACTGGATGGGCTTTAAGGTCCCTTCCCACCCAAACCATTCCAGGATTCCATGATCCCTGTCCCTCGAGATCAGTTCTAGGAATCTGTCCTTCAGTGGAGAAGGAAATTAAGGAGCTGGATGCCTTGGGTTATCCCAAGTTAAAGTCATCCCACCGTATACAAAGAAGGATTTTAGTGCAAACAAAGCTGTTTACAAGGGAATTTTTGAGAGGGGATGGGAATGACAGGGAGAGAAGAGGAGGATGAAAGCTCTCAGTCAAGGGTATATCCCAAATATTCAATATTTTGGATACTTGAGCCAGGATCATGTGGAAATCTGCCCTTTGGATGCTGGGATCTTTCTCCAAGGCAGGTGAGTCCCAGCTGGGATTTTCCCAGTGTCCTGCAGAGCGAGGGAGTTGTAAAGCAGGATCTCACTGCCTGGGGCTATTCCCAGCTGAGTAATTCCATGGATGAGCTTTAAGGTCCCTCCCAGACCAAAGCATTCTGGGATTCTAGACCACAGAATCATGGAATGTGGTTCTACAAATCAAATGATGATTTTAGGAATCCATAAAACCATGGGATATGGTTCTGTGGATTCCAGGATTCTAAATGACAGAATCATGCATTCTAGGATTCTAAATCCTAGAATCATGGAATATCCTGAGCTGGAAAGGACCCTCAAGGATCATCCAGTCCAATCCTGACTTTAGTGCTGGGTTTAATCTTTATTTAATTAAAATATTACGGACCAACATCTAACAGGGTTTAGGCCGGGCTGGCGCTGGGCTTCCCGGGAAAAATCCATTTTTCTCTAATTTCCCTTCCTTCCCACGCAGCTTGTGCCCGAAACGGGGTGCTGAGAGCAGGAACAAGAGGAGCAGGGAATAACAATTGTCTTAATGTGGAGAGAGAGGAGAAAAAAGGGCTCGTTCTCTCCACCCCGAAATAATAGACCCATTACTGTCCCCAATCCTCAATCCCCCTCCTCTGCCGCGAGAAGAATTGGTCACTGCACAGCTGTGGGAGCGGGATAAATATATTTATATATCCCGGAGAATCTGCCCTTCTCAATTGGGATGTGGGGCCGGACAATCCCTCATTGTGCCCTGGCTGGCCCGCAGCAGAAAGGCCCCACAGTTTGGGGCTGGCAGGGCCCCGGCGCTCCGAGAACTCGGAACTTCATGGACATTATTCCCGGCGGGCCCTTCTTTATTTGATTGGAGTCATTATGGGGTGGGTGGGAGCGGGGAGGGGGAGCTGGGTGTTATTGGGGATTGTGGGAACATCTGGGGAGAGCAAACCACAGCTGGGCCTTGCCCTGAGGGGGCAGGGGTTGGGGTCTGGGGTGGGATTTGGGGCTGAGCCGGGGCTGGGTTTGGATGATTTAGGGCTGGATTTGGTGTTTGGGGCTGGTTTTGGGTGATTTGAGGGCTAATTTTTGTGGATTTAGGGCTGGATTTGGTGTTTGGGGCTGACATGGGGCTGGATTAGGGGGATTTGGGGCTGGATTAGGGGGATTTGGGGCTGGATTTGGATGATTTAGGGCTGGAAATTAGTATTTGGGGCTGGTTTGGGGTGATTCGAGGGCTAATTTTTGATGATTTAGAGCTGGATTTGGTGTTTGGGGCTGAGTTGGGGCTGGATTAGGGGGATTTGGGGCTGGATTTGGATGATTTAGGGCTGGAAATTAGTGTTTGGGGCTGGTTTGGGGTGATTTGAGGGCTAATTTTTGATGATTTAGGGCTGGATTTGGTGTTTGGGGCAGGTTTAGGGGTGATTTGAGGGCTATTTTTTGTGGATTTAGGGCTGGATTTGGTATTTGGGCCTGAGTTGGGGCTGGAGTTGGTGATTTGCAGCTGGATTTGGATGATTTAGGGCTGGAAATTAGTGTTTAAACTGGTTTCGGGTGATTTGAGGGTTAATTTTTGATGATTTGGAGCTGGATTTGGTGTTTGGGGCGGGATTAGGGGGATTTTCAGATGGATTTGGTGTTTGGAGCTGATTTAGTGGTGATTTGAGGGCTAATTTTTGTGGATTTAGGGCTGGATTTGGTGTTTGGGGCTGAGTTGGGGCTGGAGTTGGTGATTTGCAGCTGGATTTGGATGATTTAGGGCTGGAAATTAGTGTTTGGGGCTGGTTTCGGGTGATTTGAGGGTTAATTTTTGATGATTTGGAGCTGGATTTGGTGTTTGGGGCTGGATTAGGGGGATTTTCAGATAGATTTGGTGTTTGGGGCTGGTTTCGGGTGATTTGAGGGTTAATTTTTGAGGATTTAGGGCTGGAATTGGTGTTTGGGGCTGGATTAGGGGGATTTTCAGATGGATTTGGTGTTTGGGGCTGAGTTGGGGCTGGATTTGGTGATTTGCAGCTGGATTTGGTGTTTGGAGCTGATTTAGTGGTGATTTGAGGGCTAATTTTTGATGATTTAGGGCTGGATTTGGTGTTTGGGGCTGAGTTGGGGCTGGATTAGGGGGATTTGGGGCTGAGCCGGGGCTGGGTTTGGATGATTTAGGGCTGGAAATTAGTGTTTGGGGCAGGTTTAGGGTGATTTGAGGGCTAATTTTTGATGATTTAGGGCTGGATTTCGTGTTCAGGGCTGGTTTAGGGTGATTTGCAACTGGATTTTGGTGATTTGCAGCTGGATTTTGGTGATTTATGGCTGGATTTAGTGTTTGGGGCTGGTTTAGGATGATTTACAGCTGGATTTGGGTGATATGCAGCTGGATTTGTTGTTCAGGGCTGGTTTAGGGTGATTTGGGGCTGGTTTAGGGTGATTTGCAGCTGGATTTTGGTGATTTAACGCTGAATTTGGTATTTCAGGCTGTTTTATGATGATTTGGGGCTGGTTTAGGGTGATTTGAGGCTGAATTTTCATGGTTTATGGCTGGATTTTGGTGATTTAGAGCTGGATTTGGTGTTTGGAGCCAGTTTAGGGTGATTTGTGACTGAATTTTCATGGTTTATGGCTGGATTTTGGTGATTTAGAGCTGGATTTGGTGTTTGGAGCCAGTTTAGGGTGATTTGTGACTGGACTTGGGTGTTTTGGGGCTGATTTTGCAGAGTTGCAGCTGATTTGTGGTAATTTGGGGCTGGCTCTTGATTGTGGCTGGATTTTAGTGATTTGCAGGTGGGCTTTGTGATTTGGGGCTGTCCTGGGGTGATTTGTAGCTGGATTCCGGTGATTTGCAGTTGGTTTTGTGATCTGTGGCTGGAACATGAGGCTGGATTTTGGGGATTTCCTGGTTTTGTAATTGGTGCCTGGATTTCAGCGATTTGTGGCTTTTTTTAAAATCTGGATTCCGGCGATTTGTGGCTGCTTTTGGAATTTCTGGGAGGATTCTGGTGGTTTGTGGCTGGATCTTGTGCCTCAGGGCTGGTTTTATGAACAGATTTACTGGTTTGTGGCTGCATTTTTGTAATTTGTGGCGGGTTTGGTGGTTTGTGTCTGGGTTTTGGTACTTCGTGGGGTTTTGTGCTTTCTGGGATGGATTTTGGTAGTTTATGGCTGGATTTTTGATGGGTTTCGGGGTTTTTTTGGTGCCTTGTGACTTTAGGGACAGATTTTGATGCTTTGTGGGTGTTTTTCAGTGGTTTCTGGACAAATTTTGGTGGCTTATGGCTGCCTTTTCTGGTGCCTCATGGCTTTGCTTTGGGGCAGATTTGGGTGTTTTGTGCACAGATTTTAGTGTTTTGTGAGGGGAGTTCGGTGCTTTGTGAGGGGTTCTGGTGCTTTGGGGACAAATTTTGGTGCTTTGGGAGTGTTTTTGGTGCTCTGTGGACAGACTTTGGTACTTTGTGGCTATTTTTTGGTGATTTCTGGACAGATTTTGGTCGTTTGGGGCTGAGTTTTTTAGTGGCTTGTGGAATTTTTTTGGTGCCTCGTGACTGCTTTGGGACAGATTTGGGTGTTTTGTGAGAGGAAGTTTGGTGCTTTGTGAGGAGTTTCGGTGCTTTGTGTCTTTTTTTGGTGGTTTCTGGATGAATTCTGGCAGTTTGTGACTTTCGGTGGCTTGTGGCCGTTTTTTAGTGCTCTGTAGCTGTTTTTTGGTGATTTCTGGACAGAATTTGGCTGGATTTTTGGTGGCTTGTGGCTCATTTTTTAGTGCTTTGTGGCTGGTTTTTCCAGTGTTTTGTGGCTGGATTTTTGGCTGATTTTTTGGTGCCTTATGACTTTGCTTTGTGCAGAAATTTTGGTGCTTTGTGAGGGGTTTGGGTGCTTTGTGGACAAATTTCAGTGCTTTGTGAGGGGAGTTTGCTGCTTTGTGCGCAAATTTTGGTGCTCTGTGAGGGGTTTGGGTGTTTCATGCACAAATTTTGGTGCTTTGTGAGGGGTTTGGGTGCTTTGTGGACAGATTTTGGTGCTTTGTGGCTGGTTTTTTCAGTGGTTTCTGGACAGATTTTGATCGTTTGGGCCTGGGTTGGTTTTTTTGGGGGGGCGGGGCGGGGGTTGTTGGTTTTGTGAGGGTTTTTTGGGGGAGTTGGTTGTTTTGGTTTTTTTTATTTGTGATTTGTACGCAGGTTTTGGAGCTTTAGCAGCTCTTTTTCGGGGGCTTTAGCGGCTGTTTCTTGGTGGCTTGTGACATCTTTTCAGCGCTTCGTGACCAGATTTTTTAGCGACTTTCGGCAACCTCGGGACTCGCCGGCGCTGCCGAACCCCCTTTGCGGAGGCGCCCCGAGCGCGGTGCCGGCCGGAGGAGGAGCAGCGGGCGGGGAAGGGCAGGCAAAGAGGGAGGGAAACAGGGAAAGAGGGAGGGAAACGGGGAAAGAGGGAGGAGTGGCCGCCGCAGCCCGGGTCCGGGGCAGCGCTCGGCGGACGCCGATGGGCATCGGGCGGCCGCGCTGGGCGCCGGCACCGGGAGCCCGGCGCTGAGAGCGGGGCCGCGGGGCTCGCACGGGGCTCGCACGGGGCTAGGACGGGGCTAGGACGGGGCTCGGGGGTCGCGGCGGGGCCCCCCGGGCCGGGGCGATGCCCCCCTGCAGCCGCACGGACTGAGCCGGGGCCGGCCCGTGCATGGCCCAGCCATGGAGGTGGTGGACGAGACGGAGGCTCTGCAGCGCTTCTTTGAAGGTAACGGGGGGATGCCGGGGGGGGGGCACCGCGATCCCGGGCTCCCAGCCCGCTCCCGGGATCCCCCAAAGGTGGAATGGGGCGGGTGGGAAGGGAGCTTAAGGATCATCCAGTGCCGCCCCCCCGCCGTGGGCAGGGACACCTTCCGCTAGCCCAGGTTGCTCCAAGCCCCGTCCGACCTGGCCTTGGACACTGCCAGGGATGGGGCAGCCGCAGCTTCTCTGGGAAATCCGTTCCGGGGCCTCGGCACCCTCACAGGGAGGAATTCCTTTCCAACATCCCGTCTAACCGTGTCCTCTGGCAGTGGGAAGCCATTCCCTCTTGTCCTGTCGCTCCAGGCCCTTTGCCAAAGTCTTTCTCCAGCTCTCCTGGAGCCCCTTTCGGCACTGGAAGCGGCTCTGAGGTCTCCCTGGAGCTTTCCCTTCTCCAGGCTGAGCAATCCCAGCACTCCCAGCCTGGCTCCATACCATCCTAGCCTTGTCCAGCTCTGGAATGGCACAGATCCCTGTCCCTGGGGCACAATCCAGGGGCAGTTGTGCATCCTCCAGTGCGCACCATGGGTGCCAAGCTGGGAATTGTGTTGTGCCATGCGTTAGATTCCCACCACGACCCCAACAAGGACCTTGGAATGTCCCTCACCATCCTTGGAGCAGGAGCAGGCTCATGGCAGTGGCTCTGGCCTATGGATCCCAGAAGTTTTCCAGATCCTTGACCCCTTTGGACACTGCATGGCTGTGGATCGCTCTCCTTCCCACCAGGGTGGAAGAGTGGTTGGGAAGAGAATTTGGCCTCTGGTGGATGAAATGCGGTTGCTCGTGGCTGAACTGGGATGTGTTGGGAGCCTGATCCCATTGTTGTTCCTGCCTCTGCTCCGTGTTCTCTTCCCTGCTCTGGCTTTCTTGGCACGCTCTGCTCTTCCTTGTGGAGTGGTTGGTTCCTCCTCTTCCCCCCTCATTGCTTTGTTTCCCTCCCTTGTTTTCCAGTGGGTCGCTTGCCAGGCCGAGGTTTAGTTGCCACGGGCTGTGTCCTTTGGGATGAGCCCCTGGCACACAGATGTGCTGCTTGAGGGAATAACGTGCCCATCCTGGCGAGGCTCCGTTGCCCCAACAGGTCCTGGGGTGGATCCCGGTCCATGGGTCAGCTCTGGAGCTGGGATCCCCTTTGGAGCAGTGGGATTGTGCAGTGAGCCCCCAGGGGCAGTTGGGGTGGGACAGTGGTGTCCCTATGGATTCTTCGGCTGGTAGAAGGGTTTGTCCTGGGAAGTGAGAACAGAAGATGCTCTTGGGAGCGAGTGGGAGCTCAAGCTGCTTCCTCCTCGCTTCCCTCTCTCCTGACATCCATGTGATCCCTCAGCAAAGCATCTCCTCTTCTGGAAAGGAAAAAGCACCCCCTGTTAGTTCCAGCCGTGATCCCGGATTCCCAGGAGCCCCAGGATTAGTGAGGATGGGAAGCCTCACCACGAGGGCTCTTATCGGCCGCTCCCAGCCCCTGTTCCCTGCAGCCTTCCGGGGTTTCCTTTGGTTTTAGGATTTCGCTTGGGCCAAGCTCCTAAATCCTCTCCCACTTCCCATCCTGGGAGTGCTGAGCACCTCCCAGGAGTCCTGCACAGCCCTGGCTCAGCATCCCAACTTTATTTATTATGGACCAGCTCTCCATCTCTTCAGTTGGAGACATGGAATTTCTCCCTCTCTCCCAGAGCATCTTTATTATAGTGGGGAGATTTCTTTCTTTTCCTATTTTCCTGTTCTTTCCGGGCGCTGGGGCTGATCCTGCTTGAGCAAGATGACTCCAAGAGGTCCCTGACAACCTCAACCATCCCAGGATTCTTCCTCTCTTCTTTCCTCCTCTCTTCTTTCCTCCTCTCTTCTTTCCTCCTCTCTTCTTTCCTCCTCTCTTCTTTCCTCCTCTCTTCTTTCCTCCTCTCTTCTTTCCTCCTCTCTTCTTTCCTCCTCTCTTCTTTCCTCCTCTCTTCTTTCCTCCTCTCTTCTTTCCTCCTCTCTTCTTTCCTCCTCTCTTCTTTCCTCCTCTCTTCTTTCCTCCTCTCTTCTTTCCTCCTCTCTTCTTTCCTTTCTCTCTCTCTTTCTCTCTCTCTCTTTCTCTCTTTCTCATTTTTCCTCCTTTCTCCCCCTTTTCCCTCCTTATTTTTCCCTCTTTTTCTCTCTTTCTCTTGAATCAAAACCATCCCGTCCCTGTAAAAATCCAGGATCAAGGAAACTGTGCCTGAAGGATATTTCTTACCCTCAGCTATAAAATCCTTCTTAAAACCTCTCTGAGCCGAATATTCCGTGGAGCACAACTTTGTTTGGGCAGCTCGATCGCTTTCCCGCTGTTATTCCAGAGCATCTGTCCCAACATGGAGCTGGGGAGGGAGAAGGGAAGAGGAGAAAGTTTTACCACCAGGAATTGCTGCTCAGTTTTTCCCTCTTGTGCCTGGTTTAATTGTGGTGCTCCAAGGAATTCTGAGGCCAAACTGATCCTCTGGTTTTTTGGGAGTGAAGGTCAGGGCCTTAAGTCACGGCACAGAGTTGGATTTACTCTGGAATCTGGCCCTCCTGAGGAATTAATGGTTTCTGGATGTGGTGAACAATAGATCTGTTGGAATTTAATAATTTACAGGAATAAATTAATTATCCCATCACTCCTTTAAAATTTATCAGTGGATTCCCATCCTGAGGAAATCATTTTCCAACCTCTTTTTCTCTTGGAGTGAAATACTTTGTTCTTCTCACAGATCATCTCATCCCTGAAGAGATTTCTTCCTGCAGGCTGAGAACCCTGGAATAATTTGGGAATTCTCATTCCTTTGCTTGACTCTGGTTATCCCGGGATCTGAGCCTGCTGTAAGCAATCCCGGAAAATTTAAGAGGAATCCCTGAGCCCTCGGTATTTCCCAGTGTCAGACAAGGATTAACCAGGCTCCTCATGGAGACTCTTGGGAGTGGGGGCTGTGCTGGTGGAGCTGTGGAAGAATCCGTGCCTGTGGTCGTTCCAAATCCTGGAATTTGGCTGGAATTGGTGGCTGGTCCCATCTGCAGAGCCAGGCTTGTTTTGGGAAGTGAGCGCTCCCAAAATCTTAGGTCCGACTGGTGCCTCCGGTTTTCCTGGCTGTGAGAGATGGGCCTGGATTTCCTTAAGTTTTCCTTGGGCAGGATTTCCTTGTGTTCCTGAATATCCTTTGTTTCCCTGGGTATCCTTTGTTTCCCTGGGTATCCTTGTTTCCCTGGATATATTTCTTTCCATGGATGTCTTTGTTTCCCTGGGTATCCTTGTTTCTCTAGATATCCTTGTTTTCCTGGATCTATTTACTTCTGTGGCTATCCTTGTTTCCCTAGGGATCTTTGTTTTCCCAGATATCCTTATTTCTCTGGAATATGGCTGGCTGCTCTTTGAGGGTGAGATCTGAGGCGTGTGAGGATGGAGAAGCAGAAAAATGATGGGAATGATCGCAGGCTTTGCTCTGGTGTTTGGGATGGGCTGGGGAAAAGCCTCTGAGGGAGAAGATGGATTGGGAATAACTTCACGCTCTCCTGGGATGAAGGTGCTGGGAATGCAATCCTGGATTTCCATATTGAGTGTCCTCAAACTGGGCTTCTCCCACGTTTGCAAGATCCTTGCTGTCCTGGTGCTCTCAGGCACGTGGTGGAAGTTTTGGGATTGTCCTGTGCAGGGCCAGGAGTTGGACTTGGATGATCATCATGGATCATCCCGTCCCACTCAGGAATCTTCCCAAACTCCGTGGTTTGTGTTAGCACAGTTGATCCGTGTGTTTGGAGGCGCCCAGGACCATCCTGCAGAGGAGAGCTCAGGCACAAGTCCTGGAGCAGCGAGCGTGGGATGCCAGGGGGTTCTGGCAGCGGAGGGGAAGGAGCTTTCCATGGGTTTGGGAGTGTTGCTGGAGCGTTTGTGTTTGGATTCGAAGGGAAAGGAGGGAGTTGACAGCATCTGACCCTTGGCTGGCATCCTGCTCCCAACCTTTCCCTTGCTCCCGCCCGCCCCTGCCTCAGGGAAACGCTTACGCCACGGCTCAGCTATTTGGGATCCCTCTCCCGGCTAATTTATGAGATAAGGGCTCGGGGAAGAATGTACAGCGGGAAAGATGTGCGGAGCGGGGCCGGCGGGGGCTGGGGAGCGGGAATTCGGGAAAGGAGCAGAGAAAGGAGAGCGAGCGCTGGAAGTTTGGCGGGTTTGGGGTCGAGGTGGAGCTGGGAAAGACAAGAGTTGGGTCAGCAGAAGAGGAAGATTTCCATGAGGATTATCCAGCAGCTCCACAGGTTTTCATGGAGCACAAGTGGCTGGAGCACTGGGAATGTTGTCTGTGGAGCAGGGGTTGTGGGGCTGTGTGTGCACAGGAATCTCTGAGCTCGGGGCGAGCGGGGGTGGATGGTTTTGCCTATGGGAATATTTGGAGATGTATGCTCATGGAATCCTGGAATGGTCTGGGGGAGAAGGGACCTTAAGGATCATCCAGTCCCACATGGGCAGGGACACCTTCTACTAGCCCAACTTGCTCCAAGCCCTGTCCAACCTGGCCTTGGGCACTTCCAGGGATGGGGCAGCTACAGCTGCTCTGGGAAATCCATTCCAGGGCCTCACCACCCTCACAGGGAAGGATTTCTTCCCAGTATCCTGCCTAAACCCGCCCTCTGTCATCCACAACTTCTCTGGACAACCTGTTCCCATGTTCCTGGTGCTGGTAACACTCCTGGTGATTTTGATTATGGAGCACTTGGCGCCTGTGAGGAGGAAGTGTCGCTCTGCAGGAAGAGGTCTGGAGCATTTCCCTGTTTTCCTTGGATGAAGGAATATAAAATGCTGGAGCTGAGGCCGTGAGGTGACGCCAGGACAGCTGGGATTGCCCCTTGTCCACCGTGCTGTGCCATAAGGGGGATTTGGTGGTGGTGGGAATGACTGGAGAAGGAATTTGCTGGTCAGACTACTGCTAGTGTAAACCAGTGTATCCACGAGAATCCCAAGTCTTCCTGTTGCTTTGGGATGTCTTGAGGCCAGAAACTGGGAGCAGAATGGGCAGGAGGACAGCAGAGCCTGGGGGGGCTGGGTCTATCCTGGTGTCCCGTGTTTTAGGTTCCTGGGCTTGACATAGAAATGCAACTACATGGATCAGGACATCACTTTTCTTGGAATGCCTTCAAAAAATGGCTGTTTTGGGGCTTCCTGCTCAGTCTTCACCCTCTGCCTGCCCCCAAATCCATCTCCAAGCCCTGATGCTGGAGAGAGCCTTTCCCACGCGGAGCTGCCGTGGCAAGGGGAGAACACCTTGGAAAAGCCCAGCGTGACGCCTGCTGGGGGGCTCCCGGCCGCGGGAGGAGCAGCTCGGGGACGCGGTGGCGGCGCAGGTGACAGTCGCTGCGGGGCCTGGCTGGTGCCGTGGGAAGGTAAGAGGCTTTGCCCGGAGTTCTTTGGGAGCCGGGAGTCAGCCCGTGCCGGAGTGGGCCCGGGGAAGCTGGTACAGCACAAACACATGACCATCCCTGCGGGTAATCCCCTCGCGGTCCCAAATCCCAGCGCGGAGCAGCGGCCGCCCGGCCGCCTCCCCGGCCCTCCCACTCTTCCCGGAGGGAATAGAAAAACCAGCAGGCAGCGGCAGCCCCGGGAGCTGGAGGAGCTGAGCTCAGGGAATAATGACACAGGGAGAGAGCAGGGATACGGCGGGAGCTTGACATCGGCTCTCACCATGCTCAGGATGCGCTGGATCCGAGCAGGTAACGGCATGGACCCCCCAGCCCTTCCGTGGCTTGCCTTGCTTTCCCCTCTGCCTCTCCATCTCTCTTCCCAGTGGGATTGTTCCCTGGTTCTCCTCTCTCTTCCCTCTGTTGGAAGCTTCCCTGCCCACCTGGCTTGGTCAGGTGCCATGAGGATGCTGCTGAGTCCAGCTCCATCCCAGGGCCTGAGCAGAGCAAGGAAGAGACAAAAACATTCCCTTGAGCTCATCACCACACCCAGGTGGCATTCCTGGACACTGGGGGCAAGCTGCCATGTCCATCCCAGCAGGAGATTCCTGGAGTCTTCAACCAAAGGATTCATCCTCGCCCGCTCCTCAGGGAAAGGCTGGTGCCAAACGCTGCTGCTTCTGGCATGGTCTTGTGATGGTTGTGCTGGCGCTTCTCCCTCCAATTTCCCCAAAACTCCTTTATCCTGGATCCCACAACTCCTTTATCCTGGGAAAAGAGCAGGAGACATCCAGGTGAAGTAAGGCCAGAGAGCTGTTCATGGGAGGGTGGATCCCTAAAGTCCGATAAAGGGCGGGTTGGAATTTGGAAAGGTGATGTCAGCACAAGGCTCCGTGAGGAGGAACTTTGCCTGGATAACGTCCTGGATAATGCCCCTTCCATAGTTTGGTGCCCTGGGAGCAATGCCTGGACGCAGACAGGGAGAAGCTTCAGGAAGAGGTGGCAGTCAGGGCGGGTTCGAGGGAGTCATGCTGGAGGTGTGCCCAGGATGGAAACGGTGACACAGAGATCCGGCTGGGCCCGTGCGTGGGATGGGGCGTGGAAGGGCTCCTGCATGCAGGGATATGGGAAATGAGTCTTGGTCAAGGAGTAGCCTTGGGATGCTGGATGGGCAGGTTTCCCTCCGCTCCCTCACCCTTCTCAGCGAGGGCCCTTCCAGGACAGAGTCATCCCAGCTGCCAGAAAGAGGGAATTAAATGGCTCCTGGGCATGGTTATTTCAAAGAAGAGAGATGGGATCCTGCTCTGCTTTCCCTCTCCTGGTTAGGGGCCTCATGGATTCCTCCTGGTGGGAACGGCTGGAGTGATCTGGTGGTGAGGGTGGTGGAACAGCTTGCCCAGAGAAGCTGTTTGTCCCTGGAAGTATCCAAGGCCAGGTTGGACGGGGCTTGGAGCAGCCTGGGGTAGTGGAAGGTGTCCCTGCCGATGGCAGGGGGTGGATGATCCTTACAGTTGCTTCCACCCCAAGCCATTCCAGAACTCCATGATGTGGAGCTGGGAGCTGTGCTAGGAAGGTGCAAGTGAACCCTCAGCGCTTCCCAGCCCATGCCTTGGCATCCCTCCCCTGTATCCCAGCCTGGGGATGGCGTTGTTCCGGCACAGCTTGGCCGCCCTTGCCGGGGAACCCTCCTGCCTCTTCCCAGTGGTGTCGCTGATTGGACTTTGCACTCTCCGATAAGAATCCCGGGACACTGAATGTGCCTGAGGAATGATTAACCAGCGTGTGCCGTGCCAGAGGACAAGGGAGCAGCTGTGGCTGGAGACACAGACAGGAACGGCCTCGTGGCTTTTGGGGCCGAGCCGGCGCTTTCCGGGTGCCCATCCCATGCTCCAGCATCATTCAGGAGAGACAACCCTCAGCATGGGGCATTCCAGAGGGATACCAGGACTAGGGATGGACAGACAGGGATGAGACAGTGGCAGAGAGCAGGGGAGGTGTCCTGCTGCTGTGGAGGGAAAATGGGAGCTCAGAAGTGCAGGGTGGATTGATCCCTGGAAGTGTCCAAGGCCAAGTTGGACAGGGTTTGGAGCAAGCTGGGCTAGTGGAAGGTGTCCCTGCCCATGGCAGGGAATGGAGCTTGGATGAGCTTTAAGATCCCTCCCAACCCAAACTACTCCAAGATTCCATGATTGGACATCACTCTTGGCTATCCGATGGCTCCCACTTAAATTTTCATGGATATATCCTTTTATTCCACCCGAACTGGCATGCTTGGCATGCCCCTGCTTATCCAGCACACCTTCCTTCTCCCCATTCTTCCTGCACAGAAGGACGTGGAATCATGGAATGCTTTAGGTTGGAAGGAACATTAAAGATCATCCAGTTCCACCCCCATCCATGGCATCTTCTCCCTGATCCGGTGGTGGTGGATGATGTGGCAGCCCAGGATCCCGCACTCCTACCAGCTTCCAGCGGCACCTGGAGCGCGTTCAAGGCATGTTTGGAGGAAAGGCCTCCTTCCCGAGGGAAAATGTAACGTGACACTCAGCGTCCACCACTTATCTCACTGAACTTTGGCTGCTTTGGGGCAGTTACTCCAAACAGGGAGAGGGAAATGTGGGAAGAGTGGCCAGGCCTGGCTGCTAACGGAGCAGGCGGAATTGTTGTGGAATGAGAGCGAACACTTGTGGATTTCCCTGGGTTTTGGGGTGGTGGGGAGGAGAACTGGTTGGAAAAGCCAAGGCTGGAGTTCTAAACAGCCTCGGTGTGCTCGGATCCAGCCTGGGTGTGAGTACCAGACATTAACCCCAGGGTGGGGTTGTTTGGATTTTCCGGTTTTTTTCCATAGAGTCTTTGGTATCACCCCAACTTTGCTATGGAGTGGCAAGTTGTTCTGGTTTTCCTACCCAAGCAGTTTGGTGGGGAGGAGACAGTGCAGAGGGCATGGGATGGGCATGGAACAGGATTTGTGGAAGACTCAGGTGGGATTTCCAGAGAACTGGAGGTTTCTTCCATTGATTTACAGAATTCTGGAATGGTTTGGGTTGGAAGGGACCTTAAATCCTGTGTTGTTCCATGGGCAGGGGCACCTTCCACTATCCCAGGTTGCTCCAAGCCCCATCCAACCTGGCCTTGGACACTTCCAGGGATTGGGACATCCACATCATTTATGACTTTTAATCCCAAGTGCCGATTGCTCGAAATCCAGATAAACAGGGAAGCAAGCATCTTATCAGCCTGCTGGATCTTGGCTAATCTCCTGTGTTATGACAAGCCAGGGTTTATGGTCATTGATACATGGAAGCACTAAAAAGGGCGCTTTGACTTCACTGGGAATAAAACACCTGCTTAAGTAAAGGAAAACGTGGAAAACGGAGCCTTGTAAGAGCTATCAAACCATTTTGCAGTTGGCTGCTTGCTGATAATGCGGTCAATGCTCCTCTCCTGAACAGAAATGGGGTTTTCCCGGATGAGATCCCATCCATCCCAAAATCCGAGGAGGTCTGGGCAGGGGGGAATCCTACCTGTCCGTGTCCCCTCTGTCCTGTCTTGTTCTAATGCAGTTTTTGGAAAGGGGTGTTGGAATGGAGAGCTGGATGTGTAGTGAAGGCCAAGCTCGGATTGGACGGGGCTTGGAGCAGCCTGGACTAGTGGGAGGTGTCCCTGCCCATGGAGAAGGTGGGACTGGATGATCCTTAAGGTCCCTTCCAAGCCAACCCATGCCGGGTGGTAAATGATGTTCCACAACTCGACCTCACGGTGTTGAGGAGCCAAAAGGATACAGGGAAACAGCCCTGTGAGGACCGGCAGGCTGGGAACAGCTTTCCCAGCCTGGGATGAGGAGCTTGGCTGCTGGAAGTTGTGCCGGTGTTCTCAGGAAGAGGACCTGGACAAACTCAACCCAGTCCAACGGGATGGGCTGTGGAATGTCAAGGTAGGGACCTTTCCTACTACCTGGTTTTTAAGCACACGGAGTGTGGCTCTGGACATCCAAGGGGCGTCTGTGGATGCAACAGGCCAGGAGTGATCACCGAGAGGGATTTTTACAGGATTTCCAACCTGTAAAAAGTTGGATTTAAGTTGGAAAACCCTGCAGGATGATGGAGTCCAACCATTCCCCATTCTCATGTCGTTAAGGTGTTTTTCCCCCATTGCCGGTTGTGTTGCAGCAGGGATGAACTCCCAAGGTTTTTTCCCACTGCCACAGAGTTTATCCATGAGATTGAGGTTACCATCCCTGTTTTGCCAGGAGAAAAAGGCTTTGCCACCTCTTCCTTTCTTGTATCCATATAATCCCTTGAACAGGCGATTGAACAGAAACAAGAGGCCGGGAATCTTGGGAATTTCTTTCACCCCACGTGGGCAGAGATCATGGAATCATTTAGGTTGGAAAAGCCTTCAGTGATCAAGCCCAACCATTCCTCCAGCACTACCAAGACCACCACTATCCCCAAGTGCCACATCCACACGGATTTTAAATCCCTCCAGGGATGGGGACTCCACCACTGGAACCTGTTCCAGCGCTTTACAGCCCTTTCCATGAAAGAATTTTCCCTAATATCCAGCCTAAACCTCTACTGCTACAATTTGAGGCCATTTCCTTTTGTCCTGTTCCGTGTTTCTTGGGAGCAGAGCCTGACCCCCACCTGGTTCCTGTCAGGGAGTTGTGGAGAGCAAGAAGGTCTCCCTGGAATGTTTTTGGCCCAGGTCCCTTCCTGAGGGTCTCTGCTAGGAAAATCCTTGTGCCTGGTATTTAATTTGGAGACAACTCATTCCTGCCTTCCCAAGCGACCTCCTTGTCCTCTCCTCCCCATGCCACATCCTCGAGCAGCGTGCCAGGCACCTTCCCTCTGGATTTGGGCCTCTCCAGCCAGCCCAGCGCTTTGAAGTGATCCCGGGAGCACCCAGGGAGCACGCGGGATGGACGGGATCCAAGCAGCGCGTTTGGTATCTCGGCTGTATTGTCTGGGAAGTGTTTGCTAAATCCCTGGAGCAGGAAATATGTTCCAAGACGGCTCAGAGTTGGTCAGAAAAGTCAAACAAGGTTTTTTTTCAAAAAGGAGAAACCTCAGTTCGCTGTGAAAAGTGGATGTGGGAAGAGCCGGCATGGAAGTAATCCCTAGGGAATTTTGGGGTTTCAATAATGAGTTCAATTGCGTAAAATCCCAGAATGGTTTGGGTTGAAAGGGGGACCTTAAGGACCATCCAATTCCACCCCCTGCCATGGGATCATGGAGGCAGAAATGACAGCCCTGGACCTGTCCCACTTCTCTTGGTCGTGTTAGATCCTGGGAAAAGTGGGATCCTCCTTAGGAGCTTTGTGCCACATGGCTTTGTGATTTTCTTGGGAGACAATTCCGGAGCAAACGTCCCAGCTCTGTGAGCAGCAGGAAAACCCTGGTGATCCAGTGCTCCTCCTCGTGAAAGATCCGTGGTGGTTGCACAAAACTTGGGATGGCCCTTCCCAAGCCCTGGAAAAAGTCCCATCTAGATAAATGGCTCTGCTTTTTCCTCCCAGTCTCCTCTGGAGGTTGTCCAGCCTGGACAGACCTTGGTGCCTCCCAGTTGGAAGGGAGGGAATGATGTGCCCGATCTGGACGCGGTGTTCCCGGCGATGCTTGGCTGCCTCTGCTCCTGGATCCTGGTGCTGTTCCATTCTTGATCTCCCTCCCTAAGGATTGTTTCGTGCTGGGGGGGAGCCTCCAGGAGAGGCAGCACCGCCCTAAATCCTGAGTTATCCTGAGTTCCCCGTGTGTGTGGTGTGGATGTCTTAGAATTGGGCTGATCGTGGCTCATCCTGGATCTCCAAATTCCCTAAGAGCTTTTCCACAGGGTTGCCCTGCAGCGAGGTCAGTGTCCAGGGATGCATCCCTGAGTTCTTTCCTTGGAAGTAGCAGAGCAGCAGGAACACAACTCTGCCATCTACTTTGTCAGCTCCTTGTGCTTCCCTGAGTGTTCCCTCTCCCGGTCACTGCCGAGCATGGGAAAGTTCTGGGCAGCTGGATCAAGTCTCTGCTTGGTGCTGGTATGTAGCTGCTAATTAACATTATTAATTTTTTATCCGTTCTGGGGGTAATTCACTCTGAGGGAATGGTGTGGGATATGGACATGGACCTTCACCACCATGGCAGCGTCCAGGAGCTCATCCACGTCGTGTTATCCTATGGAAAATGTCCCTCCTGTCCCCCCAAAGTTGCAATCTGGATGAAACAAGGTCAGGTGAGGCATCTCAGCAGAAGGGATCCTCAGGAGCTTTTCCCCATCCCTGTTGTCCCCAGGGATGAGGCCCCGGCCTTGTGCAGCGCGAGCCGCCAGATGAAGTGGCCTCCTCCGGTCCTGTTGTCCCTGCTCCAACACCCTCATCCCGGGAAGGGAGATAAAGGCGTTGTCTCCAAACAAACAGGGCAATGTGCCCCCCTGGGCAGGCACCTTGGAGCCTCCCAAATGGAGCCGCTGTTCCTGCCCTCGGAGAGCATGAATGGACAAGCGCGGCATTGACGGCCGCGGGGACAGGGACAAACGCGCCTCTGTGTCCCCTCTCACACCTTCCCCTCCTCCTCCGCGGCCCCCGTTCTCCCAGGACAATGGCTCCATCCATGCCAAGGTTCACAGCTGGCAAGGGTGGGGGAAAGGCCAGGACAAGGGTGGGGAGCTGCCAGGAGAAAGGGATGCAGGAGGGAGAACGGCTCTGGTGAGGGGAGATGGGAGATGGGGAAATTCCAGGAGGGTTGGAGGAGAGAAGGTGCTCAGAAGGAGGGCTCAGGGAAGTTTGGGAGGGAGGAGCATCCTTTCTGCCTCCTTTTCCTGCAGAGCTTCCCAAGGAACATGCCCATGGCATGCCATGGCACAGCAGGAAAATTTCCTCTGGCTTCTCACGCTTCCTGTGCCTTGGGATGCCTCCCACCTACACTCTGTCCTCTTGGGAATGGGAATGGAGAGAAGGTGTTATCTCCTTATCCCTGAGCTTGGGGTGTTTCCCAGGGCCTTGTCCACCTCATCCAAAGGTGCTTTTGCCAAATGTGTTAATCTGTGGATGTAAGCTAAGGAATTGTGGGATCATGTAGGAGCAGAGGGAGCTTTCCAGGGAACAGGGGGATGCTGCTCCCTCTGGACACTGGGTGTTCAGGGAATCCTGGAATGGTTTGGCTTGGAAAGCACCTTAAAGATCATCCAGTTCCAACCCTGGAACTTCCCACCAGGCCAGTCCATTATTCCGAGTGTTTTGCCTCTGGAGCTGGCTCACTGTTATCCGGGTTGATGCTCCACAGTCTCCCTGGACACCCTGTAATGCTCTTTATTCCCTGAGTCTGGGGGTTTGGCTAAATCCCACTGGCCTGGATCCCTATCCCTGATCCCTACTTTTCCTGCATCCTGCCCTGCCTGCCATGGGATCGTTTCTCTAGGAATGCAGAGGGGTTGGATGTGGGAGCAGGGATGTTGGCTGGGAGCTCACCAAGAACTCCCAGGAAGGAGAGGGTCAGGTGCAGGTGGGCTGGGAACAATCCTGGCCCCTCCGTGGAGAAGGTTTGGTGGGATGTGTCTGTTCCAAGCCCATATCCATTGCTCTGTTCATCAATTCATTTTAATTCCATGGCACCCAAATTCTCACGAATCCCCAAATCCTTAGCCCTCAGTTTGGTGTTTTCCTTGGGATCTTATCCCACGGATCCCAGAGCTCATCCTTGGCTGTGTTTTTGGCATGGAATTCGGTGGAATGTGGACCTTGGGTTTTCTGCTCCAGCACAAAACAGGGGATGCAGGAGTTGCCCCATTGCTTTGGAGGGACAGGGCTGTCCTTGGGGATGGGCTGGCAAGGGAATGTCCCCAGGATGGGACACAGGGGGTGGCTGAACCTCAGCATTGCCTGGGGCAGTCCCACCTTTTGTGATGGGAAGGGACACAGGCGGGGTTGGGATGTGCAGGGAGGAAAGGTGTCCTAATCCAAAGGAAACTGCTCAAGGATGACATTCCTGGGGGGTGGGGCAAAGGATGACAGTAATGGGGTGAGGAGGGGCTGTGGTTCAGGGAAAAGGCCTGGGATCCCTTGGAAATGCCTTGGACAGCCAGGACTTCACTCCCGGGTGGTCTTTGGGGAGCTGTGGGAGCGCTGGCTCCGTGTCCCACTCAGGTTACAGGAGCCCCTTTTGGGGGCTGGTTATCATCCCAGTCAGGTAATAAAGAGCATTAATTAATCAGGAATGCTGGGCCGGGATTCAGGGGGAGCCAGGGGCTCCTCCAGGGTCACTGGAGGGGATGGGAGCAGCCCAGGGTTGGGCACGTGGGGCAGTAGGGACATCATCCTGCTGTTCCTTATGGAAGCAGCTGTGTCCAGCTGTGCGGCCCAAGTCTCTGGGTTTTCCGTGGAGGCAGGCATGGGAGGGACGCTATTCCCAGCTGGAGAGGCTTCTCCCTGCGTGGCAGAGCCGTCCAGGATGGGAAGAAGCTCCGAAGCCGAGCGCTGGCCCCGCGGCTCCCCGGGCTTAGGCGGTGTTTGGTTTGTTTGCCACGGCCCAGATTCCTGGTGCTCGCGGCGAGGCCGGCAGCCAATCCCCCCGGGCCGAAGGATAAACACGGCAGGAGGGAGAAGGGGGTGAGGAGCGGCGCGGGGCCCCGGGAATGTGCCGATGCTGCAGCCTGGCTTGGGGATTGCACAACCAAGTCCTGCTGCATGGACACAGGGATGAGCCCAGGGATGTGCCGCAGCTCTCCGCCTCGGCGGGCACTGGGACTGCTGCGGCATCCCAGGTGATTCCTGGTGGAGCTTCGTGCTGTGCATCCTGCTCATCCATGTATCCCACTGGAGGACCACTAGGAGAAGGGACCACATGGAACCGGCAGCTCCTGGGGTCTCCTGATCCTATTCCACCCTACACCAGTTTGGATATTTTATCACCTCCCGGGCTGTTCCATGCCTCAGTTTTCCCTGAAAATTCTCCGGTACGTGGCTCCAATGGCACTGGGAAGCTCTGGGCTTGGCACAGCCTCTTCTCCTCCTCCTACTCCTCCTCCCCCCCCGGTGTCCCCCCACCCTTGGCTGATGTTCCCCAGCCCCTGCGGAGCGCTGACCTCGTCGTCATCTCCAGCTTCCCACATCTGGTTCGTGTTAGCGCATCCCGGGATGAAGTTCTCCAGCTCTCTCCCTTCCTCCCACCCCCAGGTGACCCAGGCCAGGATTAGGGGTGATTTGAAGACAGGCAACAGAGTAGGAATTGAAGAGGGAGGGGGGACTGTTATAAATAGAAATTCCATAAACTTCTCAGCCTATCACTCCAGGAGAATTCCGGGTTAAATCCCTCAGACCTGTAAATATGACAATTCACGGAGGCCAGGCTCCGTTAACTCTTTCCAAGCCCTATGGCCCTGTGCCCACCTCTGGGAGCACCCAAAACCGGGACAAGGAGCCGGGAAGGTGCCAGCAGGAGGGACAAGCCAGTGGGAGCAGGGAGGAGGCGGCGGGGCGGGAAGCACCTCCGCTGGGACGTGTTTGGAGGTTTGGGGAAGGCAGAGAAAACCAGTCCAAACATTGGGATTCCTGACATTCTCACATGTCCGGGGGCCTCAGCCTGCCCGGCTCTGCTCACGAGGAGGGTGCTGAGGGTTTAACTTCTTGTTCTTCAGGCAGAGGTTGGGGTTTTTTTGGGATCGCCACAGCTCTTTTCCCAGGGAAGGGTTGGAAAGTGGAGCGGTGACATGGTGGGAGAGCAGGGTGACAACGCCAGGGACAGGAGGAGGACGGGACGCAGGGACCTGGCAGATTTGGGATGGATGAGCTCAGAGCTTCCCTGGGCTCCTTCATCTCTCCTTGGCCAGGATGAGATGCAGGAGCCTGTCCCGTGCGGAACCATGTGGGTGTTGAGCTTCCCTCTTTGGTGGCTTCCCGCTAATCCCCACTTGGGAGGGGGAGGGAATGCCGGTGCCGTTGGGATCTCGTGACTATGGAGCAGTATTAGCTTCTAATTAATCACCTAAGCTGGCTTTGGTAAGAGCCCGGCTGCATGGAAGCTCCGGGCGGTGGGACATTCTTTGTCCCTGCCCTGATATCCCTGGATTTGTGCAGATCCCACTGTCCTGGAGCAGAGGAAGGTCCTTTATTTCTGGTGGGCAGCCACATCTCCCCTCCGGCCCCGACGCACCTCTCACGTCACCGCGCTTATCTCGCCCTCCTCAAGGTGACTTCAAGGAAGCAAAGGAATCCTGGAATGGTTTGGGTTGGAAGGACCTTAAACCTCATCCAGTTCCACCCTCTTGCCATGGGCAGGGGCACCTTCCACTAGCCCAGCTTGCTCCAAGCCCTGTCCAACCTGGCCTGGAACACTTCCAGGGATGGGGCAGCCACAGCTTCTCTGGGCACCCTGTGCCACAGCCTCAGCACCCTCAGAAAATAGGGCAGCGCAGCATCCCGCTGTCTACAGAGGGCTTCTCATCCTTTCTGGATGGCTCCTGGGCTCCTCTTCCACCACAGAGGAGCTCCTGGAGTTTGGAGGTCTGAGGGAAACCTGCTGGGGTCGGACTTTCCTTGGACAGGCTGAGTCACAAAAATTGGCCGAGCACCCTATTTGCTGCTTTGATCGTGGATCCCAACACCGAAACTTGGGATGAAGACAAGTTTCCTGATGGCCTCTGGGGCGAGTGTTTGCCAAAGGCATCCTGTGATTTATAGCCCAGGGTTTTTTTGGCCAAGAGGGAGGCAAAGGAGCAGGGGGAGGACTCCCACGCTCCTGGAGTGCTCATCCCTGGCAGGAGGTTTCGGGATGTTATGGGATCACAGTGGGGGCCTGAAGAGGTGCCCTGGGAGATGTGCTTGTGGTGAAGTGTTGGGAGCAGGCTATGGCAGAGATCCTTAGGGATGAGTGAGGGACACAGGGATGGCCACCAGTGAGCTCCCATAACTCTGAGGACAACAGGGTGGAGCTACCACATCCCAGGAATTTCAGGAGAGGATGTGGCTGTCACAGTGGAGGGACACTGGGGTTTGCAGCTCCATATTGGAGGTGCTGGCACAGCTGGAGATCCCGGAGGCTCCGCCTGCTCCGACCTCTCCTCACCTCAGTGCTCACCTGGAAGCAGCATCATGTGGCCCTGCTCCAGATGGATCCCGTATTCACATGGAAGAACATCCTCAGCCTGTCCCCCAAGTCCCCGGGCTCTGCCTCGGAGATGTCCCAAAAACGAGCGGTTACGCGGGATTTTCCCCGCCTCTAGCCAAGGTTTCTAAGGCAGAGATCCCTGTATCCACACACACCCTGTCCGCTTGGCAGAATTCCTAGCTGGATTTATTTCTGCCGATTTGCCTGTCTTGGTATGAAAGGGATTTGCAGAGGGAGAGCTGCAATTGGCCGGGGTGGGCTGGAGCCCCCCGGGCCGGCCTTTGCGGATCAGCGGGTGACCTTTCCCGGGAACGGGGGGATCTGGGGGGTCAGGGGCTTCTCCTGGGCTTTCACGTGGGGTCTTCCAGGATGGTCTTTCACCGACTTCCTTATCGGGGCCGGGGGAGTTGGATCTTCTCTTCCACTTTCTTGGCAGCGCCTTTGGCACCGCGAGCTGGCTCTGGTCCTGGTGGGCTCCGGACTCCCACTTGGGAGAGACAGATAAAGGAAGGATTTTCTGTCAACAAAACCCTGCCCAGCTTCCCTGGAACAGGGCAGGGAGGGAAGGAGGAGCCCTCTGGAGAAAGGACAGGGAAATCCACCTCCTGCCCATGGAGCAGAGGAGAGGGAGGAAGGTCGGGAGCTGATCCAGAGCTGCAGTGGAGAAATTCCAGTGTGTTCTGCAAAGGGAATCGTAGAATGTCCTGAGTTGGAAGGGATCCCGAAGGATCTGGTCCCCGCCATGTGTCTGTGTCCCTGCCCTGGCTTGTCCCACGCGCCCCATCTCCCGGGATGAGGCTTTGCACTGGGAGGCAGTGGGTATGGACAGCTGGCGGTCCCGAAGGATCTGCTGATCCAGTGAGTGTCATCCCTGCCCAGGGCAGGGGGTTGGAATGAGGTGATCTTTAAGGTCCCTTCCAACCCATTCCATGACTCCATGATTCTCAGATCAGCTCCTTGACTCTGCAAGGGTTTCGTGGTGTTTCCAAGGCCCTTTCCTGTCCTTCTCCCGGCTCATGCTTCCACCTGCTCTCCCCTTCAGGCCACGACATTAATGGAGCTCTGGAACCATCCAACATCGACACCAGCATCCTGGAAGAGTATATCAGCAAGGAAGACTCTCCGGAGATGTAAGTGCTTCCCTTGCTCCACAGCAGGAGCAGTGTTCCCTGTGCTTTTCCTTGGAGAGATCCCAGAATCTTGGAATGGTTTGGGTGGGAAGGAGCCTTAAAGCTCATCCAGTTCCACCCCTGCCATGGGCAGGACACTGTCCACTATCGCAGGTTGCTCCAAGCCTCATCCAGCCTGGCCTGGAACACTTCCGGGGTGGGATAGATGGAGGTTCTCTGGGGAAACCTGTTGAGCAATTTCCAGCTCTGAAATTTGAGGAGTTGCTTAGAAATCACCTCTGTCCCTCCAGAGTCCTCCTGGATTGCTCTTTCCTCCTTTACCATCTCCAGCTCTTCCTGGCTTCCTACCCTTGAGTTTTCCCAGTCTCTTTTGTTTCCTCTCTTTATCCCCCTGAGGGCACCATAAACACTTTTCCTTAATCTGAGCAATGGGAACACAGGCCCCCGGAGCTCAGATTAAATCCCCAGGACTACACAAGGGTGGAGAAGGGAAGGATCTCCCTGCGTGTCCCAACTTTGGGAAAGAGGAGGGAGCAGACCTGGAGAGCACCAAGGGAATCTGGGAGCAGGGTGGGAGTGGGATCTTTGGCATAGCTGGTCTGTAAAGCATGGTGAGCAGATCCTGCTGGCTTCACATTCCTTGAGGTTGCTGTCCTGGGCACTTTAAAGCTTCCCAGGTGGATTTTGGACTCTTCCATCAGTCCCACTGACCTGTTCCCTGACGTTGTCCCATTTCTCCCTCAGCTGCTTCCCTGAGATCCCTGCTCCCGCCAGCTACGCACACCCCCAGCCCTCGAGCTCCGCCGGCATCCCCGCGCCTCCCGCCAGCTCCGTCAGCAGCGTGAGCAATCCCTCTCCCAGCGCTCCCCTCCACCTCCCTCCCGCCGGCAGCCAGCTCCCCATCCGGCATGGTCCTCTCCTGGCCAATCCCTGCGGAGCCGCCTACGGAGCTCACCTCAACTGCAACAACAACAATGGGATGGTGGTGCCCAAGGGCTTCCTGGGTGGCCACTGCCTGAACAACGTGGTCCCTCCAATCAAATCCGAGCCCAAGGCCTCCTATGCACCTGGGTAAGTGGGAATGGGATGGTGGGATGGGGGTGGGTGCTGGGATGGAGGCTCCTCCAGGCTGGTGGCATCTGGAGGGTCCCACGGAGCCGTGACCATTGGCAGCGTCTCTCGGCGGTAAGTCCTTGCTTTTGGACAAGTGGAGCTCCTGAAGCCTCCCAAAAGGTTTTTTGGGAATATCTCCCACACCATCGTAGAGTTCCGGATACCTGTGCTGGACATCTCCGGGTGGGAGAACATTTTGGAGCATTTTTTAAGGAGGAAGAGACACAGAATAAACTGGAACAAGACAAAAGTCAGTCTCCAGGACGGAATTCAGTCTCCGGGACGTTCCCATGAGTATCCCAAAGGATAGTTCACTGCACTGGACATGGAGATGTTCTTCTCCTGGCCTGATGCTGTAGATGCTCTGCTGTAGAGAAGGAAAAGATGGATCTGAGCCGGATGCGTCCTTTTCAACAAGCTCTGGGGAAGAGAAGGGGCAGGTTTTAGGATTGCTGATGGATCCAGTTGGAGAGTTATTCCCGAGAGGAGAAAGGATGTGGCTCCTGCTCTCTGGGCTGCAAGGAGGGGAATAGTCACATCCCAAGGTGCTGTGCTGTGCTCCAGCTGGGATCTTCAGCTGGTGGTGGCCCTGGACAGCCTTCTCCCATGGGATTATGGATGTAAGGACAGTGGGGCCAGGATGGCTCCAGGACTGGCTCTTCTTCCTCTGCTTTGTGCCCTCTAGCGTTGCCAGCAAGCACAACGTGGGGATTCCCAAATTTGGGAACACTCAGCCGATGAGTTCCACCCTTTGGATGAACTTGGAAAGGCCTCCCAGGAAGATAAAAACCCAAATCTGCCTTTACTTTATTCCCCGACCAGGGGGTTTTCCCTTGCAGTGATCCCAGAAGGATACCTGGAGCTTAGAGAGGGAATCTAAAGCCTGAAGTGATGCCTTGTCATGTCTGTGCACCTGGAATTCTGCAGGATGCCATGAGTAAGGATCATGCTTTGCTGTCAGAGGTGGAGACCTTGTTTGGATGGAGCTGAACTGGATCAGCTCTGATGGCAGCATTCCCTCAGCATCCCAGAATGACTCTTCCCCCTGTGCTAGGCTTTTCCCAGTGGAGGATCATGGAATGTCCTGGAAGGGGCACACAAGGATAATGGAGCCCAATTCCTGGCCCAAGGATCCCACCATGTGCACAGGGACATCGTGGTGGATGCCAACAAACCCTTGCCTTGGACTGGGCACATCCATGCTACCTCCCTGTGGGAATTCTGCAGTGTCCGCCTTTTCCAGCCTCCAGGATTCCCTGAATTGGGCTGTTCCCTGTTGTTACTGGCCCAAACGTGGCTTGCCGGTGCATAAATCCTGATAAATCCATAGGAAACACAGTAAGAGCTCAGATCCTGCATGGCAAGGAGCCTGGAAATAAGGCTGGGAAGAGATGCTCCAGCCAGGCATAGGAAGGGAATGATGGAAAGGTGCTCCAAGGGAAGGTGGAGGATGAGGGAAGTGTGGCGAGGGGTTTTTTGGGATCACTCTACCTCATCCCTCTCCAGCCACTGCTGTGTGCAACTTCCCATGGAGAATCCAGTTAATGGGCTTTGGGCTCCTCTGGTCCAGGAAGATTCTGTATCCTGGTTTCCAGCTGGAACTGTGGGTGTCGTCAGGAGCAGAGTTGGAGCAGTGTGTCCTCCTCAGTTTATTTGCTTTTCATCTGACTTTCATCCAAGAAGCACTGGGATTTGTCCGGGATTATTTCACATCAGTAAAGCTGATGGTGTAGGATGGGTGAATGGAGAATTCCCATGGAAAATGGGAATGTGCCATGGTCTCCCTGCCTGTCCCTGCTGTGCCACCACACAGGACCTGGTCCTGCCGCCCTGAGCCATGGATGTGCTGGAAAAGGCAGCTGGGAGCTCCCACGTTTTTTTTTGGATTGTGTTTCACAGTCAGGGCCAAATCCTGCTCCTGGTGACGTTGGAATAGATCCAGGGAGATACAGCAGGAGCTGTGATGGTGCTCAGGTTTGTACAGGCAAAATCCATCCCCTGGGCTTCCCAAGTCCCCCAGAGCCTCCCGTTTCGTAGGAGCATGGAATTGGTTGGGTGGGAAGGGACCGTAAAGCTCATCCAGTCCCAGCACTTGCCATGGGCAGGGACACCTTCCACTAGCCCAGGCTGCTCCAAGCCTTTTCCAGCCTGGCCTGGAACTGCTTCCTGGGATGGGGAGAGAGCTCCGTGCATTCCACTTGATCACTGACATTTCCCTGGGAAGCAGATAAGTTTTTGTTTGGCTTCTTTTCCCTGGAATTCTCACTGTCTGCTCGACAAAACGTCCCTATTCCCGAGCTCCAGTGGAAACAGTGACAGTGATGGCAATCCTGGCTGGACACACTCAGGGTGTCCAGGATCTGCTGCAGGCACACCTGGGATTCCTAGATGGATCCTGGAGGGTGCTTGGATCCAACTGGACCTCTTGGTCATGCTGGAAGCTGGATTAAAATGACTTTTCCTTCTCTTTTCCCATTGCTCCGCAGCACTTTGCCGGACTCTCCCCCGGATTCTGGATCGGAAGCCTACTCCCCTCAGCAGGTGAATGGTAAGTGCTTCAGAAAGGGAGAAGGGGAGAAGAAATCCTAATCCAAACCCCAAATCCAGCATCCACCCCCTCTTTATTCCGTGGAAGTGGTTGGCTCTGCAATCTTTATCAGCCGGGAGAAAACAGGCGGCTGCACTACGTGGGGAGATTATCAGTTAGTAAATATCCCTCGGCTTTCGCCCATTGTTCCACTCCCGGCTTTGGGAAAGGGGAGAGGGATCGGCACAGAAGGCGAGCTGGGAATCCGCAGACACGGAATCCGTGCTGGGAATCCGTGGGCGCAGGGAGATCGCGGCGGTGTGGCGGGCTGGGATGTGGAGCCTGCCATCCCCCTGGTCCTGCCCTCTGCCTCGGGAACACGGAGCGGGAGCGCGTCCCTGACATGGAGCCTGGCTCCGGGAAGCAGCCATGAACCCGCCGTTCTCCAGTAAGTTCCTTCCCAGCCTTTCCCTCCCTTCCAGCTGTTCCCCAGGATCTTCTGCTCAGGCTGAAATGGCACAGGGAGCTGGGACCCCCTCCAGGGTCGCTGCCGGGTACTCCTGGCTTCCCCCAGGAAAGCCACCGAGCGTTGTTTGGTCCCTCTGGTGACCTTCACTGTTCTTCCATGGAAAAACTCCTTGGGAAGGAAGGAGGGAGGGTTGTCCTGGTCTCCCTTCCCCCTCGGCAGCAGCACCCTCTTCCCCAGGCTCCAGCCCAGTCTCCACCGGGAACAGCGCCTGCTCCTTTTTTTTTCTTTTTTTTTTATGGAAGAGGTCAAGAGTTCTGTTTATCTTGCTAAAAAAAATCCCTGGAATTCCTCCTGGCCCTTCCTTAAATATAACAAAGAGGCCGGGTTGCTCACCATGGGGAGAACGGCTCTGGAGTGCTCGGAGCTCAGTTGGGAAGGAGAGGAGGCCCCAGAAGGCACCCACAAAGCTGGGATCGCATTCCTGGAGATGATTTTCCCTGGATTTGGGAACACCTTGGACAAGCACATCACTTGCCTGTCCTTGGCCGGGCTGTCCCTGAGGCAGCTCCCAAAGGAGGGCTGGCCCAGGATTGAGCCTGGAAGGAAGAATCCAGCTCTATGTGTGTGGAAAAGGCACTGAGAGGTCCCAGCAGGAAGCAGAAAACCTTGGAAGGGAGCAGGATGGGTGGCAGCAGCCCTGCCCCGGCAGCCTTCAGCAGGAGGATCCAGCGCAAGCACATTCCAGTTTTCCAAACCTTCCAACGGGAGGAGTTTTCCCACTCCTGTTCAAGCGCTTTGGCCTCGTTACTCAACCCCTGCCTGGGTGTTCTGAGGCCAAAGTCCATCCAGCTCAGCCTGGAAAGATCCAACAGACCCTTCCCTGCCGTCCCTCTCCATGTTCCCAGAGGCTGTGCCCGGCTTGGCCAGTCCTTGGCTGCATTTTCCATCCAGTTTTCCACATTAGGGGGTGAAGAAGCTTTGTCTGGCATTTAAAATAAAGTCACTGTCCCTTCCCACCCCATGGTTCCCTCACATGCCAGGAGTCAGTCCCTCGTTCCTGCCAGGATTGTGGTGTCCTGTGGGGACACCTGAAGGCACAGGTTGATGCAAACATCAGGGAAAGGCTGGAAAAACAGATGGGCTTTGTCCTGGGGAAGAAAATGGAGGCTGGAGAGGGACTTTGGACAAGGGCATGGAATGCTAGGACGAGGGGGAATGGCTTCCCACTGCCAGAGATCAGGGTTAGATGGGATATTGGGAAGGAATCCTTCCCTGTGAGAGTGGTGAGGCCCTGCAATGGATTTCCCAGAGAAGCTGTGGCTGCCCCATCCCTGGAAGTGTCCAAGGCCAGGCTGGACAAGGCTTGAAACAACCTGGGAGAGTGGAAGGTGTCCCTGCCCCTGGCAGGGGGTGGATCTGGAATGTTGAGGTGATGAGAAGCAGGGCAGGAAAGGACATGGATTTGCATGTCCCTCCACACCCCAAACATTTCTGTTGGTGCTGATGTAGTCAAATCCACCCTAATTATGGAATGGCTTTAGTATCCTGTTCCAAATGGAGGAGGAGAAAGGTGGGATCGCATTTGAATGTCCCTTTTCATTTATTTAAATTCAGGGATCAAAGTCTCCTCCTGGTTTCAGTTAAAATGTTTAAAGTGCCCCCTCAGAAATCCTCCCTGGAAGTGCTGGGGGTGTTCAGGTCATTCCACTGGCTCTTCTCTCTCATTGTCCCAGGGAATGATAGAATCCTGGAACGGTTTGGGTGGAAAAGGACCTTAAGGCTCATCCTGTTCCAACTCCCCTGCCATGGGCAGGGACACTTCCCCTAGCCCAGCTTGTTCCAAGCCTCGTCCAGCCTGGGGATCCAAGATAACTGGGCCAGTGCTGGACCTTGGACACTCCTAACTTTGGCTCTTTCTCCCTTTCCAGATCCTCACCTTCTCCGGACCATGACTCCCGAAAATATGTGTCACATGACTCCCCCTTCCCGCCTGGAGCACCCTCCTCCTCCGCCGCCTCCTCCTCCACCCCCTCACCTCCAGGGTCCCCCCCCGCCGCCCCCACCGCCCCCTCACCCTCTCCAGCCGCAGCACAATTCCCACTTTCCCGGCCTGCAGCGGGATATGTTCCTGAAGGCCGAGCCCCTGATGCCTCCATACAGCGTCGGGCCGGGAATGGCGCCCACCGAGCTCCACCATGCCCAGCAATCCCAGATGCTGCACCAGCTCCTCCAGCAGCACGGAGCAGAGTAAGGCCTGGGAGTGGTGGGGCTGAGGGAATGGAGGTGAGGGAATGGGAGCCGGAGGTGTGCGGAGTGCCCGAAGTGTGGGGTTGGGCGGTGGGAGCAAACAAAGGGAATCGTGGAAGGTGTCCCTGCCCATGGCAAGGGGCTGGAACTGGATGAGCTTTATGGGCTCTTCCAACCCAAACCATTCTGTGGAGTTGAAGATGTGGCTCAGCTCATGAGCGACCCAGCCTCGGTAGGGTGGGATAAGGTGGGACGGCGCTGTGGCAGTGCTGTGTTTTCCGTGTGGGTGAGATCCCGCTTGTCCTGGTTGTGGGCTGTGGGATTGTTGTCGCCTCCCGCCTCTCCGTTCCCCGCTGAGCCGTTGCCTTCCCGCAGCCTCCCGGTGCATCCCGCCAAGAAGCGGAAACACTCCGAGTCCCCGCCCAACACCCTCAACGCCCAGATGCTCAACGGGCTGATCAAGCAGGAGCCGGGAATGGGATCCGTGCCACTCAATCCCGACCGCGTCCAGACGCCCCCCTGGCACCAGCCGGGTGCGCTCTCACCAGGTACCCCCGTTATCCCCTGGAATTCCAACCCTGCTCCCACCGCGCCAGGGGCGTGGCAGGAGGGAGGATGGTTGTCAGAGGTTGCCAACCTGAGGGATTCATCCCAGTGTGAGTTCATCCTGGCCTGGACCTGGTGTTCTGGCAGTCAAGAGGGAAGCTTCAGGCAGTGCCAGTTGCTTCCTTGGGCTCCCACCCCTCTGGATACTCAGCCCAGTGATGAAAATTGGGACTTTGATCCATTTTAACCATTCCCCGCAGGCCTCATTCAGGATAACGACAGCCTGAACGGCTCCTACCTGGATCCCAACTTCCAGTCCATCAAGTGGCAGCCACACCAGCAGAACAAGTGGGCAACTCTGTATGATGCCAACTACAAGGAGCTGTGAGTAATTCCTCCGCCTCTGGAAAAAGTGGGAAAAGCCACTGGGGTTGGGAACATCCCACTCGCAATGTGGGATAAGGATCTCTCTGGGCTGGGCTCTGTGGTGGAGATAACGCTCCCCACTGCCCCCTTCCCACTGGGAATGTTACTCTTCCACACTTTCTGTGGATAATTAAGGAATAGCAGAAGGCATTTCAGCAGCTTTGGTGGCAATTCCGCAGCCACTCAGACCTTGCTCCGCCGTGGAGGGCTTTATTGGCAAATCCAGCCTTGTCCTGAGGAAAGTTGGGACCAGCAGCACTTTTTTCCCCTTCCTAGGCTTACCGGGATCCTGGATTTTCAATTCAGGATTGGGAATTCCTAGCGTGGGTGACTGGAGGTCATCCAGAGCCACTTCATCACAGCTTGAGCAGCGTGGAAAGGAGCTGGAGGAGGAGGAGTGGGGGTGGTTGGGGGGGCAGAGGGGGAAGGAAAGAGAGGGAAGGGGTTGAGGAAATCTAGGAAGTGGCAGAGAGGCCGGAGAGGAAGGCTGGGATGACCAAGACAGGGAAGAAAGAAGTGGGAAGGTGGGCTGGGAATTGAGGCAGCGGAGGGTGGAGAGCACACCTGGAAGGGGGAGTGCTCAGCAGGAAACCACTGTGGATCCTCCCTGCATTCCTGGGAGGTGACAAAGAGCTGGCAAGCAGTAGGATGGTTTCCAGGAACCTCTCATGGACCCTCTGTTCCCTCCCAACTCCCTCCCTCCTCCTTCCACACAGCCAGCTGGGTCCTATGGGGGACACGGAGCAGGGAATGCTCCGGTGCCTGGGGATAACCCGGGGCTATGATCACACTTTGCCTGGATGGTGCTGGGAATGGGAGCCAAGGACTCCAAGGGTGGGGGCAGAGTCCCAGCTTTCCCACACTCATCTGCTCATCCAGGCTTTATCCCATCTTCCATGGTGGTGCCAGGGCAGGGAATTCTCTCTTGGGAGTTGGTCGCCTCTTTAGGACTCTGTGGCTGTTTTCCCACCCCACAGCAGGAGAGGGATCATTTGGGAAGACAGTTCCTTCTGGTTTACCAAGCCATTTCCATAAAGGATAATCAGCAGCTTCAAAGCCATCCTGCACCGATCCCTGCTCTGCACCACCAACTTGCTCCCTGTGGATGGTGGGCTGGGGGAAGCTGGGCATCTCCCGTGGATCCTGCTTCCAAATCCTGCTTCCATGCGCAGGAATTCCACTGCCACCTCCTCTGAGCTCTGCCTGGACACATCACCTCTTATCCTTTGGTTTTCCAGCCCCCCTTTTCCTTCTCGCTCCTTCCTGCTCGGGGAAAATGATTTCCCATCCCAAACACATCACAGCTTGTCCCGAGCCATTTCCAGGCGTTGCTATCCCAATTCCAGGAATTTTCCGTGCACCCTGGTGTCCACAGGTGGATTGGCAGAGACAAACTTCATGATATTTGTGCTGGGCACAGAGGAGCTGCTGGAGAACTTCTATGAACCCAGCCATGCTCTTTGGATCTTGGGATCACTTCCCTAATTCCTGCTTTTAGGATTTAGGGTAAAAGCCAGAGCAAACCCACTCCTGGGGCATTGAGGTCATCATCCCGTTGTGTAAGGAGTAAATTCCATTGAGGTGACTCCACGGAGATTTGAGGAAGCCACGTGGGCTTTGTTGTGGCTCTGGATTTGAGCGGAATTAAGGGTTAAAGGTTGATTAATTAATTTTTAGCTCCGCGTTACCTCAGGGGACTCCTCCTGCTCCTGTGCAAGCTGGACCTACATCTCTTTTTAAATGCAATATCCCTTCATTCTCCTTGTGCAGCACTTTCCCGGGATAATCTATGAGAAACGCCAAAAAATCCATCTTTCCTTGCTCCTATAATGGCATTTTTTAGGTTGGTTAATTCAGATGTAGCAGGTGGGGATTGTCTCCTTCCTTTCTCCTTTTGGGTGTCCTCGGCCAACGAGCAGCATCCACATCCGGATCCATAACTATTCCCCCAATGTAGCTTCCAAGGAGCAGCCATTCCCAGTCTGGTTTCTGCTGGAAGCTGTCCCCAGTCTCGATGTGCTGTTTGAGTTCCCTGTGATCCAGGTGCCCAAAACCTTTTCACAGCCTCAGGAATGTGAATCATCTGAATTATCTGATTTTTCCTACTCTTGATCCTAAGAAAAGAGTCCGGGAAGGAGCTGAAGGAGGGAGAGCATGGGAAGCTGTCCAGGTTCTTACCAGATGCTTAGGAGCGATTACAGAGCAAAAAATACAATTAATGCTCTTCCATGTTTTCCTCCCTTTGCACACAAAAAATGAGGTTCCACAAGGCGCTGGGGCAGGGATTAGGTTCCATTCCAGGCTCGTGTCTCAGGGTTTGCCAAGGAATCTGTGTTGTTGAAGGAGACAGAAATCCCTGGATTAATTTTTATGGATAGCATACAATTTTTTTGGCCTTTCGCTCTGATTTTGTGGTTTTCGACTCAGTGAACTTTTCCAGGGATGAGCTGGTTTCCAGCAGCGGAGCCAAAGAGGCCTGGAACCGGGCAATTCCCTAATTTACTCCTGGGAGAAGGAGCCATCCATCTCCCTGACAGCGGGCTCCGATAAATTCCAGCTCCCTCCTCCTTCTCCCAGCTTGAGGGAAGGCAGCTGGGAATAGTGCAGCCCTTCATGGAACCATCTCCATGCTGAGGCCAGGGAACTGGGGAAACTGGGAAGGTGCTGTTCTTCTCCCATCCAGCAAACTGGTGCTCTCCAGGGACTAATCCTGCGGTTTTGGGGTTGGACCCCTTGGCTGGGAGAAGCGTTGGGATAAACAGCTCCAAACTTGGCCGTGCTGCCTATCCTGGATCTCACCGAGGGAAGGGAGACCGGTGGGGCGTGGTCCAGACCTGCTGGATGTGTTTTGGGATATGTGACCCGGGGTGCTGGCTCATGCCATGGTGATGGATCATGGCTGTATCCCGGGAAGCTGAAGGGAACACGTGGGATGGACACACAGGTGGGATTGTGTGGGAGAGATGACCACGTCTTGCTGCTCAGCTGGAGTTTGTATCCTGGGAGCAAGAGAAATCAGGGAATCCATGCAATTAGGGAATGTCCTTGGATTAGGGGTCTTCCAATAGTCTGGTTTAGGAGTGGTTTAGATATGGGGAAACCAGGAAGGAAGGAAGGAGGAGAGAAATGGGGGAATGTGAGCATCCCTGTGCCATCCTGCTCTTGGCCAAATCCCAGTACAATTCCCTGTGGGGAGTCTGTAACCCTTCACCCTCACTGGGATCGGGAAAATCCTCCTCTGATCCTGCCCTTCTGTCCTGCCTTAATCCGCCCCTGTCAGTGGGGATGTTCAGGATCAAATAATCCATTTGACCCCAGACCTTTTATTCCTGACACTTTGCCCTTTGGCCCCTGCACTCTCCCTGGAAAAGCCAGCATGGAAAGCAGCTTCTTCCCTCTGGTCAATCCTAGTGCAGGGATCCCAGTTTGGGGGGATGCACCAGCCACAGCCATCAGGAAAATGGGAAAATCAGTGAAAAGGAGCCTCTGAAAGGGGGACTGTGGAAGACCTGCAATTTCCAGAAGGCAGAGGAGGGGGAGCCGGCCTGTCTCCCCTCTGCCAGCACACACTTAGCAGCCATCAGTTTTGCAGTTTGGGAAGCATCCGTGGCTTGGAAGTTTGGATAGACCCTCCCTCTCCTTGACTTTTCCAGTTAAAAAACAGTGGGAAGGGCAGTGAACACTCGGGACATAAAAACAGCTGGGAATGGCTTCACCACCCTCAGGGTGAGGGTGCTTGGGTCAGCCTCAGCTGCGTGTCCCAGCCAGGAATATCCAGATGGAGAATCCGGGGCTGAGGCTGGGAGGAGGTTGGGGAATTCCTCTCGTGCCTCTGGGCTAAGGTAGTGCTCTGCTCCCACCGCCCGGTTTGTGTCCGGAGCACAGCACGGCATTCCCGGCTCCCTGGCGCCTAAGGAGCGAGCAGTTCCTCGTGGCCATCCCAGATTTACTCATGGCAACCTGGAATCACCCCCAGCTCTCACCCACATGAACTCCTCAGGTGATTGCAGGGGGAGAATGGTTTTATTCTAGATGAAAAGGAGGGATACCAGTGCAGAATCCCTATCTCCTGCTTCCCAGAGTCTCCTGAGTTCTGCCACATGTCAGTCTGTCCAGCTCCCCTCCCATTGCTCCGGGCAGAACCACGTGTCTGTCTGGAGGTGGAAGTCAGAAGTGGTTTGGTTTTGGGGGAAAAGCGCTCCTTAATTTTTAAGCCTGAAATCCAAGGGTGGGCTGAGCTCCCCCTTTACCTCATCCCTTGTTCCTTAATTAAAAGCAATGGGATTTGGGTGTTCTGAGGGATGAGAGGCAGCTCCTTCCCCCCTTCCGAGGGCCCACCAGCTCAGGGTGGGCTTTGTGGATGGTGAGGAAAACAGACTCACTGCAAAGGCCACATATTTCCCTGATTCCCATGGGAACCAGCCCATTAAGGAGTTGTAGATTAAACCTTTCCAGCTGCTGTGTGTTCATGGAGCAGCCAGGACCCCTCCTCCTCTTCCTCCTCCTCCTCCCTCTCCTCCTCCTCCGGACCTGTCGGCTGGGAGCTGGAAGCCTTTCCCCAGCAGCCAGAGCAGGTGTTTGTGATTTCAGCAGGAATTCAGGATGCAGGGGTACAGCCTGGTAGAAGGTGACACTGGGAATGCCACAGGGTGTGGGTCAGTCTGAGCTGCTTCTCCCAGTGAGCCACGTTAAAGGGATGCTCCAGGCTTTGGACAGACTGTGGAGCTTGGAATCTGCGTATTCATTCCCAGTTGAGTGGGAAGAGCCGTAGAATGGTTTGGGTTGGAAGGGACCTTATGGATCCATGGGCAGGGACACCTTCCACTAGCCCAGGTTGCTCCAAGCCCCATCCAGCCTGGCATGGAACACTTCCAGGGATGGGATATCCACGGTTTCTGTGGGAAACTCCTGGTCTCACCTGCTCCCTGTTCCCAGCCCGATGCTCACGTACCGTGTGGATGCCGACAAGGGCTTCAACTTCTCCGTGGGAGACGATGCCTTCGTGTGCCAGAAGAAGAACCACTTCCAGGTCACGGTGTACATCGGAATGCTCGGCGATCCCAAGTACGTGAAGACCCCTGAGGGCCTGAAACCCTTGGAATGCTTCTACCTGAAGCTGCACGGAGTGAAGGTGAGCGGGAGCTGAGGGGCTGTGGTGAATCCAGCTGGGAAAAGGAGGGGTTGGGAGGTGGCTGGGAGCAGGTAACACCACTTCCTCATGTAGTAGAGGAACGTGTGGAATGACACAATCGTGGAATTGGTTAGGTTGGAAAAGCCCTTTAGGATCATGGAGTCCAACCCTTCCCCCAGCACTGCCAAGGCCACCACTAACCCATGTCCCCGAGTGCCACATCCACACAGCTTTTAAATCTCTCTGGCAATGGTGACTCCACCACTGCCCTGGGCAGCCTGTTCCAATGCCTGACCACCCTTCCATGAAGGAATTTTCCCTAATATCCAATCTGAACATCCCCTGAGGCCATTGAAATATGAGTCCTAAGATGGGCTCAGTCTGGGTGTCTTCAGGATTGCTTCCCACTCACCTTTGACTCCAGAGGGATTCTTTGGGAAGATCCTTCCACCCTCAACTTTTCCCCTTCCAAGGGGACACTTGGACAATGCCCACACTCAGGTTGGGTTTTCCCAGTGGGATGTACCGAGTCATAGGAAGGTGGGCAGAGAGCTGGGGAAGGAGAGAGGTGGGAAGGGGAAGGTCTGTGTGCCGTGTGCCACATTCCCAAATCCTTCTCTCCAGCTCGAGGCCTTGAACCAGTCCATCAACATCGAGCAGTCGCAGTCGGACCGCAGCAAACGGCCCTTCAACCCCGTCACGTGAGTATGTCCGTGTGGGAATGAACATCCTGCATTTCCAGGGAGTAAGCAACAGCAGGAGGTGGGGAAAGGGTGGAGTTGGAGGTCTCCCACTCCACTGTGTGGGTGTCGCGCTCTCCAGTTTTCTCCTGTTTTCCTCTCTTTGCATTCCCAACCCTGCTCTGCGCCCAGTTCATAGACCTGCCATGGTGGAGCAGGCCAGGAGATGGCCATTCCCGAAGGAAACCTCCTCTCCAGGTTGTGGTTCCAGCCTCTCCATACCTGGTTCCTCAGAGCAGTCTCAGGGCATGAAGAGCCTGTTTCAGGCCCCAGGGTTGGACCAGCGTCCAGCTGGGAATGAGGGAAGAGTGCGTTGGGTTCGAGGCCTCCAGGTGCAGGAAAACTGGGTACCTTCCCACCTAAGGAAGGAAGAGAGAGGAGAGGAGTAGGAAAAGATAGCTACCATTCCCAGGCAGGCACCATCTGCACTCATTCCATCGTTTTCCTTTCCTTCCAGGGTGAACCTGCCCCCGGAGCAGGTCACCAAGGTCACCGTGGGGCGGCTGCACTTCAGCGAGACCACGGCCAACAACATGAGGAAAAAAGGCAAACCCAACCCGGACCAGAGGTGAGGGAGGACACAGGGGCCTCCTCCAGAACATCCCGAGAATCCCATGGATTTGCCTATCCCTGGGTTGGGCAGTGTGGCTGGAGTGGGATGTGGGAATCGGGCCTGGATTGTGGACACCAGAAGAGTGTCCCCGCTCTGGGAGGGGGTTGGGGACTCCCAGCACAAGGAGAGGGGGTGCTCCCAGCCCACCGTGGTGCCCAGGGCTCTTCCCAGCACGGGATGTGTCCCTGAGCTGTGTCCCTCCGCAGGTACTTCATGCTGGTGGTGGCCCTGCAGGCACACGCCCAGAACCAGAACTACACGCTGGCAGCCCACATCTCCGAGCGGATCATCGTCCGGGTACATCCCCGTCTCCTCCCTCTGGGCCCTTTCCCACATTCCATGTTCTAAAAACCTGTGGATGTGGCACTCGGGGACGTGGTTTAGTGGTGAATGTGGTGGTGGTGCCGGGTTGGATTTGATGTCCTTAGAGGTCTTTTCCAAACATGATTTCCCACCTTTCCCACCTCCTCCAGACTTTCCCTGCCTTGCTTGTAGCTTTCCCTGTCCACACTGGGGTTCTGGCTCCAGCTTTTCCACACCTGGTTCCTCAAGAACCTGTTACAGGATAAGGAAGGAATCCCATTCTCCAATGGGATCAGTGACTGTTGGGAGTGAGGGAAGAGTGTTGTTGAGACTCTGCAGCAGGAACAAGGCTTCCAGGTGCAGGAAAATGGGATGCTTTCCCACCTTTTCATGTCCTAAGGCAAAAGAGAAGGAAAAGAAAGTCACCATTCCCAGGCTTTCCTAGGGTTTTGCTGGAGCACTCATCTCCAAAACGTGAAGGTGGGGAGTAAAACCCAAACAGGGGCTTCAGACAAGAAGTCCACAGCGGATTAGGCAGCTTCTGGGATGCCCAGCACAGAATTTCAGGGAATTGCAGGCAGCCTGGAATGCTCTGCATTTGGGAGCCAGGAGTATCATCCATGTCACTTGGTTTCCTGCTGCCCTGAGTGGTTGGAACACTGATAGCTGGGATAACAGCTGAAGGAAGGAACGACTCCTTTAGGGAGAGGAGCAGGAAGGGCAATCCTTCCCCAAGGCCTTCCCCGTCTCTGCTTGCCAACATTCCCCTCCCTGCCTTTCAGTCCCTGTTTTCCCCTTTCTCCACAGGCTTCCAACCCGGGGCAGTTTGAGAGTGACAGTGACGTGCTCTGGCAGCGGGCGCAGCTTCCGGACACCGTGTTCCACCACGGCCGTGTGGGCATCAACACGGACCGCCCGGATGAAGCCCTGGTGGTCCACGGCAACGTGAAGGTCATGGGGTCCCTGATGCACCCTTCGGATGTCCGAGTGAAGGAGGACATCCAGGAGGTGAGAACCTGGGAAACAGGGTGGGCTTGGGGTCACCAGGAGGTCACCAGTGATCTTTGTGGGTCCCTTCCAACTCGGCATATTCCAGGATCCTAGGACTGTCGAGTGGATGGCAAGTGCCTTAGGATTCTTTCTGTCCCAAGCACAGCCAGTTCACCGTGTCTTAGGGAATATTGACTCTTCCAGTGTTAGCCAGAAGTAGCAAACAGTGGGAAAAAGGTGGAAAACAGGTGGATGTGGCAGGTACCACGCTGGGCCTTGCCAGAGCCTGAGTGAGAGGCTGGGCTCTGCTCTGAGTTCCTCTCAGCTGTCTGGTTTGCCTGTCCAGAAAAGCTGGATACAATCACGTCACCTATTTTTGGGAGCTGCCTCTTCCCTGTGCCTGGTTCTGCGACGAGACTCGGTCTCCTCCTGATTCCCCTATCCAAGGATCTTGTCCAGAACTGGACATTAACCCCAGTGTTCGTCCTTATGGCTGCTCAGGGCAGGGTTCAGGGCTGTCTCCAAAGGAGTTCCCATGGGCCATAGTCCTGCTTGGACGTGGAGTGGTGGGGATTTGAGAAGCAATATCCCGTTAGGAATTCCCTCTGCCTGTTTTGTGCCAGGTGGACACCACGGAGCAGCTGAAGCGGATCTCCAGGATGAGGCTGGTGCACTACAACTACAAACCCGAGTTTGCAGCCACGGTGGGCATTGACAGCACCTCTGAGACAGGTACATCCCATGGGAATACGCCTGACTCAGGAATGTCCTGCAGGAATTCCCTGCCTTTCCCAGGGGCTGTACCCAGCTCTGTGCCAGGGCAGCCCCCCAGGTGTGGGGTAGGCAAGAGGGGCCTTTGCATGTCCCAAATTAAGGAATCCAATGAAATTCCCCCTTTAGTGAGCGGGACAGAAGGTGGCACTTCCCACAGGGAGAAGAAGGTTTTTCCAAGTACACTATGGTGGGGTGATGATCCCTATCCGTAGAATTTGGGGAGCAGCCTTGTCTGACCGTCCTCTGCCCTTCAGGGTCTCCAAGGAGCCCTGCACAGCTTGGAAGGAGGAGAGGACAGCCCTGGTACCACTTCTGGAGTGTCCAGAGGGTGCAGGATGATCCCATCCCATCTTGCTGTTCCATCTCCACGCAGGTGTCATCGCTCAGGAAGTGAAGGAGATCCTCCCGGAAGCTGTGAAGGACACTGGGGACCTGGTCTTTTCCAATGGGAAAACCCTGGAGAACTTCCTGGTGGTGAACAAGGTTGGTGACAGCCAGGAGGCTGGGGAACCTGGCTCCAGGGAATTGTGGAGCTGGACATGGGAGAGGGAAACTGTGATGCCTGGGAAATGCTCCCAGATGCCTTTCAGACCTGGCTGGTCTTCCAGAAGTCGGGAGCAGCCCTGGGTGGATATCGGACATCGGCAGGGAGGAACCAGGCTGATGCTGGTGAAATTTGGCAGCATCTCCCTCGGGAAGGGCTCCTTGTTGGCAGCTTCCTGAGGGGAGGCTCCCAGTCCTAATCTGCCCTTCCTAGATAAGGCACTTATGTCAGGATAACCTGGAGCACCTGGTTTCCTGACGTTTCCCAACCTGTGGCAGCCTGGTTGCTGCTCTGGGAATCGAGGGGACAGTCTCCCACAGCACACATGGAGGGTGTGGATCATCCGGATCCAGGTGTGCCTCAGCCTGCTGGCCTGCTTCCCTGGCAGGAGCGGATCTTCATGGAGAACGTGGGAGCCGTGAAGGAGCTGTGCAAGCTCACGGACAACCTGGAGACCCGGATCGACGAGCTGGAAAGGTGGAGCCACAAGCTGGCCAAGCTCAAGAGGCTGGACAGCATGAAGTCAACCGTGAGCTCCGGAGCCTTCAGGTACACATGGAGCCCCATGGAATGTCCCCTTTCATCCCAGGAAGCTCTGAGGGGCGGCTCGGGTTGGGAACAGGGAGATGAGGAAGGTGTGGGATGTTGGCTGGTGTCGCTTGGCCTGGAGTGAGTTTAAAGAGCTGAGGTTGGGGAGGTTTGGAATTCCCACAGGAGCAGCCCAACAACACCCAGGAGGAACTGGTCTCCGTGTTTCCCTAAAGTCAGTGGCTTTCTCATGGCAAAGAGTTTCCCATGCTTCTAAAATCTCCATCCTGACCCCGCTTGTGCCAGCTTTGGGGCAGAATTGAGGCAAAGCACCAAGGGGGTTTGTGACTATCACACCACAAAGAGGTTTTTTGCCTCCCAGAAAATCCCATTTTTGCCTGGGAATGGCTTGGTGAACTGTCCCTGGCCATCTGAGCTCCATTCCTCCTTTCTCCTTGCAGCCAAACTGGGAGCCAGTTCAGCCGGGCGGGAAGCGTGCCCCACAAAAAGAGACCCCACAAAGTCGCCAGCAAGGTAAGGGATGGATCCCAAAGGAGCAGCGCTGGGAGCAGGGAAGGCTCAGCCTGGAGAAAAGGAGGATCAGGGGGAGCCTCACTCTCCACAAATCCCTGGAAGGAACCAAGAGATTGGGCTCTCCTCCCAAGGGACAGGGCAAGAGGGAACAGCCTCAGATTGTGCCGGGGGAGGGTTAGGCTGGATATTAGGGAAAATTTCTTCATGGAGGGGCTGCCAGGCACTGGAACAGGCTGCCAGGCACTGGAACAGGCTCCAGTGGTGGAGTCCCCCATTGCTGGTGGGATTTAAAAACCGTGTGGATGTGGCACTTGGGGACATGGATTAGTGGTGGCCTTGGCAGTGCTGGGGGAAGGGTTGGACTCCATGATCCTAGAGGGCTTTTCCAACCTCAGTGATTCCATGATCTTCCTTTCTGTCTCCTAATGGAGACATTAAATGACTTCCAAACTTGGGGAGTTCAGGATTTTCAGGGAGGCGGGAAGAGAGCTCGGGATGGGCTGGGGGAGATCCGTGCAAGGACCAGAGCAGTGAGGGAGCTGAGCTGATCCAGGGGGTCCTGAGCTGATCCAGGGTTTTTCCCCTTGCAGTCTCCGTCGGTTGTCCCGGAGCAGGCCTGCATCAGCCAGCGCTTCCTTCAGGGCACCATCATTGCCCTGGTCATCATCATGGCATTCAGGTGAGATCCCGCTCCTGGGCTTCTCCATCGGCTCATCCCTTGGGACCGTGCCATCCGTGGGGTGTGCAGCGAGGGGCTGTGGATCTATGGCTCCTTCCAGAGAATCCTGGAAAGCTTTGGGTTGGAAGAGACCTTAAAGTTTGTCTGATTCCAACGCCCTGCTATGAGCTGGGAACTTCCACTGTGTCAGGTTGCTCCAACCTGGCCTCGAACACTTCCAGGGATGGGGCATCCATCTCTCCTGGGCTGGGATCCCATGGAATCGGATCGATCCCGTGCCGTATCCTTGCTCCCTGTCCCTCCTCAGCCTGTCCCTCTCTGTTTTCCAGCGTGGTGTCCATGTCCACGCTCTACGTGCTGAGCCTGCGCAGTGAGGAGGATCTCGTGGACATCGATGGGTGGGTATTTTGGGAATTGCTGGGAGGGATGAGGTTGCCTGGGAGAGGCTGGAGCACAGAAAGTGGGATTGCTGAGCACAGTCCCAGAGCTGCAAACTCTGCCAAGCACAGCCACACATCCCAGTCTGACAGCGGTTGAATTATCTGGAGTGAGAAGTGAGGAATAGAGAAGGAAAAGGGAATATCCTGTTAGGATGTGCTGAATGTTCCTTGGATGCCTCCAGCTGGACTAAAACAGCCTCATGCCAGCGGTGCAGCGGGGCTGGATCAGCTTTGGGAGCTCGTGTAACCTGATAATGAGTCTCTTTTTCTCCCTCTTTTCCCTCTCCCATTTTTCTCCCTCCTCTCCTCCTTACATCTCTCATCCAACCCATTTTCCTTCCACTATGTCTTCGATTTCCCCATTTTTGTCTTTTCCTTCCCATTATCTTCCACATCCTCTTTCATTCCCTGTCCTCCTGGTCATCTTCCCACTTTCCTGTTCTTCCTGTCTCCCTGCACTGTCCTGTAGCTCCTTTGCTGTGCCCACTGCCTGTCTCCTGGCCCTCTTTCGGCACGGGGGTCCCGGAATTCCGGTCGCTCTGTGTCCACGGTATGTGACTGTTTCATTATTCCCTTTTTTAATTCCTTCATCCCTTCTCGTAATTCCTCTTTTTTTTCCTGCCATCTGCACCACAGAAGACCACAAAACTGAAAGCAGAGAAAGGGATGTGAGACTTCCACTGGGATTCCAGGAGGAAGGATTATGGATCTTGTCAGGGAAGAGAAATGAGGATTAGGAGATGGAAAAATCAATTAATTAAAGGTTAAATGAAGGAATTGCATCCTGCAGGGAGAGCAGGAGCAAGATAAAGCCATGTAAGGAAAAGGGATGAGGCAGTGAAGGAACATGAGGGATAAGGGTTGGATTTAGGCTGGGATGAAGGTGAAGCTCCAGAGGCTTGTGCCCGCATTCCTTTCGGGAAGCTGGTGTTGAGTCTCCTTTCACCTGGAAAAGAAATCCCTATACTAGGAGAAATCTTGGAGATGACAAAGAGGTTTTTTAATTCCTCTAAATGAGTGAAACTCCAGTAATCCCAGAGAAACTGGGAGAGGTAAGACATGGACACAGGTGTCCAGAAGTGCTCCTTGTGCTGCAGACCTGGAAGAAAGATTCCCTCCCTTTCCCATCTCCCTTATCCTCGGGAGATGCTCAGGTCTTGGATAGCTGCAGTGAAACACCTGGAATTCCGTGGGATGAATGTGGGGGGGGATTGTGTGTGTTTCTAAAGAACAAGGTGAGGAACAGTCTGTCTTCAAGAGATAAGGGGCACATTCCTTAGGGAATGGTGACAGCTTGGAGCCTGTTGTTTCCCAAGCACCTAAATCCACCCAGGAGATCCCTGGTGGGAGTCAAGTCTGCCATGTACACCCTGTTCCAGGATGTTCCAGAAGCATTGCCAGCATCCTCTGGACCAGCTGAGACTTTTCCCTGCCAGACATGGAACTGCCACACAATTCCCTGTGGAACTTCTGAGCCCTCCCTGTTGTCTTCATGGCTCGTGTGCCTTTCTCCTGCCTTTCCCAGATCCCTCCACTCTGCTCTTCTCCACGTTTCCCTTTGCTCCATGTCCCTCTTCCCATCCTGCTGCAGCCACTTCTCTCCCCACCTCCAAGCGACCCCGTTGTCCCCATCCAGGGGGTTTCCAGCATCTTTTCCTGCATTCCAGGTCAAGCCAGAACATCGACAAGACGCAGACAGTGCGATCCACAGCCGCGTCTGACGGAGCCGGCAGCAGGGCCCCGCCGGAGCACGGTGCGTGGTGGCTTGGGATGGCTCTGGTTTCATGGAAGGGCTGCAGGACACCGGGTGCTGCTCCCCTTCCATCCCTTGACTTATTCCCTGTGTCCCTGCAGCCCCGGAGGACACACACGGAGTGGCCCTTGGCATTCCCGGTCGTGGTGTGCTGGCCTGTTTCAGCCCTCCCTGTTTTTCCCTGTGCTGCTCCGCTGCTCCCACTGATGTCTCCTCTGTTATCCCCTCGGAGACCAGCCCTGCCCATGCCACCAACCGGACAGGTGAGGGCCAGCCCAGATTCCCAGAAATGCTGGGGCATCTGCAAGGTTTGTGTCACCTCGTGTCCCCTGCCCTGCTCCTTGTGAGAAGGTCTCCTCTGGGGTGAACAATTCCAGCTCCCTCTCCCCTCCAGATCCTTCCTCATCCTCATCCCACTCCTTTGGAAGCTCTCTAACAGCTGATACCCTTTCCATCCTTATCCTTGGATATATCCTTTATATCCTTCTCTGCCCATGGGGTGCAGTTCAGATCCTGTTGCCAGGGGAATGTGGGGGCTGGAAAGGATTTGGAGCTTCCCACGTTGCCAGCAAAATGTCATGGGAAGCTACACCAGGCTCAGCTCACCTGAGCAGCCCTACCTTGAGGCCTGACCTCATTCCCTCCTCATTCTATCACCGCTCCATCAGGCACAGAGGGAATGGAAGTGCAGAATCCTGGAATGGTTTGGGTTGAAAAGGACCTTAAAGCCCATCCAGTTCCTGGGCAGGGACGCCTTCCACTATCCCAGGTTGTTCCAAGCCCTGTCCAACCTGGCCTGGAGCACTTCCAGGGATGGGGCAGCCACAGCTTCTCTGGGCAATCTGGGAAGCATCAGGATGGGGACAGGGTGATCCCGGTCATCCCAGCCTCTCCCAGCACAACCTTCTCTCCCATTTTTCCACAGACCAAAGCCAGCCCTCCCTCCTGCCAGTGACAAATATCAAAGCCAAATCCAGGGGCATCGCCGGGAAATCCACCTCCTACACCAAGTGGCCAAAGACTCCTGACAGGTCTCAGAGCTTCAGCAGCCCCAATGCCAGCCCCTCCTCCCCCTTCTCCCACATCCAGGGCAAATCCAAGTACATCTCCAACCTCTCGCTCTCCCGCAGCAACTCCCGGCAGCAGCGCAGCCTCCGGCAGCCGGTGAGCGAGCGGCCCCGCACGGAGCAGCCCGGCACGGATGGTACGTGCATCCCACCTGCTCTCCCCTCCCAGCCTACTCCCTCGGGATTTTCCACCCTTTGCTGTTCCTAAACATCCTGTCCTCCCCCTGGCAGGGCCAAGCCCGGTGCTGCAATCCATCCGGATCCTGGAGATCAACCTGGCCATCCATTCCCAGTACTGCGCCGCTGCCGATGCCTGCAGGTGAGCGGGAAGGGCTGGCTGTGGCACCTTGGTGGCACTTCTGTGGCAGCAGCACTGTGGGAGCAGAAAATAGGAAAAATCTGGGAGTTTTTCCAAGACTTTTTTGGGTGTTTTCTGCCATCACCTCATGTTGCTCCGTGGGAAGAGGAGCTGGTGCTCCCAGCCTTCCCTCAGGGGTTGTGTTTGGTGGTGGGCTCATCCTTGGGACATTTGGGAAGTCCTCCACTCTGAATTCTCAGCCTGCCAGGGATTTTGAGTCCTGTCCCGGCCTTCCCACCGCCTGGTGACATCTAACGCCCTCTCTGTGTTCCCAGGACTGGGAATTTCAGCTACCGCATCCCTGTGAGCCAGCAGACGGCCGTGAACACCAACCTGACCCTGGAGATGAAGTGAGTGCCCGTGGATCGTGGATCATGTCCTTTGGGAGCCCCTGGAGTGGCTGATGTGGCCACGGTGTCTCCATGGGAAAGGGACAGACGTTCCCCCTTCCAGGCTCTCATGGTGTCCTGTTTTCCCAGCTCCTCCTCCGCTGTGTCCATCTCCCTTTGTGGCCTTGTCTCCAGTGATCCCTGCCAGGATGCTGTGAGCGGGAACAGCTCCACTGACTCCACGGATGCACAGGTAGGGAGAAGGGGACAGCTCACAAAATACACATGGAACCCCTTGAGGTTGGAAAAGTCCAACCCTTCCCCCAGCACTGCCAAGGCCACCATGTCCCCAAGTGCCACATCCACACTGCTTTTAAATCCCTCCAGGAATGGGGACTGCTCTGCTCTCCTGGGCAGCCCTTCCCATGAAGGAATTTTCCCTAATATCCAACTTAAACCTCCCCTGGAGCAGAGTCTGATCCCACCTGGCTGCCCCCTCCTGCCAGGGAGTTGTGGAGAGCCAGAAGGTCCCCGCAGAGCCTCCTTTTCTCCAGGCTGAGCCCCTTTCCCAGCTCCCAGAGCCCTTCCTCATCCCACTTGTGCTCCAGGAAATATCCGTGGGTCACTCCACGGTGCGAGGCCGTGGATTTCCTCACAAATCCGGCCTGGAGAACATTCCCCAAGCTTGTCCCTGACCTCATTCCAGCCCTCCCCCTTCCTTCCCCAGGACACCACGCACCGCTGGCCTCTGGTGATGCTGTCATTCCGGGAGTTTTCCTACCACTTCCGAGTGGCGCAGCCGGTGAGTACTCGCAGCTTGTCCAGGGCCACGTGGCAGGAGGGAAGTGTGGGATCTATGAAATGTGGGAAACGCAGGTTTGGCAGCCACGTGGCACCGAGAGCTTCCCACAGTCCTGTGGGTGGTGGGAGGATGATCTTTCCCTGCCCCAGCCTGTAATCCAGGCAGAATTCTGCCCTTGGAGTCGCACCCCTCTCTAAGCTGCTTTTCCCGTTCCCAGGGCCGAGCCGACTGCGGCGCTTCCCCGGAGCAGCTGGGACACCTCTTCACTGACTATTACTTCCAGTTCTACTGGCTCTGTGAGTGAGTCCCGGCAGCACCAGTGCCCTCTGCTTGGAGACAGGAGGGGGACTGGTGCCACTGGGAGCCTCCCGAAGTCCCTGCTCCGCTGGCCCCCAGCCCCACCTCATCCCCGTGTCCTGCGGCGGCTCCGGAGCTGGAATGCTGGTGGCTGGAGACACTGAAGCTCAGCACACACAGGACCTAAAAGCCACCACCAGCCCTGTGGTGGCTCCCGGGGGGACCTCGCACCGATTCCCAGCATCCCACATCCCTCTCCTTCCCTTATGGGGATGTTTGTGTCCTCCTCCATCACTTCCCCTCCCCTTCCAACACTGGATTTGGAAGTAGCACACCAGACTGAGCGTGGACGGCTCTGCCACATCCCAGAGGGATGCTCCTTCCAGGGGTGGGAGCCCCATCCTGGTGCTCCCGATGTCCCACATCAGTTCTTCACAACACTGGAATTGCTTCAACACTGGAGCCCTTTCCGAGAGGCAAACGCTGGAGTTTGGCCTGGAAAGGAGGGCTGTGCCTGGACCTACTGGAAGTCGTACACTGGAGTTGCTGTTCCTTCTGCTCGGCCCAGGGCCACTTCCCGCAGACTTCCCAGAGACTCCCGGACCTGCCAACGGACACATTCCTCTGGGAACAACCGGAGAAGGAGCAGCTTTGACGTCATCCCCCCTCTTCTCTGTGCTCTTAAATCCCATATCCATGTGGGATATCCAGGTCTGGATGGATAAAACCCCCACTCAGGCTGCTGCTGGGGCCATGCCGTGCCTGGGGACTCTTGTCCCCAGGCCAGGGGTGACAAATGACCGGGACTGACCCATGTTAAGCGTGGTGGGATCCATTTTTGTCCGCTTGGAAGCGGCGTGTGTGGAGCTGCCTGGTTGGCTCTGGAGCCAATGCCAACCTCTGCCCAGATGTGCAGCCCTGGCAAAGCCTGGAGTTGCCCTGCAGAGCAAGGCTGAGTCCCTGGGAACACCGGGATCTGCATCCAGGCGGGATCTCTGCCTCGGGACCGGGGTGGTGTTCTCCCAAAAGTTGGGATGGCAGCGGCTGCAGCTTGTCCCTGCCCTCACGGAGTTGTGCTGGGGGGATTTGGGATATTTTACTGTTACAAGTCCTTAACTTGCTAAACTACTGAATTCTTGTGGGGTTTAAGCCGTAAAAAAGCGGGGATTTCCTTCTGGCCCCATTGAGCCACGTGTGTCCCGTGGGAAAGCCCAGTGGCTCCCTGTGCTTTCTCCTCCCCGTCCTGCTCCTCGTGCTACGAAGGAGTTGTCTGTGTTCCTGGAGGCTCTGCCACCTCCAGGTTATTCCAAGATGGATTTCCCTGAGGAAACAGTGAGGGGGGAATGCCGCATGCTGATCCTAAGGACACTCTAAAGCTGCTCCGGAAAAACAAAGGTGGATTTTGTCCAGGTGAAGTGATGGTTCCTGGGCATGTCTGGTTTTATCTCCCGTCATCCCCCTCCTGAGCTTATCCCAGCAAAGCAGCCCTAGAATTCCCTTGGAGTTGGCATCTGCCCCCAAGAACTGTTTGTAGGGAAGGCCTGGAAGCAGCAAACACTGAATTACAGTTACTAAAATCCACTGAATCCTGGGAAGCAGGGAATAGTGGGCGAGCGGGGAATTCCAAGCAGCCAAGCAGTTGGAAAACCCAATTTGGGGAAGCTCAGCAGAACAACAGGACGCCCCAAGGCTATGCACAAGCAGGGGGGCTCCGTGCTCAGCAGGATTCTCTGGTTTTCCCTGAAATTGGGAAGGAAACACCTGGATGTAGCTCAGCGCTCTTCCCTCCACCTGCCCTGAGTGGCTTTTCCTGGTTGTAAACTGGGAAGTGGCTTCCTTGGCAGGTTCATTGTCCCCTGGCAATCAGTGGCCCAGGCTGGCACGTCCTTCCTCAGGTGAGTGATGCCGAGCTGGGATAAAAGCCCCTGGAGGGGGAAACAGGGAATGTTGGGGGGCCAGAGCCTGCAATCACCCCCCTCTCAGCCCCCCAGTACATCCCACCCCACTCCTGAGGGAAGGAATCAATCAGCGGTGGCCCAGGAGGAGCTGGGATCTCTCAGGTGGCCCCAGGATGCTCAGCCATGGGATTTAGGGAAGATCCCCGACAAACCAAGTGCCTGGGGGCTCGGAAAAAACATCCCTAGTGCCTTTCTCCTTATGGAACAGCCCCAGGGAACCGTGTTTTCCCACATAGATTCCCAAATGCTGCCTCAGAAACGCTGCCCCGGGCGGTTTAACTGGGATGTGGCGATTCCTGGAGTGCCGAGGCCAGCCCCACCCACACGGAGCTGGCAGCAATCCCTGGGATCAGGAGAGGACAGGGATTCAGGATGAAGTTTTTAGCGTCAGTAGTACCTTATGTCTTAAAGTGGCACAGGTTGCCCAGAGAAGTTTTGGATGCTCCGTCCCTGGAAGCGTTCCAGGACAGGCTGGATGGGTTTGGAGCTGCCTGGACTAGTGGGAGGTGTCCCTGCCCATGGCAGGGAGTGGGACTGGATGGGCTTTAAGGTCCCTTCCCACCCAAACCGTTCCAGGATTCCATGAAAAAAAGTCATCCATCGGCTGCTTCCCAGCGAGGCAGGAACGAGCTCAAAAGGGGTTCAGAATTCTAAAATGAAGGAGTCATGGAATTGCTTCCAGGCCCGTGGAAACAGCTGTGTGCATGGATTTCCCCCCAAAAACGCATCTCTGCCCTTTCCCTGTCCCCAATCAGTACCAAGAGAGTTCACAATCAGGCCTTTCCCTGCGTGCGGCGGAGGGAGGAGGGAATTCTGAGCCGACCTCTCCAGCTTGGCGAAATCCCTCCCTATCCAGCGGCAAAGAGACATTCCTGGCAGGAAGGAAGACAAAAGGGTGGAAAACGAGGCTGTTTGGGAGTTGTTTCAAAAGCAAATTCCCAACTCTTCTGTCCTACTGTTGGAGCTTAAAGCCTGTAAATAGAGACTATGGCACCACTGGAAGAATTAAGGAAAAAACCACCACGTAAAGCACTAATTTTGTTGGTTTAAATGTTGCTGCCACAGCTTTAATCACTGTATTTTGCCAGCCAGTTTGTAGAGTTGCATTTGTAGCAGGTTATTATTGATTCCTGGTTTTTATTTGTGGGGAACAAGCGTGGTTTCCCTCTTTTCTTCCTGATTTATATTTATATTTTGCTGAATTTGAGGGCTGAGTCTCCGGATTCCCCGGATTTGTTTTGTTTTGTTTTGTTTTGTTTTGCTTATTTAGACTTTGTTTTATGCTGGAGGTAAATGTGCCTATATGAATAAAATATATAAATACTGCTTTGTATCCAAGGATGGCTCCTGGTGTCTTCCTCCCTTCCTAGGGAATAACTCAGATGAGTGGCTGTAGAACTGCCCATGGGATGGAGGAAATTCCTGGTCTTTAGTCGGTGGAAATTTCTGGATATGCCCAGTCATGGTTCTTCGGAATGGGGATAAAACGGAGAAAGGAAGGAGGGGAAAGAAAGGAAGATGGGAAAAGAAACTACGAGGGGGAAATGAAGGAAGGCGGAGAAAACTGAAGAAAATAAAAAGGGAAAAGAAAGGTTAAATGGACAAGGGGAAAAGGAAAAAGAAAGCAGGAAGGACAAAGAAAGGAGGAAGAAGAAAAAAATGAGAAGGAAGAAAAGGAGGAAAAAAAGGAGAAAGGAAGAGGGGAAAAGAGGAGAAAGGAAGGAAAAACAAAGAAACAGGAAAATCTGCCTCTGCTCTATCATTGCTCACACGTCAGAGGGCAGGCTCAGATCCAGAAGGATCCAAAAGTCCACAGAAGGAAATCTGCCATCCCAAATAGGAAATCGGGGCTTGAATTGTGATGTGGAACTGGAGCTGTTTGAAAGCTGGGCTAAACTTCCAATCTGCCTCTTAAAGACCCATCAATCAATTCCTTGTTTCTAGGCCAGGCAGGTAGCTCAGGAATTAATGAAGGGCACATCCAACGAGGGGCCACAAAACTCCTGGTTGGGGATGAGAAGAGGCACAGCATTCCCAAAAAAAGGGGTGAGGGGATGCGATGGCAAAGGCGGCTGAGGGCTTAAAAGCAGATTCAGGATTTCTTTTGCACAGCGTGGCTGCAGCAGGACACAAGGTGGCACTGCAACACTCGTGACCACACACAGCACTGCAATCTGGGATAACACTGGCCATATCCCAAAGCACCTGGATCTTGTGCCAACATGGAAAAAAAGGAGGCTCAGGGGAACCTTTTCACTCTCCACAACTCCCTCACAGGAGGGTGGAGCCAGGTAGGACTGGTCTCTTCTCCCAGGGAACAAGTGACAGGACAAGAGGAAACAGCCTCAAGCAGCACCAGGGGAGGTTTAAGTTGGGCATTAGGAAAAATTCCTTCATGGAAAGGGTTTTAGAGCACTGGAACGGGCTCCAGGCGTGGAGTCCCCATCCCTGGAGGGATTTAAAAGCCACGTGGATGTGGCACTTGGGGACAGGGGTTGGTGGTGGCCTTGGCAGTGCTGGAAGAATGGTTGGACTGGATGATCCTAGAGGGCCTTTCCACCCCCGTAATTCTATCCAAGCCATTTGGAAAAGCCAGGTGGAAAAAAAAAAAAAAAAAAACCAAAAAACCAAAAAAAAGAAGACAAACCAGGAGTTCCCAGGCACGTGTGTCACAGAGCCACTTTTATTCACCTGTGGGTCACTGCCTGCCGCAGACCACACCTGCTCCAGGCGTTTTCTCGTTGAAATATAAAAGAAATATAAAAAGATCTTCCCCGAGTCGCCCATCCAGGCCCCCCGGGGCATTCAGACGTAGATCCCGACCCAGAGCAGCAGGAAGAGGACGCCGAAGCCCATGAAGAGCGAGGCCACCAGCGAGATCAGCAGCTCCTTGTAGATGTCCCGGGTGTACTTGGTGGATGTCACCTCGTAGCTGCCGGGACGGGGGTTAAGGTGATAACAGAGGCACAGCAAGGCGAGGGGACCCCCACCCGCTCCCCTGCCCCGGGAATTAGGGCGATAATCCGGGACTGGGAGGCGCAGCAAGGGGACGGCACCCCCCGCCCGCTTCCCCGCGCTCAGCCGCGGGGATACACGAAGAACCAGGCGGTGAAGAACATGCCGATGGCCAGCAGCACCACGGTGAGGTGCGGGAACACGGCCGGGTTCACCGGGCTCGTGTATCTGCTCATCGCCTCCAGCTCCTGCGGGGACACGGCGCTGTTCAGCGGGGCCGGGCGGCCACCGGGCCGGGCCCCCTGTGGCTACCTCCGGTCCCCCCATCCCCGCCCTCACCATGTCGCCGGTCCCCTCTGAGACACGTCGGCTCCGCTCCCGCCCCCGCACGTCCGTCCCCCTCCGCCGCCGGAAGTGGAAGTGAGGGCGGGAACGAGGCGCGGCGAGGGCGAGCCGCTTCCCCATTGGCTGGCGGCGGCTCCCGGCGGGCTCGGCGGCGGAGCGCGGGAGCGGCGGCGCGCGAGCGGCCGGGTAACGGAGGCTGAGGGAGAACGGGGGATCTGAGGGGGCAGTGGCGGCTGAGGGGGAGCGGGGGATCTGAGCCGGAGCGGGGACTCCGAGGGGGTAATGGCGGCTGAGGGGGAGCGGGGGATCTGAGCCGGAGCGGGGACTCCGAGGGGGTAATGGCGGTTGAGGGGGAGCGGGGGATCTGAGCCGGAGCGGGGACTCCGAGGGGGTAATGGCGGCTGAGGGGGAGCGGGGGATCTGAGCCGGAGCGGGGACTCCGAGGGGGTAATGGCGGCTGAGGGGGAGCGGGGGATCTGAGCCGGAGCGGGGGCTCTGAGGAGGTAATGGCGGCTGAGGGGGAGCGGGGGCTCTGAGGAGGAGGGAAGAGGGGACCTGAGGAGGAGGGAAGAGGGGTTGATGGCAGGCCTGGGGAGCTGGGAGGTAAGGAGATAAGAATAGGAAGGTGATTGGGTCCGCATGGTTGTAATGGTGGAGATAATCGAATTTTGAGGAGGGGGATTGGGATGGGAGGGGCAAGAGGTAGGAAGGGGAGTGAGGATGGGCCCGGGGGGGGGTATGGTGAGGGATAAGGGTGGCCTGAGGCTGGACTCGGGATAACGGGTGCCAGTAGAGGCCGCAGCCCTTGGAGTGATGGTTTGCAGGGGAAGCACTGCCCTCTTTGCTCCCCCCTCCTTGGGTGGCCCAGCGGTCCTCAGGCAGAGCCCGCTCCCAGCATCCCCATTTCCGTTCCCCAGGATGGGAATCCATGGCTTGGCCAAGCTTATTGCCGACGTGGCTCCCGGGGCCATCCGGGAGAACGACATCAAGTCCTACTTCGGCCGGAAAGTGGCCATCGATGCCTCCATGAGCATTTACCAGTTCCTGATCGCCGTGCGGCAGGGAGCCGACGTGCTCCAGAACGAGGACGGGGAGACCACCAGCCACCTCATGGGAATGTTCTACCGCACTATCCGCATGGTGGAGAACGGCATCAAGCCGGTGTACGTGTTCGACGGGAAGCCCCCGCAGCTGAAATCCGGGGAGCTGGCCAAGCGCACGGAGCGGCGGGCTGAGGCGGAGAAGCACCTGCAGGAAGCGCAGGAGGCCGGGGAGGAGGAGAACATCGAGAAGTACAGCAAGAGGCTGGTCAAGGTGACCCCGCAGCATACGCAGGAGTGCAAGAAGCTGCTGACGCTGATGGGAATTCCCTACGTGGAGGCACCCGGAGAGGCGGAGGCCAGCTGTGCCACCCTGGTGAAGGCCGGGAAGGTGTACGCCGCCGCCACGGAGGACATGGATTGCCTCACCTTCGGCAGCCCCGTGCTGATGCGGCACCTCACGGCCAGCGAGACCAAGAAGCTGCCCATCCAGGAGTTCCACCTGAACCGGATCCTGCAGGATCTGCAGCTGACCTGGGAGCAGTTTGTGGACCTGTGCATCCTGCTGGGCTGCGACTACTGCGCCAGCATCCGCGGCATCGGGCCGAAGCGCGCCGTGGAGCTCATCCGGGAGCACAAATCCATCGAGAGGATCGTGCAGCAGCTCGACACCAAGAAGTACCCCCTGCCCGAGAACTGGCTGCACAGGGAGGCCCAGAAGCTCTTCCTGGAGCCCGACGTGATCGATCCCGATGCTGTGGAGCTGAAGTGGAGCGAGCCGGACGAGGAGCAGCTGGTGCAGTTCATGTGTGGGGAGAAGCAGTTCAACGAGGAGCGCATCCGCAACGGCGTCAGGAGGCTGAGCAAGAGCCGCCAGGGGAGCACCCAGGGCCGCCTCGACGACTTCTTCAAGGTCACCGGGTCCATCACCTCAGCCAAGCGCAAGGAGCCAGAGCCAAAGGGAGCGGCCAAGAAGAAAGCCAAGACCAACTCCAAGCCCAACAGTGCAGCAGCCACAAAGACTAAAAAGGGAAAATAACCGGATTGGGCACCCGCAGACCTCTGGGACTAGGTTTTTTGGGGGCTTAAGGAGCAATTTTAGAGGAATGACAGACAGTTGTGTGTCAGTGCTGCGTGTGCTATTGCTGGGAAGGAATGGGTGAGGCCAGGAGAGTGGAACAGCTGCTGGGCACAAACACTCCCAGATTTCAGAATTCCAAAGCTAAGCAGCTGCAGAGCAGACTCAGGACAAACTAGATTTCAGGCTGATCCCATCCATCCCAAAAGAGGTAGATGCAAGCAGAAACTGGGAAGATAGGAGTGGAAGGCGAGCTGGAATTGGGAAGGAGGCTTCAAGTAATGAGGTAAAATTCTCCCTTAAATGAGAGTTTATTAAGGTTTTTCCTTCCCTTTTCGTGGTCACTCTCCTTATTCAAAACCCAGTTGTTATCTCAATTCCAGCAGTGTCCTGGCCCGCTTTTAGTGTGTAATCCAAGGAAAGCTGAGCCCAGACTGCAGCTCTCCCAGCCTGAAATTTGCTTAGAAATGCTTAAAAATAAAAATAGCCGTAAGCCTAGAAGTGCAGCCTCTTCAGTCCCTGAATCCCAGAGGCATCTTTCCATGTTGTACACACTTCCAGGTCCCAGGATGGGAATTAAAACCTCTTATTTCTTATTTTATTCTGTATTTTCTGTAGGTTTTTTGCGTGTCAGAGCCACAGGATGGGTTCTGTTTCCAGAATAAAATTTGAACACAAGGACACTGTTTCTCTTTTTCCAGAGAAGTGGCTTAAACCATGTTTTCAAATGAAAATCCCGGTTTTAGAGGGAATTCCGTAACAGCCAACAAACCAAGTGCAGTCTGGAACATGGAGAATTCCAGTTTTGAGCTCTTTGGATGCTTCATAGACATCAAAAATCCGTGAGTTTGCTCTTGGCCAGTTTGGAAAATAAGAAGCTGGCTTGCTTTGTGGGGAAATTAATATTTCATGTTTATTATCCATTAATATTGCTAAAATTGGGATTTATGTTTCCATGCTGTGGATTCTCTTAAATGTTTCAATCCATAATTGGTTTTTTTCCCCAGAAGTTTTTTAATTAAGTATTCCTCTTATCTCCAAATATCTTCATAAATACAGGAATGGTTTTGTGGTGGAGGGATAAAAAATTATTTTAAAATAATAATATCTGGAAATAAGTCTGGGAAATTTACCAATTCTAAAAGCTGCTGTTCCACCACCCTCTCCCAACCTGGTGCTTCATGGTATTTCACTCAGTTTTTCCTCCATTTCTCATTCCAAACAAAGATTCCCACTGCTTCAGACACTGATATTATTATTATTATTAATGAATTCCAGTTCCCCTCCTTATCCCAGGAGCAGGTGCTGTGGGAAGCCAGGGACCCAGCAGAGCCGATCAGAGAGGGCATGGGGGATTTGGGGCTCTCAAGGTCAGCAGGTGTGGGCAGTCTCCCCATGGGAAAACTGGAATACTTTTCCACCTTTTCCCCTGTTCCACCTCTTAGTTCTAATTAAATTGAGTTTTTGACTTCCTCATCCCAGTTTTCTGGCTGGCTGGACCATGACCCATGTGTTACCTACAGCATTCCCATCCTGAATCCAAACCTGACATGTGCCAGCTCCGGGGAAGAAAGGAGCCCTGTCCCAGTGGAAACCAGAACAGTGGGAATTCTCAGACAGCTTTTGGGGAAACGCCTGATTTATTCAGCACAAAGAAAGCTACAGAGCGTGCCAGCTGCTGCCACGAGCTGCATCCTGAGCCGCGACAGGCACCTCCCTAGAGCTCCCTGGAAAAGGGCGTGCTCCCGTTCCCGCTGGAGCCTCTTGTCCAGCGCCGCCCGGAGGGTCTTCTCCTGTGGCACTGCTGCAGTGTCCTGGGAGCCGTGCACCGGGCAGCAGCGGCTCCAGGACACTTCCTGCCGTGCCACTTGCTCCTGGGAACGCTTTGCTGGAATGGCCCGGGCTCCCAGTTGTGTTTCCAGGCTTTTCCTGGCCGTGGGTATCTTGTGGGTTCTGTGGGTAGCCACAGCTCCGAGGCAGGGAGGCCTGTCCGTGTGGGCTCCTCCATCTGGAGTCCAGCAGATCTCATGGAGGCTCTGGCAGGGATGGAGACCTTTGCTGGAAATATCCAAGGTGTGGAGATCTCCCTTAGCCTTGTCCTTCACAGGCGGCTCCAGGGAGCACGCTGCACATGGGAACGGCTGCCTTTGCCGCTGGAGCCTCTTGTCCAGCAGCGTGCGGAGAGTATTCCCAGATGGCTCCACCACAGGATCCGGGGAGCCATGGATTGGGCACCGGTGGCTCCAGGACACTTCCACTTGCTTCTTGGCAGGAACGGGCCAGGCTCCAACTGGAGCACAACACAGGTCACAGAGGGTCTGGGCGGGAATGGAGGAACCTTTCCGAGGGATGGGCATTCTTGGAAGGGTGGAGGATCTCAACCAGTGTCGGGTTCTGCGGAGGACTGAGCCTTTTCCAGCAGCGGATGTTTTCCGGTGGATCAGGGGTCTTGTTGTGCGCCGGCTCCTGGAGGGCTGGGGGCTCCCGGAGGAGCTGGAGGAGCTGGAGGAGGCGCAGCAGGGCAGGCGGCCGCGCTCCAGCAGCTGCTCCAGGTCCTCCCACGAGAGCTGCCACATCTCCGAGTCCCGCGGGAAGGACACCCCGGGCCACAGCGGCGTCACCAGGTCCTGCAGCTCCCGGGCCGCTGTGGCGCAGGGGGCGCAGCCGGGGCCGCAGCCGCAGGGGATGTACGGGGCGCTCCCGGGGGCAGCCGCGCCCTGCGGAGGGGTCTCCTCAGCCGGGGGGGAGCCGGGAGCCCCTGGGGCTGCTCGGCCGCGCCGGGACCCCCCGGCCCGGCTCCCGGGGCGCTTCCGTGCCTTCCGAATGCGGGCGGCCAGCAGGACGGCCGTAGTGGCCACCAGCAGGACAAGCGCGGGGAGCAGGACGCTCATGGCTTCACCCACGTCCCATCGTGGCCGCACTGGGAGCCGGGGCTGGTGGCACGTGTCCTGTGGAGACACCGCGCTGATGTCACAGTGCTGCGGGCGGGGACACCTGTGTGACGTCACAGCCCCGGTTCCCTGGAGCCTGTTGGTGATGGAGAACTGCACCAAGATGGGATTTGGCGTGGGAAGAGGGGCAGACTGGGAACCTGGGACATCCCACATGGCACAGGGCAGGAATGCCATCTCCAGTGAAGCACCTGATTTCCCACACCTGCTCCTACGCTGCCACACGGTGCCAGCTTATCCGTGTGGTAACAGAAGGGCCTGGAGGGTGGCACCGTCACCGTGGGTTGAGCATGGGATGGTCCTGTCTGGCCGGTCTGATGTCTGGCATAAGATCACATGTCCTGGAGATGATGGAAGGTGGTGGATGTTGTTTTGGGGCTGTTAGGAACCTGAGTTTGGATCCTGTCCCTCACAGCTCCTTTTGGAGATGGTGTCTGTGGAATCAGAATGGTTTGGGTGGGAAGGGTCCAGCTGGGAGCAGGTCCAGGCTGAAGGGCTGGCTGGACAAGGCCAGTGGGAGTAGGGAATGGGGCTGGCTGGAGAGCAGTTGGACTCAGCTGGGAGGTGCTGGTCACTCCTGGCCAGAGACAGTCACAGAATCAGGATTAGAGTCAGCTGCAACCTTTGGTGACCCAGCTGCAAGCCCAGGCCACCACCTATGGATTTCCAGGGCAAAATCCAACTGGTGGCCTCAGGCGGATGCTAACTGGGATTGTAATAATCAGACAGAGATAATTGCATCTGATTAATGCCATGGGGAGCCTCTGTGGGGATCAGGATAGGTTGAACTGAAGCACAGGAGCGTGGCCAGAGGAACGAGCCTGTGGCTGCTGGAGAAAGGCTTTGTTGATGCGCAGGGGGAATTGACTCTGCGGAGTTTGGGTGAGGCTGTGTTTGTGCACGGCGCCGGGAAGAGAAGGAGAGGAGCTGCGCTCACGGAATTCAGCAGGAAGGAAGACAAAAGGGATGTGAGCTGTGTTTTCTCCCAGGGACACACACACACACGCACAGGGACATGCTGGAATGGCACTTTATTGCTCCGTGGCGGGGTCCAGGGTGTCTTGGTGGTGTCAGTAGGTGCTGAAGACGGCCTGGATGTGCTCCCCGGCGTGTGGTTTGTAGGTGCTGACCCCTGCGGCAGAGGGATGCATGAGGCTGGGACATGGAGACCCCACCACAGGCCCCACACCTCCCTGGGGCCCCCCCACCTTCTTCAAGGGCGTCCCCAGCACTGAGGAACTGCCAGTAGGTCCTGTCCTCCGTGCTGGCAGCCAGCCCGTGGATGGAGGTCACATAGGCACCCCAGGAGGTCTGCTCCGTCTGGAAGCTGCGGGAGAGGTCAGGAGGCTCAGAGCTGGGTGGGGAGATGCCAAATCCCACCCCAAAGCCGCCCTGGCTCTCACCTAAAGGCTTCGGGGTTCTCCTCTGCTGCCACTTCCATCACCCGGAGCAGTGTGGAGCCACTTGGGACTGTCACCGAGGTGGAGTAGTGGAAGTGTTTCCCTTGGAGTGTGTTGGTGATGGAGTAATGCACCTGGATGGGGGCTGTGCAGGGAGAGAGCGGCAGGGTGGGCATCTGGCACATCCCTGCGGGGTCTGGGGTACTCCAGGTGGGATCAGGGTACCTCTGGGAATGCCGTGTGTCCCCAGAACTGGGGATAGGGGCAACTGTCTGTTTGGGGACGTATCCTTGGTGGCAGCGCAGTCCAGGCCAGCCACATCCAGGTAGGACCTGCCCACCAGGGCTGGCAGCACCTGGGCGATGGCTGTGGGCTGCTGGTAGTCATGGGCAGACACCACGGAGAAGGCCTGGGCACAATCCCACTGCCGTGGGGCGTAAAACTTCCTTGTGGCCTCCAGCGCCTGTGGAGCGGGTGGGAGGTGGAATGACGCACCTGGGAATGGGACCAGCTGGCTGTGACGCCCCACTCCCCTGGCACCTCCCCTACCTGCAGGGCCAGCCCCATGCTGTAGATATTCCCGATCATGCCATTCCTCTTCTCCTGCTCATCCAGGAAGCCGTTGCTCACTGTGAAAAGTGCCTCCCGGAGCAGATCCCGCACATCATGGAGCTCCACGTAGTCGTAGACGCAGGCCAGCGCCAGTGCCACCATGGCCCGGGTGTCTGTGGGATCCTGGAGTCACCGCCAAGCCCCGGGATAGACCCCAAGAGTGGGAATGTGGGAGCAGAGGGGTCCCTTACCCACGGAGAGGTGGCTCTCAGGGCTCAGCACCTGCTTGGCCAGGGCCACCGATGGCCCTTGGGCACCGCCCGCCTCAGCCAGGCACAGGGCCAGGGTGTCCAGGCTCACGCTGTACAGGGAAGTTTTGGGAATCCCATCGGCTTCTGCAAAGCAAAGAGTGGCAAGATGACAGGGTGTGGGGACAGCGGCACCCCCAGGCCCCCAAATCCCAACAAACCCAGTTTGGCCATTTCCTCATCTGTTTTCTGCTGCAGGACACGGATCAGGTCGAGGGTTTGTTCCAGGGCATGGACACGCTGGGGGTCCTGGCAGGAGGAGAGGAGGGCGAGGACGTGCAGAGCCACCTGTCCCGAGGTCATGTCTGTGGGGACAAGAGGGCAGCCAGGGTGTGCTGGGCTGGGCACCCCAAGAACTGGCGGAAACCTGGGTTCCCAGGAGTGGGTGCCTTCCCTCCTTTGCCTCCCTACCTTTCTGGGCTCTCCTCACCGCCTCCTCCTTGATCTCCTGGAGCAGCCACTTGTGGATGGGACCCTCGCTGTCCCCCCCAGCCAGGTTCATGGCCAGCAGGACACTGGGATTCGCCGCCTCCTCGAGACTGACCGATCCCCCCAAGCGCTGGAGCAGCTGGGAGACCAATTCCTGCGGGGCCACTGGAAGGAGAGGGGAGGTCAGACCCAGGATCCCGTGTCCCATCCGTGGTCTCTCCTGGCTCTCCATGGGTGGCTGACACTCACCACAGCCCTCAGTGGCTGTGCAGCCCACCAGGGCCAGTAGGACCCCGATGCCCAAAGCCACACCAAGCATCCTCCTGGAGCAGGCTGACCCACTCGGCATGGCAGAATCCTGTGGGAATTGGGCTCTCTGGGCGTCCTCTCTGCTTTTAGCTGTTCCCAGTGTCCTTCTCCGGTCACCTACCCGCCCACAGCTGCCCTTATCTGTGTTATCTTATCTGTAGCTTATCTGTGTATCCAGCAGGGGAGGAGGGACGGTGATTTTCCATTTGGGATCATGAGGACCACTTGGACCACTTCAGTATCCACGAGGCTGTGATGTTGTATGGGGTTCATCCCGGTATGTCCCAGAAGGAACCACCTCAATTATCTAGCCAAGGTCCTGGAAGCCTGAGGAGGTCCATGCTGGCTGGGCACTCTCCAGCTGTATCCCACTCGGACTTTTCCAGGAAACTCCAGCCCTTATAATCTAACTTCAGTACCAGGAAAAATGGTGGAGAAGGTCATACTGGACACTGCTGGGAAGCAATTCAAGGACAATGCCTGCGTCAGGCACAGGCACCTCGGGATAACAGAGGGAAATTCCCATCTAACTGGTTTCTTATCCCGCTGCCATAAGGTCACCGGGCTCATAGTGGTGGGAAGGCAGTGCCTGTTCATTTTCGGGATTGTAGTAGGAGTTTTGGCCCTGCCCCTCACAGAATCCTTCTGGAGGTGTCTGGCTGTGTGATGAGCAGGGACAGGATGTGCTGGCTGCTGCACTGGTTTTGACTGGGACAGGGAGCTCTTTCTTCCCAGTAACTGGCCCAGGGTTGGATTTGGATTCAGGATGGGAATGCTGCAGATAACACATGGATGGTTTGCTGGGTGCTGAGCCCTCCTCAAGCACTTTGCAGTGTCCCATGGGACAATCCAGGATGAGGAACCATCTTCGGGGGCATTCCCTGTGCCTGAGGCAGCTGCCAGACAGGAGCTGGGGGGACTTTGGGGGGTTGCCCTGCCCTCCCTTGATTTTTTTCCTCCATTTTTGGGGGGATGTGCGTGTGGAAAAGGCTTTATGGAAGCATCGAGCTGCTGGCCAGGGCACTTGGACTCGTTTTGTGCCTTGTCTGGGATGGGAGGAAAAAGGGGTCAGGGAGTCTGGAGGGTGATGGTGTCCCTTGGGACACCCCAATGTGGTGGGGGAGCAGGTGAGTGAGGGATGAGGGGGCCCGGGTGAGGTGCCCCCCGAAAAGGGAGGTTACAGCCCCAAAATGCCTGAAAATTCATGAGGGGCTTGTGTGTAAAATACTGAAAGCTGCAAATATTCCCTTTTCTGTATGTATTGAGAAATAGTAATGTACTTAAAAACTGCTTCCGAAATAAAACCCGGTATCTGCTGTGTTATAGACAGGATATGGACTGTAAGGAATTCTGATTACGGAGCCATAGGGTTTGAAAATACCAATATATTCGTGTTTCCGGGGCCGCGGCCCGGAAGGAAACGCCGCAGCCCCCGGAACGCAGGCGCGGAGCCAACAGCGGCAGTGGCGGGGAGCCCGGGGAGCGGCGCGGCCGGGCCGGGGGCACCGGGGCGGCTGCTCCGGGCTCGGAGGTGAGCGGGGAACAGGGACAGCCCCGAGCGGACGGCGGGGGCGCGGGGGGATCGCTGTCCCGGCCCAGGGATGGGTGTTTGGCACAGGGATGGGTGTCCCGGCCCAGGGATGGGTGTTTGGCACAGGGATGGGTGTCCCGGCACAGGGATGGGTGTCCCGGCCCAGGGATGGGTGTTTGGCACAGGGATGGGTGTCCCGGCACAGGGATGGGTGTCCCGGCACAGGGATGGGTGTCCAGGCACAGGGATGGGTGCCCTGGCACAGGGATGGGTGCCCTGGCACAGGGATGGGTGTCCTGGCACGGATCGCTGTCCCGGCACAGCGGGAGCTGCGGGCACGGGGCATCGGAGCTGCCTCGGCCGTGCGGGGCCCAAGGCGTCGCTCCGGGGCGGATTCTGTAGGGGACAAAATGAACATTTTGGGGTAAAATCTGGGTTAATCTGCAGTGGGGTTTGTGCCCGCTGTGTTCACGGCCCCGCCGGCTCAGGGCGGGTTCAAGGCGCAGCTGCCCCGAGCCAGCGGGACCGGCCGGGGCTGCTCGCTCCCGGTGCTGCCGCCTTGTGGGGAGAGCCCGGCACTGCAGCCCGCACAGGCGCTGGACCACGGGATCGGCGTGGAACAGCAGCGCAGGGGGAGTGCTGAGGCAGCGCAGGGAATGCTGCGGTCCCAGGGAATGCTGCGGTCCCAGGGAAGGCTGAGGCAGCCCAGGGAATGCTGAGGTGTCCCAGGGAAGGCTGAGGCGTCCCAGGGAAGGCTGAGGCACCCCAGGGAATGCTGAGGCACCCCAGGGAATGCTGAGGCGTCCCAGGGAAGGCTGAGGCACCTCAGGGAATGCTGAGGCACCTCACGGAATGCTGAGGCGTCCCAGGGAATGCTGAGGCGTCCCAGGGAAGGCTGAGGCACCCCGGGGAATGCTGAGGTGTCCCGGGGAATGCTGAGGCACCCCAGGGAAGGCTGAGGCACCCCAGGGAAGGCTGAGGCGTCCCCTGCCCGGGGCTCTCGGCAGCAAATCCCTGATGTTGAGCAGAAAAAGGAAAGTTCTGGGTTAATGGGAGGAGGTTTCTGGAGTGGAGCTGGGACAGGTGCTGATCCACGCATGGAATCACGGGGTGGTTTGGCTTGGAAGGGACCACCAAGATCATTTACACTCTGTTTGTTGTCTGGTTCCACAGCAAAGAACATCCAGAACTGCCACCTCACCCTCATGGACAGCAGGAATGCCTTCCATAGCTCTTGTTTTGGAATGGGAATGGCTGTTGGGAGCTCTGGCAGGACCAGGTAAGAACAGAAATGGGATCATTCTGGCTCCTGCTGGAGGTGGTTTTCTCTTTCAGGATGTTCTGATTGATCCTTTCACAGCAGTGTTCTAGGGCAAATTTGAGGGTAATTCCAGGAATTTCAAACCAGATAAAAACTGGTGGGGAAAAAATGTGAACCTGATCCATTTCTAGTAATTCCAAGCTTCTCCCACAGCACCGTTCCAGGGGAAAGCTGATGAAAGGATAAAGATGCAGAGGAACAAGTGCTGTAAACCCCCCAGGCTCTCTGACAGAGCAAACCTTCCAGTAATGCCAGTACATCGCTCTGAGAGACTCTGGGATCACAAGGTTTTCCAGGAAAGCAAAACAAGGACAGAGATGTGGGAATAGGCTTCCAGTTAAGAATGGTTTGGTGGGTGTAGGAATGATTCTTGTATGTTTGATGCTTCCCTTTTTATTCCTGAATAATTTTAAAATGATTCCTTGAATAAATCATCTAAATTTGGGAATTTAAATTTGAGAGGGAACAGTGCAACATCAATACAGGCAGAGATCATGGAATGGTGGAATGGTTTGTGTTGAAAGCCCCATCTCTGAGCCTGTTCTGGGCAGGCTCCTGCCCATCGGCCACTCCTTGCAGGTGGACATGGAAGTGCTGGAGGCGTTCAGGGAACGCTGATTGTTTTTCCCTGCCTCTGGCAGTCAGGCCAGTAAAAAGACTAATTGACCTCTTCCAGTGGGGAGACATTTAAACAAGAGGTGCCAAAAAGAATTGGAGCTTCTGCACGCTGAAATCTGCAAGTCTCCAAGTTAAAATCCCCCCTGGATGGTCACCGGTGCGACTCCCACGGACTGGTCACCTTGGCCAGGAGTGTCCAATCCTGCTGTCAGTGCACTGGGCCGGGGTCTCATTTTCATTTCGTGTAAAGACCCTCTGGGTGCCCCCCAGTCACTGGAAGGACCGGACTGGGCTCCCAGGGAACTAATTCCAGGTGTTCTCTTCATGGGAATAGCACAGGAGCCTTCCCCTTGCCCAGAGGAGCGGCCAGTGCCTCCCTCAGTCAACAAATCCCCAGGACAGAACACAGAGAAAGGACCAGGAATATGGAAATGCCCCACAGTGGGAGTTTGTGTTGCTCTGGATTAAATTTTGGATTTATAATGTTAAAGGGGGGAGTGTGGAGGGGATTTTCTCTGTCTCCTGTTCATTATTGTTACCACTGCTCTTGTTGCTCTCACTGTCACTATGTGTTGTCATTACTCTCAAATGATTGCATTTGTCTTGGTTTCCATTCTCAAACTGTTCTGAGCTGGAATTTTGTCTCTGGTCTCTTCCCCATCCCACGGGGGGTGAGGGAGCGGCTGCTGGTGCCCAGCTGGGGTCCAGCCATGGCCCCGGGCACTTCTGGGGGCTCCGAACCCGAGGGACCGGAGCGGTTTTGGGCTCACAAAAAGAGACCCAGTGCTGCGTTTCGGGGGCTCAAAAGCAGGCGCAGAGCTTAAAAGCAGAGACTAAATCCTGCACTGTGGAGTCCTGAGAGCAGGCTGGTATGGCCAGAGCTGGGACTCAGAAACAGTGACTAAATCCTGTTCTCAGGGCTTGAGGAAGAGAGCGAGTCCTGTGTGTTCGGGCTCACAAAGAGAAACGGAAGTGCTGCGTTCTGCTGGACTGAATTAAAGCCCAAGTGCCGTGTTTTGATGTTCAAAGCGGGCCCTTGGGGCCAGGGCGAGTCTGTGTCTCTGGGCTCCGAGTCCTGCCTCAGGCACAGCCCGAAGCCGGGCTCGCCGGCCCCACGCAGCGCTCGGGAGCAGCGACTCAGCGCCGCGTCCGGGGCTGGCGGCAGAGCCCGGGGCCGCGTCGTGGGGCCCAAGGCGGGCTCCGGGAGGGGCTCAGGGCTGGGAGCGGAGCCCGGCCCGGCGCGTCGGGCCCGGCTCGGGATCCCGGGGCTGCCCGGGCGCCGGCACAGCCCCGGCTCCCCGCGGAGAGCCGGCCGGAGCAGGAGCGGCAGCGCCGGGCTCGGCCCCAGCGCCCGTCCCGGAGCGGCTCCTCCCGGTGCCGATCCCAGCCCCGATCCCGCCGGGGGAGAGGCGGCCCCGCCCGGGACCCGCAGCGGCCGCCGGCAGGAGCCGGAGCCCCGGTCCCGGGAGCGGCCCCGGTGCGGCCCCGGTGCGCGGGGCGGGTCCGGCCCGGGAGAGAGGGGCGGGGCCCCGAGCGATGGAGCCGCCCCCGTGCCGGGCAGGGCGGGCCCCGGGGCCGGGCGGGGCCGGGGCTCTGGGGCGGTCCCGGGCGGGGCCGAGCGGGGCCGAGGGCGGCTTCAGGGGCGGGGCCGGGCCCGGCTCAGGTGCGCGGGGCGGGGTCCGCACAGGTGCGCGGGGTCCCAGGGCGGCTGCGCAGGGCGGGGCCGAGGTGATTTAAGCCCCCGAAATCGCCCCCGCCGCCATTTGCTCCCTCAGAGCTCGGGGAGGCTGCGGCCGGGCCGGGCTCCCCCGGCGTGGCCCGGGAGAGGCCCCCGCTCCCCCTCTTTCCTCCCCCTCTTTCTCCTGCCCTTCTCCTCCTCCTTCTTCCCCCGCTTATCACCTCTTTCCTACCCCCCCCAGTCTCTTTCTCTCTCCCCACACCCTCTCTCTCTCCCAGCCCCCCTCCTGCCCTCTCCCCAGCCTTCCCCACTCTCTCTCCCTGCTCCCCTGCGCATCCCCGACCCCCCCACCCCTCCTTTCTCCCCGACCCCTCCTTTCTCCCCTCTCCGTACCCCGCTCCCCAACCCGACTCCCCTCTCTTCCCCCTCTACCTCTGCTCTGTCCATCATCCTTTCCCCCCTCGTTCTCGTTCTCCCCAACCCACCCCGACTCCTCTCCCTATCCCCCCTCATCCCTCCCTGACTGTCCCCTTTCCCTCTTTCCCCCGCAGCCGCGGGGCTCGGGGCGCCGGAGAATAAAGCCCAGAGGGCCGGAGCCCGGCGCCCCTGCCCTCGCTGGAGCCCCACACGGGCCGGGCCCGCTCGGCGGGTCCCCCGTGCAGTACAAAAACAGCGCCGGGGCTCCGGCTTTCCACACATCACACTGGGGATCCCCTCCTCAGGAGGGGTTCCCGAGGGGGGTGGGTGGGTTTCGGGGAGGGGGGTATGTTGGGGTAGGGTGGGCCCCCTCCTCAGGAGGGGGTCCCGGGGAGGGGGGTGGGTTCGGGAAGGGGGGTGTGTTGGGGTAGGGTGGGCCCCCTCCTCAGGAGGGGGTTCCGGGGGGGTGGGGGGTCCGGGGGGGGTGGGTGGGGTGGGCCCCCACCGGAGGAGGGGGTCCCGGGAGGGGGGCAGGGTGGGCCCCCTCCGGAGGAGGGGGTCCGGGGGAGGGGGTGGGGCGGAGGGGGGACTTTCCCCCCCACCAGTCCCCGCCCCCTCTCCCGGACCCCCTCCTCCGGACGGGGCTCGCCCCGGCCCCCTCCCCGGGACCCCCTCCTCCGGACCGGGGCCCCGGGGGGAGGGAGGGGGGGCGGGTGGGGTGGGGGGGCCGGGCGGGAGGGGCTGTTGGTTTGGCCTGTGGTCTCTATGTCTGTTCGTGCCGCAGAGTGACGTGACCCCCTCTGCTTCCCCCCCACCCCACCCGCCCCCCCCCCCCCCCCCGGGGCCCCGGTCCGGGGGGGGGGGGCCCGGGGGGGGGGCCGGGGTGAGCCCCGTCCGGAGGGGGGGGTCCGGGAGAGGGGGCGGGGACTGGAGGGGGGGAAAGTCCCCCCTCCGCCCCACCCCCTCCCCCGGACCCCCTCCTCCGGAGGGGGCCCACCCTGACCCCCGCCCGGGACCCCCTCCTCCGGAGGGGGCCCACCCCACCCACCCCCCCGGACCCCCTCCGGAGGAGGGGGCCCACCCCAACCCACCACCCTCCCCGGGACCTCCTCCTCAGGAGGGGGCCCACCCTACCCCAACCCACCTCCCTCCCCGAAACCCACCACTCCCCCCGGGACCCCCTCCTGAGGAGGGGGCCCACCCTACCCCAACATACCCCCCTCCCCGAAACCCACCCACCCCCCTCGGGAACCCCTCCTGAGGAGGGGATCCCCAGTGTGATGTGTGGAAAGCCGGAGCCCCGGCGCTGTTTTTGTACTGCACGGGGGACCCGCCGAACGGGCCCGGTCCGTGTGGGGCTCCAGCGAGGGCAGGGGCGCCGGGCTCCGGCCCTCTGGGCTTTATTCTCCGGCGCCCCGAGCCCCGCGGCTGCGGGGGAAAGACGGGACAGAGGACGGGAATAAGGGAGCAGAGGGGGTCAAAGAAGGAGCGCAGGTGGGGGGTTCGGGGTGTGCAGGGAGAGGTGGGGTGGGGGGACAGGAAAGGACGGGGGGGAGGACGAGAACGGAGCACAGGTGGGGGGGGTCAAGGTGCAGAAGGGGAAAGAGGGAACAGGAACAGGGGGAGGTAGAGGGGGAAGGAAGGGTGGGGGACGGAGGGGGAGGATTGAGGGCAGGTGGGGGGAATTGGGAGGGGAAGGGGAGCAGGGTGAGGGGGCAGGGGGGACCCGGGATGGGGGGGGAAGGAACGGTGGAGAAGGGGAGAGAGGGTGGGGGGGTAGGGCAGGGTTGGGGTGTGTAGGGGGACAGGGAGGGGGGATGGGGGGGACCGGGCCGGGGGGGAGGGAGGGGAGGGCTAGGGGGGAGAGGGGGGGGGGGTAGGGGGGGGGGGGTAGGGGGTGGGGGCGGGGAGGCAGAGGGGGAAGAACGGAGAGGGTTAGGAGAAGAGAAGTAAAGACAAATATAAAGGAAAAGAAATACAGAGAGATACAGAGCCCGGCCCGGCTACAGCCTCTCCCACCGAGCGCCGAGGGAGCAAATGGGGGCGGTGCCGATTCCCGAGGCTTAAATCCCCTCGGCCCCGCCCCGCGCAGCCGCGCTGGGGCCCCGCGCACCTGTGCGGACCCCGCCCTCCACACCTGTGCCGGCCCCGCCCCGCCCCGCCCGCGCCCGTAAATGCCGGCGGGTCCGCGCCCGCTCCGCTTTGTGCGGTGAACGCTCATCCTGCTCATCCCGGGCTGCGGCGGGACCGTCGTTCGGGGCGCTGTGCGGAGCCCGGCACCGGGGGCTGCTCCCGGCGCTGCGCCGAGCCCGAGGCGCTGAGGTGGGAACGGGACCCGGGCCCGGGGATTCGGGGCTGGGTCCTGTCGGTGTCTGCTGGGGGTCCCGGGCCGAGCCGCTTGTCTCTCGGCGGGCGGGGTGCGGCTGCCGGGGCCGGAGAACTGAGGTGGGATTGGGGATGGCATTAGGGATCGGGATCGCCGCGGCTGGCAAGAGCCGCTCCGGGATTGGCGCTGGGGCCGAGCCCGGCGCTGCCGCTCCGGCTGCGGCCAGCGCGGGGCCGGGGTCCCGCCGGAGCTCCGGCTACGCTCCCGCTGCGGCCGCGGGGAGCCGGGGCCGTGCCGGTGCCGGGCCCGCCGGGAGGGCGGCGCTTCCCCGCAGCAGCCGCTGGATCGCGCCTGGAAGCGGGCGGGCCGCGGGGACCGCCCGTGCCGGCCCCGGCACCCCCCGAGGCCGCCGCTCCCTCAGCGCCGCCCGCCCTGTGGGGCGCCCCCTGGCGCAACCGGAGCGCCGGCGCTCCCGGCCCGGCCCCGCCCGCAGCCCCCGCGGGGACGCGGAGCTCCCCCAGCCCCGGCGCTGCCGGGGCCGCCGCACCCCCTGCGCACAGCAGCGCCCGCCTCCCCCTGCCCCGGGGCCGCTCCCCCGGGGGCCTCCCGCCCGCCGCGGCCCCGCCCAACGAGCGCGGCTGCAGCGGGACGAGCCGCTCCGGGCCGGCCGCTGGCGCCGAGGCCGCTGCTGCCGCTCCTGCTCTGACTGCGCCCGCTGCGGGACCGGGGCCTCGCCGGGGCTCGCTGCTGCTTGAGCCGCTCATCCGATACCTGCCGGGTGAGACCTAATACTATCCTTCCTCTCCCCCACTTTCTCTGGGGTTTGCACGCTCCAATGCAAAAACCTCTGGGTTTCAAAGTCCAGTGGAAACTGTTTATTCTTTATTTCCAGAGTACAAGAGATCCGGAGTGGGAAGGGATACACAATGACCACCAAGTCGAACCCTTATGTGAATGGCTCCTCTGGGGATTGAACCCACACCTGGGCATTCTCAGTACACTGCTCCAACCAAGCCAATCTCAGCTCCTGGCAATGTCCTGCCTGGGATGGGAATGCCAAGTGCCAGCAAGGTAATTCCTATGCAAATACAGCTCCTTCTTTTATGCTAATGCTGCTTTACACCCCAGCCCCTGATCATGCAACAACACAGGTGATCAGTTAGTTGTGTGGCAACACAAAACTCATCCCATAACCCTGATTTCCTGCCCTTTCCAGGATTTACCCAACAGCTGTCAAGGTGCTCGTTCCATGGCCCTTTCCAGGGAGAAATGAGCAAGGCAAGGCCTGAGGGTTCACTTGGTCCATGGCCAAAGTTCTTCTGGAGAGTGTCAGGGCTGCTCCTGCCTGCAGAGGGGCATTTCCCACAGGTGAGTGTTCACAGCCCAAAATCCCAGGGGCTGCTGAGGCTGGGGCAGCTTTTGTGGCCCAGAGCTGCACAGAGCTCTCAGCAACTCCCACTCACTGCCAGGAGTGGTCCTTGGTGCTCCCTCCGTGTGTCCCAGCTGGCAGGGAACGGGACGAGGGAGAAGGCCGGGAGGCCCAGGAAGGGAAGCAGCAGCTCTTGTGCTTTGGATTTGCAGAGAGGAGCTGTGCCTGCAGTGTCCTGCCTGTGGCACACAGCGTGCCAAACACACGTCCCGGGAACGGGCACTGGGCTGCCCGGGCAGCGCTGGGATGGACATGGATAAAGGGCTGCCCGCGGCCCCTCGGCCAGGGGCTGCTCTGAACAGGCACCCGGAGATGCTTCAGCCCCGACAGACCCCACTGACACCCCAAAAATGCCCCAAGGAACAGCTGGCACTGGGGAATGTCAGCACGGGCTGTTTGCAGAGGGGCTCAGACAGCAATTCCCAGTGCTGACCTCCCACACTCCTGCCAGCTATGTCCCAGCCACCCAAAATGCCTTCCCTTCCAGCCTGAGGCCATCATCCCTCAGCAGCGTTAAAGCCAAGGCAAGCTTCCCCCACAGCAATGAAATGCCAAGCAATGCCCTCAGAGATGCCTTCAAATGAAAGGTCAGAGTCAGAGAAATCTCTTTGGATTGAGTTTGGAGTTTTTGGGGAGCCAGCTGGAACTGCACAACTGATGGAAAGCTTTCCCAGGTGGCTCCCACCGCTGGTGCCCTGAAGGCAGGGATGTGCATCCCTTTCCTGAGGGAAAAGAACTTGCAGAGGCCACTCCTGAGGCTCTGGAATGAAATCAGCTCCTGCAGGGAGACAAGTCCTCCCGTGGGCACAGGGGCTGCCTCAGCAGGGGCTGGGAGTGCGTCCAGCCAGCGCCTTCTCCTGCTTTAAAATATCACCTGGAGCCCGGGCTCAGGGGGTGCAGGCAGCTGAATTCCAGGGAACTCTGTCAGGTGCCCCCAGGGACATGGGGGGGCTGGGGGATGAGGGTTACAAACAGCAAATTCTATGGAACATGAACCTGTCCTTGTCCTGACCCTGCTGGGCTTCCCTGGAAGCTCTGCTGGTTCCTGACACAGCTGGTGTTAAATAGGCAGCTCTGCATGGGAATATCCATGCTCCAGGAGGCACTGGGAGGCTATTCCAGTGGCAATTCAGCAGGGAATTCAGGGCTTGGGGTAGAATTCATGTGAACTAGCAAAGCCAAACCCCAAATCTGGGCACCACCCAGGGAACAATCTCTGTGCTGCCCTGGCAGCCAAAGCCCCTGGGCTGGGCAATTTCAGCAGGCAAACGGATGGAATGATCTAAATGCCAGCATCCCCCAAAGGGACAATGCCATCACCTCCCTTTGCTCCCCAAGTGTCCACTGTGCTCCCCACAGGTGCCCTGGGGATGCCAGGGAGGTGCCTTTGCCCACAGTGCCTTTCTCCTGCCCCTCTCCAGCCCGAGGCCTCTTCTCCCTTCCCTGCCAGCTGCTGCCAAAGAAGGAGGACACAGTGAGTGCTGAGTTGACCTCCAAATAGTCCTTCCCTCTCCTTGAGATTACCTGAGACTTTACCCCCAAAATGTCCCCATCTGTCTCCTTCTGAGTTCCTCATTTTTTACAAGGAAGCATTCTTTCTCTGCTCTGGAGATTACCACAAGATTTGCCCCCAGAACTTTCCCCACCTGTCCACTACCTCTTTCCTCATTTCCACCTCCATCTTTTCATTCTTTGCCCTACAGATGCTTTCAATTTTTACCCCTCCGAACTTCCCTACCTGTCCATAAGTGATTACCTCAGTTTACCCCATCAAGTGCATTCCCTCTGCTACAGATCACCTCAGATTCTACCCCCAAAATTTTCTGTACCTCTCCACCACTGAGTACTTCATTTTTACTTCAAAATACTCATTTTCTACCATGGAGATTCCCTCAAGTTTTACCCCCCAGATTTACCCACCTGTCCACAGCAATCCCCTCAGTTTACCTCAGGATGCTCCTGCTCTCTCCTAGAGATGACCTCACATTTTACCCCCTCAGTTTTCCCTACCTGCCCAGTTCTGATCACCTCCTTTTTACCTCAAAACATGAGTTCTTTCTTCTACAGATGAACTCGGATTTTATTACCAAAATGTCTATTTTGTCCCCTGCATACTGACTAGATTTTAAAACCAAAACCACACAGGTTATGTCTGTCTTATCCCCAAAATGTTCATTCTGCCCCCTACAAATTAGGTCAGATTTTTTCTCAAAACCACTTATGGTTCCTACATAATTACCTCAGGGTTTGCCCCCCACATTCTACCTCATCTTGACTACTGATCACCTCATTGCTTCCTCAATATGTTCATTCTCTGCCCTACAGATCTTCCCAAGTTTTACACCCCAAATTTCCTTGCCTAGCCCCAGTGACTGCCTCAGTTCATGTCAGTGGTCACACTCTCCCTAGAGATTACCTCAAGTTTAACTTAACCCCCAAATTTTCCTTAACTGCCCACAACTTATTACCTCATTTTTACCTCAAAATATTCATTCTCAACCTTTAGATTATTTCAAGTTTGACCCCCCAAAATTCCCCTACCTGTCCACTACTGATTCCCACATTCTTCCTTCAATATTTATTTACTTTCTACCATGTAGCTTCTATCAAGATTTACCCCCAAAGTTTTCCATGTCTACTACTGCTTACCTCATTTTTACCTCAAAATGTTCTTTCTACAGCTTATTTAATATTATTTTTACACAAGTTTCCCTACCTGCCCACAACTGATTCCCTCATGTTACCTCAGTGTGTTCATGCTCTCCCCTAGAGATTAGCTCAGATTTAGCCCCCAAATTTTCCCCCATGCTCAGTACTCATCACCTCATTTTTCCCTCCAAGTGTTCATTCTCTACTCTTGAGATTTTGTCAAGTTTTGCCTCCAAAATTTTCCTTATTTGTCTACTACTCATTTTTGCTCCAAAATATTCATTCTGTCCCCTACAGATTACATCAAATTTTACCCCCCAATTTTTCCTTCCTGTGCAATATTAACTCTTTTCTGCCCCAAAAATGTTCTCTCCCCTAAACATCACCTCAGCTTTTCCCTCAAAAATGCCACCTCGCTCCCCTCGACATCCCCTCCCATCTTCCTACACAAACAATTCTTGTGTCCCCTCTCAGTCACCCCAGGTTTTCAGCTAAAAATGTCTCCTCTGTCCCCTCGAAGTTATCCCAGGTTTTCCCAGTGAGGAGCTGCAAGGAATTCAGGCAGGGCCAATGACACCAGGGAACAGCTGTAAATTCAGAGGCAGAGAGAGAAGATCTACCAGGAAAGGGGAAAGGTTCAGAAAACATTTCTGCAATTAATTAATTAATAATTCTTTCCACTGAGAAGAACACAACCTCACAGCTGTTAAGGCCTGACAGTTCCCTGCAGGGAGAGCTCAGCACATGTCCACAGAGGCAATCCCAGCATCTGCAAGAAAGAAAGAAGCAGCAAAAGGTGATTTCTTCTCTTCCAAAGTTATTTCAAGTGCTCAAACCCACCTTTGCTCTTGATTCTGGCCGGGTGCATGGTGAGCAGTAGGCACAGGTCATGTCATCCATGCTGGTGGGAGTGATGCTTTCTGGGGGAAAGCAGCTGATCTCCAAAGTTCCCTTCCTGCCCTGTGCCTGATCTGCACAGGAGAAAACCTCTTCCAGGAAGGGCTTGTGCTCCCTCTAATCCCATTTGCCCAGTCTGTGCCATGGGGATATTGCCAGCCTGGGGCAGCAGAGGCACACGCAGCTCTCAGCACTCTCTGCTCCAAGCACAGCTCTGGGCTCCTTTGCAGACTGCCTCTGCCGTGGGGTTTTCTCCAGGAGAAGCCAAGGAATTGCTCATGGAAGGGTGCAGATTAAGTTATCCCAAAGGGAAGCAAAGAGTAAGTACTCCAGGAAGAGCCCTTGGGATCTGCTGGGCTGAGGTGGGAAGGGGACATTGATTCCCTGCAGGGCCAATACACAACAACCTCCAACCCAAAGCCCAGACTGGCAGGTGGGGTCTGACAGCACCACTCTGACAAACCTCCTTGTCATTCTTCCCTGCAGTGACTTTTGCAAGCAAACTCTGAAGCTGACAAGCCCAGCAGCTCTGTCCATCCACTCTGGAAGGAAAGGATACTCCCAGGGATGAGGCACATTCCCAGCAAACTCTCCCAACCCAGCCTGGAGGCAGCGCTGGAGCTCGGGTGTGGGGCTGGGAAGGGCTGCCAGGAGCACGCACCCCCAGGTGGGGTGGCAGCGGCAGCAGCAAATTCCCACAGGCTGATGGCACAACAGAGAGACAAAGGCCAGCAGTGCCCACGGGAGGTGCAGGGTTAATTCTGCTCCCTGCCCTGCCCCATCCCCGCAGGAAATCTCCAAGGGGGAGAGAAACTCTCAGGGTGCCCAAAATGCAGCATCTGTCACCCTGATCCCGCTTCAACTCAGCGTGGGGGGCCAAACTCCCCCACAGGTAAACACTGAGCTGAGCTGGTCAGTCTCAAACACAGCCCCAGTTCTCACCTCCAGCCTGCTCCTGGGGCTGCTGCCACATTCCTGACAAGGAGCCCCTGTGGACAGGGCTCTCTCTGTGTCTCAGGTGCTGGGCACTGCAGGGACCAGGGCAGCCCCCTCTGGGGACAATTGGGGATTCATCCCACACTACAGGCAGGACCAGGGGCCCTCCAGTACAGGCTGGTGGGGCCAGAGCCCATTGGGTTTGGCTGCTCAAACACCAAAGCTTTTGGCAAAGATGGGACAAGTTAAGTGGGTTTTCCTGTCCTGAGAGAGAGAAGAAATTGTTGAAATTAAGCATGGAAATTAAGTGCACTGTGGAAGTCAAAGGCTGCTGGCTTTCCCACTCCTGTTCTGATTGCTCACTAGAGGGTTTTATCCATAACAAATGAGAGGTAGCACCAAATAAAAGAGCTCTTTTTCAACGTTTTTCCCTACTTTCTTTCATACATAAAAAGGATGTCCATTTTTTCTTAGTGCATTCTTTGCCTAATTTTAACAGAACCATTTTTCTTCCAGGCCCCACTTGTGGGTTCTTCACTCCTTTGCCATGGGACTTTGGACAAAGGAAGAGAAGGATCTGCTCCACACGGGTGTCATCCTACGGGGAACACCCCCTGTACCAGCCCCAGCCTGGGCCAAGCACGCTGCCTCACTCTCCCCATTCTGGATGCTGGCTCCAATCCAGTCTGAGTTTTCCCGTTTTCCATGTCTAAGGACAGGAACTTGTCCTGGTCAGGGTGTAAGGCCTTAAACTGCACATGGATCTGGGGGGCTGGGACTGGGATTCCAGCAGGGAATTCATTGTTTCACAAATCAAAATTATTCCAGGGAGCTGCTGCTTCACCACACAGTGTCAGCAAAAGAGAGAAAACACCAAAGGTGCATCCAAAAACAAGGATGAAATGATTCCTGCTGCTTTTAGTGGGATCAGGGCTTATGCTGCCCTGGAATGACAAAGAACTTCTCCCTCAGCCCCCCAGAGAGCCCTCAAAAAGCCAAAGTGCAGCAGGGAAGGAAGGAAAGGCACCTGCTGGGGACAGCACAGCTCCAGCTGCTCATGGGGACTGGGAATGAGTCTGGAGCCAAAAGCCCCTTCCCAGGCTGCAGGGGCCTGCCTAAAGCACCACCTCTGGGAAGCAAAGGGCTATGGAAGAAAGGGAGTGGGAATTTACAATAATAATCACAATGTATTGGGAAAGAGCAACAACAGAAGCAACAATCATTCCAAGGGAGCAGGAGGGATGCTGAGCTTTAAACGAGGTTGGAGTGAGGCAGCAGCTCCTGGCAGTTCTAACCCACGGCTCCAGGTCTGCGCTTCCAGGAGCACTGCAAGCTCCTCCTGCCCAGTCCCTGGCTTTGCCTCCTGCCAGTACTCGGCACCTCGGGCACGGTTGGGTGCGAGTGCTCCAGTGCTGCTGCCCAAGGGAGCAGGAAAATGGGCATTAAACCCCTTCCCACTGGGCTGGCTCCGAGCTCTGCCTGGGGAAAACATTTGGCAGCCCAGGCATTTCAATGAAATCAGTTTCCATCACTTTGAAGATGCACTGAACAAACCCAGGGCACATAAGTAAACCTCTCCCCAGAAGGACAGCCCCAGGGAATACACAATTATTCCTAGGCCTGGCCAAACAAACCAGCAGCCAGGTTTTGGGGAGAGACTCCAGACTCTTATCTCCTTCCCTGGCTGTGAAACACTTGCAGAGGCTTTGGAGTTCATACAAGCTTGTCAGGATTTGGATACTTCATTTAAATTCCATTCAGATACTGGAATGGAAGTGTCCTAAAGGCACCTCCACTCAGACTTTAATTTTAAGCCCTCTACCACCAAAGAAGTTGGATGTTCTTTTCTTAGGAACACCCCACCTCTGCTTCTTTAGGTGTCTCCATGTGGGACATAAAATAAATGTGGACAAATTTTAGAATGCAGCTTCCAAGTCAAGTTACCTGCTAGGAAATTACTCCAGCTCTCTGGCACCTTGGGCTGTTTTAAACACAGCCTGGCCCTTCATGGCTGAGGCTCTGAGCTACACAACTTGTGAGCTGGCAAGTAACAGCAGCTGAGGTCTCATCCCAGCTGTACACAAAAACAGGGAGGGGGGGCTGCACTTGGATACATGCAGGCAGGGTTGGGCCCCTTCTGAAAGCTTCAATCCCTGTTTTTCAGAGACTCAATCAGGGATAATGACATTTTCACAAAGCTCTCTTAAGGCACGTGAAAATCTGAGCAAGAAAATGGAATCAAACCCTTTGTTCCACTGGCCTCACGCCCCAAATTCCAACGGGACAGACAAGTCCCTCTCCTCGCAAGGCAACGTCTCCTACCTGGATCTGTGCCTTCCCCAGCCTTTGGTGGCCGCTGTCTCCATTCTCCCACACCTCCTCATCTTCCTCCTCAGCAGGCCTGGCTTCCTCATCCTGCAGAGCAAGCACAGGGACACTCACCAGCCTGCTCATCCCAAACCTGGGCAGCAGGGATGGACTGCTGGGACCCCCTGGACAGTCACCCCTCTGCTGGGCACCATCCCTGCTCTGCAGCCCATTCCCGTTCCTGGCCTGGCATCTCCTTTGAATGGGATGTTAAACCACAACCACTTGCTCTGCTGGCTTTTGGGACATCAGAGACTCCCCCAAGGCAGTGGACAAAGCTCCTGTTCCCACACCCTCTGCCTCCCAAAGCCCTGCTAGGGCCAGGCAGAGCAAGGGAAACCCCTCAGTTCCTGCTGGAAATTCCCTCTTGTGCCCGTAAACCCAGGGAAATCGTGGCTGCCCCATCCCTGGAAGTGTTCAAGGCCAGGCTGGTCACAGCTTGGAGCACCCTCTGGATGGAATGAGGTGATCCTTAAGGTCCCTTCCCACCCAAACTATTCTGCCATTCCAGGATGATTCTGTGATCTCTCCCTGCATTTATTTTGCATCGTTTCCTCTCTAATTTGAATTCCCAAATTTAAATTATTTTTTAAAGAAATCATTTTAAATTATCCCAGGAATAAAAAGGGGTGCATCAAACATACAAGAATCATTCCTACGTCCATCAAATCATTAATTGGAAGCCTCTTTCCTCATCTCTGTCCTTACTTTTCCTTTCCTGGGAAACCTTATGATCCCACAGATTTTCCAAGAGATTTACTGGGATTGCAGAAAGGTTTGCTCTGTCAGGGAGGCAGGGGGGTTTACAACACTTGTTCCTCTGTATCTTTATCCTTTCACCAGCTTTCCCCCAGAACGGTGCTGCAAGAGAAGTTCAGAATTACTAGAAATGGATCAGGTTCACCTTCTTTCCTCACTCTTTTCCAACTACTTCCAAATTCTTGGAATTATCCTCAAATGAGGCCTAGAAAGCTCCTGTGAAAACATCAATCAGAGGAACATCTTGAAAAGAGAAAACCACATCCAGCAGCAGCCAAAACAATGCCATTGCTATTCTTACCTGGTCTCCAGGTGCTCCTGCCAGAGCTCCCAACGCCCACTGCCATTCCATGAGGGTGAGGAGGCAGTTTTGGATGTGTTCTTTGCCATGGGATGGGATAACAGAGCCCAGAGGGTCTTTGTGTCCCTTCCAAGCCACCCCATGATTCCATGATCCCATCAGCACCTATACCAATTCCATTCTGGAAAGACCCATTCCATTCCTCCCATCAGCTCAGAATTTCTCCCTTCCTCTCTCTGCTCCACATCAGGCATGTGTTGCCACGTGCCACAGCCATGGGATGCCTCAGCATTGCCTGGGAATGCCACTCAAGGCTGCCCTTGTGGTCTCAGCGCTCCAAAATGCCCAGCTGGCTCCCGTTCCAGTCAGGAATGTCCCAAACAGCAGCGTGGGGTGTGCCCTCTGCCATCCCACCATTGGGGCAGCTCCCATAGAATGTGACCGACTTACTGGGTTTGGAATTCCTGGCTTAAAAAGCAGGTGCTGGAATATCCTCTCCTGAGAATATCCAGAAAGGAATATCTCTTTCCTGAGAATATCCAGAAGGCTCCCTGGAAGCCACAGGTCAGGGGCAGAGTCAGATGAACGATCCTGAACTGGTTTTCAGGGGATGCATCCCCAGCCTGTGGCTGCAAAAACTCCAGAGTTGTTCCTTCCCCTTGGGACAGCCAGGGAAAACATCCCCAGCATGGATTTCTGACAGGAAAAACCTCACTGCTCCAGGCTACCTGGCTCCTCCCAAATCCAGGCCAGCACTCCAACAGGCTCTAAAGACAAAACAACAGCAAAGACCATCTCAGGGCACACGCCACGAGCTGGGCGTCACATTCCTCACTGGAACTGGGCTGTTCCCACATCCCTGGGACAGTCGGGAGCATCCCCCGTTCCTCGCTCCTCCATTCAGGACAAAGAGACAACAGAGCTGTCAAACAGCCAGTGTGTATGCCAGAGACTGAAATATTATATTTCATCTCTTAAACATTTTCTTAAAGGACTTTTAAAACTGTATTATAAAAGCTGAAGAGAAGACTGGAACACCCTGAATGGGGCCCTGAGGCCTGACACCGCTCGCTGATGAAGATAAGATCAAGTAACAACTCAGGGCTGGGGACATTCACTGAGCACGGGCTTAACACCTCCAAGGTGGAGATCACAGCCCCAGGGCGATCAGCTGCCAGGCTCACACAGACCCTGGCACCAAGGGGTGGAGGGAGGAGAGGCTTTGGGTACCTTGGAAAAGCCTGTGGTCACAGACGCAGTGACCGCCCATCCTCCACTGTGCAGAGCCCAGCTGCGGGGTCCTCACCGGGGGGAGGAAGCTCATCCACAGCAGAAGGGGTGACATGGCCCAGCACAGGGCCCCCAGACCCTGCAGCAGAGCACCAGAGATGATGCAACAGACCCTCAGTGTTGCAAGGGACAGTGTCAAGCCGGCCCCTGCAAGAGAGGCACGTGGGCGTTCCCGCCTGGCCCAAAGTGTGCATTAACCCACGGAATTCTGCACCCTTCGGCTGCGGCAGCATGGAGCGGGATGGCCACGGCGCCCACGGGGGACCCTCACCAGCAGCGGAGCGGATGGAGGGGAGCAACGAGACGTCGTTGGCACCCTCAGAGGGGTGATGGGCTTCCACCTACCCCCGTCACCTCTCCCTGTTCCCCCACCCCCCACGCACACTTCTCTCTTTCTTTTCTCTTCCCTTTTCTTTGCCTCTTTTACTATCAAATAAAATACATCCATTTTTTGGCAACAACATATAACCTCGTTTGGTTTTAATCTCATTTCTGGGGATATTTTGAACCTTCCAGGTTCTTTCCGGTTTATGCTCAGAGACTCAGCTTACTTTACTTTCCTGGCTCTAAACCGGATTGTAACAGTGTAACCCCAACAATCCAGGGAAAACCACCTTGCTCTGGGGAGAAACATCATGCCCAGTTATGGAAAAAGCCAAAGAGCAGTACTGGAAACACTCCCAGGCATGGAGGCTCCCAGCTCCGGAAATGCAGCTCACAGGCTTCTTCCCATGGGAACCCCAATCTTGCCCGGGACTGGGCTCAGGGAGAAAGTCCTGCCCATTCCACCACTCTGGCACAGACACCCCAGGAAGGTGTCCCTGACCATGGCAAGGGGCTGAACAGGATGGTCTGTAAGGTTCTTGCCAGCACAGACCATTCCAGGAGTTTAAGGTGGATTTGAGCAGCTCCTGGGAACATGAACACCACCCACACCTCCCACCTGGCTCAGCCCAGAGTCCATGCAGCACTCACAGAGAGCTGCTGGGAGCTGAAATTCTCCCTGCTCCCCCTGCCTGGGAAACCCTGCCTCCAGCTCCTGGGAAAGAGGAGCTGCATCCTGCTGGGTGCCCCTGGCTCTGGGCAGCTGCCGCCTTCAGGCGGGGGGATGGCTCGGGCAGCTCCGGTGACTGTTCCACCTCGATGATTTTGTGTTTTCCTGCATTTCCCTGGGCTGGAGGGGAGCAGGGGGTGCGGTGGGAGTGCGGGAAGGCAGCGGCGGGGAGGGCAAGGAGTGCGGCCGGGCACCGCACGGCGCGGGGGGGCTTCTGCTGGCAGTGGAGGGGCGCGACCGTACGGAGGCGTCCCCGCCGCTGCCGGCCACTGCCCACGGGGCTCCTGCCCGCCCCCGGCACCACTGACCCCACACCCCGTGTCCCCACACTGGGAACCACCATGGAAAATCATGCTGGAACCTCTAATCCTGAGCCTTGACCTTTGACCCCTTGACCCATTCCTTGACTAGCCGACCTTTCAACCCTGACCCCTGACCTTTGATCCCTGACTCTCGACCATCCACCTTTACACCTTGAGCCCTGACCTTTAACCCCAACCTTTGCCCTTTGACCCTTGCTTTTGACCCATGACACCTGACCACATCACCTTTGACCCCCTGAGCCCTGTGACCTTTACCCCAACCTTCTACACGTGACCTCTGTGCTTTGACCTTGATCACCTTGACCTTTGACCCCTGGACTTTGACCTTTGACTCCCTGACCCCCCAACCCCTGCCCTGACTTGTGTCCCTTTATCCCCTAACTTTTAACCCCCTCTACTTTATACCCCTCCCTGCTATTGCTGCCTGGAACCCCTCACTCCTGCTCTACACGCCCCAGCCCCCAACCCGTACCTGTCGCTCTCCTGCCTGCAGATGTCATCCCCACCTTTTTGGTGTGGGCCTTGTCCTCCTCTGAGGGTTCCAGGGTTATCCCAGCACCAGGGTTACTGAGCTGTGCTGCACTGAGGGTTTGCAGTGGTACCACAGAAAGAGATAGATTTGTCATCATTTACCCCAAAAGACGATCAGAGGGATCACAAATTAATTAAGTTCCTTAAGGCTGAAATCAAAGAAGGTGGGTGGGCTGTTACCCCAGTAGGACAAGTCGTAGTTCCACCCCTGATCCTTCGGGAAATAGCCCAACGAGAGCATGAAATTAGCCACTGGGGAACAGAAAATCTTTTAAAACACTTAAGGAAAGTAGTGATAGGGAGAGGAATGACTGACATTGTACAATCTGTAACAAACACGTGTGAAACCTGCTGTAAAAACAACCCTGACACAAGCAAGAGAGTTGTGTTAGGAGTGATAAAGACAGGAGAGCTCCCGGGAGGTTATTGGCAAATAGATTTTGCTGAGATGCCACACAAAGAGGGATGCAGGTATATACTGGTACTGGTTGACACCTTCAGTGGATGGCCTGAGCCTTTCCCCTGTCGCACCAACACCGCAAAAGAAGGAGTGAAAGCTTTGCTCGACCATATAATACCAAGATTTGGGGTTCCTTTGGGAATGTCATCGGATAGGGGACCACATTTTGTTGCAACAGTGGTTGGGGAAGTTAGCAGGATTCTGGGACTTACCTGGGACCTGCACACACCATACAGACCCCAGGCAAGTGGCAAAGTTGAAGGCATGAACGGGACCCTCAAAACCCAGATTTGCAAGATTTGTCAAGAGACATCCATGACGTGGGTTCAAGCCCTGCCTCTAGCCTTGCTGAGGGTCTGCATACAGCCAAGGCAAAGGGACAACATCAGTCCCTATGAAATATTATATGGCAGGCCATACCAGGTTCCACATAGCACGGGGGAAGTTCATAGGAGAGGTAAAAATGATTTGCAGAAATATTTAATGGCTCTGAGTTCCACTTTGCAGAAGCTCCAGAGATTCGTTGTGTTCTCCAAACCAATAGGATTGGACACAGCTGCTCATCCATTCCAGCCTGGAGACTGGGTCTACATCAAGTGCTGGGACAGCGACCCCTTGCAAGCCAAGTGGAAGGGACCATTCCAAGTTTTGCTGACCACTTCTACTGCGGTCAAGGTTGCTGGCAAGGGACCCTGGATTCACTACTCCAGGGTGAAGAAAGCTTCTGCTCCCAAAATCACCAAGAAGACAGAGACTGATCCAGTTTAAACTGTTTTTTACATGTTTGCTGTTTGCCCAACTGGTAACCATGATTCAGGGTTCACCCCATGATTTGCATAAGATTGTGGTCCAAAATATGTCCAAAATTCTTAGCAAGAGCGATTGCTGGATCTGTACTCAGTTACCACCCCTAGATGGGAAGGGTCACTGGCCATTGATTGGCATATTAATAGAAGAATTAAGAAAGATTTGGATGAAATTTGGAAGGAACTCAAATTCTACATGAAGTGGCTTCTAGAAATAACACCTTAAAATTTGATCATATTTTTGATACCCTTACCTCGTGGTTACCAAACTGGGCCTGGGTAAAAGAAATATTCATAATAGCTGTCATTGTAGTTATTATCTGTGTAATTTCCTGTGGAGCAGCTGGTTGTGTAAACCGGTTCTGTGGGTAAAAAATAGAGTAGAGTAGAGACTAGACACGATAGAGTTTTGTTAGTCTCTAAAAGGGGGGAAATGATGCCATGAAGATTTTTGCCCTTTCTTTTATACCCCTGTTATACCTTTTTACAACTTCTGTATTCCTAATGCTTTTTGCCTACATTCTTGGACTTGTTTGTCAAGCTAAGAGACTAAACATTTTAGAAGCTTCGTAGCTAGGGATCAGTGTGCCCCAGACCCCAAGGTCCTCTCCAGAACACATTCTGTAAACCAAGATAGAACCATCCAGGGGAAGGTTCCTTGGGGAGGGGGGCTCACTTGAGCCTCTCATTGGGGAATCTTTGATAGATATGCTAATTAGTAAAACCTATAATGTTATACCCGATGTTGGGGCCATACACACGGGAGAAGAGAGGAGGAGAGACACAGAGACACAGGGAAAGACTTGGTGGGGTGCATCTCGATGCATATGACCTGGACGTGTACACCTAAGGATCCTTAAGAATAAATACCAAGGTAAAATCCCTTTTCCCCTTCTAACCGTGTATGCCTCTTGATTTTAAGACCAGGAAAAAGGCATCAAGAGGAATGACTGATATTGTACAATCTGTAACAAACAAGTGTGAAACCTGCTGTAAAAACAACCCTGACACAAGCAAGAGAGTTGTGTTAGGAGTGATAAAGACAGGAGAGCTCCCGGGAGGTTATTGGCAAATAGATTTTGCTGAGATGCCACACAAAGAGGGATGCAGGTATATACTGGTACTGGTTGACACCTTCAGTGGATGGCCTGAGCCTTTCCCCTGTCGCACCAACACCGCAAAAGAAGGAGTGAAAGCTTTGCTCGACCATATAATACCAAGATTTGGGGTTCCTTTGGGAATGTCATCGGATAGGGGACCACATTTTGTTGCAACAGTGGTTGGGGAAGTTAGCAGGATTCTGGGACTTACCTGGGACCTGCACACACCATACAGACCCCAGGCAAGTGGCAAAGTTGAACGCATGAATGGGACCCTCAAAACCCAGATGTGCAAGATTTGTCAAGAGACATCCATGACGTGGGTTCAAGCCCTGCCTCTAGCCTTGCTGAGGGTCTGCATACAGCCAAGGCAAAGGGACAACATCAGTCCCTATGAAATATTATATGGCAGGCCATACCAGGTTCCACATAGCACGGGGGAAGTTCATAGGAGAGGTAAAAATGATTTGCAGAAATATTTAATGGCTCTGAGTTCCACTTTGCAGAAGCTCCAGAGATTCGTTGTGTTCTCCAAACCAATAGGATTGGACACAGCTGCTCATCCATTCCAGCCTGGAGACTGGGTCTACATCAAGTGCTGGGACATCAACCCCTTGCAAGCAGGGGGACCTTTCCAGGTTTTGCTGACCACTTCTACTGCGGTCAAGGTTGCTGGCAAGGGACCCTGGATTCACTACTCCAGGGTGAAGAAAGCTTCTGCTCCCAAAATCACCAAGAAGACAGAGACTGATCCAGTTTAAACTGTTTTTTACATGTTTGCTGTTTGCCCAACTGGTAACCATGGTTCAAGGTTCACCCCATGATTTGCATAAGACTGTGGTCCAAAACGTGTCCAAAATCCTTAGTAAGAGCGATTGCTGGAGCTGTACTCAGTTACCACCCCTAGATGGGAAGGGTCACTGGCCATTGATTGGCATTTTAAGGGAAGAGAACCGCACGGAAACGTGGGAACCAATTAATAGCACCCTTCTGCCCCCCAGTACCCTGAGTGGCCTGGTGGAGCGTGCAAACTATAAGGTTCCTTGTGCAGTTGTAAACGCCACAGGAAAAGCTGTTCTTCCTTCATATTGTCATCAGATCCATTTCAGGAAATAACAGACCCAAGAATTGCAGCAAAGATGAAAGTGACAGGGTGGAGACTGGCTCAGCCCTTTGGGACGGGGTTGTATTGGATATGGGGTGATAAGGCCTGGAAAGTTATGCCCGTGAACAAAGACCAGGCTTGTGCTATCGGGGCTGTGGTCCCAAATATAACAATATTTGACCATCTTGAAAAACCAAATGAGAGGAGAAAAAGATCTCTTAATCCCCTCATTGAACGCCCCACACATTTTCATAGCATAATCAGAGCCCTTGTACCCGCTTATGGAGTAGTTGCACTGGAGAGAGCAATTGTAAACATCTCAGCTGCCATTGAATGGATTGAGCAGCACACTGCAGCTGCAATTTCAGCCTTACAGGAGCAAGTTGACAGTCTGTCCCCTGCAGTTATGCAAAACAGGATAGCTCTCAATTTCATACTTGCTGCACAAGGAGGGGTATGTGCTATTGTCAATACCTCGTGTTGTTCTTATGTGGACCAAAGTGGAAGAATTAACAAAGATTTGGATGAAAGTTGGGAGGGAACTCAAATTCTACATGAAGTGGCTTCTAGAAATAACACCTTAAAATTTGATCGTATTTTTGATACCCTTACCTCATGGTTACCAAACTGGCCCTGGGTAAAAGAAATATTCATAATAGCTGTCATTGTAGTTATTATCTGTGTAATTTCCTGTGGAGCAGCTGGTTGTGTAAACCGGTTCTGCGGGTAAAGAATAGAGTAGAGTAGAGACTAGACACGATAGAGTTTTGTTAGTCTCTAAAAGGGGGGAAATGATGCCATGAAGATTTTTGCCTTTTCTTTTATACCCCTGTTATACCTTTTTACAACTTCTGTATTCCTAGTGCTTTTTGCCTACATTCTTGGACTTGTTTGTCAAGCTGAGAGACTCAACATTTTAGAAGCTTTGTAGCCAGGGATCAGTGTGCCCCAGACCCCAAGGACCTCTCCAGAACACATTCTATAAACCAAGATAGAACCATCCAGGGGAAGGTTCCTTGGGGAGGGGGGCTCACTTGAGCCTCTCATTGGGGAATCTTTGACAGATCTGCTAATTAGTAAAACCTATAATGTTATACCCGATGTTGGGGGGAAAAAAGACAGACTCGGGGGGGTGCATCTCGATGCATATGACCTGAACGTGTGCACCTAAGGATCCTTACAATAAATACCAAGGTGAAATCCCTTTTCCCCTTCTAACCATGTCTGACTCTTGATTTTAAGACCAGGAAAAGGCAGCACCAGGGTTACTGCACTGTGCTGATGGTAGGGGAAAAATGGTGCTGTTAGGGGTGGTGTAAGGGCTGGTGCACCTTTTCCCTGTATTCCTAACCTCCACTGTGTACTCTCCACCCTGTGAGGGAGGCTCTTTGTTTGGCTGCACCCAAACCTCAGCGATGAACATCGCCTCAAAGACAGGATGGGACCAAGGAAAAACAAAACCCAGATGGGGGAAAACAAAAGCTCACAGCTGGCTGTTTTCTTATTATAAAGTTAAAAATTAGTTGAAAAACCTGAAAGGCAAAAATCACACACACAAGGTTAGAACCAGTCAACACACACTCTCTCACAGACTGACACACGCACACACAGACAGACACACACTCTCACAGACAGACACCCCTTCTTCAGCTCACACACTGACTGCAGCCCTTACTCACAACACTCCACTGACAAAGACACATCAACACATCTCCCAACTGCTGCTCCCTGACGTGGAAGGGCAGATTGTGGGAAAAGCGGTAGCATCGGTGACTGCAGGGATCGGAATCGGCCTTGGGGACCTGCAAGACAACATGAGGCAGTCTACAAGGAGCTGACAGCTCAGAGTTATCCCCATCCACCAGGCCCATAAGTTTTCTACACAAAACCCCATAGACAAGAGATGAACCACAAAGTTTTACAACTGTTCAACCCAGCCAGGACTCTGCGTGCCAGGGCAGGGCAGCTCCAAGTGTAAGCACACCAAATAGAAGCAAAGATGACACGAGGACTTGAGATAACTCTCCAGAAGATAAATTCTTGAGCCTGACATGCTTTGAGGCAATGGAACCTATGGAACTACCACAGTGAGGAGGGTCTAACACACTTCATAGAGAAGTCCATGGCCCAGGAAAAGAAGATACTACCAAAAGTGAGAAGGAAGATGGATGAGAACATCTTGTGTACTTCTTCTGGTCTCCAAAAGCAAAACTGTAAAGATGCCAGAACGAGCCCGATCCGGGAAAGGACGCGAGCAGAGACCCCCGCTGCCGCTACGGCCCAGAGCGAGGCCGAGAAAGCACCGAGACGTAACAAAGCCCTGTGACACAGGAGAGGATGGACACAAACTACAGAACATGGACAGAAATGACATAACACAGGCACGAGCTGAACCTGCCCAGCAATGGGCCCAAGATTCCTAGAGCAAGATGAGCCAGAGGCTGGCGATGCCGAAGGAAAGAAGGCTCTGTGGCAACAGCACGCGACAGTGAAACGTAACTCCTTCCAAGAAGCCAGTGCCAAAGCTGCTAAGAGGATGCTTGAGAAGCTCGGCAGGCCTAGAGAAGGAGGCAATGACTGCCAGGAGATACAAAGGGATCCCTAGGGAAGGACTCTGCCACCAAAGGCTGAAGTGATGTTGCAAAACGTGACCAACCAGCAAGTGGCCAAGATGCCCGCGGGCGGCTACGCCAGCGAGGAGGTAAAATGGAGACCGTGGCGATCGTGCCAGACCCGAAGGCGAGCTCCTCGGGCAAAAAGATCCACGATGATGGCGAGACACAAAGGCCGATGACACGAAGCTCACAACAACACAGAGATGGGTTGGAACTGCCCTGCCCAGCAAAGGCTCGGGTGATGCTGAGGAGAAACCCTCTCCCTTTGCTTCCAAGGGGCCCTCCCACAGCAGCCCTCTCCTCTAAGCTAACTTCCAATTGCCTCCTAGAACTCCAAAGGTTTTTCCCTTCTCCCAATCACAGCTCCCAACACTTAGCTCTCTGATGACAAGCAGGCAAAATCCATCCTGGACAGAAAAAAATGCATCAGCACCGTAGATGTCAACACGTTCCCCACGGTCCGCTTTGGCAGCTGCGAAAGATGGAGAACAACGAGAAAATTCAGCCTCTGACAACACACACCAAAAGAGACCCCTTCCGCAAGGCCCCCTCCCTCGAAACTGCCCAGGCTTAGCGCTTACCTGCTCTCTCCAAGCTTCAGCTCCACACCTGCTCACGGTACCTAAGACAACAAAACAGAAAACGTCACTGTTGCCCTCAAGAAGAGCATCCCCGGGCTACTCCACACCACTGCCCCGGCTCACCTCAAATCTTCATCTGACTCTGGAGGTGGCCAGGACAAACCTGCACAATGAAAAGGGACACGCTCAGCACGCTGCCATAGACCGCTGGCCTATCAGCCACCCCACCTAAATGCCAACTCACCTGCTCGCCTCTGGCCCTTGGCACGCCCAGGGCGGCAGCAGCACCTGCAGAGAAGCAAAGCAAAAACACAGGAAACATGCTGAGAGACTGTGAAACCACAGCCTCCCTGCTCCGACTGAAGTACACCACACCTATACCTTAGGCTTGCACCCTCCAGCATCCAGGGCCAGGACATCCTGCAAGTGGACACCTAAAACACACAAACAACAATGGATGCTTAGAGCTGCACCAAAAATTGAGACCAAGGCGATAACAACTCATTCTGTCCACCACTCACTGCTCACCTCACTCCATCAACCTTGACTGCCAATATCCAGCATGACTTCCTGAAAAAAAAAAAAAAAAAAAAAAAAAAAAAAAAAAGACAAGAAATAGAACAGTGGTGTAACAGTCATCATTTACAATGCCCCTGCAAAGACAGAGACTGACCTTCCCATGGGAACCCCTTCACCTGGTATGGGGCACTCTGCCAGGGATTTAATCCATCTGCCTCTGAAAGAAAGTTATTACAGAAATCAAGGTGCTGCATGGTAACTTAACAGCTCCAGCCATCCTGCATCAACCTAGGAATACCATCGATTGAGAAATGAACAGTACAGTCTTAGTCCCATTACACCCACACCCCAGACTATGCAGCAGGGCAGAGCAGCTCCAGGCCAAGCACACACAGAGGCCTGTCATGCAGGAGATGACAAATGACGGGATGCAACAAGGAGAGAAAACTCTCAGCAAGAAGAATGACCACAGGGACCAAGAGAAGGCACAATGAGATGACCTAGGCAGGACCAACAATGAGCCAATGAGGCTCAAAGAACCCTGGCAGAAGAAGATGCCAACAGAAGGACTCATTCCAGGAGCCACCTGGCAAAACCACAAAGATGGATGCCTGACAACTGCACCATCAGCATCCTCTATCTCTCTCCACATCCTTACAAGTCCTAATTTACTATAATGGATCACTGTGATGCACAGCACGTCCGACTCAACGCTTCTAAAGAGAGATGCGATTCCGATGGAGTCCGAGCTCGCGAGTCAAAGGTTCGACGGTATCGGCACCGGGCCGAGGAATGCGCAGTTGGAGATGCTAAGGATGATGCCTGGCATTTTGGATAATCCCCTCAAAGGGGTAAGACAAAAGACATGCAACACAAGATGCCCAAAAGACACAGAACACACGATACACAAGTGACACGACACGCGCTGGGACTGCTCTGCCCTGTGCACCTCAGCGTTGTGATCAAAAGTGAGACTTCCCCTTTACATGGCCTAAGGGGCTCTTTCTCAGACATCCCCGACTCCAAAGCTTATTCAAAAACCCCTCCTGATGAGTCCCGACCCAGCACCCTGCTTTCATCCCCTCTGTGGGGTGTAGCCCTCGACTTATCTCTCGGATGTCTGGGGATGTGAATCCACGTCGGGTGCAAAAGACGGCCGCCTCGCCACCTGGGAAGCTCCTGCCCTCAGTGGGCTGTTCTCCCTTAGCTGGCTACAGGAAAGAAAACCAAACATCAGTGCATGAGCTGAACAGCACATCAGCCAAAACCCAACAATTCCACTACTCACCATCTCCTAAGAATGCCCGGGACCTCGGCCCGCCTGCTCCGGCCACACTCAGAGGCCGACGCCGTCGTCGCAGGGCACACCTGAGTTAAGAGGAGACAAGGTTCCGTGGCATTGCTGAAACCTGAGTGGGACCTCACTCCTCCTCCCCGACTTGCTGCAAATCCTCCACCATTGCTGAAGGCTACCCAGGCAGCACCTCCAAATGGAAAAGGTAACAGCTTCATCACAGATTCCTGTAATACTTCCAGAGGGCTCACAAGAGCAGCTCGAGGGTGGCAAACCAGCTCTGTCAGCTGGTCAGCAAGGGGGCTCAGCCCTGGTAGGCAAAATACAAGTGGAACACCTGGAACACACAAATGGATGCTTAGAGCTGCACCAGAATTTGGCACCCAAGCAATAACAACTGGTTCTGTCCACCAGTCACTGCTCACCTTGCTCACTCGACCTTGACTGCTGCTATCTGGCTTCACTTCCTAGAAATAAGGACAGAGAACAACCCTGTAACACAGCCACCCTTTATACCACCCCTGAAAAGCCAAGCAATGACCAACCTTCCCAGGGGGAGAAGGGGCAAAACAAAACAGAAAGGCACGTGCCCACACAGGGTCCAAAAGTGTCACATCGCCGGGGCAGTTTCCATCCGAAACCGTTCCACCGTGACCTCTTTCCACAAGGGTCTCTGTCACATTGGACCAGCAGTTTGAAGGCTGCAGACCACCTGTAAAACACACAAAAAAATGCTTACAGTTCCATCACTAAAACAGCAACTCCAGTAGCACCCAGTTCTGTGCTGGAATCAATGCTCATCTCTGTTGCTGGTACTCATCCTGCCCACGGGTCCCCTGGTGCCCATACCCCACTCCACCTACCCCCCACTCTACTCCACAGGACAGAGCAGTTCCAAACACAAACACAAACAACACATGATGCTACAGTGTGACACAAGGATGATTAAAAAAGCTCTCAGCAAGAAGAACAACAGCAAGGATGGACACGATGCCAAAAGAGATGACCAATGGTATGGCAACCGTGGACACAGGAGGCTCTAAGGAGCAGAAGAAAAGACTGGAACAGTGACCTGTTCTAAGAGCTGTCACTCACAATGATCAAGATGGCTGTGAGACAGTGCCACATTCAGAATGCTCCCATATCCTGACAATCTTACAAGCCCCAGGACATTACAGCTCACAGCTGGAAAGGATGGATGGCAGTACAGCCGGGAACAAGGCCTCAAAAGACACCTGACTCGGTACTTCTGATTTGGGATGCCAAGACACAGCCAAGCCCACCGTAAAAGAACAAACGAGATCGGCATCGTGCCGACAAGAGTGAATGTTTGAGCACCTGGAGATGATGGCTGACACTTGCAGTAAGCCCCCTGAGGGGAAAAGGCCTCCGAGATCTGATCCAAGGGAGAACAAAGACACAGAAGACACGCTGGACAACACAACACAGGCTGGAACTGCTCTGTCCTGCACACCCTATGGTCTGATCACAAGTAGAGCCACTCCTTTCAGCTGGCTTAAGAGGCCCCTTAGAGGGCATCCCTTTCCCCTATGCTAAGTTTTAAATCTCTCCTGGGAATTTCCAGCCTGCTATCCTCCCACCTCTGGATCCCAGCCCCCAACTTAGCTTTTGGATGACTGGTGACATGAATCCACACTGGACACAAAACGAGTCCACCTCAGCTGTCTCGGAAGGCCCCCTGATGGCTGGGTTAGCCTCTTCATCAGCTACAATAAAGAAAGCCAAAATCAATGCCTGAGTTTAGGAGCCAAACCCCAACAAGTCAGCTACTGACCATCTGTCCTAAGTGCACCTGTGTCCTTGAGCATCCCTCTTCATCCCAAGACAAAGGTTGTGGCCATCATTATAATGGACACCTGGGTTAGCAAGAGTTATGTGGTGTTTCTGTGAGCTCAGTGGGTGCATCTGTGTGCCTTAAAACACACAAATGCATCTGCTGTGCTTGCAGGAAAGTCTGAAAAGGCCCCTGAATAGACACCATTTCCCACCACACTACTTTCAAAACCTCTCCTGGCACTTCCTAACTTGATACCCTGCTCATGCTCCCTCTCACAGTTGCAATCCTCAACTTACCTATCAGAAGCCTCCAGCTCAGACACCATCTCTAACACAGGGCAGGTTCCTTTTTTCGGCAGAATGAAGCTGCTGAAAAAATTGAAGTGTCATACTTGACACAATCTGCAGCCTCAAGAAGTCACAACGCTCCTAACAAAAAAACCGGAAATTACAGAAGCACCTTACCACCCCTGAACACTCAGCCCAGAACCATGAGCTTAAATACTCCCTGCACTCAATGCCATCTTCTTCATGGGGTCTCCCAAGCCTCTGCTGCTTTAGATGCCAAAAGCACCTCCTAAAAAACAGCCGACACAACCTGAAAGAGCTCCTTCATTAAAAGAACAGAAGAACTCTTCCCCCACCCCAGCCCACCAACACAAGGAGCTCCTGGGCCCCTGGGCTGGGGTTAATAGACCCCTGGCCGGGCCCCTCTCACTCCCACCACGCCCGGGAAAAGGGAGGAGGCAATTTTACCATAAGGGATCGAAGCTCTGAGAGGAGCTGCAGCTGTTTGGCTGCTCTGCCTTAAATTCCAGGTGAGCAAAGGGCTCCGTAGATGCCTTCTGTTTTACTACAGCTGCATCCACTGAAAGGGTAAAAAAGCTTCTTGTTTTGGCTGCGTAGACACATGAGTTGCATGATTCCTTGTTAAGTTCTGTAATTGGTCATTAGTAACTATTGAGTAGTACTCCATACAGGACTATGGAGGGTGGAGAAGAATAGTAATAATTTACATGGTGTAACTCCTGTTGGGGCCTCTAATTAGGGCTGTATTCACTATAAATAAAACTAAAAAAAAAAAAATAAAATGGGCTCTCTGGCAGCAGGAGGGTTTTGTGTGTGCTGGGCTCTCTCCCTTGTGAGAGATTGGGTGCCAGGACCCAGCTAGAAGTGTCCTGAAGTACAGATTTAAATTCTTAAAATGCTGAAAAAGGGGGAGCTTCCTTCAATCGAGCCCCTTAAAATGAGGGATTAGGGAGTGTTTGTCTCTACTTAAATAGATGCCATGGCAATAAATGGGTTCTCTCCTCTGAATCCCCTAAGATACTGGAAAAAGAGTGGCTTTCCTTACTTCAGGTTTCTCCAGTGATGGAAAAAGGGGTTTTTTTCCCCTCAATTCAAACCCTTAAAAAGGAGGGACAGCAGGGCTTTTCCCTCAATTTAAACCTTAGGATGATGAAAATGGGGGAGTTATGCTCAATTCCAACCCATAAAATAGCATCCTCAAGGTTTTTCCTTTTAATTTAAACTGGAAAATATTGGAAAATGGGGATTCCCTGTCAAGTGATACCCCTAAGAGCATGGAAAAGGCAGGGTTTCCTGCAACTGATACCCTTAAAATTGCAGAGGAAGGGGATTCCCCCTCAATTTAAACACAGACAATTACGGAAAAGGAAGCTTTTTCCTTCCGTTTAAATCCCTTTTCTCCTCATAACCCCCCTTTTTCCTGGGGGCACTGGGGAAGGGCTGCCAAGATGAAAGGGGAAAGTGGAATGTTTCCCTGGGACCCCACATGCTGCCCTGCCTGCTCAGGTGCTGCCCCTTGGCACGAGGGGTTTTCCCTGGGCATTTTCTGGGAGCAGTGCTCTGTGCCCAGGTGCCTCTGGCTGCTCCCCAGCTCCTGCCGGGTGCTCCGACCATTGTTCCTGGAGGGACACTCGGGATGCCCCCATTGCCCCTCTGGACCAGCAGCTCCCTGCACAGCTGTGCCCGGGGAACCCTCTGGGAGCGGCCTCTGGCAGGAGCCGCCCCCTCCTCATCCTGGCCGCTCACAGCTGGGGCTGCTGCGCCTTGGAGCGGGGGCTGAGGAGGAGAAAGGTCCTGCTGGTCCTTCCCTGCCCTGCACAGCCCTTTGTGTGCCCCTGAAACACCGGGGTGCCGGGCTTTCCTTGCTGTGGGAGCCTGGGCGGTTCTTTGATCCCAGACTCTGCTCTTCCCCGGGCACTGCACATGGACAGGGGGCAGAGATGGGCCCTCAGAGGAGCGGGGGCTGCTCCTCGCTCTCGGGGCGCCGCGGGCGCTGCGCAGCCTTCCCCTTTGACTTCCCAATTCCTCATTTTGTGCCTCCTTTTCCCTTGGGGATGCGCCCGGGCCGCATTCCAGCGGCCGCCACGGCAACAGCACCTGTGGGCGGTGGGGTGGGCGGTGGGGTGGGCGGGGTTTGCCGCGTGATTGACGGGGTGGGCGGCCAATGGGGAGGCGTGGCGGGCCGAGGTCTGGCCAATGGGGAGGCGTGGCGGGCCGAGCTCTGGCCAATGGGGAGGCGTGGCGGGGCTGCGCGCGGCCAGTTGGAATCGGTGGGAGCGGTTGGGGCGGGCGGGAATGGACGGGCCCGGGCGGTGAGCGAGGAGCAGGAGAACGGGATGGGGGGCGGGGAACGGGGGAACGGGATGGGGAGCGGGATAATGCCAGCACCTTCTCCTGCTTTAAGATATCGCCTGGAGCCCGAGCTCGGGGGGTGCAGGCAGCTGAATTCCAGGGAACTCTCTCAGGTGCCCCCAGGGACATTGGAGGAGCTGGGGGATGAGGGTTACAAACAGCAAATTCTATGGAACATGAAGCTGTCCTTGTCCCGAGCCTGCTGAGCTTCCCTGGAAGCTCTGCTGGTTCCTGACACAGCTAGTGTTAAATAGGCAGCTCTGCATGGGAATATCCATGCTCCAGGAGGCACTGGGAGGTCAGCGGGTTTGCTGCTCCTTTTCCCTTTGTCACTCGTGGCTGCCATTGCTGGTGTTTGTTTCCCTGTTACACACACACGTGCCAGTGAAGGACTGTGATTCCTTCTCCCATAGCTTTGCCTGAAAGCCCCTTCATTTCAAAGTTATAATAATTGGAGGGAAGGGGGTCATATTCTCCATTCCAAGGGAGATTCTCTCCTTGTCTTTGAAACCAAGACAGCTCCTTCTGCACTTGCCTTGGGAGACCCTCCCTGGCTGAGTTGTTCTTTCCTGGACAAGAGGTTGTACCTTGGAAAGTTTCTCCTTTCCAAGGGACAGGAAAACGGGAGACAGGGAGAGAAAAACCCTCCCAGATGTGGGAGTTGCTCTGCTCTCTTCATTATTACCAACTCTGTTAATAAATGCTTTTTAAGATGTTTCAGCTCACGTGTGTCTCCAAAGCCTGACTCACCCCCACGGCATTCCCTCTCCCTTCCCTTTCCAGAAGCAGTGGAACGTTGGTTTCCCCTGGATTTGAGGCCGTGGGAAAAGGAGGGACAACTTCCCCCCGAGTAAGAGATGGGGCTGCTGCCCAGCTCTCTCCCAGGAGGGATGAGGAGCTCTTGGCACTGTCAGCATCATCCCAACCACGGCAGGCAGCAGCCTTAGGAAGGGCTCTGCTGTGAGACAGGTACCTGCCCTCCTCAGACAAGGCAGGGGCTTTAGAGTGGGAAAAAAGAAGGAAAGGAGCCCTTTTGGACACTGTTCACCAGGGACAGGCTCTGCAGCAAAGCCCAGATATTATTTATTCACCACATTCTGGGGTCAGAGTTCCCACACTGGAATGAGACAAAAGCAATAAATGCCCATTTCATGTAGGGGTAGTACCAAAATGGCAAAGATCAGCACAGCCTGGATTGTGGCTGAAGCTGCTGTGCAGAGTCGCTGTTCAGCTCCTCCTGAGGGTGGCCAGGTTCAGGATGGAGGTGCTGAAGGGCTTCCTTGGACATGGATGCTGGGCAACCAGAGGACGGCCCCGTTGTGCAGGACAGCAGCACAACCCCCTAATTTCTGTGCAATCCAATGGTCCAAGCTCCTGGTGACATCAATTTCCATATTTCAAGCGGGTTTTGGTCACAGGCACAAGAGTTCAGTGGAGTTCACCTCTGAGCCTGCTCTTTACTCAGAATGATTTAATTCTGGAATTAAGGAATGTGGCAAATTGCCACTCCAAGAGGAAGGGAATGAGGCTGTCCCTGCCCAGCTCTGCAGCCCTACCTGGTGTCTCTTGCCATCACCGGGAATGCAGGGCCGGCTCTGCCGGCCAGAAGGGGAAGGATGCTCCGTGCCATCCCGAGCCCTCTCCTGCCATCCAGAGGCACCAGCCCCGCAGAGATTTGGGGAATCACCGCTGCCCCGTGCTGGCTGTGTCCCCACGGCTTAACCTGTCCCACCCTCTCCAGGAAAGAGCTCCCTCAAAACGCCATGAAACTCATCTGCTGAGCCAAAGGAAACGGAGTTTATTCCCTGGGGCCCAGAGGCAGTGAGGGTCATTCCATGGGGAATAGAGCCAGGGAACAGGACTGAGCCCGGCTGCACTGCTTGGAGCCACGTGGAGCTGGGAGGGAGGAGGAAATCCATGCTCCAGTGTGCTCCCTGCAGAGCATCCCTCCCACATTGCCTGTGGCACTGCCCCTGCTCCCTTCTCCTGCAGGAATATAGGCCAGGGGGGTTGATCCTCTGGATATTTATAAATCAAATGGCTCAAGGAATCCCTCAGTCACTGTCCCAGGGTTCTTCAGCAGTGCAAGGGAAAGGTTCAACAGGCTCAGACCCCCGGTGTCCCTGTTGGTATCCTTGCTGCGGGCATTTTCGTCTTTCTGTCTCCTCAAAGACCCTCTGGAGCGAGAGCCGGAGGGACCCCACGGAGCAGGGGCTCCAGCAGCTCCCTGCCAAGAAGTAGATGAAGGGTTTGATGGTGCTGTGGATGCAGGCGAGCAGGAAAACAACCTGGGAGGATACAACCGTGTAACCAAGGTGCTGAAGGAAATTCAAGAGGCTGAGGAGGACAGCCAAGAGCACAAGGAGGAAGATAACAATGTCGCGCCTCTTGGGTTGCTGCTGCTGGGAGCCACACTTGGCTTTAACGATGTCGATTGTGCGGGTGATGACCCCGGGTGCAGCAAAGAGGAGCAGGATGACGGTGAACATGGAGGTGAGAGCCACCCGGCAGTGCTCCTGCTCTTGTGATGGGCACAGGAATGTCACCGTGGGAATGGCAATGAAGAGAGCGAAGAAGGCCAAGCATTGAGCGCCCCACAGCACCCACATCATGGGATCGGGAAGGTCACAGTGGCAGCAGAGCTTGCAGAGATTTTTCATGTCCTTTTTGGCGCTGATGGCTGTCAGCCAGATGAGCGCCCAGTAGCAGGAGATCACTGACACCAGGTAAAGGAAGCTCACGTACATCAGGGGCAGGATAGGAGAGCAGGAAACGTCCTCCAGCAGGAAGAGCAGGGCAGAGGGGAGCACAAGGAGGAGGAAGAGGAAATCGGCGACAGCCAGGCCAAAGATGCTGGCAGTATGCCCTTTCCATCTGAGGAGGCAGAAGAGAGCCCCATTCCCAGCCAGCCCACAGAGGCTGATGAGCAGTGTCACACTGTGTATGGCCACATCGGTGACATCTATCTCACACGGATCGTCTCCTTCGGTGGGTGAGGCAGAAGGGGGGAACACGGAGCTCACTGCCATGGATGGACGCTGGGCAGGCGCTGGGATGTGGCCCCGGCTGTGGTCAGAGTGGATGGGCAGTCAGTGCTTGGAGAATCCAGGGATGGACCAAGCAGCTCCTCAGCAGCTCCCTGCAGTGGGGAGGATTCGGTGGAGAGAAGTGAGATGTGCAGGGGAGGAGGGTGGTGGGAATGGTGGGGTGGAAGGTGGGAGGGTTGGGCTGTTTGGGTGGGGATTGATAAATAACACAGAGAATAAACAGCCACGAGTGACAAAGGGAAAAGGAGCAGCAAACCCACTGACCTCACAGTGCCTCCTGGAGCATGGATATTCCCATGCAGAGCTGCCTATTTAACACCAGCTGTGTCAGGAACCAGCAGAGCTTCCAGGGAAGCTCAGCAGGCTCGGGACAAGGACAGCTTCATGTTCCATAGAATTTGCTGTTTGTAACCCTCATCCCCCAGCCCCCTCAATGTCCCTGGGGGCACCTGACAGAGTTCCCTGGAATTCAGCTGCCTGCACCCCCCGAGCTCGGGCTCCAGGTGATATTTTAAAGCAGAAGAAGGTGCTGGCATTATCCCGTTCCCCCATCCCGTTCCCCCGTTCCCCCGCCCCCCATCCCGTTCTCCCGCTCCTCGCTCACCGCCCGGGCCCGTCCATGCCCGCCCGCCCCAACCGCTCCCGCCGATTCGAACTGACCGCGCGCAGCCCCGCCACGCCTCCCCATTGGCCAGAGCTCGGCCCGCCACGCCTCCCCATTGGCCAGACCTCGGCCCGCCACGCCTCCCCATTGGCCAGACCTCGGCCCGCCCCGGCCTCCCCATTGGCCAGACCTCGGCCCGCCACGCCTCCCCATTGGCCAGACCTCGGCCCGCCACGCCTCCCCATTGGCCAGACCTCGGCCCGCCCCGGCCTCCCCATTGGCCAGACCTCGGCCCGCCACGCCTCCCCATTGGCCGCCTGCCCCGTCAATCACGCGGCAAACCCCGCCCACCCCGCCGCCCGCGGGTGCTGTTGCCGCGGCGGCCGCTGGAATGCGGCCCGGGCGCATCCCCAAGGGAAAAGGAGGCACAAAATGAGGAATTGGGAAGTAAGAGGGCAAGGCTGCGCAGCGCCCGCGGCGCCCCGAGAGCGAGGAGCAGCCCCCACTCCTGTCCCCATCTTCGTTTCCCAGCCCAAGCCCTGCACGTTATCAGGGAGCAGCCCCAACCCTCTCCCATCATTACCTCGGAGATATTCCGTGGTTTTTCCAAACTGCTGAATTTATTGTGCTGAAGAGCCGCTTCGTTCAGCACACACCGGCCCATAGAGCTGCATAGAAAAGTGCTGCCATACAATTCCAGGCTTCCCCAGCCCATGTCCAGGTGTCACCCCCAGCCCTCCCAGGGGCTCCCAGTTCCCAGGGCAGAGCAGAACCTGCACCCAGCCAGCAGCCCCTCGGGCCTGGGAGCTGTGGGGCACTTCCAGAAGTACACCATGCCTTGGAGCAAGCTGGCCAAACAATTCCACACCTAAACCCTTCAGTCCCTGCAAGTCAAGGCAGACTCCCAAATGCCCAAGAATTCGCACCTGCCATGGAAAAGTTAAAAGATCAACGTCTGCCTGAACTGCATTTGCAGAGTCCAATTGCACCCATTTTGCTCTGCCTCACGCTGGCAAATTGCCCGGAACGTGCTGTGTACAACAGCCTGGAAACCATGGAAAACTCCTGACACTGCTATCCCGACTCTGCCTCCGGCAGACACCCAGCTCAGGGAAAGCTTTGCAGCAAAGCCCATCCTAAAGGAGCTGTTTTCCCCGAGGAAGCCCAGCAGCGGCAGCGCTGCCCCAGAGCACAAAGCAGCAGCTGTGCCGGGGAAGAGCATCCTTCAGTTCCTCTGCTGCTCCCTTGACCACAGAGCTGTTCCTAGGCCACATTCACCTGCCTGGAGCACCCATGGTCCCGAGTGCCCGGAGCTGGGCTGGCACCGGCACAGGCGGCACGGGCAGGATGGCCCAGGGGCTCAGCACGGCCCCGGCTGCTCCGGGAGTGCCACGGCAAAGATGTGCCTGGTCCCGGCTGGAGCGGGGCAGGAGCGGGGCTGTCGGGGGGAAGGCGGCCCCGGGGGGGTCTGGGCGTGTGCGAGGGGTCAGGAGGGGTCAGGAAGGGTCTGGATGCTGCCGATCCCAAATGTCCGCCCTGGAGAGCAGCAGAGCCCGACGGGCAGCGCTTCAAGGTGGGGGAGAGGCTGCCGAGCGGGAAACCTGCGGGATGGGATGGGATGGGATGGGATGGGATGGGATGGGATGGGATGGGATGGGATGGGGATGAGGGGTGGAAATTGAGATGGGAAGTGATACCAAAAGGGGCTGGAACAAACTTTCCTAACACTATGGGAAGCAGGATGAAGCTGGAATTCTTTAACTGTGCAGGGCACACAGGAGGATCTCTCTTTGTTCTGTGTGTGTGGGGAGATTTACAGCAGGGTTTTTATCCATTATAAACACACACAGCTATTAAAACTTTTTTCTTATCTCATACATAAACATCACTTTCCTAGGACTCATTTCCACACATCCACCTCCTCCTGGGAGTCCTTTCATGATCCTGGAGGTTCATCAGGAGGGGTCTCTGGTGCTCCTATTCACTGAGTGCTGCCATATTAAAGGTGACCTCGCCTTGAACTTTTCCTTTGGCCATGCGCTGTTGCTTCTTGTGACAGAACTGCCCCAGAACCACTGCAGGCCTCCTGATCTGTTCCTGCTCTGCCTCCAGCCACGTTTAGCATCCTGTGTGCTCCTACGGAGTACATGGGAGCTGAGCTTTCATCCTTCCTCCTGGGTCCTAGAATACCACAGCCAGGAGGAGCAGAGACACTGCCGGGATGCCGGGTGGAGCACGGCTGTGAGGAGGGGGGGAGGGGGGGAAGGTGTTCCCGGGGGAAGAAGGAGTATCTGGTGTGTCGGAGGCAGTTTCGGAGGGGTCAGGGGAGAGTCAGAAGGGGTTGGAGGGGGTCTGGATGCCCAAATGTTCCCAGTGGAGGGCAGCAGAGCCCGACAGGCCGCGCTCGGAGCGGGGAGCGGCCGCCGTCTGGGAAAGCTGCGGGATGCGGTGGGATGGGGTGAGCATGGAGAGCGGGGTGGGGACGGAGAGCGGGGAGAGGGGATTAGGATGGGGATGGGATAGGATAGATAGCACAGCTCAGCTGTGCTGCCGTGGGTCCAGGGGCGGTTTTGGCAATGATCCTGGAGCTCCTCCCGGAATGGGAGTTGCTTCTGAGAAGCAGCCAACTTCCTCACCACCACTGCTAGCACTGCCAGCATTCCAGTGCTGCTGGAGTGGCCGTGACCCCTTAGGGAAAAGAAACGAGGAATGGTAGAAGCCTGTTGGGAGAGGGAAGGCAGTCGGAGAATGGGACATTCTGCAGGGAAGAAGTGTTTCTAACCAGGAGGAAATTAGGAGGCAATCGCAAAATTCGCCATGTGGACATTCTGGCAAAAGTCACTTCCTTAGTGGGAAAAACCCCAAGACAAATAACTCCGAGGAACTGGAGCTCTGACGTAGCCAAAGTCACAATTTCCAACTCTCCCGTGACTCCACCCAGCCTGGGGAAGCAACACGAGGACAGGGCACGGAGAGGAGCTGGTGGGACAGCAGTGGCACCTCCTGGTGATCTGGGCACTTTCTCCTTCGTGTTCCTGAGCTGGGAGGAGCCGCTTTAGGATGTGGATCCCAAAGGAGCAAGGGGTGCCAGGAAGCGCCGCTGATGGGGACAGAGCCCCTGTGCCTGCTGCTGCCCCACACTGAACAGGTCAGTGGAATGTTCTCCTTCCTCCCTGCCCCACCTTCCTCTCCTCCTGCAGCTGCTCTGTGCCTGCCACCCTCTCCCGCTGACCGCAGTGCCCTCCCCAGATACCCCCTCTTTTCCTGTGCATCCTGTCTGTATCTTAATACCCAAATGAGCCAGAATAAACTTTCTAACACAACGGGAAGTGTGAGCAAGCAGGAATTCTTTACCTGTGCAGGACACACAGGAGGATCTCTCCTTGTTCTGTGTGTGGGGGGAGACTTTACAGCAGGGGTTTTATCCATTAGAAACACACAGAGGCATTAAGGCGTGGCTCTTGTCTGATACATAAACATCACTGTCCTAGGACTCATTTCCATGCATCCACCTCCTCCTGGGAGTCCTTTCATGATCCTGGAGGTTCATCAGGAGGGGTCTCTGGTGCTCCTATTCACTGAGTGCTGCCATATTAAAGGTGACCTCGCCTTGAACTTTTCCTTTGGCCATGCGCTGTTGCTTCTTGTTACAGAACTGCCCCAGAACCACTGCAGGCCTCCTGATCTGTTCCTGCACTGCCTCCAGCCACGTTTATCATCCTGTGTGCACACTTTCACATCCTTTTATCTTTTTGGCTGGTTGGTCTTTCAGCAACTGCAGGGGAGCTGAATATTTTTATTTCCTATTTTATTTATCAGTCTCCTGCCAAACAGCCCAACCCTCCCACCTCCCTCTCCCACCCCACTATTTCCAGTGCCCTCCTCCCCTGCACATCTCACTTCTCTCCACCAAACCCTTCCCGCTGCAGGGAGCTGCTGAGGAGCCGCTTGGTCCATCCCTGGATTCTCCAAGCACTGACTGCCCATCCACTCTGACCACAGCCGGGGCCACATCCCAGCGCCTGCCCAGCGTCCATCCATGGCGGTGAGCTCCGTGTTCCCACCTTCTGTCTCTCCCACGGGAGAAGCCGATCTGTGTGAGATAGGTGTCACCGACATGGCCATACACGGTTTCACGCTGCTCATCAGCCTCTGTGGGGTGGCCGGGAACGCGGCTGTCTTCTGGTTCCTCGGCTTCCACATCAAGAGGGACACCATGAAACCCATCACTGCCTACATCCTTGACCTGGCCATTATCGACTTCCTCTTCCTCATCTTCATGGTCCCCTCTTCCCTGCTTTTCCTGCTGGAGGATTTGTCCTGCTCTGCCATCATGCCCCCAGCATACATTAGCTTCCTTTTCCTCCTGTTCGTGTTGTTCTACAGCGTAGGGCTGTTCCGGCTGACGGCCATCAGCATCGAGAGGTGCAGGTCCATCCTCTGCCCACGTGGGTACTTCTGCCACCTTCCCCAGGACCTGTCATGGGTGGTGGTGAGTGCCCTGCTCTGGGCCCTGTCCATCGCTGTCATCGCTGCCATTTCCGCAGTGACTTCCCTGTGCCAGTCACAGGAACACGAGCACTGCCGGGGGGCTCTCATCTCCCTGTACATCCTCAGCTTCCTCGTCTTTGCTCCATCCGTGGTCATTTCCAGTGCAATCCTCTTCATCCATTTCAAGGGTAGCTGCCAGCAGCAGCAACTCCAGAGGCTCGACATCATTGTCTTCCTCATTATGCTCCTCACTCTCCCCATTAGTGTCTGGAATTTCCTGCAGCAGCTCGGCTACACCACTGTGTCCTCCCAGGTCATTCTCCTGTTTGCCTGCATGCACAGCACCATCAACCCCTTCATCTACTTCTCTGTAACAAAGAGCTGGAGGCAGCGCTCCATGAAGTCCCTCAGGAAATCCCTCCAGAAGGTCTTCGAGGAGTCAGAAGAAAACACGGCCTGCAGCAGTGATGACACCATGGACATGGGGGCCCTGAGCCCATTGAACCCTTCAACTGCACCGATGGAGGACCAGGGGGCAGTGGCTGAGGGATTCCTTGAGCCACCAGATCAATAAATATCCACGGGATCACCCTCCCGCACTGTATTCCAGCAGGAGAAGGGAGCAGGGGCAGTGCCAAGGACGATGCGGGAGGGAAGCTCTGCAGGGAGCACACTGGAGCATGGCTTTCCTCCTCCCTTCTGGTTTCTAGAACACTGTTCCCCCAAAGGGATCGTGCCCCTCATGACTGTGATCCCAAAAATCCCCCTGGCATGGTTCCTTCTGACAAGCAGCCAGCTGCCCCACCAGCACTGCCAGCATTCCAGTGCCACCAGCACCACCAGCATCCCTCTGCTGCTGGATGGACCGTCACCCCTCAGGGAAGAGAAATGAGGAAAGGTAGAAGCCTGTCAGGAGAGGGAAGGCAGTCGGAGAATGGGACATTCTGCAGGGAAGGAGTGTTTCTAACCAGGAGGAAAAGAGGAGCCATTTTCAAAACTCTTCATGTGGACCTTTTTGACAAAAGTCAATTCCTTTGTGGTAAAGAAAAAAAAAAAATCAAGATAGATAACTTCAAGGAAGTGGAGCTCTGACAAAGCCAAAGTTGTAAAACTGGTTTCAACTGCCCTATGACCCCACGGAGCCTGGGGGAGCAACACGAGGACAGGGCACGGAGAGGAGCTGGTGGGACAGCAGTGGCACCTCCTGGTGATCTGGGCACTTTCTCCTTCGTGTTCCTGACCTGGGAGGAGCCGCTTTAGGATGTGGATCCCAAAGGAGCAAGGGGAGCCAGGAAGCGCCGCTGATGGGGACAGAGCCCCTGTGCCTGCTGCTGCCCCACACTGAACAGGTCAGTGGAATGTTCTCCTTCCTCCCTGCCCCACCTTCCTCTCCTCCTGCAGCTGCTCTGTGCCTGCCACCCTCTCCCGGTGACCGCAGTGCCCTCCCCAAATACCCCCTCTTTTCCTGTGCATCCTGTCTGTATCTTAATACCCAAGTGAGCCAGAATAAACTTTCTAACACAACGGGAAGTGTGAGCAAGCAGGAATTCTTTACCTGTGCAGGACACACAGGAGGATCTCTCCTTGTTCTGTGTGTGGGGGGAGACTTTACAATAGGGGTTTTTATCCATTAGAAACACACAGAGGCATTAAGGCTTTGTTCTTGTCTGATACATAAACATCACTTTCCTAGGACTCATTTCCATGCATCCACCTCCTCCTGGGAGTCCTTTCATGATCCTGGAGGTTCATCAGGAGGGGTCTCTGGAGCTCGTATTCACCGAGTGCTACCATATTAAAGGTGACCTCGCCTTGAACTTTTCCTTTGGCCATGCGCTGTTGCTTCTTGTTACAGAACTGCCCCAGAACCACTGCAGGCCTCCTGATCTGTTCCTGCTCTGCCTCCAGCCACGTTTATCATCCTGTGTGCACACTTTCACATCCTTTTATCTTTTTGGCTGGTTGGTCTTTCAGCAACTGCAGGGGAGCTGAATATTTTTATTTCCTATTTTATTTATCAGTCCCCACCCAAACAGCCCAACCCTCCCACCTCCCTCTCCCACCCCACCATTCCCACCGCCCTCCTCCCCTGCACATCTCACTTCTCTCCACCGAATCCTTCCCTCTGCAGGGAGCTGCTGAGGAGCCGCTTGGTCCATCCCTGGATTCTCCAAGCACTGACTGCCCATCCACTCTGACCACAGCCGGGCCCACATCCCAGCGCCTGCCCAGTGTCCATCCATGGCAGTGAGCTCCGTGTTCCCACCTTCTGCCTCACCCACCGAAGGAGATGATCCATGTGAGACAGATGTCACCAACATGGCCATACACAGTGTGACACTGCCCATCTGCCTCTGTGGGCTGGCTGGGAACGGGGCTGTCTTCCGGCTCATGGTCATGACCCGCAGCGCTCTCTTCATTTTTAGCCTGGCTGTCGCTGACTTCTTCTTCCTCCTCTTCGCGCTCCCCTCCACCCTGCTCTTCCTGCTGGAGGACGTGTCCTGCTCTCCTATCATGCCCCTGATGTACCTGAGTTTCCTTTTCCAGCTGTCCATGGTCTCCTACTACTGGGGGCTGTTCCGGCTGACAGATGTCAGCGCCCTATCAGACATGGACAGCCTCTGCCTGCTCTGCTGCCGCTGTGACCTTCCCCTGCGCCTCCTGTGGGTGGTGTACAGGGTCCAATTCTGGGCCTTCTTCGCTCTCATCACTGCCATTCCCACGGTGACATTCCTGTGCCCATCACACGAGCAGGAGCACTGCCGGGTGGCTCTCATCTTCATGTTCGCTCTCATCCTGCTCGTCTGTGGTGCACCCATGGTCATTTCCACATCAATCATTTTCATCAAGGCCAAGAGTGGCTGCAAGAAGCAGCGACCCGAGAGGCGTGACATCGTTGTCTTCCTCGTTGCGCTCTTCACTCTCCTCCAGAGCCTCTGGAATATCCTGCAGCAGCTCGGTTACACCGGTGTGTCAAGACAGGTTGTTTTCCTGCTTGCCTGCATCCACAGCACCATCAAACCCATAATCTACTTCTTGGCAGGGATGTACAAGAGGCCCTGCTCTGTGAGATCCCTCAGGAATTCTCTCCGGAGGTTCTTTGAGGATCCAGAAGAAAGCACTCCCAGCAGCAATGCTGTGGCCAAGGATTCGGTGATCTGAGCCTGTTGATCCCTTCCCCTGCACTGCTGAAGGACCCCAGGACAGTGACTGAGGGATTCCTTGAGCCAACTGATCCATAAATATCCACGGGATCACCCTCCCTGGGGTGGTTTATTCCTGCAGCAGAAGGGAGCAGGGGCAGTGCCACGGGCAATGTGGGAGGGATGCTCTGCAGGGAGCACACTGGAGCATGGATTTCCTCCTCCCTCCCAGCTCCACGTGGCTCCAAGCAGTGCAGCCGGGCTCAGTCCTGTTCCCTGGCTCTATTCCCCATGGAATGACCCTCACTGCCTCTGGGCCCCAGGGAATAAACTCCGTTTCCTTTGGCTCAGCAGATGAGTTTCATGGCGTTTTGAGGGAGCTCTTTCCCGGAGAGGGTGGGACAGGTTAAGCCCTGGGGACACAGCCAGCATGGGGCAGCGGTGATTCCCCAAATCTCTGCGGGGCTGGTGCCTCTGGATGGCAGGAGAGGGCTCGGGATGGCACGGAGCATCCTTCCCCTTCTGGCCGGCAGAGCCGGCCCTGCATTCCCGGTGATGGCAAGAGACACCAGGTAGGGCTGCAGAGCTGGGCAGGGACAGCAACATTCCCTTCCTCTTGGAGTGGCAATTTGTCACATTCCTTCATTCCAGATTTAAATCATTCTGAGTAAAGAGCAGGCTCAGAGGTGAACTCCACTGAACTCTTGTGCCTGTGACCAAAACCCGCTTGAAATATGGAAATTGATGTCACCAGGAGCTTGGACCATTGGATTGCACAGAAATTAGGGGGTTGTGCTGCTGTCCTGCACAATGGGGCATTCCTCTGGTTGCCCAGCATCCATGTCCAAGGAAGCCCTTCAGCACCTCCATCCTGAACCTGGCCCCCCTCAGGAGGAGCTGAACAGCGACTCTGCACAGCAGCTTCAGCCACAATCCAGGCTGTGCTGATCTTTGCCATTTTGGTACTACCCCTACATGAAATGGGCATTTATTGCTTTTGTCTCATTCCCACGTGGGAACTCTGACCCCAGAATGTGGTGAATAAATAATATCTGGGCTTTGCTGCAGAGCCTGTCCCTGCTGAACAGTGTCCAGAATGGCTCCTTTCCTTCTTTTTTCCCACTCTAAAGCCCCTGCCTTGTCTGAGGAGGGCAGGTACCTGTCTCATAGCAGAGCCCTTCCTAAGGCTGCTGCCTGCCGTGGTTGGGATGATGCTGACAGTGCCAAGAGCTCCTCATCCCTCCTGGGAGAGAGCTGGGCAGCAGCCCCATCTCTTACTCGGGGGGAAGTTGTCCCTCCTTTTCCCACGGCCTCAAATCCAGGGGAAACCAACGTTCCACTGCTTCTGGAAAGGGAAGGGAGAGGGAAAGCCTCTTTCCCTCTTTTCCTCACTTTCCAAAGTCAGGCTTTGGAAACACACATGAGGTGAAACATCCTAAAAAGCATTTATTAACAGAGTTGTTAATAATGAAGAGAGCAGAGCAACTCCCTCATCTGGGAGGGTTTTTCTCTCCCTGTCTCCCGTTTTCCTGTCCCTTGGAAAGGAGAAACTTTCCAAGGTACAACCTCTTGTCCAGGAAAGAACAACTCAGCCAGGGAGGGTCTCCCAAGGCAAGTGCAGAAGGAGCTGTCTCGGTTTCAAAGACAAGGAGAGAATCTCCCTTGGAATGGAGAATATGACCCCCTTCCCTCCGAATGATTTTAACTTTGAAATGAAGGGGCTTTCAGGCAAAGCTATGGGAGAAGGAATCACAGTCCTTCACTGGCACGTGTGTGTGTGTAACAGGGAAACAAACACCAGCAATGGCAGCCACAGGTAACAAAGGGAAAAGGAGCAGCAAACCCGCTGACCTCCCAGTGCCTCCTGGAGCATGGATATTCCCATGCAGAGCTGCCTATTTAACACTAGCTGTGTCAGGAACCAGCAGAGCTTCCAGGGAAGCTCAGCAGAGTCGGGACAAGGACAGCTTCATGTTCCATAGAATTTGCTGTTTGTAACCCTCATCCCCCAGCCACCCCAATGTCCCTGGGGGCACCTGACAGAGTTCCCTGGAATTCAGCTGCCTGCACCCCCCGAGATCGGGCTCCAGGCGATATCTTAAAGCAGGAGAAGGTGCTGGCATTATCCCGCTCCCCATCCCCTTCCCCCGTTCCCCGTTCCCCATCCCGTTCTCCCGCTCCTCGCTCACCGCCCGGGCCCGTCCATGCCCGCCCGCCCCAACCGCTCCCGCCGATTCGAACTGACCGCGCGCAGCCCCACCACGCCTCCCCATTGGCCAGAGCTCGGCCCGCCACGCCTCCCCATTGGCCAGACCTCGGCCCGCCACGCCTCCCCATTGGCCAGACCTCGGCCCGCCACGCCTCCCCATTGGCCAGAGCTCGGCCCTTCCCGGCCTTCCCATTGGTCGCCTGCCCCGTCAATCACGCGGCAAACCCCGCCCACCCCGCCCCACCGCCCGCAGGCGCTGTTGCCGTGGCGGCCGCTGGAATGCGGCCCGGGCGCATCCCCAAGGGAAAAGGAGGCACAAAATGAGGAATTGGGAAGTAAGAGGGCAAGGCTGCGCAGCGCCCGCGGCGCCCCGAGAGCGAGGAGCAGCCCCCGCTCCTCTGAGGGCCCATCTCTGCCCCCTGTCCATGTGCAGTGCCCGGGGAAGAGCAGAGTCTGGGATCAAAGAACCGCCCAGGCTCCCACAGCAAGGAAAGCCCGGCACCCCGGTGTTTCAGGGGCACACAAAGGGCTGTGCAGGGCAGGGAAGGACCAGCAGGACCTTTCTCCTCCTCAGCCCCCGCTCCAAGGCGCAGCAGCCCCAGCTGTGAGCGGCCAGGATGAGGAGGGGGCGGCTCCTGCCAGAGGCCGCTCCCAGAGGGTTCCCCGGGCACAGCTGTGCAGGGAGCTGCTGGTCCAGAGGGGCAATGGGGGCATCCCGAGTGTCCCTCCAGGAACAATGGTCGGAGCACCCGGCAGGAGCTGGGGAGCAGCCAGAGGCACCTGGGCACAGAGCACTGCTCCCAGAAAATGCCCAGGGAAAACCCCTCGTGCCAAGGGGCAGCACCTGAGCAGGCAGGGCAGCATGTGGGGTCCCAGGGAAACATTCCACTTTCCCCTTTCATCTTGGCAGCCCTTCCCCAGTGCCCCCAGAAAAAAAGGGGGGTTATGAGGAGAAAAGGGATTTAAACGGAAGGAAAAAGCTTCCTTTTCCGTAATTGTCTGTGTTTAAATTGAGGGGGAATCCCCTTCCTCTGCAATTTTAAGGGTCACAGTTGAAGGCAACCCTGCCTTTTCCATGCTCTTAGGGGTATCACTTGACAGGGAATCCCCATTTTCCAGTATTTTCCAGTTTAAATAAAAAGGAAAAACCTTGAGGATGCTATTTTATGGGTTGGAATTGAGCATAACTCCCCCATTTTCATCATCCCATGGTTTAAATTGAGGGAAAAGCCCTGCTGTCCCTCCTTTTTAAGGGTTTGAATTGAGGGGAAAAAAACCCCTTTTTCCATCACTGGAGAAACCTGAAGTAAGGAAAGCCACTCTTTTTTCCAGGATTTTAGGGGATTCAGAGAAGAGGACCCACTTACTGCCATGGCATCTATTTAAGTAGAGACAAACACTCCCTAATCCCTCATTTTAAGGGGCTCGATTGAAGAAAGCTCCCCCTTTTTCAGCATTTTAAGAATTTAAATCTGTACTTCAGGACACTTCTAGCTGGGTCCTGGCACCCAATCTCTCACAAGGGAGAGAGCCCAGCACACACAAAACCCTCCTGCTGCCAGAGAGCCCATTTTATTTTTTTTTTTTAGTTTTATTTATAGTGAATACAGCCCTAATTAGAGGCCCCAACAGGAGTTACACCATGTAAATTATTACTATTCTTCTCCACCCTCCATAGTCCTGTATGGAGTACTACTCAATAGTTACTAATGACCAATTACAGAACTTAACAAGGAATCATGCAACTCATGTGTCTACGCAGCCAAAACAAGAAGCTTTTTTACCCTTTCAGTGGATGCAGCTGTAGTAAAACAGAAGGCATCTACGGAGCCCTTTGCTCACCTGGAATTTAAGGCCGAGCAGCCAAACAGCTGCAGCTCCTCTCAGAGCTTCGATCCCTTATGGTAAAATTGCCTCCTCCCTTTTCCCGGGCGTGGTGGGAGCGAGAGGCGGGCCCGGCCAGGGGTCTATTAACCCCAGCCCTGGGGCCCAGGAGCTCCTTGTGTTGGTGGGCTGGGGTGGGGGAAGAGTTCTTCTGTTCTTTTAATGAAGGAGCTCTTTCAGGTTGTGTCGGCTGTTTTTTAGGAGGTGCTTTTGGCATCTAAAGCAGCAGAGGCTTGGGAGACCCCATGAAGAAGATGGCATTGAGTGCAGGGAGTATTTAAGCTCATGGTTTTGGGCTGAGTGTTCAGGGGTGGTAAGGTGCTTCTGTAATTTCCTGTTTGGTTTTTTTTTTTTAGGAGCATTGCAACTTCTTGAAATTGCAGATTGTGTCAAGTATGACACTTCAAATTTTTCAGCAGCTTCATTGTGCCACGAGAAGAACCTGCTCTGTGTTAGAGATGATGTCTGAGCTGGAGGCTTCTGATAGGTAAGTTGAGGATTGCAACTGTGAGAGGGAGCATGAGCAGGGTATCAAGTTAGGAAGTGGCAGGAGAGGTTTTGAAAGTAGTGTGGTGGGAAATGGTGTCTATTCAGAGGCCTTTTCAGACTTTCCTGCAAGCACAGCAGATGCATTTGTGTGTTTTAAGGCACACAGATGCACCCACTGAGCTCACAGAAACACCACATAACTCTTGCTAACCCAGGTGTCCATTATAATGATGGCCACAACCTTTGTCTTGGGATGAAGAGGGATGCTCAAGGACACAGGTGCACTTAGGACAGATGGTCAGTAGCTGACTTGTTGGGGTTTGGCTCCTAAACTCAGGCATTGATTTTGGCTTTCTTTATTGTAGCTGATGAAGAGGCTAACCCAGCCATCAGGGGGCCTTCCGAGACAGCTGAGGTGGACTCGTTTTGTGTCCAGTGTGGATTCATGTCACCAGTCATCCAAAAGCTAAGTTGGGGGCTGGGATCCAGAGATGGGAGGATAGCAGGCTGGAAATTCCCAGGAGAGATTTAAAACTTAGCATAGGGGAAAGGGATGCCCTCTAAGGGGCCTCTTAAGCCAGCTGAAAGGAGTGGCTCTACTTGTGATCAGACCATAGGGTGTGCAGGACAGAGCAGTTCCAGCCTGTGTTGTGTTGTCCAGCGTGTCTTCTGTGTCTTTGTTCTCCCTTGGATCAGATCTCGGAGGCCTTTTCCCCTCAGGGGGCTTACTGCAAGTGTCAGCCATCATCTCCAGGTGCTCAAACATTCACTCTTGTCGGCACGATGCCGATCTCGTTTGTTCTTTTACGGTGGGCTTGGCTGTGTCTTGGCATCCCAAATCAGAAGTACCGAGTCAGGTGTCTTTTGAGGCCTTGTTCCCGGCTGTACTGCCATCCATCCTTTCCAGCTGTGAGCTGTAATGTCCTGGGGCTTGTAAGATTGTCAGGATATGGGAGCATTCTGAATGTGGCACTGTCTCACAGCCATCTTGATCATTGTGAGTGACAGCTCTTAGAACAGGTCACTGTTCCAGTCTTTTCTTCTGCTCCTTAGAGCCTCCTGTGTCCACGGTTGCCATACCATTGGTCATCTCTTTTGGCATCGTGTCCATCCTTGCTGTTGTTCTTCTTGCTGAGAGCTTTTTTAATCATCCTTGTGTCACACTGTAGCATCATGTGTTGTTTGTGTTTGGAACTGCTCTGTCCTGTGGAGTAGAGTGGGGGGTAGGTGGAGTGGGGTATGGGCACCAGGGGACCCGTGGGCAGGATGAGTACCAGCAACAGAGATGAGCATTGATTCCAGCACAGAACTGGGTGCTACTGGAGTTGCTGTATTAGTGATGGAACTGTAAGCATTTTTTTGTGTGTTTTACAGGTGGTCTGGAGCCTTCAAACTGCTGGTCCAATGTGACAGAGACCCTTGTGGAAAGAGGTCACGGTGGAACGGTTTCGGATGGAAACTCCCCCGGCAATGTGATGCTTTCGAACCCTGTGTGGGCATGTGTCTTTCTGTTTTGTTTTGCCCCTTCTCCCCCTGGGAAGGTTGGTCATTGCTTGGCTTTTCAGGGGTGGTATAAAGGGTGGCTGTGTTACAGGGTTGTTCTCTGTCCTTATTTCTAGGAAGTGAAGCCAGATAGCAGCAGTCAAGGTCGAGTGAGCAAGGTGAGCAGTGACTGGTGGACAGAACCAGTTGTTATTGCTTGGGTGCCAAATTCTGGTGCAGCTCTAAGCATCCATTTGTGTGTTCCAGGTGTTCCACTTGTATTTTGCCTACCAGGGCTGAGCCCCCTTGCTGACCAGCTGACAGAGCTGGTTTGGCACCCTCGAGCTGCTCTTGTGAGCCCTCTGGAAGTATTACAGGAATCTGTGATGAAGCTTTTACCTTTTCCATTTGGAGGTGCTGCCTGGGTAGCCTTCAGCAATGGTGGAGGATTTGCAGCAAGTCGGGGAGGAGGAGCGAGGTCCCACTCAGGTTTCAGCAATGCCACGGAACCTTGTCTCCTCTTAACTCAGGTGTGCCCTGCGACGACGGCGTCGGCCTCTGAGTGTGGCCGGAGCAGGCGGGCCGAGGACCCGGGCATTCTTAGGAGATGGTGAGTAGTGGAATTGTTGGGTTTTGGCTGATGTGCTGTTCAGCTCATGCACTGATGTTTGGTTTTCTTTCCTGTAGCCAGCTAAGGGAGAACAGCCCACTGAGGGCAGGAACTTCCCAGGTGGCGAGGCAGCCGTCTTTTGCACCCGACGTGGATTCACATCCCCAGACATCCGAGAGATAAGTCGAGGGCTACACCCCACAGAGGGGATGAAAGCAGGGTGCTGGGTCGGGACTCATCAGGAGGGGTTTTTGAATAAGCTTTGGAGTCGGGGATGTCTGAGAAAGAGCCCCTTAGGCCATGTAAAGGGGAAGTCTCACTTTTGATCACAACGCTGAGGTGCACAGGGCAGAGCAGTCCCAGCGCGTGTCGTGTCACTTGTGTATCGTGTGTTCTGTGTCTTTTGGGCATCTTGTGTTGCATGTCTTTTGTCTTACCCCTTTGAGGGGATTATCCAAAATGCCAGGCATCATCCTTAGCATCTCCAACTGCGCATTCCTCGGCCCGGTGCCGATACCGTTGAACCTTTGACTCGCGAGCTCGGACTCCATCGGAATCGCATCTCTCTTTAGAAGCATTGAGTCGGACGTGCTGTGCATCACAGTGATCCATTATAGTAAATTAGGACTTGTAAGGATGTGGAGATAGATAGAGGATGCTGATGGTGCAGTTGTCAGGCATCCATCTTTGTGGTTTTGCCAGGTGGCTCCTGGAATGAGTCCTTCTGTTGGCATCTTCTTCTGCCAGGGTTCTTTGAGCCTCATTGGCTCATTGTTGGTCCTGCCTAGGTCATCTCATTGTGCCTTCTCTTGGTCCCTGTGGTCATTCTTCTTGCTGAGAGTTTTCTCTCCTTGTTGCATCCCGTCATTTGTCATCTCCTGCATGACAGGCCTCTGTGTGTGCTTGGCCTGGAGCTGCTCTGCCCTGCTGCATAGTCTGGGGTGTGGGTGTAATGGGACTAAGACTGTACTGTTCATTTCTCAATCGATGGTATTCCTAGGTTGATGCAGGATGGCTGGAACTGTTAAGTTACCATGCAGCACCTTGACTTGTGTAATAACTTTCTTTCAGAGGCAGATGGATTAAATCCCTGGCAGAGTGCCCCATACCAGGTGAAGGGGTTCCCATGGGAAGGTCAGTCTCTGTCTTTGCAGGGGCATTGTAAATGATGACTGTTACAGCACTGTTCTATGTCTTGTCTTTTTTTTTTTTTTTTTTTTTTTTTTTTTTTTTCCAGGAAGTCATGCTGGATATTGGCAGTCAAGGTTGATGGAGTGAGGTGAGCAGTGAGCGGTGGACAGAATGAGTTGTTATCGCCTTGGTCTCAATTTTTGGTGCAGCTCTAAGCATCCATTGTTGTTTGTGTGTTTTAGGTGTCCACTTGCAGGATGTCCTGGCCCTGGATGCTGGAGGGTGCAAGCCTAAGGTATAGGTGTGGTGTACTTCAGTCGGAGCAGGGAGGCTGTGGTTTCACAGTCTCTCAGCATGTTTCGTGTGGTTTTGCTTTGCTTCTCTGCAGGTGCTGCTGCCGCCCTGGGCGTGCCAAGGGACAGAGGCGAGCAGGTGAGTTGGCATTTAGGTGGGGTGGCTGATAGGCCAGCGGTCTATGGCAGCGTGCTGAGCGTGTCCCTTTTCATTGTGCAGGTTTGTCCTGGCCACCTCCAGAGTCAGATGAAGATTTGAGGTGAGCCGGGGCAGTGGTGTGGAGTAGCCCGGGGATGCTCTTCTTGAGGGCAACAGTGACGTTTTCTGTTTTGTTGTCTTAGGTACCGTGAGCAGGTGTGGAGCTGAAGCTTGGAGAGAGCAGGTAAGCGATGAGCCTGGGCAGTTTCGAGGGAGGGGGCCTTGCGGAAGGGGTCTCTTTTGGTGTGTGTTGTCAGAGGCTGAATTTTCTCGTTGTTCTCCATCTTTCGCAGCTGCCAAAGCGGACCGTGGGGAACGTGTTGACATCTACGGTGCTGATGCATTTTTTCTGTCCAGGATGGATTTTGCCTGCTTGTCTTCAGAGAGCTAAGTGTTGGGAGCTGTGATTGGGAGAAGGGAAAAACCTTTGGAGTTCTAGGAGGCAATTGGAAGTTAGCTTAGAGGAGAGGGCTGCTGTGGGAGGGCCCCTTGGAAGCAAAGGGAGAGGGTTTCTCCTCAGCATCACCCGAGCCTTTGCTGGGCAGGGCAGTTCCAACCCATCTCTGTGTTGTTGTGAGCTTCGTGTCATCGGCCTTTGAGTCTCGCCATCATCGTGGATCTTTTTGCCCGAGGAGCTCGCCTTCAGGTCTGGCACGATCGCCACGGTCTCCATTTTACCTCCTCGCTGGCGTAGCCGCCCGCGGGCATCTTGGCCACTTGCTGGTTGGTCACGTTTTGCAACATCACTTCAGCCTTTGGTGGCAGAGTCCTTCCCTAGGGATCCCTTTGTATCTCCTGGCAGTCATTGCCTCCTTCTCTAGGCCTGCCGAGCTTCTCAAGCATCCTCTTAGCAGCTTTGGCACTGGCTTCTTGGAAGGAGTTACGTTTCACTGTCGCGTGCTGCTGCCATAGAGCCTTCTTTCCTTCGGCATCGCCAGCCTCTGGCTCATCTTGCTCTAGGAATCTTGTGCCCATTGCTGGGCAGGTTCAGCTCGTGCCTGTGTTATGTCATTTCTGTCCATGTTCTGTAGTTTGTGTCCATCCTCTCCTGTGTCACAGGGCTTTGTTACGTCTCGGTGCTTTCTCGGCCTCGCTCTGGGCCGTAGCGGCAGCGGGGGTCTCTGCTCGCGTCCTTTCCCGGATCGGGCTCATTCCGGCATCTTTACAGTTTTGCTTTTGGAGACCAGAAGAAGTACACAAGATGTTCTCATCCATCTTCCTTCTCACTTTTGGTAGTATCTTCTTTTCCTGGGCCATGGACTTCTCTATGAAGTGTGTTAGACCCTCCTCACTGTGGTAGTTCCATAGGTTCCATTGCCTCAAAGCATGTCAGGCTCAAGAATTTATCTTCTGGAGAGTTATCTCAAGTCCTCGTGTCATCTTTGCTTCTATTTGGTGTGCTTACACTTGGAGCTGCCCTGCCCTGGCACGTAGAGTCGTGGCTGGGTTGAACAGTTGTAGAACTCTGTGGTTCATCTCTTGTCTATGGGGTTTTGTGTAGAAAACTTATGGGCCTGGTGGATGGGGATAACTCTGAGCTGTCAGCTCCTTGTAGACTGCCTCATGTTGTCTTGCAGGTCCCCAAGGCCGATTCCGATCCCTGCCGTCACCGATGCTACCGCTTTTCCCACAATCTGCCCTTCCACGTCAGGGAGCAGCAGTTGGGAGATGTGTTGATGTGTCTTTGTCAGTGGAGTGTTGTGAGTAAGGGCTGCAGTCAGTGTGTGAGCTGAAGAAGGGGTGTCTGTCTGTGAGAGTGTGTGTCTGTCTGTGTGTGCGTGTGTCAGTCTGTGAGAGAGTGTGTGTTGACTGGTTCTAACCTTGTGTGTGTGATTTTTGCCTTTCAGGTTTTTCAACTAATTTTTAACTTTATAATAAGAAAACAGCCAGCTGTGAGCTTTTGTTTTCCCCCATCTGGGTTTTGTTTTTCCTTGGTCCCATCCTGTCTTTGAGGCGATGTTCATCGCTGAGGTTTGGGTGCAGCCAAACAAAGAGCCTCCCTCACAGGGTGGAGAGTACACAGTGGAGGTTAGGAATACAGGGAAAAGGTGCACCAGCCCTTACACCACCCCTAACAGCACCATTTTTCCCCTAGCATCAGCACAGTGCAGTAACCCTGGTGCTGCCTTTTCCTGGTCTTAAAATCAAGAGTCAGACATGGTTAGAAGGGGAAAAGGGATTTCACCTTGGTATTTATTGTAAGGATCCTTAGGTGCACACGTCCAGGTCATATGCATCGAGATGCACCCCCCCGAGTCTGTCTTTTTTCCCCCCAACATCGGGTATAACATTATAGGTTTTACTAATTAGCAGATCTGTCAAAGATTCCCCAATGAGAGGCTCAAGTGAGCCCCCCTCCCCAAGGAACCTTCCCCTGGATGGTTCTATCTTGGTTTACAGAATGTGTTCTGGAGAGGTCCTTGGGGTCTGGGGCACACTGATCCCTGGCTACAAAGCTTCTAAAATGTTGAGTCTCTTAGCTTGACAAACAAGTCCAAGAATGTAGGCAAAAAGCACTAGGAATACAGAAGGTGTAAAAAGGTATAACAGGGGTATAAAAGAAAAGGCAAAAATCTTCATGGCATCATTTCCCCCCTTTTAGAGACTAACAAAACTCTATCTTGTCTAGTCTCTACTCTACTCTATTCTTTACCCGCAGAACCGGTTTACACAACCAGCTGCTCCACAGGAAATTACACAGATAATAACTACAATGACAGCTATTATGAATATTTCTTTTACCCAGGGCCAGTTTGGTAACCATGAGGTAAGGGTATCAAAAATACGATCAAATTTTAAGGTGTTATTTCTAGAAGCCACTTCATGTAGAATTTGAGTTCCCTCCCAACTTTCATCCAAATCTTTGTTAATTCTTCCACTTTGGTCCACATAAGAACAACACGAGGTATTGACAATAGCACATACCCCTCCTTGTGCAGCAAGTATGAAATTGAGAGCTATCCTGTTTTGCATAACTGCAGGGGACAGACTGTCAACTTGCTCCTGTAAGGCTGAAATTGCAGCTGCAGTGTGCTGCTCAATCCATTCAATGGCAGCTGAGATGTTTACAATTGCTCTCTCCAGTGCAACTACTCCATAAGCGGGTACAAGGGCTCTGATTATGCTATGAAAATGTGTGGGGCGTTCAATGAGGGGATTAAGAGATCTTTTTCTCCTCTCATTTGGTTTTTCAAGATGGTCAAATATTGTTATATTTGGGACCACAGCCCCGATAGCACAAGCCTGGTCTTTGTTCACGGGCATAACTTTCCAGGCCTTATCACCCCATATCCAATACAACCCCGTCCCAAAGAGCTGCGCCACTCTCCACCCTGTCACTTTCATCTTTGCTGCAATTCTTGGGTCTGTTATTTCCTGAAATGGATCTGATGACAATATGAAGGAAGAACAGCTTTTCCTGTGGCGTTTATAATTGCACAAGGAACCTTATAGTTTGCATGCTCCACCAGGCCACTCAGGGTACTGGGGGGCAGAAGGGTGCTATTAATTGGTTCCCACGTTTCCGTGCGGTTCTCTTCCCTTAAAATGCCAATCAATGGCCAGTGACCCTTCCCATCTAGGGGTGGTAACTGAGTACAGCTCCAGCAATCGCTCTTACTAAGGATTTTGGACACGTTTTGGACCACAGTCTTATGCAAATCATGGGGTGAACCTTGAACCATGGTTACCAGTTGGGCAAACAGCAAACATGTAAAAAACAGTTTAAACTGGATCAGTCTCTGTCTTCTTGGTGATTTTGGGAGCAGAAGCTTTCTTCACCCTGGAGTAGTGAATCCAGGGTCCCTTGCCAGCAACCTTGACCGCAGTAGAAGTGGTCAGCAAAACCTGGAAAGGTCCCCCTGCTTGCAAGGGGTTGATGTCCCAGCACTTGATGTAGACCCGGTCTCCAGGCTGGAACGGATGAGCAGCTGTGTCCGATCCTATTGGTTTGGATAACACAACGAATCTCTGGAGCTTCTGCAAAGTGGAACTCAGAGCCATTAAATATTTCTGCAAATCATTTTTACCTCTCATATGAACTTCCCCCGGGATCTGTGGAACCTGGTATGGCCTGCCATATAATATTTCATAGGGACTGATGTTGTCCCTTTGCCTTGGCTGTATGCAGACTCTCAGCAAGGCTAGAGGCAGGGCTTGAACCCATGTCATGGATGTCTCTTGACAAATCTTGCACATCTGGGTGTTGAGGGTCCCGTTCATGCATTCAACTTTGCCACTTGCCTGGGGTCTGTATGGTGTGTGCAGGTCCCAGGTAAGTCCCAAAATCCTGCTAACTTCCCCAACCACTGTTGCAACAAAATGTGGTCCCCTATCCGATGACATTCCCAAAGGAACCCCAAATCTTGGTATTATATGGTCGAGCAAAGCTTTCACTCCTTCTTTTGCGGTGTTGGTGCGACAGGGGAAAGGCTCAGGCCATCCACTGAAGGTGTCAACCAGCACCAGTATATACCTGCATCCCTCTTTGTGTGGCATCTCAGCAAAATCTATTTGCCAATAACCTCCCGGGAGCTCTCCTGTCTTTATCACTCCTAACACAACTCTCTTGCTTGTGTCAGGGTTGTTTTTACAGCAGGTTTCACACGTGTTTGTTACAGATTGTACAATGTCAGTCATTCCTCTTGATGCCTTTTTCCTGGTCTTAAAATCAAGAGGCATACACGGTTAGAAGGGGAAAAGGGATTTTACCTTGGTATTTATTCTTAAGGATCCTTAGGTGCACACGTCCAGGTCATATGCATCGAGATGCACCCCACCAAGTCTTTCCCTGTGTCTCTCCTCCTCTCTTCTCCCGTGTGTATCCCACCAACATTGGGTATAACATTATAGGTTTTACTAATTAGCACATCTATCAAAGATTCCCCAATGAGAGGTTCAAGTGAGCCCCCCTCCCCAAGGAACCTTCCCCTGGATGGTTCTATCTTGGTTTACAGAATGTGTTCTGGAGAGGTCCTTGGGGTCTGGGGCACACTGATCCCTGGCTACGAAGCTTCTAAAATGTTGAGTCTCTTAGCTTGACAAACAAGTCCAAGAATGTAGGCAAAAAGCACTAGGAATACAGAAGTTGTAAAAAGGTATAACAGGGGTATAAAAGAAAAGGCAAAAATCTTCATGGCATCATTTCCCCCCTTTTAGAGACTAACAAAACTCTATCTTGTCTAGTCTCTACTCTACTCTATTCTTTACCCGCAGAACCGGTTTACACAACCAGCTGCTCCACAGGAAATTACACAGATAATAATTACACTTACAGCTATTATGAATATTTCTTTTACCCAGGCCCAGTTTGGTAACCACGAGGTAAGGGTATCAAAAATATGATCAAATTTTAAGGTGTTATTTCTAGAAGCCACTTCATGTAGAATTTGAGTTCCTTCCAAATTTCATCCAAATCTTTCTTAATTCTTCTATTAAAATGCCAATCAATGGCCAGTGACCCTTCCCATCTAGGGGTGGTAACTGAGTACAGCTCCAGCAATCGCTCTTACTAAGGATTTTGGACACGTTTTGGACCACAGTCTTATGCAAATCATGGGGTGAACCTTGAACCATGGTTACCAGTTGGGCAAACAGCAAACATGTAAAAAACAGTTTAAACTGGATCAGTCTCTGTCGTCTTGGTGATTTTGGGAGCAGAAGCTTTCTTCACCCTGGAGTAGTGAATCCAGGGTCCCTTGCCAGCAACCTTGACCGCAGTAGAAGTGGTCAGCAAAACTTGGAAAGGTCCCTTCCACTTGGCTTGCAAGGGGTCGCTGTCCCAGCACTTGATGTAGACCCGGTCTCCAGGCTGGAATGGATGAGCAGCTGTGTCCAATCCCATTGGTTTGGAGAACACAACGAATCTCTGGAGCTTCTGCAAAGTGGAACTCAGAGCCATTAAATATTTCTGCAAATCATTTTTACCTCTCCTATGAACTTCCCCCGGGATCTGTGGAACCTGGTATGGCCTGCCATATAATATTTCATAGGGACTGATGTTGTCCCTTTGCCTTGGCTGTATGCAGACCCTCAGCAAGGCTAGAGGCAGGGCTTGAACCCATGTCATGGATGTCTCTTGACAAATCTTGCACATCTGGGTTTTGAGGGTCCCGTTCATGCATTCAACTTTGCCACTTGCCTGGGGCCTGTATGGTGTGTGCAGGTCCCAGGTAAGTCCCAGAATCCTGCTAACTTCCCCAACCACTGTTGCAACAAAATGTGGTCCCCTATCCGATGACATTCCCAAAGGAACCCCAAATCTTGGTATTATATGGTCGAGCAAAGCTTTCACTCCTTCTTTTGCGGTGTTGGTGCGACAGGGGAAAGGCTCAGGCCATCCACTGAAGGTGTCAACCAGTACCAGTATATACCTGCATCCCTCTTTGTGTGGCATCTCAGCAAAATCTATTTGCCAATAACCTCCCGGGAGCTCTCCTGTCTTTATCACTCCTAACACAACTCTCTTGCTTGTGTCAGGGTTGTTTTTACAGCAGGTTTCACACTTGTTTGTTACAGATTGTACAATGTCAGTCATTCCTCTTGATGCCTTTTTCCTGGTCTTAAAATCAAGAGGCATACACGGTTAGAAGGGGAAAAGGGATTTTACCTTGGTATTTATTCTTAAGGATCCTTAGGTGTACACGTCCAGGTCATATGCATCGAGATGCACCCCACCAAGTCTTTCCCTGTGTCTCTCCTCCTCTCTTCTCCCGTGTGTATCCCACCAACATCGGGTATAACATTATAGGTTTTACTAATTAGCACATCTATCAAAGATTCCCCAGTGAGAGGCTCAAGTGAGCCCCCCTCCCCAAGGAACCTTCCCCTGGATGGTTCTATCTTGGTTTACAGAATGTGTTCTGGAGAGGTCCTTGGGGTCTGGGGCACACTGATCCCTGGCTATGAAGCTTCTAAAATGTTTAGTCTCTTAGCTTAACAAACAAGTCCAAGAATGTAGGCAAAAAGCACTAGGAATACAGAAGTTGTAAAAAGGTATAACAGGGGTATAAAAGAAAAGGCAAAAATCTTCATGGCATCATTTCCCCCCTTTTAGAGACTAACAAAACTCTATCGTGTCTAGTCTCTACTCTACTCTATTCTTTACCCGCAGAACCGGTTTACACAACCAGCTGCTCCACAGGAAATTACACAGATAATAATTACACTTACAGCTATTATGAATATTTCTTTTACCCAGGCCCAGTTTGGTAACCACGAGGTAAGGGTATCAAAAATATGATCAAATTTTAAGGTGTTATTTCTAGAAGCCACTTCATGTAGAATTTGAGTTCCTTCCAAATTTCATCCAAATCTTTCTTAATTCTTCTATTAAAATGCCAATCAATGGCCAGTGACCCTTCCCATCTAGGGGTGGTAACTGAGTACAGATCCAGCAATCGCTCTTGCTAAGAATTTTGGACATATTTTGGACCACAGTCTTATGCAAATCATGGGGTGAACCCTGAATCATGGTTACCAGTTGGGCAAACAGCAAACATGTAAAAAACAGTTTAGACTGCATCTTTCTGATTTGTATCAGTCTCTGTCTTCTTGGTGATTTTGGGAGCAGAAGCTTTCTTCACCCTGGAGTAGTGAATCCAGGGTCCCTTGCCAGCAACCTTGACCGCAGTAGAAGTGGTCAGCAAAACTTGGAAAGGTCCCTTCCACTTGGCTTGCAAGGGGTCGCTGTCCCAGCACTTGATGTAAACCCAGTCTCCAGGCTGGAATGGATGAGCAGCTGTGTCCAATCCCATTGGTTTGGATAACACAACGAATCTCTGGAGCTTCTGCAAAGTGGAACTCAGAGCCATTAAATATTTCTGCAAATCATTTTTACCTCTCCTATGAACTTCCCCCGGGATCTGTGGAACCTGGTATGGCCTGCCATATAATATTTCATAGGGACTGATGTTGTCCCTTTGCCTTGGCTGTATGCAGACTCTCAGCAAGGCTAGAGGCAGGGCTTGAACCCATGTCATGGATGTCTCTTGACAAATCTTGCACATCTGGGTTTTGAGGGTCCCATTCATGCATTCAACTTTGCCACTTGCCTGGGGCCTGTATGGTGTGTGCAGGTCCCAGGTAAGTCCCAAAATCCTGCTAACTTCCCCAACCACTGTTGCTACAAAATGTGGTCCCCTATCCGATGACATTCCCAAAGGAACCCCAAATCTTGGTATTATATGGTCGAGCAAAGCTTTCACTCCTTCTTTTGCGGTGTTGGTGCGACAGGGGAAAGGCTCAGGCCATCCACTGAAGGTGTCAACCAGTACCAGTATATACCTGCATCCCTCTTTGTGTGGCATCTCAGCAAAATCTATTTGCCAATAACCTCCCGGGAGCTCTCCTGTCTTTATCACTCCTAACACAACTCTCTTGCTTGTGTCAGGGTTGTTTTTACAGCAGGTTTCACACGTGTTTGTTACAGATTGTACAATGTCAGTCATTCCTCTCCCTATCACTACTTTCCTTAAGTGTTTTAAAAGATTTTCTGTTCCCCAGTGGCTAATTTCATGCTCTCGTTGGGCTATTTCCCGAAGGATCAGGGGTGGAACTACGACTTGTCCTACTGGGGTAACAGCCCACCCACCTTCTTTGATTTCAGCCTTAAGGAACTTAATTAATTAGTGATGCCTCTGATCGTATTTTGGGGTAAATGATGACAAATCTATCTCTTTCTGTGGTACCACTGCAAACCCTCAGTGCAGCACAGCTCAGTAACCCTGGTGCTGGGATAACCCTGGAACCCTCAGAGGAGGACAAGGCCCACACCAAAAAGGTGGGGATGACATCTGCAGGCAGGAGAGCGACAGGTACGGGTTGGGGGCTGGGGCGTGTAGAGCAGGAGTGAGGGGTTCCAGGCAGCAATAGCAGGGAGGGGTATAAAGTAGAGGGGGTTAAAAGTTAGGGGATAAAGGGACACAAGTCAGGGCAGGGGTTGGGGGGTCAGGGAGTCAAAGGTCAAAGTCCAGGGGTCAAAGGTCAAGGTGATCAAGGTCAAAGCACAGAGGTCACGTGTAGAAGGTTGGGGTAAAGGTCACAGGGCTCAGGGGGTCAAAGGTGATGTGGTCAGTTGTCATGGGTCAAAAGCAAGGGTCAAAGGGCAAAGGTTGGGGTTAAAGGTCAGGGCTCAAGGTGTAAAGGTGGATGGTCGAGAGTCAGGGATCAAAGGTCAGGGGTCAGGGTTGAAAGGTCGGCTAGTCAAGGAATGGGTCAAGGGGTCAAAGGTCAAGGCTCAGGATTAGAGGTTCCAGCATGATTTTCCATGGTGGTTCCCAGGGTGGGGACACGGGGTGTGGGGTCAGTGGTGCCGGGGGCGGGCAGGAGCCCCGTGGGCAGTGGCCGGCAGCGGCGGGGACGCCTCCGTACGGTCGCGCCCCTCCACTGCCAGCAGAAGCCCCCCCGCGCCGTGCGGTGCCCGGCCGCACTCCTTGCCCTCCCCGCCGCTGCCTTCCCGCACTCCCACCGCACCCCCTGCTCCCCTCCAGCCCAGGGAAATGCAGGAAAACACAAAATCATCGAGGTGGAACAGTCACCGGAGCTGCCCGAGCCATCCCCCCGCCTGAAGGCGGCAGCTGCCCAGAGCCAGGGGCACCCAGCAGGATGCAGCTCCTCTTTCCCGGGAGCTGGAGGCAGGGTTTCCCAGGCAGGGGGAGCAGGGAGAATTTCAGCTCCCAGCAGCTCTCTGTGAGTGCTGGATGGACTCTGGGCTGAGCCACGTGGGAGGTGTGGGTGGTGTTCATGTCCCCAGGAGCTGCTCAAATCCACCTTAACCTCCTGGAATGGTCTGTGCTGGCAAGAACCTTACAGACCATCCTGTTCAGCCCCTTGCCATGGTCAGGGACACCTTCCTGGGGTGTCTGTGCCAGAGTGGTGGAATGGGCAGGACTTTCTCCCTGAGCCCAGTCCCAGGCAAGATTGGGGTTCCCATGGGAAGAAGCCTGTGAGCTGCATTTCCGGAGCTGGGAGCCTCCATGCCTGGGAGTGTTTCCAGTACTGCTCTTTGGCTTTTTCCATAACTGGGCACGATGTTTCTCCCCAGAGCAAGGTGGTTTTCCCTGGATTGTTGGGGTTACACTGTTACAATCTGGTTTAGAGCCAGGAAAGCAAAGCAAGCTGAGTCTCTGAGCATAAAACCAGAAAGAACCTGGAAGATTCAAAATATCCCCAGAAATGAGATTAGAACCAAACGAGGTCAGATGTTGTTGCCAAAAAATGGATGTATTTTATTTGATAGTAAAAGAGGCAAAGAAAAGGGAAGAGAAAAGAAAGAGAGAAGTGTGCATGGGGGGTGGGGGAACAGGGAGAGGTGACGGGGGTAGGTGGAAGCCCATCACCCCTCTGAGGGTGCCAACGACGTCTCGTTGCTCCCCTCCATCCGCTCTGCCGGTGGTGAGGGTCCCCCGTGGGCGCCGTGGCCATCCCGCTCCATGCTGCCACAGCCGAAGGGTGCAGAATTCCGTGGGTTAATGCACACTTTGGGCCAGGCGGGAACGCCCACGTGCCTCTCTTGCAGGGGCCGGCTTGACACTGTCCCTTGCAACACTGAGGGTCTGGTGCATCATCTCTGGTGCTCTGCTGCAGGGTCTGGGGGCCCCTGTGCTGGGCCATGTCACCCCTTCTGCTGTGGATGAGCTTCCTCCCCCCGGTGAGGACCCCGCAGCTGGGCTCTGCACAGTGGAGGATGGGCAGTCACTGCGTCTGTGACCACCGGCTTTTCCAAGGTACCCAAAGCCTCTCCTCCCTCCACCCCTTGGTGCCAGGGTCTGTGTGAGCCTGGCAGCTGATCGCCCTGGGGCTCTGATCTCCACCTTGGAGGTGTTAAGCCCGTGCTCAGTGAATGTCCCCAGCCCTGAGTTGTTACTTGATCTTATCTTCATCAGCGAGCAGTGTCAGGCCTCAGGGCCCCATTCAGGGTGTTCCAGTCTTCTCTTCAGCTTTTATAATACAGTTTTAAAAGTCCTTTAAGTAAATGTTTACGTCATAAAATATAATATCTCAGTCTCTGACAATCCACCCCGTGACTTAAACTTTTCTTCTGATTTTTCTTCAGTTTGTGGGTTGCCCACAGTGGGTGATTTGTAGAGTGGTTAATAAGAGAAAAGATAGAAGAAGTAACAATGCAAGTAATACAATAGTTATTCCAATCGTCAAAAATGTGAATTGCAATTATTAATCCAATGCTTATCAGTAAGCGCCTCCCACCCCGTGAACCCAAAAATCAGTTTTCTTTATTTGACAGTGGGTGTGAGAGATTCCCCAATATGGTATTTCTTGGACGTTGCCTTAATATGTTTTGAAATCGATCACAGAGTTACACAGCGGGTTTGAATTTTTAAATTCCTAATGTAATTGCACCCTGGAAGAAATGTGAATATGTTTGTTGAAAATGTGTGCTTCTGCATACTTCAAGGCTGAAAACTTGGTTGTTTTCTTGACTGCATTCACATATAGTTGGAAGCATTTCATTGGTAGTATTCCTGCTCTGCTGGGTAAGTCTATGAAAGAATTAGCTTTTATCATATTAAATTAAAAACATTTTCTTACAAAAGATTTTCATGCAAACACATATCTACATCACAGCTATGTTTCATTTATCAAGGAATAGATTATAACACTATTGTAATTTAATTTTGACACAAAACAGAAGCTGTAGTTTTGTTATCGGTGGGATTTAAAAAAAAGCCAACAAAAAAAGGAGAAAGAAGAAATAAAAAAGAAATTAATTTTCTTTTAAATTTAGTTGTCCTTTTGAACTTTAGTAGCATGATCAAAAGAAGTGAGGTAGAATTAAAATGTTCTTGGACATAGGAAACTTAACAGTACATTAACGATGTTTAAGTAGGTTTGAGAGTTGGTAGAAGGCTGCTTTTCATTTAATCTTACATTCTGTTAGGATTTTTTAGTTCACTAATTGATAATTCTTGAAGAGAAAAAAGAATTAGCCAAATTATAATGATTCCAAGGTAGAACTGGGAAAAACATATATGTAAGATTTCATTTATATATATGTTCTTGTACCAACTTTCAAAAAACAAACAAACCTTCATAAGACCTTTTGCCACACTATCTCAGCAAAAGAACTCAAACTTAACAATATATAAAATAAATTGATTTGCTTGTAATGCAAACACAAACAAATTGCAAACATTAATAAATTAATTGACAAGGCAAGCAGTCAGGATGACAATTTAAAAGTTGCATTGGTTCTCACACAGCTCGATCTCATCTGTTGGTAGGTTCCTATAAAAGAAAAGTAAAAATTCGGCCTACTACAGACTGATCTTAAAACAAGAACTTCTTGCAGTTATTAGAAAGTCACAGAGCTTAAAGTGAAGAGACGGTTATCACACCTAGGTGTGAATGTGCTGCTTGCAGTTTTGCTGCTCCCGAATTCATTCTCCTTTTCTTCAGTGCAGGGATGTTTGGATTCCTAGAAAGAGAAAAGAAGCTTCCCAGGCAAAATATGCCCGTGTAAAGCAAGTTGTTAATTGCATCAATTTGTTATTATTATTAGGTTTCATGTCCCACAGGTTGTTTTTCAATGGGGTCCCCTCCAATTGATTGGATGTTCTGTGGAGTGAGTGGTTTAGGCATTCGGGATGCCTTTTTCTCCTCTTTTTTTTTTTTTCCCAGGGCATTTCTAACTGCTCCAGGCAGTCTTATCAGTTTTGCAGATAACATTTGCTCCTTTTATTCACCCAGCCTTTTTTTGTGTTTTCATTGCATTTTATTGATTAGATTCTAATTTTGCCAGGCTTATGGCCAAATTTCGATTTTTCAGTAGCCATACAGGTATCGTTCTGGTGGTAATTTTCTGACCCTTGCCAGTTTTAATTCAGGGTCTACATGCTACTTTAGACCACACTTCAGAGAATGTTACAGGTTCAAAACTTCTCAGTTTTTTCCCCTGTAAAATTCTCTGTCATTTGCATTCCAAAACTTTCTTTGGACATGACAGTCAAGTTCAGCAGCCGGCGGATGGTTTTGCCTGCAGCCTCTTTTAACTCTGGCCCTGCTAGCAGAGCAGAGAATTTAAACAACACTGACTACTTGGATGTTACAGAAACCATTTCAGTGCACAGACCATCCCCGCAGAAGATGACCTGGCACCAAATTCATTCAACAAAGGAAACAAAGCTTATGCACTCTATTTTATGCTGCCACGAATTTGGGGGTGATCTTTCCCAGAGGGTGCCCAGCGTAAAAGCAAATTTACAAAAGTCTCACCCCTCTCTCTGGGAAGGTACCTCTTCTACCAAACCAAACAAAGTTACAAACACCGCAGTAGTCTCTCTCGAAGGATACCCATTAAAAATTTTCTCTAAGGTCCTACTCCTTCCACCTCGTGAGCACCTAGTGTTTACCAAAGTTACAAGTCGCAAAGTAAAAAATCTCAGTTACGAGTCGAAAAATAACTTTCCAACCTCCCAAGTCTTTTACCTACAGGATTGCCAATTTCCCAGACCTTGGGCCTCGGGGGCACCGTTTAGGCACGGGTACACATGCAAACACACAAGCAACCAACCAAACAAAAGAGTAAGAGAGAGGAAGAAAGGTAGAGAGGTGTTAGGAAATGTTTAAAATGATCGATCATAAGAATTAGCAATTCATTGATTTTTTGGAAACAACACTCTCATTTTTAGGAGATCCTGCCGACTATGCCATTAAGATGTTACAATCCGGTTTAGAGCCAGGAAAGCAAAGCAAGCTAAATCTCTGAGCATGAACCGGAAAGAACCTGGAAGGTTCAAAATATCCCCAGAAATGAGATTAGAACCAAACGAGGTCAGATGTTGTTGCCAAAAAATGGATGTATTTTATTTGATAGTAAAAGAGGCAAAGAAAAGGGAAGAGAAAAGAAAGAGAGAAGTGTGCGTGGGGGGTGGGGGAACAGGGAGAGGTGACGGGGGTAGGTGGAAGCCCATCACCCATCTGAGGGTGCCAACGACGTCTCGTTGCTCCCCTCCATCCGCTCCGCTGCTGGTGAGGGTCCCCCGTGGGCGCCGTGGCCATCCCGCTCCATGCTGCCGCAGCCGAAGGGTGCAGAATTCCGTGGGTTAATGCACACTTTGGGCCAGGCGGGAACGCCCACGTGCCTCTCTTGCAGGGGCCGGCTTGACACTGTCCCTTGCAACACTGAGGGTCTGGTGCATCATCTCTGGTGCTCTGCTGCAGGGTCTGGGGGCCCCTGTGCTGGGCCATGTCACCCCTTCTGCTGTGGATGAGCTTCCTCCCCCCGGTGAGGACCCCGCAGCTGGGCTCTGCACAGTGGAGGATGGGCAGTCACTGCGTCTGTGACCACCGGCTTTTCCAAGGTACCCAAAGCCTCTCCTCCCTCCACCCCTTGGTGCCAGGGTCTGTGTGAGCCTGGCAGCTGATCGCCCTGGGGCTGTGGTCCCCACCTTGGAGGTGTTAAGCCCGTGCTCAGTGAATGTCCCCAGCCCTGAGTTGTTACTTGATCTTATCTTCATCAGCGAGCGGTGTCAGGCCTCAGGGCCCCATTCAGGGTGTTCCAGTCTTCTCTTCAGCTTTTGTAATACAGTTTTAAAAGTCCTTTAAGAAAATGTTTAAGAGATGAAATATAATATTTCAGTCTCTGGCATACACACTGGCTGTTTGACAGCTCTGTTGTCTCTTTGTCCTGAATGGAGGAGCGAGGAACGGGGGATGCTCCCGACTGTCCCAGGGATGTGGGAACAGCCCAGTTCCAGTGAGGAATGGGACGCCCAGCTCGTGGCGTGTGCCCTGAGATGGTCTTTGCTGTTGTTTTGTCCTTGGAGCCTGTTGGAGTGCTGGCCTGGATTTGGGAGGAGCCAGGTAGCCTGGAGCAGTGAGGTTTTTCCTGTCAGAAATCCATGCTGGGGATGTTTTCCCTGGCTGTCCCAAGGGGAAGGAACAGCTCTGGAGTTTTTGCAGCCACAGGCTGGGGATGCATCCCCTGAAAACCAGTTCAGGCTCGTTCATCTGACTCTGCCCCTGACCTGTGGCTTCCAGGGAGCCTTCTGGATATTCTCAGGAAAGAGATATTCCTTTCTGGATATTCTCAGGAGAGGATATTCCAGCACCTGCTTTTTAAGCCAGGAATTCCAAACCCAGTAAGTCGGTCACATTCTATGGGAGCTGCCCCAATGGTGGGATGGCAGAGGGCACACCCCACGCTGCTGTTTGGGACATTCCCGACTGGAACGGGAGCCAGCTGGGCATTTTGGAGCGCTGAGGCCACAAGGGCAGCCTTGAGTGGCATTCCCAGGCAATGCTGAGGCATCCCATGGCTATGGCACGTGGCAACACATGCCTGATGTGGAGCAGAGAGAGGAAGGGAGAAATTCTGAGTTAATGGGAGGAATGGAATTGGGCTTTCCAGAATGGAATTGGTAGAGGTGCTGATGGGATCATGGAATCATGGGGTGGCTTGGAAGGGACACAAAGACCCTCTGGGCTCTGTTATCCCATCCCATGGCAAAGAACACATCCAAAACTGCCTCCTCACCCTCATGGAATGGCAGTGGGTGTTGGGAGCTCTGGCAGGAGCACCTGGAGACCAGGTAAGAATAGCAATGGGATTGTTTTGGCTGCTGCTGGATGTGGTTTTCTCTTTTCAGGATGTTCCTCTAATTGATGTTTTCACAGGAGCTTTCTAGGCCTCATTTGAGGATAGTTCTAAGAATTTGGAAGTAGTTGGAAAAGAGTGAGGAAAGAAGGTGAACCTGATCCATTTCTAGTAATTCTGAAGTTCTCTTGCAGCACCGTTCTGGGGGAAAGCTGGTGAAAGGATAAAGATACAGAGGAACAAGTGTTGTAAACCCCCCTGCCTCCCTGACAAAGCAAACCTTTCTGCAATCCCAGTAAATCTCTTGGAAAATCTGTGGGATCATAAGGTTTCCCAGGAAAGGAAAACTAAGGACAGAGATGAGGAAAGAGGCTTCCAATTAATGATTTGATGGACGTAGGAATGATTCTTGTATGTTTGATGCACCCCTTTTTATTCCTGGGATAATTTAAAATGATTTCTTTAAAAAGTCATTTAGATTTGGGAATTCAAATTAGAGAGGAAACGATGCAAAATAAATGCAGGGAGAGTTCACAGAATCATCCTGGAATTGCAGAATAGTTTGGGTGGGAAGGGATCTTAAGGATCACCTCATTCCATCCACAGGGTGCTCCAAGCTGTGACCAGCCTGGCCTTGAACACTTCCAGGGATGGGGCAGCCACGATTTCCCTGGGTTTACAGGCACAAGAGGAAATTTCCAGCAGGAACTGAGGGGTTTCCCTTGCTCTGCCTGGCCCTAGCAGGGCTTTGGGAGGCAGAGGCTGTGGGAACAGGAGCTTTGTCCACTGCCTTGGGGGAGTCTCTGATGTCCCAAAAGCCAGCAGAGCAAGTGGTTGTGGTTTAACATCCCATTCAAAGGAGATGCCAGGCCAGGAACGGGAATGGGCTGCAGAGCAGGGATGGTGCCCAGCAGAGGGGTGACTGTCCAGGGGGTCCCAGCAGTCCATCCCTGCTGCCCAGGGTTGGGATGAGCAGGCTGGTGAGTGTCCCTGTGCTTGCTCTGCAGGATGAGGAAGCCAGGCCTGCTGAGGAGGAAGATGAGGAGGTGTGGGAGGATGGAGACAGCGGCCACCAAAGGCTGGGGAAGGCACAGATCCAGGTAGGAGCCGTTGCCTTGCGAGGAGAGGGACTTGTCTGTCCCGTTGGAATTTGGGGCGTGAGGCCAGTGGAACAAAGGCTTTGATTCCATTTTCTTGCTCAGATTTTCACGTGCCTTAAGAGAGCTTTGTGAAAATGTCATTATCCCTGATTGAGTCTCTGAAAAACAGGGATTGAAGCTTTCAGAAGGGGCCCAACCCTGCCTGCAGGTATCCAAGTGCAGCCCCCCCTCCCTGTTTTTGTGTACAGCTGGGATGAGACCTCAGCTGCTGTTGAATGAATTCTCTGCTGGAATCCCAGTCCCAGCCCCCCAGATCCATGTGCAGTTTAAGGCCTTACACCCTGACCAGGACAAGTTCCTGTCCTTAGACATGGAAAACAGGGGAAAACTCAGACTGGATTGGAGCCAGCATCCAGAATGGGGAGAGTGAGGCAGCGTGCTTGGCCCAGGCTGGGGCTGGTACAGGGGGTGTTCCCCGTAGGATGACACCCGTGTGGAGCAGATCTTTCTCTTCCTTTGTCCAAAGTCCCATGGCAAAGGAGTGAAGAACCCACAAGTGGGGCCTGGAAGGAAAATGGTTCTGTTAAAATTAGGCAAAGAACGCACTAAGAAAAAATGGACATCCTTTTTATGTATGAAAGAAAGTAGGGAAAAACGTTGAAAAAGAGCTCTTTTATTTGGTGCCACCTCTCATTTTTTATGGATAAAACCTTCTAGTGAGCAATCAGGAGTGGGAAAGCCAGGAGCCTTTGACTTCCACAGTGGACTTAATTTCCATGCTTAATTTCAACAATTTCTTCTCTCTCTCAGGACAGGAAAACCCACTTAACTTGTCCCATCTTTGCCAAAAGCTTTGGTGTTTGAGCAGCCAAACCCAATGGGCTCTGGCCCCACCAGCCTGTACTGGAGGGCCCCTGGTCCTGCCTGTAGTGTGGGATGAATCCCCAATTGTCCCCAGAGGGGGCTGCCCTGGTCCCTGCAGTGCCCAGCACCTGAGACACAGAGAGAGCCCTGTCCACAGGGGCTCCTTGTCAGGAATGTGGCAGCAGCCCCAGGAGCAGGCTGGAGGGGAGAACTGGGGCTGTGTTTGAGACTGACCAGCTCAGCTCAGTGTTTACCTGTGGGGGAGTTTGGCCCCCCACGCTGAGTTGAAGCGGGATCAGGGTGACAGATGCTGCATTTTGGGCACCCTGAGAGTTTCTCTCCCCTTGGAGATTTCCTGCGGGGATGGGGCAGGGCAGGGAGCAGAATTAACCCTGCACCTCCCATGGGCACTGCTGGCCTTTGTCTCTCTGTTGTGCCATCAGCCTGTGGGAATTTGCTGCTGCCGCTGCCACCCCACCTGGGGCTGCGTGCTCCTGGCAGCCCTTCCCAGCCCCACACCCGAGCTCCAGCGCTGCCTCCAGGCTGGGTTGGGAGCGTTTGCTGGGAATGTGCCTCATCCCTGGGAGTATCCTTTCCTTCCAGAGTGGATGGATGGAGCTGCTGGGCTTGTCAGCTTCAGAGTTTGCTTGCAAAAGTCACTGCAGGGAAGAATGACAAGGAGGTTTGTCAGAGTGGTGCTGTCAGACCCCACCTGCCAGTCTGGGCTTTGGCTTGGAGGTTGTTGTGTATTGGCCCTGCAGGGAATCAATGTCCCCTTCCCACCTCAGCCCAGCAGATCCCAAGGGCTCTTCCTGGAATACTTATTCTTTGCTTCCCTTTGGGCTAACTTAATCTGCACCCTTCCATGAGCAATTCCTTGGCTTCTCCTGGAGAAAACCCCACGGCAGAGGCAGTCTGCAAAGGAGCCCAGAGCTGTGCTTGGAGCAGAGAGTGCTGAGAGCTGCGTGTGCCTCTGCTGCCCCAGGCTGGCAATATCCCCATGGCACAGACTGGGCAAATGGGATTAGAGGGATCACAATCCCTTCAGGGAAGAGGTTTTCTCCTGTGCAGATCAGGCACAGGGCAGGAAGGGAACTTTGGGAATCAGCTGCTTTCCCCCAGAAAGCATCACTCCCACCAGCATGGATGACATGACCTGTGCCCAGCGCTCACCATGCACCCGGCCAGAATCAAGAGCAAAGGTTGGTTTGGGTGTGAGCACTTGAAATAACTTTGGAAGAGAAGAAATCACCTTTTGCTGCTTCTTTCTTTCTTGCAGATGCTGGGATTGCCTCTGTGGACAGGTGTAGCAGGTTGGGTTTGCAACCGGGCAGAAACACCAATTTAGTGTAGTGGTTTGGCCCAAAATACTCATTACTGTTTACCTTCTGTGAGATAAGAATTAGGAGAAATGCAAAGCAGGCACCAAACTTGAAAGAATATAAAGAAGTTTATTAACAGACCTAAAAGAGGAAAAAAAAAATTACACCACACCTTCAGCACTCTCCTCCTCCCCCCACCTTCCTCCCTTCTCCCACTGACAATGTAAGAAGACAACCCTTGAGATGTTCAGTCTGTTACCACTTCCATAATAACCTTGTTCAGTCCATTTAGAAAGAGGAGTCTCTCTGCTCACATGCGAGTCCCTTCCCCCGACTTTCAGCTTTTCCCGCAACTGCTTTCGAGGGTCCACTCTTGAAGTTTTTTGGGGGTACAATTTTAAGGTTGAGCTGTTCAGAAACAAAAGTTCTCTTCACCCATCTCTGGGAGCATTTCATCTCTAAGAACAGAGGCCCTTCTCCTTCCCTGGGAGCAAAGGGTCTTCCTCATCTTCATCTTTAGGACTATCGCTGGGAGCATCGCTAGGAACTGAGGTTTTCTCTTTTCCCGTTTGGAGGAAAAGTCCTCATCTGGTCCATCTCTCCCTGTCCAAACTTCTCATGAAATTACAGCTGCGTCAGCATCTGCCTATCTCAGCACAGGTGCTTTTGCTCACGAGTTGAACACTCCACCCCCCAGATCTTCATGAAATTACAACAGGATACTCTGATATATCACAGCTTCACAACAGAATTTCAGCTTTAAGCATCTCCTCTCTCTCTTCCCTCTGGTTTTCAGCTTTTCCCAGCAATAAAAGGGTTAATCTCACCTCGGCCTTGCAGCTTTGCAGCTGGAATGTTGAATGTTTCTTATCTAAGTGCAGAGGGGGGAGAGCTAAGCCGCTCTGGCTGCCCACAGCAAAGCAGTGGGGGGGGTTCCATGGATGGAACAGGGCCATCGCCTCCAGGATTGCCGTGGCCCGGCCTGGCCTGGCCTGAGCAGGGAATAGCCAGGCCCGCTGGCCCCTGCACAGGGCCCGTAGCCACCTGTCCCAGCAGCAGAAACGAGAGAGAGAGCTGGGGGGAGTTTGTCTATTCTTATGTGTGGATCACAGCGGTGGTCACAACTTTAAGTGGCTTAAAGAATTGTCCATATTCAAACTGGCTGCTGATAGGTTCTATCAGGTCCCAGAGGAAGCTGTAAGCACCCCTTAGCAAGGACATCCCTTCCGAGACTGTGCTTGCTAACCTATGACAGGGTAGTACCAAAATGGCAAAGATCAGCACAGCCTGGATTGTGGCTGAAGCTGCTGTGCAGAGTCGCTGTTCAGCTCCTCCTGAGGGGGGCCAGGTTCAGGATGGAGGTGCTGAAGGGCTTCCTTGGACATGGATGCTGGGCAACCAGAGGACGGCCCCGTTGTGCAGGACAGCAGCACAACCCCCTAATTTCTGTGCAATCCAATGGTCCAAGCTCCTGGTGACGTCAATTTCCATATTTCCAGCGGGTTTTGGTCACAGGCACAAGAGTTCAGTGGAGTTCACCTCTGAGCCTGCTCTTTACTCAGAATGCTTTAAATCTGGAATTAAGGGATGTGACAAATTGCCACTCCAAGAGGAAGGGAATGTTGCTGTCCCTGCCCAGCTCTGCAGCCCTACCTGGTGTCTCTTGCCATCACCGGGAATGCAGGGCCGGCTCTGCCGGCCAGAAGGGGAAGGATGCTCCGTGCCATCCCGAGCCCTCTCCTGCCATCCAGAGGCACCAGCCCCGCAAAGATTTGGGGAATCACCGCTGCCCCATGCTGGCTGTGTGCCCAGGGCTTAACCTGTCCCACCCTCTCCGGGAAAGAGCTCCCTCAAAACGCCATGAAACTCATCTGCTGAGCCAAAGGAGAAGGAGTTTATTCCCTGGGGCCCAGAGGCAGTGAGGGTCATTCCATGGGGAATAGAGCCAGGGAACAGGACTGAGCCCGGCTGCACTGCTTGGAGCCACGTGGAGCTGGGAGCGAGGAGGAAATCCATGCTCCAGTGTGCTCCCTGCAGAGCATCCCTCCCACATTGCCCGTGGCACTGCCCCTGCTCCCTTCTGCTGCAGGAATAAACCACCCCAGGGAGGGTGATCCCGTGGATATTTATGGATCAGTTGGCTCAAGGAATCCCTCAGTCACTGTCCTGGGGTCCTTCAGCAGTGCAGGGGAAGGGATCAACAGGCTCAGATCACCGAATCCTTGGCCACAGCATTGCTGCTGGGAGTGCTTTCTTCTGGATCCTCAAAGAACCTCCGGAGAGAATTCCTGAGGGATCTCACAGAGCAGGGCCTCTTGTACATCCCTGCCAAGAAGTAGATGAAGGGTTTGATGGTGCTGTGGATGCAGGCAAGCAGGAAAACAACCTGTCTTGACACACCGGTGTAACCGAGCTGCTGCAGGATATTCCAGAGGCTCTGGAGGAGAGTGAAGAGCGCAACGAGGAAGACAACGATGTCACGCCTCTCGGGTCGCTGCTTCTTGGAGCCACCCTTGGCCTTGATGAAAATGATTGATGTGGAAATGACCATGGGTGCACCACAGACGAGCAGGATGAGAGCGAACATGAAGATGAGAGCCACCCGGCAGTGCTCCTGCTCGTGTGATGGGCACAGGTATGTCACTGTGGGAATGGCAGTGATGAGAGCGAAGAAGGCCCAGAATTGGACCCTGTACACCACCCACAGCAGGCGCAGGGGAAGGTCACAGCGGCAGCAGAGCAGGCAGAGGCTGTCCATGTCTGATAGGGCGCTGACATCTGTCAGCCGGAACAGCCCCCAGTAGTAGGAGACCATGGACAGCTGGACAAGGAAACTCAGGTACATCAGGGGCATGATAGGAGAGCAGGACACGTCCTCCAGCAGGAAGAGCAGGGTGGAGGGGAGCGCGAAGAGGAGGAAGAAGAAGTCAGCGACAGCCAGGCTAAAAATGAAGAGAGCGCTGCGGGTCATGACCATGAGCCGGAAGACAGCCCCGTTCCCAGCCAGCCCACAGAGGCAGATGGGCAGTGTCACACTGTGTATGGCCACGCTGGTGACATCTGTCTCACATGGATCATCTCCTTCGGTGGGTGAGGCAGAAGGTAGGGGCACGGAGCTCACTGCCATGGATGGACGCTGGGCAGGCGGTGGGATGTGGGCCCGGCTGTGGTCAGAGTGGATGGGCAGTCAGTGCTTGGAGAATCCAGGGATGGACCAAGCGGCTCCTCAGCAGCTCCCTGCAGAGGGAAGGATTCGGTGGAGAGAAGTGAGATGTGCAGGGGAGGAGGGCGGTGGGAATGGTGGGGTGGGAGAGGGAGGTGGGAGGGTTGGGCTGTTTGGCAGGAGACTGATAAATAAAATAGGAAATAAAAATATTCAGCTCCCCTGCAGTTGCTGAAAGACCAACCAGCCAAAAAGATAAAAGGATGTGAAAGTGTGCACACAGGATGATAAACGTGGCTAGAGGCAGAGCAGGAACAGATCAGGAGGCCTGCAGTGGTTCTGGGGCAGTTCTGTAACAAGAAGCAACAGCGCATGGCCAAAGGAAAAGTTCAAGGTGAGGTCACCTTTAATATGGCAGCACTCAGTGAATAGGAGCACCAGAGACCCCTCCTGATGAACCTCCAGGATCATGAAAGGACTCCCAGGAGGAGGTGGATACATGGAAATGAGTCCTAGGAAAGTGATGTTGTTGGGGTTTTAGTTTAGTCTGTTTTTTTTCTCTGTTAAAGGAATTTTCTCCCATATGCATGTTGCTAGGGGACAAATAGCTGTACTTAAGAAAGACAAAAGGGGAGTGGGGCGGACCTGGCTACTCCTTTGTCTACACCTGGGTGTGGGGTCAGTTCGCTCTGAGCGTCCGGAGAGAGAAGCTGCAGAGAAAGGAGCTGCTGCTTCTTTCTTTTTGGCCGTTCTTTCTTCCTGCTGGAAACAACGCCGGGACCCCAAAAGCCGCTTTCCCTGCCCTGCTGGAGACCGAGCTGTGGCTGCCCTGCTCCGCTGCTGCTTCGAGCTTTCGCTACGCTGTAGCCCTGCTCGCCCTGCCTGCCTGGGCCTCCGTGGGTTTTTCCCATCTGGATACATCTCGTCTGCCACCCGGGATTTGCGTTCGTCCCTGCCATTCCAGCCTGCTGTTCCTGAGAGCCCGGGATCAACTGCCCAGCGGTTTGTGAAGCCTTTGTCCCATCCCTTCCCGGGATCCCAGGGCACCAGTGCCGCGTGTTTCCCGAGCTCGCTCCGGAGCGCCCCCTGCAGCCGCGGGGGAACCATCGCACCTGCCCTGCTCACCGGGAGCCGCCAGCGCCCCTGCCGGCTGCGAGCGGAACTGCACCCGAGGGGAAAGGGCCTGACAGCCGAGAAGGCTGGCACTGGGTTTGTGATTGCTGTTACTGCCAGAGTTGTTGTTGTTTTGTTTGACTGGTTATATACATATATATATATATAGTAAAGAACTGTTATTCCTATTTCCCACATCTTCGCCTAAAGGCTCTTGATTTCAAAATATAATAACTTGGAGGGAAAAGGGGTTATATCTGCCACTTCAAGGGGGGCCTCTGCCTTCCTTAGCAGACACCTGTCTTTCAAAACCGAGACAGATGTTTATGTATCAGACAAGAACAAAGCCTTAATGCCTCTGTGTGTTTCTAATGGATAAAAACCCCTATTGTAAAGTCTCCCCCCACACACAGAACAAGGAGAGATCCTCCTGTGTGTCCTGCACAGGTAAAGAATTCCTGCTTGCTCACACTTCCCGTTGTGTTAGAAAGTTTATTCTGGCTCACTTGGGTATTAAGATACAGACAGGATGCACAGGAAAAGAGGGGGGATCTGGGGAGGGCGCTGCGGTCACCGGGAGAGGGTGGCAGGAACAGAGCAGCTGCAGGAGGAGAGGAAGGTGGGGCAGGGAGGAAGGAGAACATTCCACTGACCTGTTCAGTGTGGGGCAGCAGCAGGCACAGGGGCTCTGTCCCCATCAGCGGCGCTTCCTGGCACCCCTTGCTCCTTTGGGATCCACATCCTAAAGCGGCTCCTCCCAGGTCAGGAACACGAAGGAGAAAGTGCCCAGATCACCAGGAGGTGCCCACTGCTGTCCCACCAGCTCCTCTCCGTGCCCTGTCCTCGTGTTGCTCCCCAAGGCTCCATGGGGTCATAGGGCAGTTGAAACCAGTTTTACAACTTTGGCTTTGTCAGAGCTCCACTTCCTTGAAGTTATCTATCTTGATTTTTTTTTTTTCTTTACCACAAAGGAATTGACTTTTGTCAAAAAGGTCCACATGAAGAGTTTTGAAAATGACTCCTCTTTTCCTCCTGGTTAGAAACACTCCTTCCCTGCAGAATGTCCCATTCTCCGACTGCCTTCCCTCTCCTGACAGGCTTCTACCTTTCCTCATTTCTCTTCCCTGAGGGGTGACGGTCCATCCAGCAGCAGAGGGATGCTGGTGGTGCTGGTGGCACTGGAATGCTGGCAGTGCTGGTGGGGCAGCTGGCTGCTTGTCAGAAGGAACCATGCCAGGGGGATTTTTGGGATCACAGTCATGAGGGGCACGATCCCTTTGGGGGAACAGTGTTCTAGAAACCAGAAGGGAGGAGGAAAGCCATGCTCCAGTGTGCTCCCTGCAGAGCTTCCCTCCCGCATCGTCCTTGGCACTGCCCCTGCTCCCTTCTCCTGCTGGAATACAGTGCGGGAGGGTGATCCCGTGGATATTTATTGATCTGGTGGCTCAAGGAATCCCTCAGCCACTGCCCCCTGGTCCTCCATCGGTGCAGTTGAAGGGTTCAATGGGCTCAGGGCCCCCATGTCCATGGTGTCATCACTGCTGCAGGCCGTGTTTTCTTCTGACTCCTCGAAGACCTTCTGGAGGGATTTCCTGAGGGACTTCATGGAGCGCTGCCTCCAGCTCTTTGTTACAGAGAAGTAGATGAAGGGGTTGATGGTGCTGTGCATGCAGGCAAACAGGAGAATGACCTGGGAGGACACAGTGGTGTAGCCGAGCTGCTGCAGGAAATTCCAGACACTAATGGGGAGAGTGAGGAGCATAATGAGGAAGACAATGATGTCGAGCCTCTGGAGTTGCTGCTGCTGGCAGCTACCCTTGAAATGGATGAAGAGGATTGCACTGGAAATGACCACGGATGGAGCAAAGACGAGGAAGCTGAGGATGTACAGGGAGATGAGAGCCCCCCGGCAGTGCTCGTGTTCCTGTGACTGGCACAGGGAAGTCACTGCGGAAATGGCAGCGATGACAGCGATGGACAGGGCCCAGAGCAGGGCACTCACCACCACCCATGACAGGTCCTGGGGAAGGTGGCAGAAGTACCCACGTGGGCAGAGGATGGACCTGCACCTCTCGATGCTGATGGCCGTCAGCCGGAACAGCCCTACGCTGTAGAACAACACGAACAGGAGGAAAAGGAAGCTAATATATGCTGGGGGCATGATGGCAGAGCAGGACAAATCCTCCAGCAGGAAAAGCAGGGAAGAGGGGACCATGAAGATGAGGAAGAGGAAGTCGATAATGGCCAGGTCAAGGATGTAGGCAGTGATGGGTTTCATGGTGTCCCTCTTGATGTGGAAGCCGAGGAACCAGAAGACAGCCGCGTTCCCGGCCACCCCACAGAGGCTGATGAGCAGCGTGAAACCGTGTATGGCCATGTCGGTGACACCTATCTCACACAGATCGGCTTCTCCCGTGGGAGAGACAGAAGGTGGGGACATGGAGCTCACCTCCATGGATGGACGCTGGGCAGGCGGTGGGATGTGGGCCCGGCTGTGGTCAGAGTGGATGGGCAGTCAGTGCTTGGAGAATCCAGGGATGGACCAAGCAGCTCCTCAGCAGCTCCCTGCAGAGGGAAGGATTCGGTGGAGAGAAGTGAGATGTGCAGGGGAGGAGGGCGGTGGGAATGGTGGGGTGGGAGAGGGAGGTGGGAGGGTTGGGCTGTTTGGCAGGAGACTGATAAATAAAATAGAAAATAAAAATATTCAGCTCCCCTGCAGTTGCTGAAAGACCAACCAGCCAAAAAGATAAAAGGATGTGAAAGTGTGCACACAGGATGCTAAACGTGGCTGGAGGCAGAGCCGGAACAGATCAGGAGGCCTGCAGTGGTTCTGGGGCAGTTCTGTAACAAGAAGCAACAGCGCATGGCCAAAGGAAAAGTTCAAGGCGAGGTCACCTTTAATATGGCAGCACTCAGTGAATAGGAGCACCAGAGACCCCTCCTGATGAACCTCCAGGATCATGAAAGGACTCCCAGGAGGAGGTGGATGCATGGAACTGAGTCCTAGGACAGTGATGTTTATGTATCAGACAAGAACAAAGCCTTAATGCCTCTGTGTGTTTCTAATGGATAAAAACCCCTATTGTAAAGTCTCCCCCCACACACAGAACAAGGAGAGATCCTCCTGTGTGTCCTGCACAGGTAAAGAATTCCTGCTTGCTCACGCTTCCCATTGTGTTAGAAAGTTTATTCTGGCTCATTTTGGTATTAAGATACAGACAGGATGCACAGGAAAAGAGGGGGTATTTGGGGAGGGCACTGCGGTCACCGGGAGAGGGTGGCAGGCACAGAGCAGCTGCAGGAGGAGAGGAAGGTGGGGCAGGGAGGAAGGAGAACATTCCACTGACCTGTTCAGTGTGGGGCAGCAGCAGGCACAGGGGCTCTGTCCCCATCAGCGGCGCTTCCTGGCACCCCTTGCTCCTTTGGGATCCACATCCTAAAGCGGCTCCTCCCAGGTCAGGAACACGAAGGAGAAAGTGCCCAGATCACCAGGAGGTGCCCACTGCTGTCCCACCAGCTCCTCTCCGTGCCCTGTCCTCGTGTTGCTCCCCCAGGCTCCGTGGGGTCATAGGGCAGTTGAAACCAGTTTTACAACTTTGGCTTTGTCAGAGCTCCACTTCCTTGAAGTTATCTATCTTGATTTTTTTTTTTCTTTACCACAAAGGAATTGACTTTTGTCAAAAAGGTCCACATGAAGAGTTTTGAAAATGGCTCCTCTTTTCCTCCTGGTTAGAAACACTCCTTCCCTGCAGAATGTCCCATTCTCCGACTGCCTTCCCTCTCCTGACAGGCTTCTACCTTTCCTCATTTCTCTTCCCTGAGGGGTGACGGTCCATCCAGCAGCAGAGGGATGCTGGTGGTGCTGGTGGCACTGGAATGCTGGCAGTGCTGGTGGGGCAGCTGGCTGCTTGTCAGAAGGAACCATGCCAGGGGGATTTTTGGGATCACAGTCATGAGGGGCACGATCCCTTTGGGGGAACAGTGTTCTAGAAACCAGAAGGGAGGAGGAAAGCCATGCTCCAGTGTGCTCCCTGCAGAGCTTCCCTCCCGCATCGTCCTTGGCACTGCCCCTGCTCCCTTCTCCTGCTGGAATACAGTGCGGGAGGGTGATCCCGTGGATATTTATTGATCTGGTGGCTCAAGGAATCCCTCAGCCACTGCCCCCTGGTCCTCCATCGGTGCAGTTGAAGGGTTCAATGGGCTCAGGGCCCCCATGTCCATGGTGTCATCACTGCTGCAGGCCGTGTTTTCTTCTGACTCCTCGAAGACCTTCTGGAGGGATTTCCTGAGGGACTTCATGGAGCGCTGCCTCCAGCTCTTTGTTACAGAGAAGTAGATGAAGGGGTTGATGGTGCTGTGCATGCAGGCAAACAGGAGAATGACCTGGGAGGACACAGTGGTGTAGCCGAGCTGCTGCAGGAAATTCCAGACACTAATGGGGAGAGTGAGGAGCATAATGAGGAAGACAATGATGTCGAGCCTCTGGAGTTGCTGCTGCTGGCAGCTACCCTTGAAATGGATGAAGAGGATTGCACTGGAAATGACCACGGATGGAGCAAAGACGAGGAAGCTGAGGATGTACAGGGAGATGAGAGCCCCCCGGCAGTGCTCGTGTTCCTGTGACTGGCACAGGGAAGTCACTGCGGAAATGGCAGCGATGACAGCGATGGACAGGGCCCAGAGCAGGGCACTCACCACCACCCATGACAGGTCCTGGGGAAGGTGGCAGAAGTACCCACGTGGGCAGAGGATGGACCTGCACCTCTCGATGCTGATGGCCGTCAGCCGGAACAGCCCTACGCTGTAGAACAACACGAACAGGAGGAAAAGGAAGCTAATGTATGCTGGGGGCATGATGGCAGAGCAGGACAAATCCTCCAGCAGGAAAAGCAGGGAAGAGGGGACCATGAAGATGAGGAAGAGGAAGTCGATAATGGCCAGGTCAAGGATGTAGGCAGTGATGGGTTTCATGGTGTCCCTCTTGATGTGGAAGCCGAGGAACCAGAAGACAGCCGCGTTCCCGGCCACCCCACAGAGGCTGATGAGCAGCGTGAAACCGTGTATGGCCATGTCGGTGACACCTATCTCACACAGATCGGCTTCTCCCGTGGGAGAGACAGAAGGTGGGAACACGGAGCTCACCGCCATGGATGGACGCTGGGCAGGCGCTGGGATGTGGGCCCGGCTGTGGTCAGAGTGGATGGGCAGTCAGTGCTTGGAGAATCCAGGGATGGACCAAGCGGCTCCTCAGCAGCTCCCTGCAGAGGGAAGGGTTCGGTGGAGAGAAGTGAGATGTGCAGGGGAGGAGGGCGGTGGGAATGGTGGGGTGGGAGAGGGAGGTGGGAGGGTTGGGCTGTTTGGCAGGAGACTGATAAATAAAATAGGAAATAAAAATATTCAGCTCCCCTGCAGTTGCTGAAAGACCAACCAGCCAAAAAGATAAAAAGATGTGAAAGTGTGCACACAGGATGATAAACATGGCTGGAGGCAGTGCAGGAACAGATCAGGAGGCCTGCAGTGGTTCTGGGGCAGTTCTGTAACAAGAAGCAACAGCGCATGGCCAAAGGAAAAGTTCAAGGCGAGGTCACCTTTAATATGGCAGCACTCGGTGAATATGAGCACCAGAGACCCCTCCTGATGAACCTCCAGGATCATGAAAGGACTCCCAGGAGGAGGTGGATGCATGGAGATGAGTCCTAGGAAAGGGATGTTTATGTATCAGACAAGAACAAAGCCTTAATGCCTCTGTGTGTTTTAATGGATAAAAACCCCTATTGTAAAGTCTCCCCCCACACACAGAACAAGGAGAGAGCCTCCTGTGTGTCCTGCACAGGTAAAGAATTCCTGCTTGCTCACACTTCCCATTCTGTTAGAAAGTTTATTCTGGCTCACTTGGGTATTAAGATACAGACAGGATGCACAGGAAAAGAGGGGGGATCTGGGGAGGGCACTGCGGTCACCGGGAGAGGGTGGCAGGCACAGAGCAGCTGCAGGAGGAGAGGAAGGTGGGGCAGGGAGGAAGGAGAACATTCCACTGACCTGTTCAGTGTGGGGCAGCAGCAGGCACAGGGGCTCTGTCCCCATCAGCGGCGCTTCCTGGCACCCCTTGCTCCTTTGGGATCCACATCCTAAAGCGGCTCCTCCCAGGTCAGGAACACGAAGGAGAAAGTGCCCAGATCACCAGGAGGTGCCCACTGCTGTCCCACCAGCTCCTCTCTGTGCCCTGTCCTCGTGTTGCTCCCCCAGGCTCCACGGAGTCACGGGGGAGTCAGAAATTGCGACTTCAGGTATGTCCACTTCCTGGGCGTTATTTGTCTTGGCATTTTTTTGCTACAGATGAAGTGGCTTTTGTCAGAACCCCCACATGAACAATTTTGCAAACGGCTCCTCCTTTCGTCCTGATTAGAAACTCTCCTTCCCTGCAGAATGTCCCATTCTCCAACTGCCTTCCCTCTCCTGACAGGCTTCTACCGTTCCTCGTTTCACTTCCTTGAGGGGTCATGGTCCCTCCAGCAGCAGAGGGATGCTGGTGGTGCTGGTGGCACTGGAATGCTGGCTGTGCCGGCAGTGCTGGTGAGGCAGCTGGCTGCTTGTCAGAGGTAATTCACATTCCAGGAATAGCTCTGGGATCATTGCCCAAACCTTTCCCAGGCCCAAGGAAGCAGAGCTGAGCTGCTCCCCATCCTATCTCCGTCCCATTCTCATTCCTGCTCTCCATCCCCAACCACACCCCGGCCCTCCATCCTCATCCCATCCCATCCCATCCCATCCCATCCCCATCCCATCCCCATCCCATCCCATCCCGCAGGTTTCCCGCCCAGCAGCCTCTTCCCCACCTTGAAGCGCTGCCCGTCGGGCTCTGCTGCTCTCCAGCGCGGACATTTGGGATCGGCAGCATCCAGACCCTTCCTGACCCCTCCTGACCCCTCGCACACGCCCAGACCCCCCCGGGGCCGCCTTCCCCCCGACAGCCCCGCTCCTGCCCCGCTCCAGCCGGGACCAGGCACATCTTTGCCGTGGCACTCCCGGAGCAGCCGGGGCCGTGCTGAGCCCCTGGGCCATCCTGCCCGTGCCGCCTGTGCCGGTGCCAGCCCAGCTCCGGGCACTCGGCATCACGGGGGCTCCGGGCAGCACCAGCCGTGGCCGTGTCCCCTCCCTCCACCCACATTCCCGGCTGGCAGCAGGAGCCAGAGGAAGCCGGGGAGCGCTGGCAGAGGGGGCCAAGGGAGCTCAGGTTTCACGGAGTTGTTTATTGATATCAGACTGCAGAGGGATGCAGGAACCACGGCAGGGGGATTTTAGGGATCACGGCCATGTGGGGCACGAACCCTTTGGGGGAACAGTGCTCTAGGACCTGTGAGGGAGGAGGAAATCCATGCTCCAATGTGCTCCCGGTGGAGCTTCCCTCCCACATTGCCTGTGGCACTGCCCCTGCTCCCTTCTCCTGCGGGATTACACCAGCACAGGGAGGGTGATCCTGTGGATATTTATTGATCTGGTGGCTCAAGGAATCCCTCAGCCACTGTCCCAAGATCCTTCAGATGTGCAGGGGAAGGGATCAACAGGCTCAGATCACCATGTCCATGCCCACAGCATTGCTGCTGGGAGTGTTTTTTTCTTGCTCCTCAAAGACTGTCCGGAGGGATTCCCTGAGGAACCTCACGGTACAGAGCGTCCAGCACCTCCCCACAGAGCAGGGCCTCCAGGAACTCCCCACTGAGAAGTAGATGAAGGGTTTGATGCTGCTGTTGATGCAGGCGAGCAGGAAAAAAACCTGTCTTGACACACCAGTGTAACCAAGCTGCTGCAGGAAATTCCAGAGGCTGAGGAAGAGAGTGAAGAGCACAATGATGAAGATAACAATGTCGCGCCTCTCGGGTTGCTGCTGCTGGGAGCCACACTTGGCTTTAACGATGTCAATTGTGCGGGTGATGACCAAGGGTGCAGTAATGAGGAGCAGGATGACAATGAACATGGAGATGAGAGCCACCCGGCAGTGCTCCTGCTCTTGTGATGGGCACATCATTGTCACCGTGGGAATGACAGTGAAGAGAGCGAAGAAGGCCCAGAATTGGGCACTGTCAACTACCCACAGCAGGCGCAGGGGAGGGTGGCACCAGCAGAGCTGGAAGAGCTTTCTCAGGTTGATAATCACGCTGAGGCGGGCCAGGCGGTAGAGCCCCCAGTAGTAGGAGACCACTGACAGCTGGAAAAGGAAGCTCACGTACACCTGGGGCAGGATAGGAGAGCAGGAAACGTCCTCCAGCAGGAAGAGCAGGGCAGAGGGGAGTGCGAAGAGGAGGAAGATGAAGTCAACAGCAGCCAGGTCAAAGATGCGGGTGTTGTGGGCTTTCAGTGTGAGGAGCCGGAGGACGGCCCCATTCCCAGCCAGCCCACAGAGGCAGATGGGTAGTGTCACACTGTGCATGGCCACACTGGTGACATCTATCTCACACGGATCGTCTCCTTCGGTGGGTGAGGCAGAAGGGGGGAACACGGAGCTCACCGCCATGGATGGACGCTGGGCAGGCGCTGGGATGTGGCCCCGGCTGTGGTCAGAGTGGATGGGCAGTCAGTGCTTGGAGAATCCAGGGATGGACCAAGCGGCTCCTCAGCAGCTCCCTGCAGCGGGAAGGGTTCGGTGGAGAGAAGTGAGATGTGCAGGGGAGGAGGGTGGTGGGAATGGTGGGGTGGGAGAGGGAGGTGGGAGGGTTGGGCTGTTTGGCAGGGGATTGATAAAGAACATCGAGAATAAACATTTTCGGCTCCCCTGCAGTTGCTAAAGGCCTAACTGGCCAAAAGGATAAAAGTATGTAAAAACGTGCACACAGGATGCTAAACGTGGCTAGAGGCAGAGCAGGAACAGATCAGGAGGCCTGCAGTGGTTCTGGGGCAGTTCTGTAACAAGAAGCAACAGCGCATGGCCAAAGGAAAAGTTCAAGGCGAGGTCACCTTTAATATGGCAGCACTCAGTGAATAGGAGCACCAGAGACCCCTCCTGATGAACCTCCAGGATCATGAAAGGACTTCCAGGCGGAGATGAGTCCTAGGAACGTGATGTTTATGTATCAGACAATAAATATGTTTGTATGACTGTGTGTGGTTATAATGGATAAAAACCTTGCCATAAAGTCTCCCCACATAGAGAACCAGGGAGAGGTCCTCCTGTGTGTCCTGCACAGGTAAAGAATTCCTGCTTCCTCAGGCTTCCCATTGTGTTAGAAAGTTTGTTCTGGCTCATTTTGGTATCAAGATGCAGAATGGAAGAGCAGGGCAGAGCAGGGAGGAGCTGGGGAGGGCACTGCAGTCAGCGGGAGAGGGTGGCAGGAACAGAGCAGCTGCAGGAGGAGAGGAAGGTGGGGCAGGGAGGAAGGAGAACATTCCACTGACCTGTTCAGTGTGGGGCAGCAGCAGGCACAGGGGCTCTGTCCCCATCAGCGGCGCTTCCTGGCACCCCTTGCTCCTTTGGGATCCACATCCTAAAGCGGCTCCTCCCAGGTCAGGAACACGAAGGAGAAAGTGCCCAGATCACCAGGAGGTGCCACTGCTGTCCCACCAGCTCCTCTCCGTGCCCTGTCCTCGTGTTGCTCCCCCAGGCTGGGTGGGGTCATGGGAGAGTCGGAAATTGTGACTTTGGGTACGTCAGAGCTCCACTTGCCCGGAGTTTTTATCTTGCGGCTTTTTGCTACAGAGGAAGTGGCTTTTGTCAGAAGCCCCACATGAACAATTTTGCGAAGGCCCCTGATTTCCCCCTGGTTAGAAACACTCCTTCCCTGCAGAATGTCCCATTCTCCAACTGCCTTCCCTCTCCTGACAGGCTCCTACCATTCCTCGTTTCTCTTCCCTGAGGGGTCATGGTCCCTCCAGCAGCAGAGGGATGCTGGTGGTGCTGGTGGCACTGGAATGCAGGCAGTGCTGGCTGTGCTGGTGAGGCAGCTGGCTGCTTGTCAGAGGTAATTCACATTCCAAGAAAAGCTCTGGGATCATTGCCAAAACCACCCCCCTGCCCAAGGAAACACAGCTGAGCTGCTCCCCATCCCATCCCATCCTCACCTCATCCCATCCCATCCCATCCCCATCCCATCCCATCCCATCCCATCCCATCCCATCCCATCCCGCAGGTTTCCTGCCCGGCAGCCTCTCCCCACCTTGAAGCGCTGCCCGTCGGGCTCTGCTGCTCTCCAGGGCGGACATTTGGGATCGGCAGCATCCAGACCCTTCCTGACCCCTCCTGACCCCTCGCACACGCCCAGACCCCCCCGGGGCCGCCTTCCCCCGACAGCCCCGCTCCTGCCCCGCTCCAGCCGGGACCAGGCACATCTTTGCCGTGGCACTCCCGGAGCAGCCGGGGCCGTGCTGAGCCCCTGGGCCATCCTGCCCGTGCCGCCTGTGCCGGTGCCAGCCCAGCTCCGGGCACTCGGGACCATGGGTGCTCCAGGCAGGTGAATGTGGCCTAGGAACAGCTCTGTGGTCAAGGGAGCAGCAGAGGAACTGAAGGATGCTCTTCCCCGGCACAGCTGCTGCTTTGTGCTCTGGGGCAGCGCTGCCGCTGCTGGGCTTCCTCGGGGAAAACAGCTCCTTTAGGATGGGCTTTGCTGCAAAGGTTTCCCTCAGCTGGGTGTCTGTAGGAGGCATCGGGATACCAGTGTCAGGAGTTTTCCATGGTTTCCAGGCTGTTGTACACAGCACGTTCCGGGCAATTTGCCAGCGTGAGACAGAGCAAAATGGGTGCAATTGGACTCTGCAAATGCAGTTCAGGCAGACGTTGATCTTTTAACTTTTCCATGGCAGGTGCGAATTCTTGGGCATTTGGGAGTCTGCCTTGACTTGCAGGGACTGAAGGGTTTAGGTGTGGAATTGTTTGGCCAGCTTGCTCCAAGGCATGGTGTACTTCTGGAAGTGCCCCACAGCTCCCAGGCCCGAGGGGCTGCTGGCTGGGTGCAGGTTCTGCTCCGCCCTGGGAACTGGGAGCCCCTGGGAGGGCTGGGGGTGACACCTGGACATGGGCTGGGGAAGCCTGAACTGGGATGGTTTTCCTCCCTGACGCTGGGTACCGAGGCACTAGGAAAGCCCAGGGCTCCAGGATGTTTGAATGTATCTAAAGGTACATCTGGACCTTTGCCCTGTGCAACTCTTGAGTTTCTGCCGACCCTCCTGAATTGAGGCTGCTGAGGGCGGTGGAAGATCATTTGTCTCGTTCTGTGCTTCTCTGTTGTTGTTTTTAGCTCCTGCTTGAATTTGAACATAACCTTTTCCTCTCAAGGTCACCGGCGAGCCTGGGACAGGACCTGAGCCAGAGCTTGTTGGGCCCTGGCAGCGAGAGGGAAGCAGCAAATGGTGCTGGAGAGTTTTTGGGAGCGCTGTGGGTGAGTCTTGTTTGGTGCTGTCCCTTTGTTCCTGGGGGGCACTGGCGGAGCGCGCTGGGGCCGCGCCACATCGGTGCCCAGCTGGGCGCAGGCGCTTGCCCCTTGCAGCCCTGGAGGGTGAGAGCTGCGCCCGCGCTGCTGCTGGCACAGGAGGCAGAGCTGGGCCCGGGCAGCTCCTCCGCTGCGTGGGTGCAGAACTCGCGGGTTCCTCTCTCTCCCCGGGGCGCTCCGGCTGCTGCAGCTCTTTGGCCCAGGCCCCTGAGAGGCGCTGGGCTATTGCTGGCCCATGGCTCCCAGAGGTGCCCGTGTGTGGAGGGCCAGGGCGCTGTGCTGGGTCCGGGCAAGGTTTTGGCTGTGACATGGCCGGTGCCCGTGAGATGGGGGGTGAACTCTCAGCACAGGAGTTCATTGGGTTAGTTGTTTGTCTGAGGAAAATGTCCACTGAATTAGTTGGAGCCCTCAGATTTCGATGAACCTTTTTTCTAGAGTTAATGACTCCATAGAAGTAAACCAAGTAATTGAATCAGTGTGGCACAAATTTCAGGAGCAGTTTGGGATATGCAGCTGCACCTGATTATGTTGGGCAGGCTGGTGGGAAGGGCTTTCTCCCAGGCCTGGGCATCCTCAAGACACCTCAAGGATGGTTTTTAAACGTTTGTTGTCTTTTGTTTCCCAGCCCAGAGCCAAGCTGGAGAAAAGGTAGAGAGAGTGGCAAGTGGGAGTCCCATGTTTAGATCTGCTTTTGGATTCCAGTTCCTCCCGGGGGGTCTGTGCTGCTCAAAGTACAAAGGAAGGAGATGTTGGAGTACCTGCTTGTTCCCCTGTGGAGCTTGGAAGAGATGCTGAGGGTGAAATTCCAGGGAAGCTGCGCTTGCAGAGCGACTGGAGTGCGAAGCGGTGGCAGCTGTTTGCCGTGGGCCGGTTTCCCCCCTTCACTTGGGTTCCCTGCTGCTCCTGGGAATCCCTCAGCACCTTTGCTTTTGCAAGTGCTTTGCTGAAGGGTTTCTGAATGTGGCAGTGAGCTTCTCTGTTCCTGTTTCTATGGAGGATCTGTTTCAGGAAATGTCTCCTTACCTGGATGGATTCAGAAGTCCCTGTTACAAGTTAATTGCAGTGAAGAAAAGGAAAAGAAGCCAATAGCCTGGACTGGGATGCCCCAGGCCCCTGCCGAGCACAGGGGTTGTTGCTGGGTGTTTATTCTCCAGTCCTGTGTGCTCAGGCCTTGTTCTGAACGGCTCAGCCATAAATGCCACTGCAGGAAGAACAGGAAATCCCACTGTTCCTGTGGAGCGTTTGCCTGCACTGACTTTGTGCTGCAGCCTGAACCGTGTCCTAAATGTTAGCTTTGAATTAATGCAGATGGTCCAGGATTGTGTGTTCAGAGTTTAGGCATGGCCAGGTCTGGATTTGCATTTGTGGGCACTGAGTGTTCCTTTTGTCAGCTTTAGGTCTGGATTGGTGGCAATTGTCGGAGAAAAGAGAAGGGAATTGAAATGCACAGCTCTGTTCTTGGAGAAATGATCAGGATGGGAGAAAAGAGGGTGTGGAACTGCTGGGAGCTCCTGGAGTGAGGGAAAGGATGCAAGAGGTGGAAACAAAAGCTGTGGAACAAAGCCCGAAAAGGGGGCAGAGCATGGCAGTCACCACGGAGGGGGAAAGAGGGAAAGAATCCCTGCTCCAGGAATGCAGCAGGGGCCAGCAGAGGATCATTTTGCATCCACTGCTCTCAGTGGGATTCTAATAATGAAGGTCCAAGGGAATGATTTGTTTGTTCTTAGGTTTGGAATGAAAGGTGCTCTTGCAGAGGGGAAGATTCACCTGTTAAAATTCTGTGGGATAAAGGAAAAGAGGGAGGCAGCAGCTGGGGAATGAACAGGTGGATTTTTGGTGGATACAGGCAAAGGCATGGGCAGGGGCTCTTAGGTAAAATACACCTCATGGGTAGCACCAGGAAAAGCTCCAGCTGCCCATTTCCCCAAGCTCTGACGTTCCAGAGGAGTAAACAGTGGTCAGCATTTCAATTTCTCTATTCCTTGGATGCCCAGGGCTTTGTTGGGAAGAGGTGACACTTGGAAAGGAACAAATCCAGGGATGTAATTCCTGATAGTGAGGCCCTGGTTTTGATATCCTTCCAGCACCCAAACACAACAGAGGGAATCCTGGAGGAGCTGGAAAACGCTGTCACTCCATCAGTGGAATTCCTGGGCAATGGAAAGCAGCAGAAGCAGCAAGAACAGAGTTGGAAGCAGGCTCCAGCCAGGTAAGGCAGACACCAAATCCTTTGGAATTAGAAGTGGGCAGGGGTGGGAAGAATGAATTCTTACATTTGTAGCCCATGGATTCCTGAGCAGGATCCCGGCAGGGAAGAGTGCAGGGATCAGACTGGGGACTGATCCCAGCTGGGGGCAGCGAGCCTTGGAATTGGCTGGAGGGAAGAAAGGGGGATCCTTTGAGCACAAGGATCAGCTGTCAAATGTGGAGATGGCATCAGACAATTCCTCGGGAGGGTTTAGTTCCTGGGCCAAATCGATCTCCTGCCTTGTGAAGGAGCTCAGAGACCTGGGAAGAGCCCAAGCAACGCAGGGAATGCAGTGGCAGATAAAACTGCCGGGGAACGGTGGGGAAAAGCATCGAACAGGGGGCCTCGTTTTGTACAGGAACGGTACCAAAAAATGTCCAAAAGAGCAGGAATCCAATGGGATTTCCATATTCCTTGGAGACCACAATCCAGTGGGAAGGCTGAGAGAAGGAAGCAAAGCCTAAAAAGGCAAATGAGCCAAATCTGCCCAAAGCCTCCAATGGCCACATTCCCTGGCATTGCTGAGGACTTCAGCCGAGCTCCAGGCAAAAGGTGAGCCCCTATGAAATCCTTTCTGGGAGACCATATCCAGCTGGGACCCTTCCTGGAGAAGGCCATGGGATATGGGTTATCCCAGGTCCAGAGAATATGTCATTTCCTTGGAAAAACACTTGGATCACTGCATCACTTTCTTGTTTCGGGCTCACCAGTCAGCCGGGCTATCCAAGTCCATCCTCCCCAGCGGGGAGAGCGGGAGCACGTCCGGCCATGGAGAATTTCTGGGAGAGCCCGGGAGAAGAAAGAAGGCTCCAGCTTCACAGATCTGTGTCATAACCCATCCTGTCGGCCGCTCCTGTTTGATCCTGGTGCATTTGTCCTCTTGGATTCAACCTGAGCAGCGCTAATTAATTGCTGGGAATGAAGCAGCCTTTGGTACTTCTTTTCCACAAAACCTCTCCATCCTGCCCTTCAATCCTGTTGCAAACACGGGGAAAACACAAAACTGTTTTTTCCCCTCTCCCCTTCACTTTGCCTCCTCTTTTCTTGCAGGCTTTGGGCTATCCAGGCTTGCATGTGGATTAGGCAGAGCACCCTGTAAGCTCAGCTCCAGGTGGGATTGCAGCGGTGTTGGAAGCACCAGGGATTCTCCCAAGGTTTGGTGTGAGGAGCTGCATCTTGGGAGGGGCTGGGATTTTGTGCACTTCTGGGGGTTTTTTTCCTGTTTGCCTTTTGGGCCGCCTTAGAGAAAAAGCTGGAAACTGAAGAAATGGAAGGGGGTTCCCAAATTCCTTTCCAGCCCTTCAGAGGAGGCACAAAGCCACGTGCAGCTGAGGAGAGGGATGTGAGGAGAACGGCAATAATTGAGCCTCAGGACTCTGCACTTCATTCTTTTCACGTGTTTGGAGGTGCAGGAAATGCCAAACCCCACAGGAATTCTGTGTCTGTAACATCGGGTGCAACCTCTTGAAACCCAAGTGCTCAGAGTGGGGTTTTCCCAAGGGTAAATCCCAATGTGACATGGCAAGGCTTCAGTGAGGATTTCCAGGCTTGACTGCACAGCTTTTGGGAAAGCTCAGTAGCCAAACAAGATCAGATTTCTATCGGATTTGGATCAACCGTGGCGTTTAAATCTGGGACAGCTCAGCTCCCTGGGTGGGAAGGTGCTTGGAGTAGCCAAGCTGAGCCTTTTTTGAGAATTCCAAGCATTGTGTCCTTATGCTCCTTAATACAGCGTTTAAATAATTGATCCTGAAAGGAGCCAGTATCAGAGGGATTTGTTAGAGGGGCAGGGATGTTTTTTCACCTGGCAGTGTGTCGGGATAGTCAAGACTCCTTATGTCAAAATTAATTGGTCTTCCTTCTTTTCCTTTTTTTTCCTTTCTAGATTGTGGCTGAGTGGGGAGAATATTTGGGATAAAGAAACGAAATGCCCGAGGGAAGCTTCGTGTTCCCGTGGGGATGCTTTAGGCGCGTGCAGCTTCTGAGCTGCACCGAAAGTTGAGGCTCCCCCAGAAGCCTTCCGAAGCTGGAAGGGCCGGGGAAGAGAATTCCAGGAGAGGTGTGGGAAGCGCTTTCTGCCAGGTCTGGACAGCACCGAGGTGGGAATGACTTCCAAGTGTTCCTTGTCCCTGTCCTGTTCCCAGCCCAGGACAAAGTTGGTGTTCCCTGAGCGGCTGCGGTTCCCTGGATGTGGCAGGAGGAGGTCTCTGCCGGGGAGTGGGAGAAATGTCCCTGCCCGGTGCCGTGTCCTTGGCGGGCAGAGAGCGCCGATCGTGGCAAGGGGGGTTTGTGAGTATGGAATCAGTCCTGCCTACGGCGCTGACGGGAGAGGGAAGCTCTGGGGCAGAGTACAGAGAAACTCGGAATTTCAGGTGTGGCTTAATAGAAAGCTCAGGGTGCAAAAAGGGGGGTTTTGTGTGCCCAAATTGCCTCGAGACGGCTTTGCTGTCTGTTCTCTGCAATTGTGCCTTCTGAACACGAGAGCATTTCACTCGTGGTGCTGTGCCCAGCAGTTCTCACAGTGCTGGGAAACAGAGGATGCTGAAACTGGAAGGAATTTGGCCGCGTAAAAACGAGCTGTTCGTTCTTCTCCGGTGCGAGGGCTTTGATGTTGGTTGGCAGTAAAGTTTCCTGGTTGTCTTCTCCTCCTCTTGCTCCCTCTCAAAGTCAGTGTAGGATTTCCAAAGAACCTGCAACAGAGAAACCTCTCATGGTGTTTGTTCCGGGCCCACGGAGACCCCGGGAGGGGAAGAGAAGGGGTGAAGGTGGAATTTCCCTGAGAGAAGGTTCGGAGATCGGGGTGCGTTCACTGGCGCCACGGGCTGGGATTGGGGCTGAGCGGCGCCGAACCCGGTGCGCATCATCCCCTCGGCTTTCCCCTCCTGTTTCAGCAGGGGCTTCATGGCCCTGCCCGGAGACAGATGTTAATTAGTGAGTGCCGGGCCCAGCCGTGACAGCAGCAGCTTCTGTTCGAGCCGCTGCTTTACTGGCAGGTTCGTCAGCCACCCTCTCTAATTAAAGTCCTGGCGTTTGTTCCTGATTTTCTTTCACTCTTCCATCCAACTTTCCAGCTCTTTTCTTCTCTCTGTCCAGTGTGTCTTTTGTGTTGCTTTCTTGTCCTGTGTGCTCCCCATGCCATTCCCTTTCACTGCTTCACTCTCTCTTGTTTTTCTTTTAAGAAATAAATAATCTTTATTTAATGAACACCGCAGAGAGGAGAGGGGGGAGAAATGTTCCCCGACAGCTGTGAAGTTGAAGCAGGCAGCAGAGTTCTGTGATAGGGATGTCCTGGTGTTCTTTTAAGAAATCCATACTGACCTTTATTTAATAAATTCTGCTCAATCCCTCTCCCTGTTCTGTCTCTCTCTGTCTCCCTCGCCGCCCGCATCTTTCTCTTTCCTTCTTTCTTGCTCTCCTTTTTCCTTTGTGCTGCAGTGTGACTGTATTTCTTTGTCCCTCTCGCTGTCCTTTTGCCTGTCCCTGTCTGCATCGGCTGCTCGGTCCCTCTCCCTCACGATACCCTTCTCTTGGGAGCCCCCTGTCCTGCTGCCCATCCCTCTCTTTGCCCATCCCTCTGCTGCGCCTTGCCCGTCTTCCCCGCACGCCCCCGTGCCGCGCTCATTTCCTCCCTCCGTCCTTGTTTCCCTCTCTGTCTCTGTATTATCCCTCTGTCTTTGCTGTGTGTTTACCGCTCCGTCTTTCTCTCTGTCCTTCTCCATGCCTCACTGCTGTTCCTTTTTCTTCTCGGTGGATCCGTCGTGCTCCCTGTGCCGTTGTTTCTCACGGGATCCTTCTGTCCCGTCCCCTGGCCCTGTTCTTTTTTAATCCCTCTCTGTCGTGCTGCCCATCGCAGGTGGTGGTTTTTTTTCAGTTTCATCCTGCAGCCTGCTCTTCCTTTTCCTCCTGTGTCCCCTCTGCTCCCGCTCCCTCTTTCTGCCTCTCCTGGTCTCTCCCCCGTGCTCCCACCGCAGCGCTCGATGTGTCCGTGAGCGCAGGTTGGGATCCCGGAGCCGCGGCCTCGCGGGGGCAGCAGCGGCGGGGTAGGGAAGGGATGGGACAGCTCCTGCCCCTGCCCCGAGCGCAGGAGCGGAGCGGAGCCTGAGCGGGAGCCGCGGCAGCGTCGTGGGGCGCGCTGCCCCCGTGCCAGCCCGGGACAGCGGAGCTGGGGAGGAGCTCCGAGCCTTCTGGGGGCTGCCCCCCTTGGCTGTGCCTGCCGAGCCCCTTTCTGGGGGATGTTTGCATGGAAATGGCTTTTTTAATGTGCCGTGCTGCTGTCCAGGGCAGTTTGTCTCGTTTTGTGCATTCTTTGGGGTGAGGAAAAACGGCTGGGGGAGGGGGTGGAGACTCGGGGGCTCTGATGTCATTTGCGGCCCCCCAATGTCGCAGGGAGAGCCACGATGCGGTGGAGGAGCAGGTGAGTGGGGAATGAGGGGGGGCCAGTGCTGGGTGACCTCCCCCAGAGGGGCCCAAAACTGCCAGAAAATCCACTGGGAGGGATGTGTGTATGATAGTGTAAAATACTAAAAGCTGTTAAGTTCTTCATTTTTACAGCTATAGACAAACGCTGCTAATTTAGATGTAAATTTATTTTGAAATGAGCCAGCCCTCTCTCTCTACTCTGTTGCATACAGGAATAGAAGAAGCTGGGAATAGAGATCAGCGAGTTTTGAGAATAACGAGCCGGCGTTTTTCTCCAGGAAGGAAAGAAGCAAGTGCCTGGCCCCAGGAGCCGAGACGCTCGGGCTGCAGGAGCTGCAGAGCGCCCAGAGCCGGCTTTTCCCTCTGCTCTGTCCCTGCCCCCGGGCTGAGCTGGGCGGCGCTGCTGCCGCCCGGTGCCGGCTGAGGCGAGAGGGCGGCGGCCTCGGTGGCTGCCGAGCGTGGCAAGGGCAAGGAGCGGGAGCGAGCGGGGCTGGGTCTGTCAGCGGAGGGGAGGGGCGAAGGGCGGTTCGGAGCGCCGAGGGACACGGCCGTGCGTGAGCGGGGCCAGAGCGGTGAAGAGGAGTGGGCGCCGTGCGGGGCGGCGACCGCGAGGAATGACAGGGCGGGGGGCGGCCCGGCGGGGCCGGTTTTGCCGGGCAGCAGAGGCGCGGTCCCTGCACGACACGGGGCGGGGAGCACTGGGCGAGCACGGTCAGAATAGAGATGCCCATGTGCCACTCTCGAGAGGGCTGCTCGGAAAGGGAGGCGCAGTTGGGCGCTTTCGGGATGGCATAAGTGACGCTTTTTTAGCACCTGCCAGGACCTTGCAGAGGGCGGGTGACACTTCCGCCACACTCAAGATGGCGGACGCACTAGGCCCCTTTGAGAGGTGTCCCTGCCGATACCTGCCGCCGGTCGCGGAGCAGTCGCCCGCCTCCGGCGCCGCTGACCCCACCAGCCGTGTCCTCGCACCGGGAAGCGGTGCGGGAAATCGTGGGGAAAGCGCGGGGCCAGCGTCGGAGTCGGGGCCGGATTCAGGCAGCCGAATAGACAGACGCCGGTGTGAGGCGGGGGGGCCTTACGTGTACCATACTAAAAATGGCGGCCCAACCGGAAGTGGCTTATGCCAGCACCCAAGATGGGGACGGCGGGCGGAAGTCACATGTTTGCCACACCAAAGATGGCGCTCCTTACGCTGCTTTTTTGACCTTCTCAAGATGGCGGCTTAAAGGCCTTCTGGTCCGTCTATTCGGCTGCCTGAACGCGACGCCGACGCAGACCCAGCGCTTTCAGCACAATTTTCTGAGGCGTTTCCCGCTTTGCGGACACCGATGGTGGGGTCAGCGGCGCCTGGGGCAGGCGGGACCATTCAGGCAGCCGAATAGACGGAGCGGGGTCCTTCCGGCCGCCATCTTGAGAAGGTCGAATAGCCACTGACCCGATCGCCACATTGGTGCGGTCCCGGTGACTTCCGCCCTTCCTCGCCGGGAGCGGCAATGGCGGGGAGCCCGGGGAGCAGCGCGGCCGGGCCGGGGGCACCGGCGCGGGTGCTCCGGGCTCGGAGGTGAGCGGGGAACGGGGACAGCCCCGAGCGAACGGTGGGGGCCGCGGGGGATCGGTATTCCGGCCCAGGGATGGCTGCCCCGGCCCAGGGATGGGTGTCCAGGCACAGGGATGGGTCTTTGGCACAGGGATGGGTGTCCCGGCACAGGGATCGCTGTCCCGGCACAGCGGGAGCTGCGGGCACGGGGCACCGGAGCTGCCTCGGCCGTGCGGGGCCCAAGGCGTCGCTCCGGGGCGGATTCTGTAGGGGACAAAATGAACATTTTGGGGTAAAATCTGGGTTAATCTGCAGTGGGGTTTGTGCCCGCTGTGTTCACGGCCCCGCCGGCTCAGGGCGGGTTCAAGGCGCAGCTGCCCCGAGCCAGCGGGACCGGCCGGGGCTGCTCGCTCCCGGTGCTGCCGCCTTGTGGGGAGAGCCCGGCACTGCAGCCCGCACAGGCGCTGGACCACGGGATCGGCGTGGAACAGCAGCGCAGGGGGAGTGCTGAGGCAGCGCAGGGAATGCTGCGGTCCCAGGGAATGCTGCGGTCCCAGGGAAGGCTGAGGCGTCCCCTGCCCGGGGCACTCGGCAGCAAATCCCTGATGTTGAGCAGAAAAAGGAAAGTTCTGGGTTAGTGGGAGGAGGTTTCTGGAATGGAGTTGGGACAGGTGCTGATCCACGCATGGAATCACGGGGTGGTTTGGCTTGGAAGGGACCACCAAGATCATTTACACTCTGTTTGTTGTCTGGTTCCACAGCAAAGAACATCCAGAACTGCCTCCTCACCCTCATGGACAGCAGGAATGCCTTCCATAGCTCTTGTTTCGGAATGGGAATGGCTGTTGGGAGCTCTGGCAGGACCAGGTAAGAACAGAAATGGGATCATTCTGGCTCCTGCTGGAGGTGGTTTTCTCTTTCAGGATGTTCTGATTGATCCTTTCACAGCAGTGTTCCTGGGCACATTTCAAAACAGTTGAAAACTGGTGGGGAAAAAATGTGAACCTGATCCATTTCTAGTAATTCCAAGCTTCTCCCACAGCACCGTTCCAGGGGAAAGCTGATGAAAGGATAAAGATGCAGAGGAACAAGTGCTGTAAACCCCCCAGGCTCTCTGACAGAGCAAACCTTCCAGTAATGCCAGTACATCGCTCTGAGAGACTCTGGGATCACAAGGTTTTCCAGGAAAGCAAAACAAGGACAGAGATGTGGGAATAGGCTTCCAGTTAAGAATGGTTTGGTGGGTGTAGGAATGATTCTTGTATGTTTGATGCTTCCCTTTTTATTCCTGAATAATTTTAAAATGATTCCTTGAATAAATCATCTAAATTTGGGAATTTAAATTTGAGAGGGAACAGTGCAACATCAATACAGGCAGAGATCATGGAATGATGGAATGGTTTGGGTTGAAAGCCCCATCTCTGAGCCTGTTCTGGGCAGGCTCCTGCCCATCGGCCACTCCTTGCAGGTGGACATGGAAGTGCTGGAGGCGTTCAGGGAACGCTGATTGTTTTTCCCTGCCTCTGGCAGTCAGGCCAGTAAAAAGACTAATTGACCTCTTCCAGTGGGGAGACATTTAAACAAGAGGTGCCAAAAAGAATTGGAGCTTCTGCACGCTGAAATCTGCAAGTCTCCAAGTTAAAATCCCCCCTGGATGGTCACCGGTGCGACTCCCACAGACTGGTCACCTTGGCCAGGAGTGTCCAATCCTGCTGTCAGTGCACTGGGCCGGGGTCTCATTTTCATTTCGTGTAAAGACCCTCTGGGTGCCCCCCAGTCACTGGAAGGACCGGACTGGGCTCCCAGGGAACTAATTCCAGGTGTTCTCTTCATGGGAATAGCACAGGAGCCTTCCCCTTGCCCAGAGGAGCGGCCAGTGCCTCCCTCAGTCAACAAATCCCCAGGACAGAACACAGAGAAAGGACCAGGAATATGGAAATGCCCCACAGTGGGAGTTTGTGTTGCTCTGGATTAAATTTTGGATTTATAATGTTAAAGGGGGGAGTGTGGAGGGGATTTTCTCTGTCTCCTGTTCATTATTGTTACCACTGCTCTTGTTGCTCTCACTGTCACTATGTGTTGTCATTACTCTCAAATGATTGCATTTGTCTTGGTTTCCATTATTAAACTGTTCTGAGCTGGAATTTTGTCTCTGGTCTCTTCCCCATCCCACGGGGGGTGAGGGAGCGGCTGCTGGTGCCCAGCTGGGGTCCAGCCGTGGCCCCGGGCACTTCTGGGGGCTCCGAACCCGAGGGACCGGAGCGGTTTTGGGCTCACAAAAAGAGACCCAGTGCTGCGTTTCGGGGGCTCAAAAGCAGGCACAGAGCTTAAAAGCAGAGACTAAATCCTGCACTGTGGAGTCCTGAGAGCAGGCTGGTATGGCCAGAGCTGGGACTCAGAAACAGTGACTAAATCCTGTTCTCAGGGCTTGAGGAAGAGAGCGAGTCCTGTGTGTTCGGGCTCACAAAGAGAAACGGAAGTGCTGCGTTTTGCTGGCCCTGAATTAAAGCCCAAGTGCCGTGTTTTGATGCTCAAAGTGGGCTCTTCGGGCCAGGGCGAGTCTGTGTCTCTGGGCTCCGAGTCCTGCCTCAGGCACAGCCCGAAGCCGGGCTCGCCGGCCCCACGCAGAGCTCGGGAGCAGCGACTCAGCGCCGCGTCCGGGGCTGGCGGCAGAGCCCGGGGCCGCGTCGTGGGGCCCAAGGCGGGCTCCGGGAGGGGCTCAGGGCTGGGAGCGGAGCCCGGCCCGGCGCGTCGGGCCCGGCTCGGGATCCCGGGGCTGCCCGGGCGCCGGCACAGCCCCGGCTCCCCGCGGAGAGCCGGCCGGAGCAGGAGCGGCAGCGCCGGGCTCGGCCCCAGCGCCCGTCCCGGAGCGGCTCCTCCCGGTGCCGATCCCAGCCCCGATCCCGCCGGGGGAGAGGCGGCACCGCCCGGGACCCGCAGCGGCCGCCGGCAGGAGCCGGAGCGACTTCTCCCCGTCCCGGTCCCGGGAGCGGCCCCGGTGCGGCCCCGGTGCGCGGGGCGGGTCCGGCCCGGGAGAGAGGGGCGGGGCCCCGAGCGATGGAGCCGCCCCCGTGCCGGGCAGGGCGGGCCCCGGGGCCGGGCGGGGCCGGGGCTCTGGGGCGGTCCCGGGCGGGGCCGAGCGGGGCCGGGGGCGGCTTCAGGGGCGGGGCCGGGCCCGGCTCAGGTGCGCGGGGCGGGGTCCGCACAGGTGCGCGGGGTCCCAGGGCGGCTGCGCAGGGCGGGGCCGAGGTGATTTAAGCCCCCGAAATCGCCCCCGCCGCCATTTGCTCCCTCAGAGCTCGGGGAGGCTGCGGCCGGGTCGGGCTCCCCCGGCGTGGCCCGGGAGAGGCCCCCGCTCCCCCTCTTTCCTCCCCCTCTTTCTCCTGCCCTTCTCCTCCTCCTTCTTCCCCCGCTTATCACCTCTTTCCTACCCCCCCAGTCTCTTTCTCTCTCCCCACACCCTCTCTCTCTCCCAGCCCCCCTCCTGCCCTCTCCCCAGCCTTCCCCACTCTCTCTCCCTGCTCCCCTGCGCATCCCCGACCCCCCCACCCCTCCTTTCTCCCCGACCCCTCCTTTCTCCCCTCTCCGTACCCCGCTCCCCAACCCGACTCCCCTCTCTTCCCCCTCTACCTCTGCTCTGTCCATCATCCTTTCCCCCCTCGTTCTCGTTCTCCCCAACCCACCCCGACTCCTCTCCCTATCCCCCCTCATCCCTCCCTGACTGTCCCCTTTCCCTCTTTCCCCCGCAGCCGCGGGGCTCGGGGCGCCGGAGAATAAAGCCCAGAGGGCCGGAGCCCGGCGCCCCTGCCCTCGCTGGAGCCCCACACGGGCCGGGCCCGCTCGGCGGGTCCCCCGTGCAGTACAAAAACAGCGCCGGGGCTCCGGCTTTCCACACATCACACTGGGGATCCCCTCCTCAGGAGGGGGTCCCGGGGAGGGGGGTGGGTTCGGGAAGGGGGGTGTGTTGGGGTAGGGTGGGCCCCCTCCTCAGGAGGGGGTTCCGGGGGGGTGGGGGGTCCGGGGGGGGTGGGTGGGGTGGGCCCCCTCCGGAGGAGGGGGTCCCGGGAGGGGGTCAGGGTGGGCCCCCTCCGGAGGAGGGGGTCCGGGGGAGGGGGTGGGGCGGAGGGGGGACTTTCCCCCCCCTCCAGTCCCCGCCCCCTCTCCCGGACCCCCTCCTCCGGGCGGGGCTCGCCCCGGCCCCCTCCCCGGGACCCCCTCCTCCGGACCGGGGCCCCGGGGGTAGGGAGGGGGGGCGGGTGGGGTGGGGGGGCCTGGCGGGAGGGGCTGTTGGTTTGGCCTGTGGTCTCTATGTCTGTTCGTGCCGCAGAGTGACGTGACCCCCTCTGCTTCCCCCCCACCCCACCCGCCCCCCTCCCTCCCCCCGGGGCCCCGGTCCGGAGGAGGGGGTCCCGGGGAGGGGGCCGGGGTGAGCCCCGTCCGGAGGGGGGGGTCCGGGAGAGGGGGCGGGGACTGGAGGGGGGGAAAGACCCCCCTCCGCCCCACCCCCTCCCCCGGACCCCCTCCTCCGGAGGGGGCCCACCCTGACCCCCTCCCGGGACCCCCTCCTCCGGTGGGGGCCCACCCCACCCACCCCCCCGGACCCCCTCCGGAGGAGGGGGCCCACCCCAACCCACCACCCTCTCCGGGACCTCCTCCTGAGGAGGGGGCCCACCCCAACCCACCACCCTCCCCGGGACCTCCTCCTCAGGAGGGGGCCCACCCTACCCCAACCCACCTCCCTCCCCGAAACCCACCACTCCCCCCGGGACCCCCTCCTGAGGAGGGGGCCCACCCTACCCCAACATACCCCCCTCCCCGAAACCCACCCACCCCCCTCGGGAACCCCTCCTGAGGAGGGGATCCCCAGTGTGATGTGTGGAAAGCCGGAGCCCCGGCGCTGTTTTTGTACTGCACGGGGGACCCGCCGAGCGGGCCCGGCCCGTGTGGGGCTCCAGCGAGGGCAGGGGCGCCGGGCTCCGGCCCTCTGGGCTTTATTCTCCGGCGCCCCGAGCCCCGCGGCTGCGGGGGAAAGACGGGACAGAGGACGGGAAGAAGGGAGCAGAGGGGGTCAAAGAAGGAGCGCAGGTGGGGGGTTCGGGGTGTGCAGGGAGAGGTGGGGTGGGGGGACAGGAAAGGACGGGGGGGAGGACGAGAACGGAGCACAGGTGGGGGGGGTCAAGGTGCAGAAGGGGAAAGAGGGAACAGGAACAGGGGGAGGTAGAGGGGGAAGGAAGGGTGGGGGACGGAGGGGGAGGATTGAGGGCAGGTGGGGGGAATTGGGAGGGAAAGGGGAGCAGGGTGAGGGGGCAGGGGGGACCCGGGATGGGGGGGGAAGGAACGGTGGAGAAGGGGAGAGAGGGTGGGGGGGTAGGGCAGGGCTGGGGTGTGTAGGGGGACAGGGAGGGGGGATGGGGGGAACCGGGCTGGGGGGGAGGGAGGGGAGGGCTAGGGGGGAGAGGGGGGGGGGTAGGGGGGGGTGTAGGGGGTGGGGGAGGGGAGGCAGAGGGGGAAGAACGGAGAGGGTTAGGAGAAGAGAAGTAAAGACAAATATAAAGGAAAAGAAATACAGAGAGATATAGAGCCCGGCCCGGCTACAGCCTCTCCCACCGAGCGCCGAGGGAGCAAATGGCGGCGGGGCCGATTCCCGAGGCTTAAATCCCCTCGGCCCCGCCCCGCGCAGCCGCGCTGGGGCCCCGCGCACCTGTGCGGACCCCGCCCTCCACACCTGTGCCGGCCCCGCCCCGCCCCGCCCGCGCCCGTAAATGCCGGCGGATCCGCGCCCGCTCCGCTTTGTGCAGTGAACGCTCATCCTGCTCATCCCGGGCTGCGGCGGGACCGTCGTTCGGGGCGCTGTGCGGAGCCCGGCACCGGGGGCTGCTCCCGGCGCTGCGCCGAGCCCGAGGCGCTGAGGTGGGAACGGGACCCGGGCCCGGGGATTCGGGGCTGGGTCCTGTCGGTGTCTGCTGGGGGTCCCGGGCCGAGCCGCTTGTCCCTCGGCGGGCGGGGTGCGGCTGCCGGGGCCGGAGAACTGAGGTGGGACGGGGGATGGCATTAGGGATCGGGATCGCCGCGGCTGGCAAGAGCCGCTCCGGGATTGGCGCTGGGGCCGAGCCCGGCGCTGCCGCTCCGGCTGCGGCCAGCGCGGGGCTGGGCTCCCGCCGGAGCTCCGGCTACGCTCCCGCTGCGGCCGCGGGGAGCCGGGGCCGTGCCGGTGCCGGGCCCGCCGGGAGGGCGGCGCTTCCCCGCAGCAGCCGCTGGATCGCGCCTGGAAGCGGGCGGGCCGCGGGGACCGCCCGTGCCGGCCCCGGCACCCCCCGAGGCCGCCGCTCCCTCAGCGCCGCCCGCCCTGTGGGGCGCCCCCTGGCGCAACCGGAGCGCCGGCGCTCCCGGCCCGGCCCCGCCCGCAGCCCCCGCGGGGACGCGGAGCTCCCCCAGCCCCGGCGCTGCCGGGGCCGCCGCACCCCCTGCGCACAGCAGCGCCCGCCTCCCCCTGCCCCGGGGCCGCTCCCCCGGGGGCCTCCCGCCCGCCGCGGCCCCGCCCAACGAGCGCGGCTGCAGCGGGACGAGCCGCTCCGGGCCGGCCGCTGGCGCCGAGGCCGCTGCTGCCGCTCCTGCTCTGACTGCGCCCGCTGCGGGACCGGGGCCTCGCCGGGGCTTGCTGCTGCTTGAGCCGCTCATCCGATACCTGCCGGGTGAGACCTAATACTATCCTTCCTCTCCCCCACTTTCTCTGGGGTTTGCACGCTCCAACGCAAAAACCTCTAGGTTTCAAAGTCCAGTGGAAACTGTTTATTCTTTATTTCCAGAGTACAAGAGATCCGGAGTGGGAAGGGATACACAATGACCACCAAGTCGAGCCCTTATGTGAATGGCTCCTCTGGGGATTGAACCCACACCTGGGCATTCTCAGTACACTGCTCCAACCAAGCCAATCTCAGCTCCTGGCAAGGTCCTGCCTGGGATAGGAATGCCAAGTGCCAGCAAGGTAATTCCTATGCAAATACAGCTCCTTCTTTTATGCTAATGCTGCTTTACACCCCAGCCCCTGATCATGCAACAACACAGGTGATCAGTTAGTTGTGTGGCAACACAAAACTCATCCCATAACCCTGATTTCCTGCCCTTTCCAGGATTTACCCAACAGCTGTCAAGGTGCTCGTTCCATGGCCCTTTCCAGGGAGAAATGAGCAAGGCAAGTCCTGAGGGTTCACTTGGTCCATGGCCAAAGTTCTTCTGGAGAGTGTCAGGGCTGCTCCTGCCTGCAGAGGGGCATTTCCCACAGGTGAGTGTTCACAGCCCAAAATCCCAGGGGCTGCTGAGGCTGGGGCAGATTCTTTTGGCCCAGAGCTGCACAGAGCTCTCAGCAACTCCCACTCACTGCCAGGAGTGGTCCTTGGTGCTCCCTCCCTGTGTCCCAGCTGGCAGGGAACGGGAGGAGGGAGAAGGCCTGGAGGCCCAGGAAGGGAAGCAGCAGCTCTTGTGCTTTGGATTTGCAGAGAGGAGCTGTGCCTGCAGTGTCCTGCCTGTGGCACACAGCGTGCCAAACACACGTCCCGGGAACGGGCACTGGGCTGCCCGGGCAGCGCTGGGATGGACATGGATAAAGGGCTGCCCGCGGCCCCTCGGCCAGGGGCTGCTCTGAACAGGCACCCGCAGATGCTTCAGCCCCGACAGACCCCACTGACACCCCAAAAATGCCCCAAGGAACAGCTGGCACTGGGGAATGTCAGCACGGGCTGTTTGCAGAGGGGCTCAGACAGCAATTCCCAGTGCTGACCTCCCACACTCCTGCCAGCTATGTCCCAGCCACCCAAAATGCCTTCCCTTCCGGCCTGAGGCCATCATCCCTCAGCAGCATTAAAGCCAAGGCAAGCTTCCCCCACAGCAATGAAATGCCAAGCAATGCCCTCAGAGATGCCTTCAAATGAAAGGCCAGAGTCAGAGAAATCTCTTTGGATTGAGTTGGGAGTTTTTGGGGAGCCAGCTGGAACTGCACAACTGATGGAAAGCTTTCCCAGGTGGCTCCCACTGCTGGTGCCCTGAAGGCAGGGATGTGCATCCCTTTCCTGAGGGAAAAGAACTTGCAGAGGCCACTCCTGAGGCTCTGGAATGAAATCAGCTCCTGCAGGGAGACAAGTCCTCCCGTGGGCACAGGGGCTGCCTCAGCAGGGGCTGGGAGCGCGTCCAGCCAGCGCCTTCTCCTGCTTTAAAACATCACCTGGAGCCCGGGCTCGGGGGGTGCAGGCAGCTGAATTCCAGGGAACTCTGTCAGGTGCCCCCAGGGACATGGGGGGGCTGGGGGATGAGGGTTACAAACAGCAAATTCTATGGAACATGAAGCTGTCCTTGCCCTGACCCTGCTGAGCTTCCCTGGAAGCTCTGCTGGTTCCTGACACAGCTGGTGTTAAATAGGCAGCTCTGCATGGGAATATCCATGCTCCAGGAGGCACTGGGAGGCTATTCCAGTGGCAATTCAGCAGGGAATTCAGGGCTTGGGGTAGAATTCATCTGAACTAGCAAAGCCAAACCCCAAATCTGGGCACCACACAGGGAACAATCTCTGTGCTGCCCTGGCAGCCAAAGCCCCTGGGCTGGGAGATGTCAGCGGGCAAATGGATGGAATGATCTAAATGCCAGCATCCCCCAAAGGGACAATGCCATCACCTCCCTTTGCTCCCCAAGTGTCCACTGTGTTCCCCACAGGTGCCCTGGGGATGTCACAGAGGTGCCTTTGCCCACAGTGCCTTTCTCCTGCCCCTCTCCAGCCCGAGGCTTCTTCTCCCTTCCCTGCCAGCTGCTGCCAAGGAAGGAGGACACAGTGAGTGCTGAGTTGACCTCCAAATAGTCCTTCCCTCACCTTGAGATGACCTGAGATTTTACCCCCAAAATGTCCCCATCTGTCTCCTTCTGAGTTCCTCATTTTTTACAAGGAAGCATTCTTTCTCTGCTCTGGAGATTACCACAAGATTTGCCCCCAGAACTTTCCCCACCTGTCCACTACCTCTTTCCTCATTTCCACCTCCATCTTTTCATTCTTTGCCCTACAGATGCTTTCAATTTTTACCCCTCCGAACTTCCCTACCTGTCCATAAGTGATTACCTCAGTTTACCCCATCAAGTGCATTCCCTCTGCTACAGATCACCTCAGATTCTACCCCCAAAATTTTCTGTACCTCTCCACCACTGAGTACTTCATTTTTACCTCCAAATACTCATTTTCTACCATGGAGATTCCCTCAAGTTTTACCCCCCAGATTTACCCACCTGTCCACAGCAATTCCCTCAGTTTACCTCAGGATGCTCCTGCTCTCTCCTAGAGATGACCTCACATTTTACCCCCTCAGTTTTCCCTACCTGCCCAGTTCTGATCACCTCCTTTTTACCTCAAAATAGGAGTTCTTTCTTCTACAGATGAACTCGGATTTTATTACCAAAATGTCTATTTTGTCCCCTGTATACTGACTAGATTTTAAAACCAAAACCACACAGGTTATGTCTGTCTTATCCCCAAAATGTTCATTCTGCCCCCTACAAATTAGGTCAGATTTTTTCTCAAAAACACTTACTGTTCCTACAGAATTACCTCCGGGTTTGCCCCCCAAATTCTACCTAATGCTGACTACTGATCACCTCATTGCTTCCTCAATATGTTCATTCTCTGCCCTACAGATATTCCCAAGTTTTACACCCTAAATTTCCTTGCCTAGCCCCAGTGACTGCCTCAGTTCATGTCAGTGGTCACACTCTCCCTAGAGATTACCTCAAGTTTAACTTAACCCCCAAATTTTCCTTACCTGCCCACAACTTATTACCTCATTTTTACCTCAAAATATTCATTCTCAACCTTTAGATTATTTCAAGTTTGACCCCCCAAAATTCCCCTACCTGTCCACTACTGATTCCCACATTCTTCCTTCAATATTTATTTACTTTCTACCATGTAGCTTCTATCAAGATTTACCCCCAAAGTTTTCCATGTCTACTACTGCTTACCTCATTTTTATCTCAAAATGTTCTTTCTACAGCTGATTTAATGTTATTTTTACACAAGTTTCCCTACCTGCCCACAACTGATTCCCTCATGTTACCTCAGTGTGTTCATGCTCTCCCCTAGAGATTAGCTCAGATTTAGCCCCCAAATTTTCCCCACATGCTCAGTACTCATCACCTCATTTTTCCCTCCAAGTGTTCATTCTCTACTCTTGAGATTTTGTCAAGTTTTGCCTCCAAAATTTTCCTTATTTGTCTACTACTCATTTTTGCTCCAAAATATTCATTCTGTCCCCTACAGATTACATCAAATTTTACCCCCCAATTTTTCCTTCCTGTGCAATATTAACTCTTTTCTGCCCCAAAAATGTTCTCTCCCCTAAACATCACCTCAGCTTTTACCTCAAAAATGCCACCTCGCTCCCCTCGACATCCCCTCCCATCTTCCTACACAAACAATTCTTGTGTCCCCTCTCAGTCACCCCAGGTTTTCAGCTAAAAATGTCTCCTCTCTCCCCTCGAAGTTATCCCAGGTTTTCCCAGTGAGGAGCTGCAAGGAATTCAGGCAGGGCCAATGATACCAGGGAACAGCTGTAAATTCAGAGGCAGAGAGAGAAGATCTACCAGGAAAGGGGAAAGGTTCAGAAAACATTTCTGCAATTAATTAATTAATAATTCTTTCCACTGAGAAGAACACAACCTCACAGCTGTTAAGGCCTGACAGTTCCCTGCAGGGAGAGCTCAGCACATGTCCACAGAGGCAATCCCAGCATCTGCAAGAAAGAAAGAAGCAGCAAAAGGTGATTTCTTCTCTTTCAAAGTTATTTCAAGTGCTCAAACCCACCTTTGCTCTTGATTCTGGCCGGGTGCATGGTGAGCGCTGGGCACAGGTCATGTCATCCATGCTGGTGGGAGTGATGCTTTCTGGGGGAAAGCAGCTGATCTCCAAAGTTCCCTTCCTGCCCTGTGCCTGATCTGCACAGGAGAAAACCTCTTCCAGGAAGGGATTGTGCTCCCTCTAATCCCATTTGCCCAGTCTGTGCCATGGGGATATTGCCAGCCTGGGGCAGCAGAGGCACACGCAGCTCTCAGCACTCTCTGCTCCAAGCACAGCTCTGGGCTCCTTTGCAGACTGCCTCTGCCGTGGGGTTTTCTCCAGGAGAAGCCAAGGAATTGCTCATGGAAGGGTGCAGATTAAGTTATCCCAAAGGGAAGCAAAGAGTAAGTATTTCAGGAAGAGCCCTTGGGATCTGCTGGGCTGAGGTGGGAAGGGGACATTGATTCCCTGCAGGGCCAATACACAACAACCTCCAAGCCAAAGCCCAGACTGGCAGGTGGGGTCTGACAGCACCACTCTGACAAACCTCCTTGTCATTCTTCCCTGCAGTGACTTTTGCAAGCAAACTCTGAAGCTGACAAGCCCAGAAGCTCTGTCCATCCACTCTGGAAGGAAAGGATACTCCCAGGGATGAGGCACATTCCCAGCAAACTCTCCCAACCCAGCCCAGAGGCAGCGCTGGAGCTCGGGTGTGGGGCTGGGAAGGGCTGCCAGGAGCACGCAGCCCCAGGTGGGGTGGCAGCGGCAGCAGCAAATTCCCACAGGCTGATGGCACAACAGAGAGACAAAGGCCAGCAGTGCCCACGGGAGGTGCAGGGTTAATTCTGCTCCCTGCCCTGCCCCATCCCCGCAGGAAATCTCCAAGGGGAGAGAAACTCTCAGGGTGCCCAAAATGCAGCATCTGTCACCCTGATCCCGCTTCAACTCAGCGTGGGGGGCCAAACTCCCCCACAGGTAAACACTGAGCTGAGCTGGTCAGTCTCAAACACAGCCCCAGTTCTCACCTCCAGCCTGCTCCTGGGGCTGCTGCCACATTCCTGACAAGGTGCCAAAGGCCACACCTGCACTGGCACGAGCACAGGCCCATCACTCCATCCAGCACCATCCCTCATTTTCCTCCCATTGCTCCCAAACCTCCCCCACGTCTGTGCCAGGGCCAGTGCCAGCCCTGAGCCCGTCACCCAACCCTGCAGCATCCAAACCTGCAATCCAGGAAGTTTTTCCACTGGAGTCTGCTGCACTTTTCCCCGTCAGTGCTATTTTCAGGAAGCAACAAATGCAAGTGCAAGGGACCAAAAAGGTGATTTAAGGAATGTTTTACTCTCACACTCCTTGCTCTACCCCTCACAACCACCTGAGCATAAAACAGACGTTCAGGAATTAGTGTTCAGTAGCTGCCATTGGAATTTTAAGGGATATCAACAAAGCTTTGATAAATCCTTGGGGAATTCCACAACACAGGTTTTCCTTCCCCAGCTGTGTCAGCGTCCAGCACAATTCCCTGTTCCTGTTTGGTCCCCAGGAGCTGCAAGAGGAATGTCAGTGGTCAGCTTCACCTCCTCGGCGTTGCCTCATTAGTTCAGGAGACAATTAATTCAAAAAGAATAAATCTGGTCAGTGGCAGAAGGTCAGCACAGGGAAGCATCAGCTTTGCCACAAGCTCTTCCTGCTCCTCTATCCTGGTCCCTGATCAGTACCTACTCAGCTAAACCACAGCAGCACAGTTCGGAGGGACAGAAGTTTTCAGCCTCGTGTGAGTGAAGACAGAAGCATCACTGGGAAGAAATCCTGAAGTTTAAAATCCTGTTCCTCACTTCTTTGACTAATGAACCTCTTAAAATCCACTCTGGATTGTGCAGGAAAGCTCCTTGGTCCTGCTTGGAAATTGATCCGTCCTAGACATCTACAACAGGCATTTATCAGTTATTCCAACTGATTCAATTAATTACTAAGGAAAAGAGAATACAAATAAACTGGAAAAAAATTGGCTCAAGTTTTCCTCAGGAATAAAGTGGGAGCTCACCAGCAAGGATTTCACACAGGCAGAGTGTGTGACATAAAATATATATGTGCATATATATATATATATATATATAATAAATAAATATACATATATATTGATACACACATATATAAAAATATGTATTATACATATTTATATCACTAACTAGCTAACTCACAAATATCTGCCATATATATATATATATATAACCACAAATATTTTTATATCACAAACTCTACCTATAAACCCCCACATATCCCCCCATTTTTAGGAATGCAACAGTTTTAGGGATCCTAAAATCAAACACATGCAGTGCTCTACAAAGGAGAATAAAGCACAATTTTATCCCATCAATTCCAAGATGTTTTCCTGCAAACTCCTGTGGCTTATCCATGAAGTGCACTCAGAATTGTCAGGATCATGAAATCCATTTGGAATTTTACTGTCTCTGCAGTATCCAGGGGGATGAGTTTTTCCAAAATTATTCCTCCCAGACCGAGCGCATCTCCTCAAGTTCCTTCTCACTTTCTGCATCCTGGAAATGCAAAAGGGGAAAAGATAAATGTGCAGCTCAACTGAAACAAATAAGAAGCCTCATTTCCCTTCTTTTTCTCCAACCCCAAATCAGTTTTTAAGCATATCATGGAATCCTGGAACGGTTTGGGTTGGAAGGACCTTAAAGCCCATCCAGTTCCTGGGCAGGGACACCTTCCACTATCCCAGGTTGCTCCAAGGCTTGTCCAGCCTGGCCTTGGACACTTCCAGGGGCAGCCACAGCTGCTCTGGGCACCCTGTCCCAGGGCCTGCCCACCCTCCCAGGAAGGAATTTCCTCCTCATACCTGATCCAAGCACAATCTCTTTCAGTTTGAAGCCATTCCCCCTTTTCCTGTCATTCCAGACCCTTCTAAATTGTCTCTCTCCATCTTTCCTGTCACTGCAACAATCCCAATTCTCTCAGCCTTCCCTCACAGCAGAGGTGCTGCCTCCCTCCAGCCAACCTGTCCCTGCTCTGGATTTGCTCCATGTCCTCCCCCGAGCTGGATGCTGGGATCTCACCGGAGCAGAGGGGCGGAGTCCCTGTCTGCCCTCTGCCCATGCCAGGGTCCCTGCTGAGTGTTACCTCTTTGGTGCTCGCTGGCAGCTCCGAGGCGAGGTTCATCCACAGCACCGCCGCCGAGGTGTTCCCGAGGTCCCTGTAGCACTGGGAAGGGAAAAGGGAACGGGAGAAGGGTGCAAGGGGAAAAATCAGGCAGCAAATGTACCTGGGCAACTGCTAAATGAGCTGTTTCTGCCTCTCAACCCTTGGCACCGGCATTCCCTGCAGCATCCCTCATTCACAGGGCCTCAGAGGCACCACCAGATCTCGGAATATCAAATATATTTGACTCCCTTTCATTTCGGGCAAGGAGATTGGGTTTTGCTTGGAGATTTCAAGGTGTCCCTGTGGCTTTCACCCTTTTCAAAGCTCTGTTTTGATTTCCAGTTGCTATTTCCCCTCTTCCTCACACCACTGTCTCCAGAAAACCTCTCTCCTGGGAGCACATTGTTCCCCAGGCTGTTAAAAATGTAATATAATATTTACAGGAGTCTCAGGGTCCTGGAATAGGTCTGAAATATTCTCCTTGTGACCAGCAGCAGGAAACAGAAAGATTTTGGGTGCCCAGAGAGTCTTGGAGGTATTTGGAGACCATGAAATACACCCAGGAAAAGGAAGTGAGTGCTAAAAACCCCTCAGCAAGAGGGCTCAAGACTCCCCACCTGCACAGGGAAAGAGAAATACTTTATCCTTTACATCTCCCCATGATTCTCTGGCTGTATCACCACAGAAGTCGTGGTGGTGAAGGATTGAATCCCAGCCCATGGCTGCCCAGTCACCATTCCTGCTTCATACAGAATTTCATCTGTTAAAAACCTGAATTCAAAAGCCTCTACAAGGTGATTTGGCCTAAAAAGATTTTAAAAATAAATGGAAATATTATCATCCTATAAAATCTTGCTCTTGCATGGAGTATTTTCCACCTGGTCAGCACTTCACAGCCAAAGGTGATTTTTAATACAAGTGTTTCTTACCCTCTGAACAAACAAGGAGTGAGTGGTTACCTTGGCAATGTAAACTCTTCCTGCTTTGGAAAATCCAGGGCTCAGCTCCTCGACCTACAGGAACAGAGGGAGGGTGTGACAGGGAAGAGCAGACATTAGGATATGCAAGGACACAGTTAACTCTTACATCAGGCTTCCTGCAGCTCTTCAAGTTAAAAAAAAAAAAAAAAAGATGGCAGGAGGGAGCATAAAGCATAAATACATAAAGCACTGTGGCCCTGAAACCTTCAAGCAGTTGTCTGGAAAAGGTGGAAATGGAAAAGTCAGCCAGGCTGAAGTAAAATCCTTGGAGAGGAATTAAAATGACAGGATGTACCTCCACGAGCGTTCCCAGAGCCTGAGGCACAGCCCAGACATATCCAGTACTGAGCAGGGAATTGCTGTGCAGCCTCAGGAAGGAAAACCAACCCCCAAACCCATCCCCAACACTTTGGGCTCTGACACCTTCAACATCCCATTGCTGGAATGGGACACTTCACGACTTTCCCTCTCTGCAGCGTTCCTTGCCCAGGTCCCAGGCCATGGGGAAGCAGCAGGGAGGGCTCCAAGCAGCCCATCCCACGCTGGCAGCTGGGCGGGTCAGCGATGCCCCTTCCCGGCGGATTCCCAGGCTCCCTCACCCGCAGGAAGTTCTGCAGCGCGTCCTGCACCGTGGCCGTCGGCGGGGCCTCGAACAGCGCCGACACCGTCCTCTTCTCCAGCCAGCCCAGGTGGGCAACCTGCAGAGGGGAAAGGGCAACCTGGCCCACCCGCCCGACAGCAGCAGGGAACAGCGGCCTGCCCAGCCCCCAGGAGGCAGCCAAACCCCTCGGCAGAGTCGGAATATTCCGATGGAGCATCCAAATCCAGCCACAGAATTCAACCCCATTGTCCCGAGGCAGCTTCTGCAGTTCCACACATCTGGGATTTGGATGGTCCCAAATCCCAACCTGCCATGCTGCAGCCACACCGGTCCCCGGCTGTGTCCTCCCTCCTCCCAGCCTAAACCTTCCACAAGAACCTGCTCCCCCACCCTAAGATTCCTCGGGAGAGGCGAGCTGAAGCCTTCCCAACTGGATAATCACGGCATCGTTGAGGCTGGGAAAGCCCTCCCAGCCCATGGAGGCCAAGCTGTGCCCAGTCCTGACCTTGTGACCCAGCCCAGAGCACTCAGTGCCATGTCTGGGCATTCCTTGGACACCTCCAGGGATGGGGACTCCTCCACATCCCTCTGACAACACCTTGTTTAACCCTGTGTAATCCTGACAAAGCAGACTAGATGAAGCACTACCACACCTCTCCATCCATGGTTTTATTCCATGGCCTCAGCAGCTCCAGGCTCAGCATGAAGGAAGGCTCCTTCTCCACACAGGAAAAGAGCCAGGAGCTCCCAGCAGTTCAGCTCAGGGCTGCTCTGCAACTGCCACTGTCAATTATCCCAGCTACAACCTCTGCACCGTGGCTCCATTCCCGACAAAGTGCTTTCCAGTGGCACAAATGGAACAGCAACTGCAGACTCTCATTCCCTTTTTTAGGCTCTAAATCTGATTGATGGCATCTGACTCCAAGCTTTTCCCTAAAGCAGCTGGCACACTGCTCCCAGCTCCATGGGGCAGGGGCAGAGGGGACACACGCAGCACATCCCACACCAGTACCACGAGCAGAAGCTCCTCAGATGGCCTTGACCACATCCCTGCGTGCTCAGAGATGGAAGGAAGGTTGTTTTTACAGAGCAAAGCACTGGGAACAGGACAGGAGTTTGCAGCTCGGGCTTTTCCTAAGCCACCCTTTGCCATTTCACCTCCCATGCCACCAGCAGTGACTAAAAACCCAAGGCTGGAGCTGTGAATGCCTCAGAGGCCTGCCCAGGAGGTGATGATGAGCTCTGTTACCTGGTAACACCACCTGCCCAGGAGATAGTAGAGCTGTGGGTCCTGTGGCTTCAGGGCAATGGCTTTATCGATGTGCTCCTGTGGGAAAGCATCACCAGCACTCGTCACACCTTTGTCAGAAGCAAATAAAATACCCACGAGAGCAGGTGGGGAAAGAGGAAAGGACGAAATCCACAACTTCAGTGTCACAATCTGTAAAATTACAGCTAGAGATCCCAAATTTCCTTAGAGTGGATTCAGTGAGCAAGGAACAGCAGCACTCCTCCAGCCTCAGCAACAGGAGTTACTGCACACACAAGAAGCTGCCCTGCATTTTATTCCCACTCCAGAGCTGTGCCATAACCACCTCACTGGTCATGTCAAAGGCTGATGGGGAAGCAATTACCTGTGGCCTGTTCCCCGTGCATCCTTTTCCCCTGGAACACCCACAAGGCATTGTAATAACAGTAATAATAACAGGAATAAAAATCAGGGATCTCAGGCAAATGAAATCCTCTTTGAGCAGCGACTGCTCCCGGGAGGGTGTGGGTTGCTCACAGGCACTTACAGGAGACAAGCTGGAGCTGTATCTTATCACCCCGTCATAATTCCACGTTTCAAGCTCTCAGTGTCATGCTTTACCTAAATTCATTTGCAAGATTTCTTTTTTCCCTGCAGTTACAGCGTGTAAAACGGCAGAGCCAGCCCGGGCACTCCCAAACGGCACGGCTGGAATCAGCTTCCTCACCCCAAACCACCCACTCACAGCATCTCTGAGATCTACTGCTTCCCTAAGAAGAACTGGAGGCAATTTTCCCAATTTCCTGCTGCAGAAGTAAGTGTTTGATTCCCACACAAAGCCCAGCACCTCCTGGCCACTCACCTTGAAAACATATCCGGCCTGGATGCGCTTGGGAATGCTCTCGTGTTCCGACAGCTGCCCACACAGGATGGCGAACCTGCACGGGGACACACCTGCATGAGCCAGCTGGGATTAAATCCACATTTAATCCACATTTACCTGCTGTCCGTGGCTGCAGAAGGAAGACCTACAAGTGCTCGAAACCAGGCTGAAGGGAGCTTGGAGCAGCCTGGGACAGTGCAAGGTGCCCCTGCCCATGGCAGGGGTGGAACAGGATGAGCTTTAAGGCCCCTTCTAACCCCAACCATCCCAGGATTCTGTGAAGTGCAGTAAAGCTTCACACCTTAGTGGGGAAAACAAGGAACACAGCACATCCCTCCCAGGGAAGAGACATAAGCAGCAAAATGCAGCACCCAGGAAGGAATGAGCTGGAAGCACGAGGCAGCGGGAGGGGCTGGGTGTGAGGCACCAACTCGCTGCACTGATGGCTACAAACCAGGAGCAGCACACTTCCACACCCAGAACTGCCTCTCTGAGCAGGGAAAACTGTGACAGAACACAGAGCAGAGCACACTGAAGCTACTGCAGCGAGAGGCAGACCAGGAGCAGCCCTAAGGAACTACGGGGCACTGCGAGCTCCTCCTGCAGCAGCCCAGCTCTGCTGCCAGGGAAATACTGGGAACACCTACCTACATCCTGCAGCTGGGAAACAGAGAACACAAGGTCAGTGCTGAAAGTGCAAAGCCATTTCCTTTTGTCCAGCAAGAGACCGTGACTTGTGAGCCTGAGAAGCAAGGCCCCAGCAAAATCAGTTCTTGCACAAGATGTGGAATTCAAGGAGGTTAATTTGAATTCCCCGTGGATTTGCACCCTCCCATCTCACCTCCCTGCAGCCCAGTGGCTCAAAACCTCCCTCCCTGCATCACTTCCCAAGAAACAATCACTCAGCTCTCAAGTGGGACAGAACATGCAGATGGAAGCTTGGCCTCTCTCATCCCGCTGGGAATAGAGGACGCTTCCATCCCTTCTCTGAGTTTGGCTCAAAAAAAATCAGGTGGAACAGACAGACAAATGAATAACATGGCTCCTTCTGGCAAAAAATTAAAGCTGAAAAGCAGAAAGATGCAAATAAAATCCCTTTTCCTACACCCACACCCCAGCGCTGCCAGATACCGACATCAATATCCCAAAGCATCCCTGGGCATGATTAACGACAGCAGATATGCAGGAATCTGTCAGGAGACCTTTAAATCTCCAATTACACCTTCCTCAGAGTCACAAAATCCCACAGATCCCCTCACTGCTCCATTTCCAATGCTGCGGTTTCCTGAATAATTTACCAATTTGCCTTAAATCTCTTCCTTTGATTTGTTAATTTTCTTGTGGAGAAGCTCTGGCTCAGCTCTAAAATTCTTATTTGTCATGGTAATGGCAAGGATCACCAGATCAGTGTGTTATGGGACAAAAGCCTTTTCCTGCCAGCTGGAAAAGCTCACGGCTCCACTGTCCCACTCTGCTGAATGCAGATGATGGAACAAGTGTTTTCAGGATCTTCTTTGTTTCCCAACAAACCTCAGCCTGGACTACACATCCCTAACCACAGCACGACAGGGGTTGAGAAATACAAGCCAATAAAAAGGTTATTCTCTAAGATCAAGAGATAAAATATTCTGAGACAATAAATCACGCAGTTGTCTCATGTAAAATAAAAATTCCAGGGGGTTTTTAACAGCCTGGTGAAATGCTGATGAAAAAGCATAAAAGCAGCAGTAAATTAAATTTCAGTCCCATTTTGATGCCATGAAATAACCTAAATATATATATATGGTGGATTTTCATCCCCTGTAACCGGTGTGTGCCCCGTGCAGCACTGCTTAGACCCATCCAAAGCTCTCCTTAGGATTTCCCTTGATTCATCAGCTGGACTCCTCACTAAGCTGCTGACACACCACTTCCCACAGGAATCTCAGCTCAGCACTTCCCCATCTTTTAGGAAATAAACTCTGTGGAAGCAGGAACCCCCAGCAGAGAGAGCCTCCTCTTCCAGCTTCAATCCCCAGGCTCAGGACTGGGAAGGACTGTTTGGGTTCTGCACGCTGACTTCCCTGGAAGCAGGACTCTGCCATGGAATACAGAGCCTGCAGGACCTCCCCTCCACAGTCAGGGTGCTCTGCCAGCCCAAACACAGCTCTTCTCTCCTTCAACCACTTCAAAGACAGTTTTCCCAATATTTTATGAGCATTCCCAGTTTTTCACCTTCCTGAAGGTGCACTGGGTAGATGTAGGCGAGTCCCTGCACCTGAGTAAGGGGACAGGGAATTAGCAGGCAGGGATTTAGACTGCAACAACCAAAAATTAAAGTAAGAATTTAATTGGGAATTGGTACCTTGGGAGACACAGCAGAATTCCCAGAAACCCAGCCCAGGTTTAATGACCAGCTGATCATGAAGAGGTTGGGAAAAAAAGCTTTGGCTTTTCCAAGGGGAGACAAGATGGAAGGAAAAAGTGGGGAAGGCTGATGTTGCCCCTTCCTTACAGCCCACCAACATCCATATGGGAGAGCTCCTGTATTCTGGATGTTCACATGCCTGAATTCACCTTCCAGGGCAGACAAGTCAGGGGCATGCACTCAGACAGCTCTAATTCCATGCTATTTTCCCTCCTCTACATTCTGAACTATCTCCTAACACCTGTTCCTAGAGCTGCCCCGTATCACACTGACAGCAAATTCCGTCTAATCCGCCTGCGGAACGGAAAACACTCGGCTCATAAATCCAGAATGCAGCTCAAGATTGGCCAGATCTGGGCAGTGATGCACCAAGAGTTAAATCCTGAAGCACTGCCAGGTGTTCAATGAATCCATCTCCCAGGTGTATTGGGAATGCTGTGCCTTTTCAAAAATCCAGGATCTGCCCACGGACAGCCAGATGTACCCACGGGAACTGCCAAGGGCTGGTGACCGAGACATTCCACCGAACTGCCAGACTCTCCAGAAGAAAGGGCACATTTTGGAGACTCATCCAACCCAATCCCACTTCTCCAGAACACACAGGAAAACTCCAAGGGGGCTGGAGTTTATTATTCCTCCCACAACGACGGCTTTCAGCCGGCAGCGCTTCATTTCCAGGGCAAGGTGCCCAATTCAAACTACAGCTCCTGACACAGCACCTGCACCATTTTCCTCAGATTTCCCTGAAATCCCTCTGGTTGCACTTCCAATATTACTTTTAGCAAGAGGAATGGAAGCCAAGGCAAATCCACAGCTCGCTCTCTGCTTTCCTGATCCCTAAAGCTGCAAACACCCACGGGGAATGTGCTGGGAATTTTACAAGGCCACAGTTGTTTCTCAATTCATTTCTGAGAGGTTTGTGCAACCACTGATGCTCCATCCATCCATCCATCCATCCATCCCTAAAAGCAAGAACAGACGTAGGAGCTCGCTCTGTCCTACTTGAGAACTGAAATCAGCTCATGGAGAAATCAGTTTAAATGGACATAAATTCTACCTGCTCAGAGATCTTTGACAATCAAAGCAGGGAATGACTCTGGTGTCTAAATCCCAGGTAAGAACCAGGTAACTGCAAGTCAGGAGCAGAGAGGCTCTGAGATCATTCCCTGTAAATCCCTCCCTTCTCATACACAAGCCTACTCCTAAGGCACCCAACAGGCACATTCAATGCCCAACACAGCTCCCACGCTCCTGTTCCTCAGTGCAGCTCTCACAGGGGCAGCAGGGGCAGAGGTCAGTCCCTCTGCACAAGGCTGGCTTGTCTGTGCAGCCCTGACCAAATCCCCGCTCCGCTCCGCCCGGAGATGGCTCCCTCGGGACCGGCCGGCTTCCAACAGCAGTGACAGGGAGGGCTCTGTCCCACATCCCACACCAGAGCCAGGAAAGGCCTCTCCTTTGTGTCTGGGCAGATCCCAAAGCCAGGCCACACACAGCCCCAGACATTTACTGCCCTCCCTGTCATTCCTGAGAAACCACTTTTCCTCCTGCTGCCAAATCCTCCCAACCATGCAGCCCCCAAAGGAGCTGCAGCCAGAACTGATCTCCCAGCAGAAATCCTTCCCTTCCCCTAAGTTATCTTCTTTCTTTGTTGCTTTAAAATGTCAGTGATGACTGAACAACAACGAGGCACTGGGGGGAGAAAGCTTTCCTTGCTGTAACTGTAGGCTAAGTACTCCTGTCTTCCTCAGCACCTCAAAAAACCAGGAATGATTTGGGCAGCAGGAGGGTATAACAAGAACAAAGGACAATGAATAAGCACCAGAAGACAACGAATAAGCACAAAAAACCAGCACAACTTCATCTGAAGGAATCCACCAACTTTTTTAAGAGGCAACTGATAAAACAGAAAATCAACATGAAATTTGATTTCTGGGTGAAAACTCACACAGAAAAAATGCAGCCCAGGAGAGCTGCACCGTCAGGCTTCACACAGCCTGCGTGGAGAGGCAGCAAAATAACTGGGTAATAATAATATTTGGAATATTTCTATTGAAGTGGCCATTTAGGATGCAGTGGGAAGGAGAAAGATGATGTTGACTGCTGTGTGTAGAAGGAAGAATGCAAAGGACCATGACACCAGCACAAAGCCATGCCACTCCCACAGCTTGTGTCCTGCACTGAATTCCTCCACTTTTGTCTGAAAAACTACAAGGAAGAGGGAGAAGAATACTGGAAAGACAACATGGGTGGTGAGAGAGAATAAATTATTCCCCTGTGACAGGAGATAATAAAGGATCAGGGTCTTCAGCAAGGCAGTTAGTCACTAGAGAGAAATATGACAGAATAAAACTGTAATTTAAATAAATGTGAACAGCATTCTCTGGTCACTTCTCCCAAGAGCTGAGGCATCAAATCCACCCCAAAAAAAACCTTTAAAGCCTCTGCTGTTTTTTCTCCCCAGGGTAAATTCAATTAGCATAAAGAAAGACTGCAATTAAGCCAGCTTGTGACCACCTCAGAGCTGGGAAGGGAATAATTTCCTGCTCTATTCGCGGCAGAAAACAATAATCTGTGTGCTGATAAAGGGAGTTACATCTTCATTCCCAGGAAATCCCACGCCTCCCACATGCTGCTGCTCTGCTGCCTCCTTTCTCCAGCTGCCCTGCAGAGCCAGAAGCAAGATGTAGCTGTGCAGGAAGGAGCCTTATCCCTGTTTGGGAAAGGGGTCTGAGGAGCCAAGAACTGTCCCAAACTTGGAATTACAAGGCAAAACTGTCAATATTTGGACACTGGAGCAGAACCTGGCTTTGTAAAATACAAAGTTTAAGATTCGCCCTGGCAACTAAACCCCATTCATTGGAAGATGTGAAACCAGCAGGCAGAGCTCAACACCACAATCTGCTGGAGATTCTCCTGGCCCCGAATTCCTCCTTCCTATCAAAGCTTCAATGGAAAGCAGTAATTCATCACCAGCAGCTGAAATACAGCCTAAAATGATAAAGGCATCTATTCAGGTGCCAGTAGCTCAAAACAATCCTTCAAACAAACTTGCTCATTGCAAGAGCACAGATCTTGGTTGGTAAAGACACTCAGCAACCTGTTCTCCCAATAATTGTCATTAAAAAAGAAAAAAAAAATCCCTTTTACTCTAATTTAAGCGTTGCCAGTCCTTCAGAACAACTGCTGACAAACACCACTCACGGAGGAATTCCCCAGGGGAACAGAAAAGCACATTCCCTTATCTCCACAAATATCTGTGCCACTCCACAAACTCTCTTCTGGGATAATTTTTAAAAAGGACACTTAAAAATTCACACTTCCAGGAGACTCTAAATGCCTGTCTGATAAGAGTGATGGTTCTCCTTCCTCCAGAATTAAGAGGAAAACAGGGAATCTGGCACAGCACCAAGCCCACACTCCCAGGCCTGGCTGATGGAGTCAAACACATCCCCTCTTGCCTCGAAGCAGCTCCACTTGGGAGCTTTTCCTCCAGAACTCTTCAGAGAGAAACTCATCATTAAATTAATATAAGAAACACCAAATTTATTCCTGTCATCACAACCAAACCTACTGCCTGTCAAGTCATTCCTTACACCAAGTAAGCAAAGCTGTTAAAAATGGCTTTTTATGGAAAACCACCACGTGTGGCACAGTGCAAGTAACAGCAAATAAGTTTTTGGAGGGTTTGGATTTATTATTTTTTTAACTGCAGCTCAGCTCACAAAAACCTTCCAATCCTTTTCCTACGCTTCTTAAAAGCAAGAAGTGAACAGTCACTTACCACTGGTGGCACTCAGCACTTTGATCCCATTTCTGCAAGGCAAGTTCCAGCTCTTCCTTCCCTGGAAAACAAAAAAGTAGCCAGAGGTAAGAAATTCAGTTGCTTTCTCTCCCAGTTTCTTGCTCTGACGGTGTCAGAGTAACATAATGGCATAAAAGTCATATATTTGTTAATTTGACAAGGCGTTTGGCTTGAAAACATCCCATACATAATTTTATCCTCTGGCAGGCTCAAAAAGCTGACAACTACGCACCTATTCATGGCTAAAAGGACAATACGGAACTTAAAATTCCATGTTTAAATGGCTCCACTGATTTCCAGAAAAGAATAATTGCATTAGCTATAGTATTAACTAACTTCTGTGCATAATAAACAGGGCAGAAATTATTTAGATTAGTATCTTTTGCTGCACATCTTAACCATAATAAAGATGATTTTTGTTCTATTCTGACTCACCCAAAACCTCATAGGCACCTTTGAGTCAGTAAAGAAGAACGAGGGGATGAAATTAAAGCGACTCCCCTAAGCAAATTTAAAAATACGTATTTTTTTATGTCTGCACGTGCTGGCAACACGGAAAACCCAGTGTGCTACAGCCAAAGCTTGTTTATTTCATATTTATTTTATGATTTTAGTATCACAGAGAAACGGATGACAGCTTTGAGAAACAACTTCCCCAGCTTTAAGCAGGTCTCCGTCTATTTTTACTCTTTCAAAGCACGATTTTTAAACACAAAAAACTTGTTTAAAGCGCCCAGCTTACAGGGAAAAGCAACAACTGCCCGGCCCCGCTGGCAGGCAGGGGGGCTGCACAGCTGAGTGCCAGCCCTCCTCTGGCCCGGCAGGGAATCCAGGGAACTCCTCACCCTCGCTGGCGCAGGATCTCCTCTCGTCCGCGTCCTCCGTCAGCTCCCACACGTCGCAGCGCGCCCGCGCCAGGCGCCACAGGAACTCGCGCTGCCCCGCGTACTGCAGGAACACAAAGAGCCCGCAGGGCCCGTCAGAGCCCGCCCTGCCACGGGCAGGGGCAGCCAGGCACCAAGGCTGAGCAGGGCACCCGCACCTGAAGGCACGCAGGGATTTGTCTGAGCCTTGGAATGCCCCGGTTCCGAGGGAGCCGAAGCGGAAGCGCGGCGGAGGGAAGTGAGGGCGGGTTTGTAACTCGGTGTGGCCACGGGAGCACGGCAGGGACCGTCCCCCCGGGCTGGGAACCGCAGGGGCACCTCCCGTGCTGTGCCCAGCTCTGGGCTTCCAGGTCAGGAAAGGCAGGGAGGGGCTGGAGCGTGTCACGGGGAGGGAACGGAGCTGGGGGGCTCAGCCTGGAGAAAAGGAGGCTCCGGGGGGATCTTCCGGCTCTCCACTACTCCCTGACAGGAGGGGGCAGCTCCCGGGGAACAGGGACAGGACAGGAGGAAATGGCCTCAAGCTGTGCCAGGGCAGGTTCAGGTTGGACACCAAGGAGGAATTTCCTCATGGAAAGGGCTGTCAGCCACTGGAAGGGGCTGCCCAGGGAGGTTTGGAGTCCCCTCCCTGGAGGTGTCCAGGGAAGGCCTGGAGGGGGCACTCAGTGCTCTGGGCTGGGGACAAGGTGGGGACCGGGCACAGGGTGGACTCTGAGTGAAGAAACTCCTCCTGATGTCCAAGCTGACCTTCCCCTGGCGCTGGAAAATACAACAAGGCACCTTTACCGCCAGCTTGTTGTTAAGGAGCAGCTGGAACCCCTCTCTCTTGTCCCGCTCATCCCCGCTGTGCAGGCGGTCAGCCTGCTCCAGGAGCTGCCCCAGGCCCTCCTCCAGCGTGGAATCCAGGACCAGAGGGTTTTCATCCTCGGGGACCAGATCCAGGGAATCCCTGCGCACAGTCCTCACTGTGTCACAGCTCACTTCGTCCTCGCTCTCCCGCTCCGACTCCCGGTCGTAGTCGGACTCGGCGTTGGCTGTGGTGTAACTTCGGGGGAAAAAACAGCACCAGAGCAGTTTGAGGAGCTGCTCCTCAGAGAGGAAGAGCATCTTAGCTTATCCCAGAGGACGCTGCACAACCCAAGTGTCTCCAACAGTCTCATTTCTCATATCCCCCTCAGAAAGCTGAGGGATGAAGGTGACAACAAAGTTAAGTCCCAAGTCAGTTTTGAGCAACCTGGGCAAAGGTGGAAGGTGTCCCTGCCCAGGGCAGGGGGGGGCAATCTCATCTCTGGATGAGATGTAAGGCCCCTTCCCACCCAAAGCATCCCGGGATTCTAACTGTCCCCACCTCCCCTGCACACCCTGTCAGCTCCTCCCTCTCAGCCCTTCTAACTTCAGTACAAGAGAATTAACCAGCTAAAACCCGAGCCAGGACAATGCAGTTAAACAGATGGGTGATAAAAGGGAACTTCAACAAGCCCTGTGCAAAATGCAGCCTGAGGGGTTTAGCCTTTTCCAGGGAATTTCAGGCACAACAGCTGTACTGGCAACACCTCAGATCTCCATCACCCTGAACATCAAATGCTAGATGGCCTCTTCCCACTGCCAGCTGGGAAGCCACCAGGACTATGTCCCACGAGCAAGGAATCCAGCAAGGATTCACCACACGTGCAAAAACCCAGGGGATGACCAGCAGCTGAAGGAGTCAAACACACCAGGACATGAGGGATTATGGAGGTCCTGGTGGGACTCCATGACTTTGGAGGTCTCTCCCAACCTCGGTGATCCTGTAAAGCTCAGATCAAACCTCTTGAAAATGGTGAAAATGGAGCTCCCCCAGCACCCGAGCTGGGAATTTGAAATTGAAACCACCAGCGTTATGCAGTGGTACCACAGCAGGAGGGAGGCTACTTACAGAGCTGGTTCCTTTTCAAACATGACTCTCTGTGCCCCTCACTTTTACCTGCAAGCTCTCAGCTACAGAACAGGCACAAATTAGCCAGTCATCCCAAAATGTGCACTTGAACGTGGGGATTTTGTTGATTTAAGTCAATAACTGCCCAAGAGAACTTTGGCGGTTCTGCTGGAACTCAATTCCCTCCACTCTGGGGGCACTGGGTGCTTCCAGCTGTGCTCATTCCTCCTCCCAGGGACAGCCCTGTGGCCCTGCCTTTGCCTGGGGACACAGATGTGTGACCACAGCCCCAATCCAAAGGAGGCAGTGACAGGGCTTTGCCCACGAACAGATAACAAGACACGTTTGGCTATCAAAGCCTCCTGAGAACCATCCCTAATTCTCAACAATTCCCCTCTCTGCTCCCTCACCACAGCCTCCAGCCCTCAGCCAGACATTCAAAACCCCACCATTTTGTCCTGAAACATTTTAAGGCAAGAAATAAAGCACCAGCCTCACACTGCAAGATGTCAGCTCACACTGGAGATGACACTGAATTAATGGATAACGCACCAACACAGGGTAGGTGACACTGGCACAGCTCTGGCTTGGATTAAAACCCTCATTTGTTTACTTTTCTCAATATCAATGACATTATTAGTTCTCTAGACCCCCTCATTTCCAGGAATTAAACACCAACTCCTTGAATTCCCTGATTTCCCCATCCTAACCCCCAACATTTTACTGGCAGCTGCCAAGATTTCAGTCCTTCAGATCGAAAACCAACCCTGTTTTCTGCCAGCCAGCCCCTAAGGGATTCTGCCAGTTCAAAAAGACAAGAAACCCAAAGTTTTCAGGGAGATTAAGGGATTTAGGTGTTAACAGCCTGTTTTCCTGCCTTTACAATGATGGAAAGCTCTGGAATGCTTTAGTACAGCGATCCTGAAGGAAAACAGAGCCCATGGAAAGAGGAGGTGAGGAAGCCCAAAAGCCAAGGCCACACAGGGAAATTAAGCAGCACAAACCCCCCGAGAACTCTTGTGAGATTTTTGGGAATTGTGTCTGAAACTGGAGAAGCTGCTCAGGTCCAAAATAAAGCTGAGATGGGGGTTCCTTGTTCTGAACCTCACTCAAAGAATTCAGCTGCCAGCGAGGGACACCCAGCTGAAATTCATCTGTCGGCTACAGGCTCGTTCCTCCTCCCAGCACCTGCTCCAAAGCTTCAGCAGTTCTTTCCAAAACTTGCATTTCCTCCCGCGAAAATGTTACCTCTCAAGCACATCCACATCCCTAACAGACAACGCTGCACACTACAGGCAGCTGCTCCTGCCCAGACTGATATTATGACACCTCTCAGAGTGAGGCATCACCTGAGATGCAGGTTTTAAATCAGGTGAGAGCTGCTAATCCACCAATTCCCACACTGGTCATTACAGCTAATTACAGATGTTAATTAAAATGCAAGGACTCCACCAGCCACCACTGGATTCCCAATAAATTATCGAGTTTTTGCAGCAAAATACACCCCCTGTGCCCTTGGGAGGTGCCTTTTCTGTAACTCTGAATTATCAGCCTCTGTTGCAGCTTACAGTTTTCTGAGATCTGAGGACAGCCAGGGCTGGGATGTGTGGACAAAACCCCCTTTTCCAGCAGTTTTTCACAAGCCACTGTCCCCCCCCCCGGTGACTCAGTGCATCTGAGTTACCCAAATAGCCAAGCCCTGCCTTCAGAACCAACTCCACAGCTCTCAAATCTGCTCTGCAGCCTCCTTACCTATTACACCACCATGAATCATTCCCTCCCTAATTCCCCTCGCATTCCAACACCCACTTGAGCTGGATGAAGCTCTACAACCCCAAGGAGATCACGGCAGCTCCCTGCTGCCTCACCAGCTCCAGTTGTTAGAGATAAACACGAGTTCAGGGCAGCCACAGATCCCTGTCCTTTGTCCTGGGAGGACAAATCCCTGCTGCCAAGTGCCAGCTGGCACCAGCTCCCAGGTTGTTTGGCTGTCCAAATTCCCCCTGAGATGCTCCCACTGCTATAAAATCCCTCTTTAAATGACATTTCATCCCAACTGCTCTGGGAAAACGCATATGGCAGCACCACCTGTTTTTTGGGACACACTTCCACACCCCCAAAAGCTATATAAGTGGTCAGATTCAGGCACAAAAGAGCAGCATTTCCTCAGAAAATCAGCAACCACGTGTGCAGGAGAACTTGTTACCTAACATGTATAAACCAGCAGCTATATTGGCACTTTTGATGATGTTCTTACACCACACAGAACTTTTCCATCATGTGCAGGGCCAGGAGTTGGACTTGGATGATCCTCCTGGCTCCCTTCTATCTCAGGATATTCCCTGATTTGGTGATCTGACCGTTTTCACCTGATTTTAAACCCTAAGACCTTAACACAACTGATCAGTGTGACACAGGGAGAGAAATTCCTAAGAAATATCCTCACTGAAGACATCTCAGTGCATTGAGAACATTTAGCTAACACATTTTTAACTTTCTCAAGTTCTCCACACACTCTAAAACATATATTTATAGATTTATTTATATATATTTATATTTATGTGTATCTATATACACATTAAAATACACATATGTATATGTGTGTATGAAAAATCATAATATTTATTAATATTGATATAGACATTGTCTGGAAATTTGATTTCTAAACTCTCTCCCTCCAGTGCCAGGCTGGACTTGTACTTCCCTTCCTTCTGCAAGGTTCCTTAACCAAATAATTCCTTTAAAAACCCTAAAAATAAGTGTATTTGCCTTCCTCTAAAAGCCAGGATCGTTTCAGATCTCTCAGTCTGGCCCTGGCAGTAAGACACTTAGGGTAATAAAAGCAAACTAAAACAGGCTGTAGGAGAAAAAAATTCCCTCTTTTATGTTCTAAACTGCCCAGATGTGGCACCAAATCCCCTAAAAGGTCTGTCCCAGTGCTCAGCTTACCCCCCTTCGCTCTCTCCATCATCTGTGTTGGCATTGCCTGAGCTGGCTGTGAAATAGATGGAGCTGGAGCCTGTGGAGTCACTTCTCTCCCTGGAGAAGGGGAACTTCCTCCTGCGAGTCACTCGCTGCGTTTCTTCCAGGTGGGTCCTGGAGGGAAAGAAAAAGGGAGAGGAATAAATATTTGGTGGTGAACTATCTGCTATTCCCCTTCTCCTCTCCAGCAGACTCCACCCAACTCCCCCCATATCCAAGGAGTTCATCAGGTGGTTTAGTCCTGTTTGTACACACTCAAACGGAGCTAATGCTGTGCTCTGCAGGTGAAGCAAATCGTGCTCCATGGACAATCCCTGGAGAACCCACAGGTGTGATGTTCATCCAGCCTCCTCAGCAGGAACAGGAGGGACAGAGCGGCTTCAGGGGGAAATTGAGGCTGGATATGGGGAATGAATCCTTCCCTGTGAGGGTGCTGCAATGGATTTCCCAGGGAAGCTGTGGCTGCCCCATCCCTGGAGTGTTCCAGGACAGCCTGGACAGGGCTTGGAGCAACCTGGGCTAGTGGAAGGTGTCCCTGCCCATGGGTCCCTTCCAGCCCAGGCATTCCCGGATCCTGGGATCCTGTGGCTGTTTTCCCGTGCCAGGGAGTGCCCGATGCCAGCCCAGGAGAGAGGGGCAGTACCTGACTTCCCCCACGATCTCCACCGCCAGCTGCTGGAGGCTGTTCCGCAGCTCCTCCACCTCCTTCCTCAGCTCCACGATGTTCCTCACCACGAAGTCCAGGCGCTCCAGCAGCTCCAGCTGCTCGTCCTGCCTCAGCAGGGGGCTGGGCACGGCTCCGTCGCCCGCATCCGCCGGGAGCAGCGCTCCGGGCACGGCCTGGGCTGCACCAGAGCACAACGAGGTGGTTAGACCCAAGTGGGACAGGATTCCATGAGGGAAATGTGGCCACAGTTCTGTTGGCAGGGGATATGAGGCTTGACAGGGACACCGAGCTGATCAGGGGGATGGAGCAGCTCTGCTGTGGGGAAAGGCTGGGACAATTGGGATTGTTCAGCCTGGAGAAGTGGGGTGACCCAACTGCCCCTTCCAGTGCCTGAAGGAAAGATGGAAAGGGACTCTTTACAAGGGCCTGGAGAGACAGGACAAGGGGGAATAGCTCCAAACTAGAAAAGGGGAGATTTAGATGGGATGTCGGGAAGGAATCCTTCCCTGGGAGGGTGGGCAGGCCCTGGCACAGGGTGCCCAGAGCAGCTGTGGCTGCCCCTGGATCCCTGGCAGTGCCCAAGGCCAGGCTGGACACTGGGGCTTGGTGCAGCCTGGGACAGTGGGAGGTGTCCCTGCCATGGCAGGGCTGGCACTGGACGGGCTTTAAGGTCCCTTCCCACCCGACCCATTCCAGGACTCCACTATTCCATGACCACTGCGAACAACATGGTTTCACTTTCTATTCCCGAAGTTTTGCACAGGCGTGGATGAAACCCAGCCAGCTCAGGGCTCGGAATCAGCATTTCTAAACGCTCAACACCCCAACCTCACTTCCCCCTGTCCCGGCCCCACTCCCCCATTCCATCTCATTCCCAGCATTCAATCCCTATTCTCCCCTACTCCAGCCCCATTTCCCCCATTCTTCCTATTCCAACCCCATTCCCCTCATTCCAATGATGCCATGAAGATTTTTGCCTTTTCTTTTATACCCCTGTTATACCTTTTTACAACTTCTGTATTCCTAGTGCTTTTTGCCTACATTCTTGGACTTGTTTGTCAAGCTAAGAGACTCAACATTTTAGAAGCTTCGTAGCCAGGGATCAGTGTGCCCCAGACCCCAAGGTCCTCTCCAGAACATATTCTGTAAACCAAGATAGAACCATCCAGGGGAAGGTTTCTTGGGGAGGGGGGCTCACTTGAGCCTCTCATTGGGGAATCTTTGCTAGATATGCTAATTAGTAAAACCTATAATGTTATACCCGATGTTGGGGGGAAAAAAAGACAGACTCGGGGGGGTGCGTCTCGATGCATATGACCTGGACGTGTGCACCTAAGGATCCTTACAATAAATACCAAGGTAAAATCCCTTTTCCCCTTCTAACCATGTCTGACTCTTGATTTTAAGACCAGGAAAAGGCATCACCAACCCCATTCTTCCTTCTCTAATCGCATTTCCCTCTGCTCTTCCTATTCCAATCCCATTCGTCACTACTCCAACCCCATTCCGTTTCCTCCATTCCAGCTCCATTCCCCCTATTCCAACCCCAATTCCAATTCCAACGTCAACTCTGCGCAAGTTCCTCCCCGCTCCAGCCGCACCGCGCATATCCCGGCCCCATTCCCCTCACCCCAAACCGGCTTTCCCGCCCCCCCCCCCCATCCCGCTCGTACCGTGGCGCGGCGGCCCCGCCGGCTCCTTGGAGCGGCGGCGCATGGCCCAGAGCAGCCCGAGGCCGATGCCGGCGCCCGCCGCCAGCCCCAGCGCTATCCCCAGCCGGGGCCCGGCCCGGGCCGGCTCCGCCACCGGCACCGCCATGGCCGCTCCGGGCGCGCGGCACCGCCCGCGGCGCGCCGCGATGACGTAACGGAGAGGCGACAATGGAGAGGGGAGGGGGGGGTCTCTGGGCGTGTGACGTAATCGGCGCGCGGGGCTGCGAGCCCGCGCCCACGGCCTGCGGTGGCCCCCGGGCGTGGCACGGAAAGGGACGCGGAGCTGGCCATGGCCCCGGAGGCACCCGCACCTGGCTCTGTGCCACCCTCCGCGGGTGGCACCGCCCGCCCCCAGGCGCTGAGCCCGCGGGATTCCGCGGGGAAGTCCCTCCAGGGCCGCGGGCTCCGCCCCTGCTGTCGCCTCAGCCCCTGTCCCCTCGTGGTGCCAACACCTTGACCCGGGTGTGGGGGGACGCGCCGGGTGTCTCGGGAGCCCGACGCTCTGTGGGTGCTCCCCCGAGTATCCAAGGTGGGATCCAAGCCCTTTTCCTGAGAAAGAGTTTCCAGAGAGAGCTGGTGCTGCGCTCCTTCCCTTGAACCCTTTTGGGGTTGGCAGAGAACACCCCCAAGCTGGGGGGGGGGGGGTGTGGGAGGAAACCCCGCTGGATTTGGTGGTCAGCTTCCAGCAGAGAGGGACAAACGTGCCCAAAGAACGGGAATTTGGGATGCCCAAGGGAGCTGAGCAGGACAGGGTTAGTGCAGTGAGGGAGTAGGGCACAGGGCTGGTTGTGGGAGCCACGGGTTCTTGGGATGGGAATAATGGATTCTAGGTGGAATAGGGAAAGGAGACAGGAACGGCCGAACAATCATCCCAAGCCTCTGGGGCTGGAATTCCCCCCTCGACAGGAAATGCGGGGGGGCGGTTCCATTCCTGGTGGGATCCCCCAGGAAGAACTTCTTTATCCCAGAATCACTGAAACTAGAAATACCTTTTTCTGCAAGAGCCAAAGGATTGCTTAGGAAAAGGCGCCGCTCAGGAGAGGGAAAACCAACCCTGCTCCTGGGGGTTTGGGCAGAGCCAAAGAACCTTCTGCTTCCCTTTATGTGAATTACTGGGAGCGATTCCGAGCCAGCCCAGTCCAAGGAGAGCTGGGAGCAGCCAGCTCGGAGCTGGAGGGTGATAAACTGCTTTGGGATGATGGATGAGATCCACCAGTGCTCCGGCTGCCTCCCAGATTTTGGTATCTCCTGAAGAAATTCAATATTAGAATGTTATGTATGGCTCTGCTCTCATTTCCTTACTCTTTTTTCCTTATTACCTTTTTTCCCCAGGAAGGAGCCACATTAGAGTCAGACCCAGAGCTGGGCAGGCTGCCAGAACCCTGGCCAGTTTTCCTTTAATTTCTGGAAAGGTCTGGATTTCATATCCGTGTTGTTCCCTGCGTAGCCACAGACCAGCAGAGGTCCGGAGGGGTCATGGATTATGGGAACTCTGTCAAAATCCAGCCCAGCCAGGTGAACGGTGCCCCCAGTTCATTGGGCAACAGGTTTGCCCTGGGACAGGAGAGCAATGAGCAAACATTCCAGATGTTTCAGCCTCTCCTGGGGATGGGAATGATCAAAACAAGCTGATGTTTAACCCGTGGGGTGAGGTATCCCACGGAGAACTCCAAATGGACACACTGGGATTCATGGGATGCGTTTTAGGAAGAGGAGACCGTCAGCTTCTGGCTTTTCTTGCACCTCACCAAACCCAACCAACGGGTCAATGACAATGTCAATAATAACAATTAGCAACAATAATAATTATAAATATAACAACAACAATTAATAGGGGTTAATAACAGATTAATAGTAATGGATATGCAGCACCTCTGCCTGTCCCAGTCCCAGGAAATGAGCTTCTCCTCAAATTAGGAAGGGATTTAAACCCCTGCGTCACCAGATAAAAACTCGACAGCCAGCAGAAAAACAGATTTTTTCCCAAAAAAACGTCGGTAATGCTGAACATTCTGCTTCAGGGGAGTGTTTGGTCGGGCTGTGGGGTGGGAGCAGGGATGCTCTGCAGGGCCCAGGGCTCGCCACCTGCCTGGCTCCTGCTCCATCATCTCCCAGTCCTCATCTCCCTGCTGTCATTTCCTGCTCCTTTATCTCCCTGCTATTAATTTCCTGTTGCTTCATCTCCCCTATCCATCATCTCCCTGTCCATTATCTCCTTGTTCATTGCCTCCCTGAGCATCATCTCCTGTCCTCTGTCTCCCTGCTCATCATCTCCCCATCCTCCATCTCCCCATCCTCCACATCCCTGCCTCTCATCTCCTGGTCCATCCTTTCCCTGCTCATCATCTCCTGTCCTTTGTCTCTCAGTCCATCAGCTCCTGGTCCATCACCTCCTTGCCCACCACCTTCTCGTCCATCATCTCCCGGTCCATCAGCTCCCGGTCCATCCTTTCCCTGCTCATCACCTTCTGTCCCCTGTCCCCTCCTGCTCCATCACCTTCCAGCCCTTCACCATCCGCCCATCCCTTGTTGGGACGGCAGAGCCGAGATCCCGAGGGATCCGTCGGAGCCCCCCGGGTGCCTCCCGCTCCCCAGCCCCGGCGGGGCCCCTCTGACCCCTTTGGGAGGTCCTTTTCCCCGCCACTGCCCGGAGGCGGCGGCGGCGGCGGGGCGGGACCGGGGGCGGCCCCGGGCACGGTGCCCCGGGAGCAGCGGCGGGAGCGGCGGAGCGGAGATGCCGTACCTGCTCATTAGCACCCAAATCCGCCTGGTGAGTCCCGGCGGGACCCCCGGGGCTGGGGAATTCCGGGGGGCGGGCAGGGACCGACCGGGGCGAGCGGTGGGACCCGCTCAGCCCGCGGTGCGCCCGTCAGCGGTGGCTCCGGTGGCCCGCGGCGATCCCGGGATGGGCTGGCCCTGCTGCTGCTGGGGTGACGCAGGTTTGGGGGACACCCAGCACGGCCCCAGCGCCCGGTGTGGGGTGTCCGGCACAACTCCGTGAGAGCTCCCGGTGCCCACAGCGCGGCTCTGCTGCCCCCCAAACCCTCCCGACTCCCTGGGGAAACTTGCGGCAGGATCCCACGGACGCCAAAGGGCTCCACTTGTCCTGGCGGCTGGGTTCCCCTCGGCCCCCAACAGCCATTCCAGCGTGGAAAACGCGGCCAAGGGAGCGGGGCTGGCAGGAGCCGGGCAGTGGTTGGGATCACTGTTTGGGATCACTGTTTGGGATCAGCGGCTGGGATCACCGTCCGGGAGCACTGATGGGATTGCTGGCTGTCACTATCAGATGAAGCCACAAAGCAAACGTTACCCCCCGGCACTGGCAGCACCCACATCCTGCACCCACATCCTGCAGGATGCTGGAGGAGCCCACAGCCATGTCTTTATCTGGGGGTTCCCTTTTCCTGACAGTCATCCCCCTCCCAAAGCCTGGATCTGCTGGTGCAGTTTGGGGCAGGAAACGGGGACAGTGAAACCAGCAAATGAGCAAAGTGAGGGAGTTGTGATGGACACTGCTACTGCTGCCACTGGAGATGTCCCAAAGGAAGCAGCAGTGGATTGGGAATGGGAAACGTGTGGGGATGCTGCAGCACCAGAGCAGCTGCTGGCAGCAGCACTGGGGATCGTACAAATTGGTTGAGAGATTAAGGATAAGGTACAGGAAGGGACACCTGGATTATGGCACTGGAGGGAGCAGCCTGGAGCAGCAGGGCTCCAGGAGACTTTGGAAACTCTGTTCTTTGCTAAAGGGGCAAAGCAAACATTTCCAGCCTGAAACTTGGCATCGAGCTCAGGCTGGAAACCGAGCGCTTTCCTGGCAGTGGCCCCTCCCAGGATGGGCTGATGGCAATTCCCTTCCCTCAGGGCTCTCACTGGAGCTGTGCTGGGAACAGAGGGTGGCACCACGGGTCACTCACTGCTCCGTGCCTGTCCCACAGGAGGTTGGGCCCACCATGGTGGGTGACGAGCACTCGGATCCCCACCTGATGAGCATCCTGGGGGCCACGAAGAGGAGCACGCTGGGGAACAACTTGTAAGTCCTCCTCTCCTTATTTTCCCAAGAAATGCGGAACATTTTCACTCCTGGCATTCCCCACAGCACCTTCCAGCTGTGCAGTTAATCCCAGGACTCGCATGTGTCCTGTTAATGAGGAATTGCTGCCTGATATTTCACTTGGTTCTTTATTTTCCCTTGCTCTGACCCTGTTCTAGCACCTGACTCACCTTTCCCTCTCTCACTGCCATCCCTGCCTTGCTCTGCCTGTGGCCTTTCTTGGTGGTGCCGAGCCACCCGGGATGCTCATCCACAGTTCTGTCCCATCCCATCCCATCCCATCCCATCCCATCCCATCCCATCCCATCCCATCCCATCCCATCCTCCAGTGCAGCTCAAGGTTTCACCCAAGCCAGCCCTTCCCAACAGCTCCCAAATCTTTTCCATGGGCAGCTGAGCCCCAAGGTTGGAGCTGCTTCCCACTGTGTCACCCCTGACTCCAAGCCCTCCACCTGCATACTCCCAAACTGTGGATATTTGACACTTCTCCATGTCCCCCTCTCTGCCCATGCCGAGTTTGACCCCAGCCTTCGGCCAAACACTCAGAGATGTGACCAGCATCTTCCTCATGGTTTGGCCCAATTTTTTTTTTTTTTCCTTTTTCCCCTCACTTGATATCCCACTTCTTGGTTTTCCCTGGGAAAAAAACCAATGGCAAAGCAAAACAAACCCCCAAATGCGAAAGAACCTGACAGAGAGGAGCAGCTCGATTCCTGCTGTGTCCCATGTGCCATGGTGTGGAGTAGGAGAAGGAGGAAAAGGAGAGGAGGAGAAGGACGAGGCATTACACAGCAGGGGCATCTCATCCCAACATTCCATCTCCTTCCATGCATGGAGCTGGGAAAACCCACCTACTCAGCACCAGCCTGGCACGAACACCAGGTGCTGGATCCTCGGCTGCTGCAGCGTTAAAATCTGAGTGGGGTGGGAAATGTTAATGATGAGGAGATAAAATGTAAGTATTGAGGGCCCCCTCTCCATCCCAGCCGAATTCCTGGGGGGGTTTGCCAGGCTGATCCATCTCCGTGCTGCTATTCCCAAGCCTGTGGGTGGGCAGAGATTGGCAGCAGTGCCAGCGTCGTGCTGCCACCCGCCGCGCCAAGCCCGGAGTTACGCAACGGGATGGGAGACAGAGCGGGGAGAAACACAGCAGCTCCAGGAAAGAACTGGATCCGGAGAGATTTGGGCTAGGATCCCTGGGATTCAGGTGGAAAAGGAAGGCACAGACAGATAAAAGCCCCTGTGCTGCCTGCCCCAGCAGCTGGGGGAGCCACAGTGCTGTAAGGAACAGGAGCACCATGTTCTGCTTGTTTGGGAGAAGGGATACGAGCTTCCTATGGGATCTCCCTGGTGGATTCACCACCTTTCTCCCCTCCCTGTGGCCCGGAGCGTTTTGAGCTGCTCTTGCCCCACCTGCTCCTCGGCACGGCCTGTGTCACAGCTGGGAACTCCGCTGCGTCCCCGCGGCACATCCCCGCGGCCCATCCCTGCGGCACGGCACGTCCTCCCTGCGTGTGCCTGAGCAACAGGCAGTGGGCAAAGTCCCCGGCTGGAATGTGGCTGCTGGCAGCCCCGAGAGCACAGCCACGTGCCAGCGGGGCAAGCCCGGCTGCCTCCTCCAGAATCCCAACCAGGGCTGGGAGCTCCAGGATCTGCACTGTGGCCAAGCAGGATTTTCCATCCCCAACTCCTTCATGAGCAGAGCCTGGCTACGGATGCTGCAAACCCCCTTCCTGTAGCACCTTGGACCCCAAAACTTTAACCATGACCTTACAGGGAGCCTGAAGGAAAAGCCAGAGCAGCACAGACCTGCTGGGAAACTGGGATGTACAGGTGAAGCACTGAAATCCCTGTAAGGAGGGAGCGCACGGATCCTGTTCCGCAGCTCTGCACAGACACACGGCCCCTCATTAAGTGGGGAGCAGGGATGTGGTCCCTGCCCTCCGTGTTGGGGTCAGAGCCCTGGGGGCAGCCAGGTGTGGCAAGGGACAGCCAGATGTGGCAAGGGACAGCCAATCCCTGTCTGGGCACGTCCAGCATCCTTTGATCTTAACTGCAACCCGATGCCTTCCTTTGCATTTGGGAGCTTCCATGTCCCTGCTCCTCCAGGCACAGCCAAACCCCTCCTCAGGGAGCTGAAGGAGAGCTGGGCATAGATCCCAAGGAGGTTGGCTGGTCCATCCCTAAAAATTGCTGCATGCCGAGGACGCTCCTGCCCCATCCCTGTGGGTGCAGCTCTGGGCTCTCTGGGTTTGGTGCACCTGGAGGCAGAGCTGGTGGGACCACAACCCAACCTGTGCCAGGGCACAAGTCCTCTCCAGTCTGGCACGACTCCTCTTTTCCCTGCTGGTATTTACCTGGGAGAAAAGGCTTTGCAGGTATCCCAGCCCCTCCATCCCGACTGGATGCACACGGAGACGGCAGCGTATCCGATACCCACAGGGTGCAGTCTTCATTTCCCTCAACTCACAGCTGTGATAAAGCCCTGGGAACTCTTCCCTCCTGCTTTTAGCTCAGTCACTCCGTTTTTTAGGTTCCTACAAATCCCTGCCTCTGCTACTTCCTCTGAATAATGGGAATAATATTTACCAGCTCCCCCCTGCGAATCTGAAGGGTATGTGGCAACCCTCCTGGAGAAAGCACAGACTTCAAAGACACTTATAATAATGCACATTATCTGTACACCACATCTATAATTACAGCCAAGTACAGTCTGTCTTGAGAAACTGGAAAATCTCTCACATCTCAGGGTTATTTTGTGCTTTAAAGCACTCCCAGCCCCAGCACGGCTCCGAAATCCAAGCAGGAGCAGCTTTGGAAAGGCTTTTGGATCCTTTTTTATCATTATTAGTAGGAAAAGCAGGAGAGGCTTTGTGCAGGTGCCCAAACAGGATCCCCAGGGATCCTGCAGCCTGTCATTATCCGCTTATCCGGCACTGCGAGTCAGCTACAGCTGAGCTGCTCTTGGCTTTGTCCCAAAAGTCAAAGGAAAGGCTGGCACATCCAGTGCCAAAGGTCCCACTGGCCAGCTCAGCTCGGCTGTCCCCACCCAATTCAGCCCAGTTTGTGTCTGGTCCCCTCACTGGGGAGCAGCATCACAGCCCTCGAACTTGTGGGATCAAGGGGTAGGAATGTGGGACAGCTTCTGCTCCAAGCACAGAGCCAGCACAAACCAACTGGGAATCAGAGCTGGACAAGGATCCAGTATCAGTTCCCAGGCACTGCCAGAGCAGAGTAGCCTGGGCTCACCTCACCTGGCACCTCCATGCAGGATGGATGACTACTGGCTTTCCAAAGGTTTCCCACCTGGCTGAAAGCAGCACCTTCTTCCAATCCCCAAATTCCAACAGACTCTCAAACCCACCCAGCTCACAGATGTGCTCTAACATAGGCAGAACGCTGGGATTTCCTTCCTTAGATACACCTGAATCATTCCTCTCCTCCTCCACGAATTCCCAGGTGTGTTAAAAACGTGCTCGCCTGTGTTTACCTGTGAGCCCTCCGCCACAGTGCCAGCCCAGTTACCAAGCAGCACGTGGCTCTGGACACCGGCCCTGAGCCACATTCCCATTTAGCCTGATCCTTCCCTCCCGGACAGGATTCCCGTGGTTTGGCACCGTGGGCTGTGCCTTCCCCTGGGGTTAACCAAGGCCCTGCGTCACACTCGCCCAGCCCGTGCCAGGTGTGGCCGCTGGCCCTACAGGGGTCAGGAGCGAGGCAGGCTCACTTCCACCAGGAAATCCCCGTCTCTGTCCCCCCCAGCTCACCTTATTCCCGTCTTTCCTGGGTGCAGCTGTGAGTACTACGTGAACGACGCTCCGCGCGTGGTCCTGGACAAGCTGGAGAGCCTCGGCTACCGCGTGGTCAGCATGACCGGCGTGGGCCAGACCCTGGTCTGGTGCCTCCACAGGGAATAGCCAGGGAGAATCCGGCGTTCCACACAGATGACATCCTGCTGGAGATCGTCTTCTAGGACTGGCAGCAAATTTTTCCCCCTTATTTCCCTCCTGTCCCAGACTCCAGGCACTCGGGCAGGGGGAGGAAGGGTGTGTGGAGGCAGAGCTGGACCCAGTGGAATTTTGCCATCCCTGTCATTTCCCAAGAGCAGGGGGAGGAAGGTATGCCCAGAATCAGGCAGAGGGAACAGATGGCTCCAGCTCTGCCTTCAGCAGGATGGCAGACTGGCAAACTCCAGCTTTTTACATTTTAATCATGTATTCAGCATGCCCTGGAGGAAGCTCAGTAAGACCTGTCTGCCTCCTCCTCAGGCTGCCCCGGAGAGCTCCGTGCCTTCTCCTGGGCCAGGGGGTTAGGGAGGGACACCAAGCACGGACACCATCCCATCTCATCCCTGAAATCCAAGGAGGAACCACTACACCTACCCCCAGTGCTCCGAGAATCCCTTCCCTTGGCAGCAAGGCCTGTTCCCATCTCAGCAGCACCACCAGACTTCCTGATCCAGACTGCCCTCCAAGCCTAACACGGGGTTCCCAAAGTAACACAGAAAGGTTGTGTGACTATTCCAGGCGCAGGCTCTAATCCCAACACTGCTGGAATGTCTGCAGCCGTGTATGGATCCTGCTGTGGGGGTAACACCAATAAAACATTGCTGCGCAGAGACCAGCGTCCTCCTGTGGGTTGCTTAAAGCTGTGGCCAAAGCCCTCTGGATCCAAGCTTTCAGGGACTAAAAGCTCCAAGGTTTGGTGTTCTGATGGCACCTCTCACACCCTGTCCCACAGGATAGGGCAGCTGCTCTGGGCACACACTGGCAGGGTAACACCTGCACTCTGTGAAGCTCAGGCAGCCACTCCTTCCCCAAACCTGGAAAGGGATAAGGGCTGCATTCCCTGGGAGTTTTTATTCCCACACCACCTTTAAAAAAAAGGAGGTTTATTGACTTAAATTAAGAAACAGCTCTGGGGGGACGGAGGGGTGGGGAGAATCCATACTCTCACACTAAGTGTGGGGACTTTCCTCCTCGTCTTCCCGCTGGAGCTGCTCGATGAGCTGCTGCCTCTCAGCTGCCTGGCGCATCCTCATCATCACCAGGCTCTCGTAGTCCCGCTCGGACACCACCGACGCCTGGGAAGGAGCAGGAAACACACACAACCCGTCAGGACAGCACAGACTCCCAGACCCTCCCCAAATCCCCCTCACAACACCGGTGTTCTGGGCAGGAAGCAATTTGATCCCACAGAAATTGGGTGAGGTGGGTGAAAGCTGCCTGGCTATGGGGAATAACCAGGAATTGTTATTAAAATGATGATTAAAAATAACCAGCGGTAAATGTGGTTGGTGAGGAAAGAGGGACAGACACGGAGCCAGCATTCCATGAGGCTGGATGGGGCATTATTTGGGATGACAAGCTCACCCTGCACCTACCAACGTTGGTGCTCGAAGTCCAGCATACACTTACCCTGTTATTAAGGTTCTAATGCCATAAAAAAAATCAAACCTTCGTGGATTAGTCATGGAAGTGACTAAGTCTGATGGTGCTGAGGCCCTGGCACAGGTGCCCACAGAAGCTGTGGCTGCCCCTGGATCCCTGGAAGTGTTCCAGGCCTAGGCTGGATGGGCTTGGAGGGATAGTGGCAGGGGGTGGGACTGGATGGGCTTTAAGGTCCCTTCCCACCCAAACCATTCCATGATTCCAACAGCTGCTATCAATGACCTTGGAGGTCTTTTCCAACAGGAACAATTCCGTGATTCTAAGCGGCTGCAGAAAGAAAACCACCAGGGATGTTCCCAAACCTGACACAGGAAGGGAACAGTTTTCCAAAGCTCCCGGAGCCTTGCTGCTGTGTGTGGCAGCAACTGTCACGTCAAGGCAGTCGATTGCAGACTCTGCCTAATGAACGTGGGCAGCAGATGACAGCTGCTCTGGTGCTTTGGAACTGCTTCCAAAGCCATTCCACACTGGTAGGTGGCCGCGCTATTTTGGATGTATGAAAGCACTGCAAGGCTTGGAAACATCCAGCTCGTTCCTTGACAGTTCAGGTGGAAATAAAAACGTCTTGAGAGAAGGTGAATGGAAAAAACCCCTTCATGTTCATTTTTCTAGCGAGCGGGTTAAGTGGTGATCGCGGAGAATCACGGAATCCCACACCCACAATGGTTTGGGTGGGAAGGGACCTTAAACATCATCTGGTTCCAACCTCGTGCCCAGGCTGCTCCCACCTGGCTTTGAACACTTCCAGGGATTGGGCAGCCACAGCTTCTCCAGGTATTTAAGGATTTCTTAGGAAGCAGAAGGGACACGAAGGCAATAGCACAGCTACTAAGTCTCCACATGGAAACATGGGCGAGTGCAATTCCTTATCCCATGCCAGCAAAGTGGCTCCTCTGGCTGCGAGGACACAATGAAAGCCCACAACAGATAACAGAACATCAAGTGGGAAATTAAGAGTCTAATTGGTGTCTTAGGAGCCACCTGAGCGAAATGACCTTTGGGTACTGGCAGCAGCAGTCTCTGAGAAAGCACCGATGGCATCAGCCCCCAGCCGGGATCTTTCCAAGTCCCATCCACCAGCCTCAGGAATTTGCTGGGCTGGATGGAAGAGGCTGCGTGAGACTCATGCAGATGAATCACCCACACAAACCTGAAGCCCCACCTCACACTGGGATTGAAATTTAAAACAGACAGGAGATTATCTGCAGCCTGGTTTGGGAGCTCTGCTGACACGAGGAGCCCTCGGAGCGGCAGGAGGGAGAGCAGCCTGATCCAGGTGGGCTCCCAGCACGTGCTCCCGGGTGCGTGAGCGTGGGCTGAGGCTTCGCCACTCCACACACCTACTTCCTGCAATCCTGGCAATTACCAATCGAGTGAAACCCAGTTTCTGACGTGGCTGACTCAGCAAGGGCTTGGCTCAAAACAAACACATCCACGCAGGGAGCTGCAGCCCGGGAAGCAGCGACGGGTGGCACATGAAGGGACGGAGGCGGCAGCGCTGGGGAGCTTTGGCATCCTGGGTCCAACCTGGCTGAATTCCTGGACTCCTGGCTGAGTTCTCCCTGGACTTGCTGCTTCATCCTGGTGAGCGTGGCCAGCCCAGTTCTGCGAGTGCTCCGGCAGCTTCACCTCTCCGCCCCTGGACTCTGGGCTGCTCCAACAGGGCGTAAGTCTCCTTGGCACTCCATTCTCCCAACGCTGCCTCCCGCGTTGTGGCTTTTTACATCCCCCTTCGCCCGTATTCCCTGGGTTCCTTCGGTGGCACTGAGTCACCGTCCCGTTCCCAGCCACCCACGGCGCTTTTCCGGCGGTGCCCCTCCACAGAAGGTGCCCGGTTACCATGGCACCCGAGTGCCCTTCTGTTCTAGATGCCAGATTAGATCTGTTCTCATGGTGACTGTGCCTCTGCTGTTCCCCACCAGCCCGGAGCCGCAGCACGCGTTTAACGAGCTCGCTCGCACGCCGCCGCTCCTCTCCGCTCCAGGAGGAGACTCCCTGAGATCCAAGCTGAGCCAAGTGCTCCTTGCCACGGCGTGGAGTTTGCATTTCTTGCACTACCAGCCTCCCCGTGTTCCTCGCAGCTCCGGGAACGGGGCAGGAAGAAGTTGCTCCCGTTGCGTGGCTCGCTGCTGATCCCTCGGCTCCCGCCTGTGAGGAGTCAGCACTGCTGCTCCTCGCTGCCTTCCCTCGGCATGGATACTTGGCGCAGGGGGTCCATCAAGTCCACCACCTTCTTCCGGCGCTTCTCCCTCAGGAGGCACAAAAAGCTGGGCAACCAAGTCATCATCCTGAACCAGAACAGCCACACGCTGGACACGGACGGCCAGAAGAGGGAATGCTTGAGGGATCTGAAGGACAAGTCTGAGTACCTGTCCTGTCAGAGCGAGCAGAACCTGGCCAAGGCACAAGCCCCTCCCAAGCCTCCCCGGCTGTACCTGGACAGTTCCAGCTGCCCCAACATCATCGATCACACAGATTCCCACTCCAACCTCTCCTTTTCCGATGCTGCTCCGTACCACAAAGCCTCTCCAACGCACAAGGACCAGGCTACAGACCACGGCCCCTCAGAGGCAGGTCTCCAGAACAGCACCACTCTTCCCGACCTGGCTGACCCCTTCCTGTCCTTCAAAGTGGATTTGGGGCTATCGCTGCTCGAGGATGTGCTGCAGACCCTCAGGAAACAGAACCCGAGGGATTACGCCATTTGAAGGTACTCCTTGTCCATCACATCCCAGTTACTCACTGCTGCTGCCACTTCCTCCGACCCCGGCGGGAGGAAGGATGCTGGAGCGTGCCTGTTGTGTGTGGCCTGTTTTGTTGTCCTCGCCTCACCCACCAGAGATCATCCCTGTCCTGGCCAAGGAATCCTCTGGAGCAGAGCTCATGGGCTACGTGCTCAGGTGAGAGCACTGTCTGCTGTCTCCTGGGCAACTTTCCACTCTCCACCCCAGGAATTTCCCACACTGAACTGCACGTCCCCTCCTCGGGGAAGACTGGCGTTTTTTGGGAAAGACTTACTTTGGGGATGTAACACTGGGGGGCAGGGACACACAGGGATTTGGCACGGATCACTTGTGGAGCAGCAGGCAGCCTGCAAGGAGGCAGCAGCACTGCACCCCAAAGGCAAAGCTTTGAGGGCTGAGGGACGGGAACTGGGGCTTCTCCTCCCACCGTGTCTGGATGTGAAAGCTCAAAGCTGCTCCTCCGTTTTTTCTCTGCCTCCTTGTGGGTTTCTTCTCCCCTAACTCCAGTGCAGGTGGCACTCCCAGCCTGGAAACAGGTAAGCATCCATGTAGGCTCCTGATACAGCACCAGCAGTGGATTTACCCTCCTGGCAGGAGAAGAGATGTCTCTGACACTGCTGCCTCACGCATGCACTGAGCTCCCAGCTGTACAGACATGGAAGAATAAATGTATCTGTGACTGGAAGTGTCTGGTTGCCTCATTTCTTTGGGAGCAAGCCACAGAAACCCCAGGCACCAGGAGCACAGGGTATCTGGAGCAGCCCAGACCCATCCTCCCTGGCACTGCAGGGTTTTATGAGGGGAGGGGAACCAGTGTGGCTCTGCTTCTCTGGGCTGGGGGAAGGACAGAGCTGCTGGGACCTGAGGAGAGCTCACACAGCTCGGGACAAGACAGGAACAGTTCCCCACCCTGAGCTGGGCAGTGGGAAGGGCTTTGCCAGGCTGAGAACATTCTGGGCAGCATCAGGACAAACTGCTGAAATAAACTACCAGTTCTTGCCTTTTTGACTATTAGGGCTCTTTTAAAAAATAACAATAATAAAACCTCCACGCCCCCAGATAACCAGGAGCTTTGGAAGCGGCCAAAGCAACCTGCAGGGATATTCCAGGGAAAGCACAGCTGCCTCTTACCCTGTAAGATTCACCTCCCAAAGTCAGATAACAGGAAATAAACCCTCTGAAACCTCAAAGGAGTTTAGAAAAGGTGCAAGAGTGCCAGGCAGGAGGCTCTTCTCAGGACTGAGTGGCTGAGGAGCACTGGCAGGGAAATCCCACTGCAGGAGCAGGGAAAACATTCCCAAAATCGAGTGTTCCACGCTGCTGGAGTGGCAAAACAAGCTCTCCACAGCCGCTGCGTGTGCTTTGAACCATCACACAGCCACTGCTCTCAATAGCCTGGAGGTAACACTGGCCAAGCCACAGCTCTTGAATTCCAAGGGCAACTGGAGCTGCTTGGCTCCAGCAGCTCTCCAGGAACTGCTGGACAACTGTGCACCTGTTGCTGCAGGAGACAACAAGGCTGTGGAAGCAGAGCAGCCTCCTCACAGCACAGCTTCCACCTGGGAGCTGCTTCCAAACCCCTCTGGCTGGGGTCTGGCTGTCCTTCACCGGCAGATTTTTGGGCTGCCTGTCCCAGACAAGGAGCAGAGGATGAGTAGGGAGCATGTTGCCATGAGAACACTGCAGGTTTGGGCTGTTTCCTGGAGCAGAGCAGGGAAGGAGCTGCTTTTGCACAGAGTGGGAAGAGAACGGGGGTGGATTCAGACAAAAACAGAGGGGGGAAGCAAATAGGAAGCAAGAGCAGCTTAAATCAGAATGAGGTAAGTGCAGCCTGGAAGCAGGAACGTGGAGCCTGGTGGCTGGGAAGCCAGGCTGGGTGTGAAAGGAAGAGGCAGGGGGAAAAGGGATCTGGGAGCTCACTCTGCACAGTCTTCAACTAGAGGGCACAAGTTAAGTCAGCTGGAAGCAGATCGGCCAAGGGGAGCTGTTAACACATTACAGGTTTTAGAAGCATCCTACTGGATGCAGCAGGAGGATTTGGAGAGGGTCTGGAGTAGGAACAAGGACAAACAGGAAGGAGAGCAGCTTGGAGATCCAAGGCTGCAGTGCAATCACAGCTTCTCACAGGTAAGAGCAGCAGAAAGGACAGCCAAGCACCAGCAGTGCGACTCCTGGGAAGGATGCAGGTCCCTGGCAGCAGCTCCTCGCCATGCCCAGAGCCAGGTGGGATTGAGGAGGCTGTGCAGGGCAGAGCTGAGTCACCAGCACCCTGTGCTGCTTTCCTGCTCTCCCTGCTGCCTCACCACACTAATCCTGCACCGCAGGCAGACGCTGCACTTCCACACCAACAAGCTTTGGGCATGGGAACAGGCCAGGACACACTCGGGGATCTGAACCCACGCAGGCTGGAATCCACTACCGAGCTCCGACCACACCAGCAGCCCCCTTCGGCAGGAACGGGCCAGCTCTCACTCTCTGCTAGTGAGAAATTCACTAATAACCTGGTTTGGAGTCTGCTTTTTGCCTCAGTTTCCCTCCTAACCCTCTGGTGAATCTCCTGTGGCTGCAGGACTCTCCCTGGTCCTGCATGGACAGGATAACAACCAGGCATTCTGATGTACAATTACAAATAATATAAATAAAGTGCTTAATAAAACATCAAGAGAGTGAATGCACTGGAACAATCTCAGAAGCTTGAAATATTTAGGGAGTGAACACACAAAAAGGGCATTCAGTTTGGATATTGCTTTCCTCCTCCCTCCTGCAGACCCTAAGGAACAGAGGTTTGCTTCCAGCACTGAAATTTCCTCCTCCTGTGAACGCTGTGATGTAACCAAGGCTCCTAAAGAACTTCTCAGCAGCTCTCACCCAGAGGATTCCAACAGTCAACACATTTTAAAAAATCCCATCAAAGTGGCACTGGAGGCTTTGGGCTGAGCAAGGAACACCCTTGCTCTTCACTTGGGACAAAGGGAATGTGTGAAGATCCAGTCATCCAAATAGCTCCAGCTCCCAGTGTGCTGCTGCCCAGGCAAGAGGTCCTTTAGAAAGCCACTGATCCAGCACAGAAAGGCTGCTGGGGAAGCCAGGCCTGGCACCAAGAGCTTCTATGTGACCACAGCTACAGAGCACACTGAGATTTGGGTTGTTACAGCACCAGATTTGCATCCCACAGCCCACTGTCCTTACCTGGGAGGTCCTGGGCTGGCTGGTGCTGTCAGGGAGGACGGTGCTGGGGTGGCTCCGGGGCTGGCCTTCCAGCCAGGAAATCTTCAGGGGGTTATTTAGCAGGCCAACCTCATTCTTCACAGCCATCTCCTGGCAGGGAAAACATCCTTCCATCACCACCCGAATTCCAGACCCTGCTCCCTCACAGGTCACTAAGAATTGTGCTCCCATCTCAGGCTGGCCTCAAGGCCAAGTAGGGAACAAACAAGACCAATCTCTGGAAGTGCTCCAGGCCAGGCTGGACGGGGCTTGGAGCAACCTGGGATAGTGGGAGGTGTCCCTGCCTGTGGCAGGGGGCTTGAATTGGACGATCTTTCAAGGGCCCTTCAAACCCAAACCATCCTCTGATTCCATTCCATAAGAATTTAAGGATCCTTCCAACCTAAAGCATTCCGTGACTCTCAGATTTCACTACATGGGAAGCACCTTTACAGTCCACACCCCTGCCAATAGTTTTGATAAACAGGTCACACACAGTTCTGGGGGGTTTTATTACTTGGATGTGAGTGAAAGAATAGCAAACAAGGAATAGAGACTCTTGTACAGCCCAAGCTGATGGAACCACTAAAATTTAAGGTAACTGATGATTTCTGCTCCCACGGCCACATGAATTATTCTAACTCACAGTGAGCCAAGACATTTTGGGTTGTTTTTCACTGCAAATGCCTGGTATCACCTCCAAAACACAAAAGCCCAACTCCAAGGTATTTCACCTTCAGAGAGAGCTGAGTAAGTGCTCGGTGCCTGATCTTTAAGGCAGCGCCTCTTCCCTCAGCCTGTTCCATGCACAACCTGTTTATGCGCCTGATCTCCGGGTCTGTGCCTCCAGCTGTGCCACTCCCTTCGTGCCTCTGTGCCTTCAGACTCTCATTACCCTTCTCCACTGCCTTAATGACAGGGCAGTGTCCTGGCTGTCACCCCGTCCTGTGCCACCCCCAGCACACCCAGCAGGGGCTCTGCACACTCACAGCTGCCTTCACCGTGGCAAATTCCACCACTGCACTCCCAGTCTTCCTGCTGGAGATCAACAAATTGAGCACATCTCCATACTGTGGAAAGAAGGAAAGGAAGAAAGGGAAGTTAATAACAGAGCCAGGAGAGACGTCAAGTTCATTTATCAAATGAACACAAGAGAAAACATGTGTTTTCACAGACATGAGGCTTGAGCTGGCACCATTTCTGTCCTGCTTCCACTGATCCCACCATTTCTGTCCCTCCAGGAAATAATCTGGGAAGACATGGAGCTCCACACTTGGCTCCCAGCAAGCCCCGGTGCAAGAGGGCTGCTGAGCTCAGAGCCAGAGTTTAGAGGGAAAATAAAGATGCCAGGCTGGGATTGATCAGATCAAAGGCTTGTCTGTGCCTGTCTCTGCACTTCCCACAGCAGGGATGTGGAGTGCTTGAAGAGAAGGAAAGAGTGCACCACAGCCACAGAGCCAGACTAAGTGGGCAGGGAGCATCCAGGGGGAAGAGCCTGCTGCTGCTCTGCTTCAGCAGGAGTCCCTGCTGGGAGCCAGGCAGAGCTGTAAGCTGGGAAACAGCTCCCAGCTCACGGATCAAAGGATCCAACTTGGTTCAAAGGTTGGATTTGATGCTTTAAGAGATCTTTTCCAACCTTAATTGACTCCACGATCATGCTGATGAGCTCTGAAAACTGCATGAGAAAGATGAAAAAAAAAGTGAGCCACTCCAGCTTATAGCTTACAAGGGAGTGGAGGGACAGGACACAGGGAATGGCTTCAAACTGGATATTTAGATCAGATTATCTGTTCAGATGAGATTGTTAAGATAAAATCCTTCCCTGTGCAGGTGCTGAGACCCCAGCACAGGGTGCCCAGAGAAGATGGGGCTGCCCCATCCCTGGCAGTGTCCAAGGCCAGGCTGGATGGGGCTTGGAGCAACCTGGGATAGTGGACGGGGTCCCTTCCCATGGCAAAGGGTGGAGCTGAATCATTTTTAAGGTCACTTGCAACCCAAACCATTCCATGATTCTGTGATATGCAGCTTCCCAGAATTCACTCTCCTTACAGCACTGAGAGCAGGGGAAGACCCAGTGATAAACAGGGAAGAGCGCCAGACAGGACCTTCTGCAGGATCTGCAACAGCACATCTTTGGAGTATCCTCCTCTCGTCTCATCTTCCTTCCTGCATTTCCACCTGAGCTGGGAAACAAAGGGCAGGAGTTCATCTTTCCCGTTCGGATGCGCTGCCTGCTCAAGCAGCTGCCACCCCCCTGCACATTCCCCACGTCTGCTATTTACAGCCACACTCCCGGGCCTGCCAAGACAGTGATCTCAGCTTGGGAGTGAGCACAGGGAACAAACTGTTTGGGGAACAGGGAGAAACGCTGCTGCTCGCTGGGATAAAAAAAGATCGAACTTGAAAGGATGCTAATGGCTCTGCCAGGGTAATTAGCAGATGTTTCCCTGTGCTTGAAGCACAGACAACTCAATCCTAGGCTCAGAAATCTGGAGCAGACAAAGAAAAGGTGAGGGAGGGAGGAATTCTAACAGCAAGGACAGGAGCTGTTCACCTGATGATGCACATTCCATGGGGGAATTTAACCTCCAGTGTTAAGAAGGAAGTGCCAGCTCAGCAGGGTTGAAGCGTTCCTGCTGTTATCCACCACATTCTACCAGTTTTCACCAAAACCGAGCTTTCTGAGGATGTCTTACCTTGAGCTTAGGAGTTACTTTGCTTTCTGCTGCATTTCTTTCCTGCTTGCCTAAAGAGAGAGAAAGCCAACAAAAAAAAAGATGGAGAGGACATGGGTGAAAATCCCTCAGCATTTAGCACAACATTTTTTCTGAGAACATACATCTGATGTCAGGAAACACTTTGGGATTTCTACTGGACCATTCCAGCCCCAAAAACCTTGTGCAACAGGAACTGCAGCACAAACTGAATATTCCATGGCAGCACTTTTCCCCTCTAGAAAGCCCAGACTTGCTGCTAGGAACGGGTCAGCAAAAATACAAGTAGGAGACCTGTTCTGAGGCATTTTTCCCTGCAAGAGGGTTGTGCTGGGATAACTGGAAAAGCAGAGTGTAGACGGCTGCCAGAGAGCCCAGTGCCCCCTGCAGGCGAGGGCTCCGGGCTCCCCCGTGCTCACCCCGGCTGCGCTGCTCCCTTTCCAGGCGGATCTGCTCCCTGACGAGCCTCTGCTGCTCCTCCAGCTGCCGGGAGCCCTCCTCACGCAGGCGGATTATCTGCGGCACAGGGAACATGACACGGACACCTGAGGCACAGACCCAGGGCTGGAACGCCAGCTGGACACTTCCAAGGACAGCTTGGGCCTCACTCCCATCTCCTGGGACACCTCTCCAGCCAGCTCCGCTGGGACAGCTCCAAAAGGAGCAACCTGCTCTGGGGAAGGTGGCCCTGAGCATGGCAGGGAGTGGAACCGGATGGGCTTTAAGGTCCCTTCCAACTCAAACCGTTCCAGGATTCTCTGATTCACAGAGCCTTTTAATCCCAAAGGTTGAAGGACTGCTATCCAGAGATTCGCTGCACCTCATCTCATGGATTTCATCCTGAATGGAAATACTTCCAGCAATTCTTCTCAAAAATAGCAGAGAGAACTAAGAATTTATCCTTACCTCTTCTTCTAATGATCTCGTTATCCTGACCTCCTCCTCTTCGTTCTCCTGGCACTGGGCTTCCCGTTCTCTGGCTTCAAGATCTGCAGAGAAAGAAACAGAATTAAAACAATCCCAAGAGAATCTGAATTTCCCCTGCAGACCAGAGGGAGATGGAAAGATCACAAACTTGGCTACAGCTACACCAATATCCTGCTAGCTCTGCTGCCTCTCCTCTGCCCCCACACACCAAAGGAGTCTTAGCAGTCCTCAAACTCCCTAATTCCCAGAGCAGGACCTAATTCCCTCCTTCCCAGAGCAGGACCACCCCAGCTATGGCTGTGGGAGGAGATTCCAGGTGGCTCCTGCACTGCACTGGGCACGAAGAAACCAGGGTCATCCCACATGGATGGACCGATCCCTGGGGAATTCCTGTCACAGAGAAATGCAAACACCCAGCTGAGGGAGACTTCAGGAGACGTGAGGGTTTGATTTTCTTACCAAGCTTTACTTTCTTCCTCTTCTCATCGAGCTTCTGTGTCCTTGCTGCAGCCTCCTTCTTCGCCCTCCTCACCCTGTCATAGGCTGCCTGCCAAGGAACCAGCACTACAGTGGGGAACTATGGAAACCGGGAGAGAAACTGGAAAGCAGGGAATACAACGACATCAGGGATTGAAACCCTGCCAGCAGGGGTGAAGCATCTGCTGCTTCTTGGGCTACGAGCTCTGCCAGCACTTGAAAAGAGGAGCCAGTTGATGTTTTTAGCTCTCACCACCTGGAATCAGCACTTTGTTCCCTCCTGAGCTTATCTGGAGAGAGTTCCTTGCTCATTTCTGGTTTGTTTTTATTCTTCCCAGGGACATTTCCAGGTTCTTTCAGGCCTTGGGCAGTGGGTTCTCAGCCACTTCCTCACAGCTCCAGAAGGATCCAAGCTCTCCTGTGTCCCAGCTTGGAGCCTCAGGAATTGCATGCAGGTATTACTCATGTGCCAGCCCCTGACTCGAGGGGAATGGCAGATACACCGTTGCCACGGGAACTAGGGGTCCCTGAGTCAGGGATGGCTATCACTGGTGTTATCAAACGGGATATGCCCCGGTCCAGCACATTATTAAAGGCACCAGCTCAGGGCAGAGCAGCAAATCACAAGCACCACATTTCTCCAAGCTGTTACCTGGCATCTGAGATTTGATCTCACAGAGAGAGAATTATTGGGAACAACAGCTGGGATTTGTATTCATGGAGTCTCTGTCGGAGCAGAGAGCAGGACAGGCAGGAATACAGTTCCCAGCAACAGCCCAAAGTCCCACCCTTCCCAAGGGAGCATCCTTACCCTGGCTGCTGCATCTGTGAGCACGGCCAAGGCCTGGGAGAGCTGGTGGAAGATTTCCGCTGGGAAGGAGAAGAAATAAGGGCAAGATGAGGGAAAGCAGGTGAGGGACCTGGGGAAGAACCAGGAAAGACAGTTCCTGTGGGAATGTCTCTCCAAGGAAGAAAAATCACCTTTCCAAAGTGTTTGTAAGCCTGGTAGAGACCAGGGCCACCTCGACTCAAAGGTGTTACACAAACTTGAGAGCAAATAAAGAAACAAAACTTGGGATTGTTTCATTTTAAGAGAAATCTTGGAACACATAAACTTATTTTTTCTTATTTTGGGTTGCAATATCTCCTTCACGCCACATTTGGCTGGAGCTCACAATTTCCTTCTCCCTCTCAGTCCTTTTCCTTCAACTTCCTCTTGTTTGTGTACAAACACACCATCAGGAAGTCCCACTTATGTTGGACTGGAAGTTGTTGCATTACAGCCATCTATCCTTTAGAAGTCTTTCTTCTTGTCCTGTTATAAGCATTGGCAGATTATGCTTATTTTCATGAAGGTGAATTATCAGTACTGACACACAAGAAAGAAACTAATTGCTAACTCCACAAGCTCCATCCACAGCAAGCACGTGCTGCAGGCTGCTGGAATTCCCCCTTCCATGCCTCCAGCTTTTCAGCCCGACACCCAAACCTGGCATTTTTCCTCAAGATTGCTGCCCCTCCTCCTGGAAGGGGATGGGGACGAGCTGGAGGCTTCCCCACACCCTTCCCCTCACTCCTCAGCCTCCTGCAGGTACAACCCCCCAGATCTTCCCTCGTGGCTGTTACTTTTTACCACTGCTGCTCTCCAAAGCAGGGCAGCCTGCCAGGAAGCCAGGCCTTGCTCCCAGTTTGGGTGAGCTCAGCCAACACTCAGGGCTTTTCCCCTACCAGAAACGGGCCCTGCCCACAGATAATAGGATTTATGGGGTGCTGGTGAAGTTTGGATTGTGAGAGACAGGGATTAAAGCAGCGTCCAAGCAGCCAAAGGTTGGGAAGATCTGGAGAGGTGCAACTGTAATTCCAGCACTGCCCCAACGCTGGTGTTTCTAAACCCAGCAGGGACTGTTCAGCCTGAAAAAGCAGAGTTAACACCAATGGGAGCAACTCCCAGCCCTGTGTGTATTCCCAGGGACACCCAGGCACTCCCTCAGCACCCAGGGAAGCAGAGCCACTTCCAGGGGCCTGCAGAAGTGAGAACTGCCAGGAAGAGCTGCTCCATCTCACCTGCCCGAGGGTTGTCCGGGTTCTTGTCTGGGTGGCAGGTCAGGGCCTTCTGCCGGAACGCTGTCTTCACCTGCGGGGCCACACTGGGAGTTACTGGGGGGAACTGGTTTGTCTCTGCCCAAAAAGGCAACTTGGAAAACCAAGGTCAAGGGTAACCCGCCAGGCCCCGTGTCTGGAGGGAGTTGGAGCTATTAAAAGCTGTTTTTAGTTCCAGGTGTCTTGTGTTGGAGCAGGGAAACCTCAGGTAAAAAAATGGGAGAGGGAAAAAAAGGGGAGAGGAGAAAGAAAAAGGGAGAGAAGGGAAAAGAGGGGAGACGATAAAAAAAGGGAAGAGGAAAAAAAATAAGGGGAAAGGAAACCAAAGAGGGGGAAGGAAAGGAAAAAGAATAAGAGAGGGGGAAAAAAAAAAGGGGGAGAGGATAAAAAAATGGGGAAGGGAAAAAAACCAGAGAGAGAGCCAAAAAGAGGGAAAGGGAAGCAAAAATGGGAAAGGAAAAAAGGGGGGGAGGAAAAAAAGGGGGAAGGGGAACCAAAAAGAGGAAAGGGAAAAAGGGGGAAAGAGAAAAAAAAAAAAAAAAAAAAGAGGGAAGGGAAAGGGAAAAATGGGGAAAGGGAAAAAGAAGTGGAAAGGAAAAAAAAAGGGGGAAAGGAAAAAAGGAAGCCGCTCTGTCCCACTCCCAACCAATTCCCTACTAAAACAAGTGGAAAAAGTTGTGTCCCGGCCCCACCTGGTGGACAAAGCTGCCGGGATTGGGAATGTGCAGGAAAAGCCCTGCAGATGATCCCACCTCCTGCGTTAGAGTCCAGCTGAGGGAGACTCGTATCCTCCCCGGGCTCCATCCTCCAACATCCCCTCTCAGCAAAGAATTCCTTCCCAATGTCCCACCTAACCCTGCTCTCTGGCAGTGGGAAGCCGTTCCCCCTTGTCCTGTTTTTCCAAGCCCTTGTCCAAAGCCCCTCTGCAGCTCTCTCCGAGCTTCCTTCTTATGTTTAGCACCGACTACCCCAAAAAATTCAATTGAAAACCGGGAACGCCTAATTCCAACCCTACAAAATGAGCCACGTGGCTTTTGGGCACTCGGACAAACTTCTTAACAACGGGATGTTTTGATAAAGGCGGAAATTTTCCTTCTGGAAGCACACAAAGGAACGAGAGGAACAGTGTCCCAGCCCAACCTTGCAGTTCTCTCCAAGCCATCTCCTCCTCCAAAGGCGGGTCTTGCCCCGCAGGATTGAGAAGGGACAGGGGTGAATTGAGGGAACGACGCCAATCCCAGTAAAACCGGGACGGGACAACGCCAAAATCAGTAAAACCGGGCTTTGCCCGAGGTTTGACAGCTCCGGTCCCTCAGCAGCGCTGGGAGCAGCCCCTCAGCTCAGCACTGGGGAGCAGCACGCGCCGCGCCGGGAACACGCCGCTCCCGAGGACACCGGGACAGGGAGGGAGGGAGGGGACAATAGGAGCCCGTCCCGAGCCGCCCGCGCCCCTCACCTCCTTCTCGGACGCCTTCTCCCCTATCCCCAGCAGCCCGTAGAGGTCCCGCTCCAACAGCTCCTTATCCACCGCCATCTTCGCGCTTCCCGGTTCCGCTCCCGGCGCCGCGGTCGCTGGGAAGTGTAGTCCCCACAGGCCGCCGCGCCACGCACCGCGCGGGAAGGTTGGACTACAAGCACCGCGATGCACCGCGCGGTCCCAGTGGAAGGGCACGACCAGGGTGCGCAGCGCGATGCTGGGCATGCCGGGTGGTGTAGTTCTTTAGCGGCGGCTGCGAGCGGGGAGAAGCTGGAGGAAAACTACAAGTCCCGTGGGGCCGTGCGCGGGCACCGAGCCCTTAGGGAAAAGTGCACGGGCGTCCTGCTGTCCGGCAAGGTCCCCACTGACCGCGTCCCCAAGTGCCACTTACAGATCCACATGCACGCGTTGGATCCCTCCAGGGATGGCACTCCACCACCTCCCCGGGAAGGCTGTGCCAGCGCGGGGTGGTGCGAGCCCAGCTACAGCGCGTTCCCAAAAACATACTTGTTTTTGTTGTCCCCAAAAATGCATCCGTCTCAGCTCAAGGCACAGCTCCTTGGGAAATTCTTGTCTTCTTACTGATCTAAGATACCTCCCTTTCCCCCCACTGCTCTAAAACGGGAGCACTGTAGAAGAAAGCCTATCCGATTATTGCCATGCACAGGTGATGGGATTTTTCATCCCTTATTCCTTTATTCTGATAGGATTTGTGTCCTCGTGGCTGAAGATTACTTAACTTACCTTTATCAACAATGGCAACAAACCTGAGATCACGGAGCAAACTTGATAGCCACGCATCCAGCAAAATGAACTGTTTCAGAGAGGTAGTGCAATACACTGGAAGATTCCTGGTCCGTCTCCACGGAGCCTCAGCCAAGCAGAGCCTCAGCTCTCAGGCTGCAGACTGAAGGCATTGTCGGTGTTGTTCCAAGCCCTGCTCCACTGCCACCTCCCTCTTCTTGACGAGAATCCTGGAATGGTTTGGCTCAAAGGGACCTTAAAGGTCATCCAGTTCCATGATCCCAGGTTGCTCCAAGCCCTGTCCAACCCGGCCTGGAACACTTCCAGGGCTGGGGCAGCCACAGCTTCTCGGGCACCCTGTGCCAGGGCCTCCCCTCCCTCACAGAGAAGAGTTTCTTCCCAGCATTCCACCTAAATTTCCCCTTTTCCAGCTTGGAGCCATTCCCCTCGTCCTAACCCTCCAGTTCCTGATGAGTGGTAGCCCTGGGTGTGCCAAGGCCACCTGTGGCCATCGTGGTGCCACCTTGGGCACCTCCTGTGGCCTCCCCCTGAGGATCGCCTCTGGGTTCCCCTCCTGTGACGCCTTCTTGCCCTGCAAGACACAAAATTTATCTGCTGACACCTGTCCCTAAACCCACGCGCAGCACCTCATTCCTTCGGGCCGTCCCACGCCTCAACAGTGGCCCTTTGTGACATCACCATCAGTGACGGCACAGCAGCCACAGGACATGGGCCTCGTCACAGAAGCAGGACAGGGGCACAGAGCCGCAATCCCATGGTGAGACCTGTGGGATGAAAACACCGCTGTTCCAGCCCCACCACAGCCCCGCTGCTGAGGTGTGGGACAGCCCCGGAGGGACGAGGAGCTGTGGGGTTTTTGGGGAGAGGTTCCTGCAGACAGGCTTTGTGCCTCTTGCAGGGCCAGATGTCATCGAGGGAGGACACTCCAGAGCCGGGCACCTCTGCTGCCAACACCAGGCAGGCCGCCCCGGCCGCGCCGCAGGACAACAACCGGGAGGATCCCGTGTGCCCGGAGTGCCGGGACATCAGCACCGCGTGCTCCAGCTCGTGCCAGCACTGCTTCTGCCAGCTGTGCCTGTGGGACTGGAGCCTGGGCGAGGCCGTGTGCCCGCGGTGCCAGCGGCCCACCCGGCACCCCTACCCCCAGCACGTGGCCCTGTACCACGAGGTGCAGGACCGGGTGTACAGCAGCAAGCGGAGATGGCGCGGTCACTCCACATGGCAGCCATGGAGCTGCTCCGGACACTTCAGACGCGGCAGGCCCTGGCAGAGGAGGCAAAGGAGATCCACGCGGTGGCCTCGCGATGGCCGCTGGCAGTCTCGGCACAGCCAAGGCAGCGACTCCCCGAGGAGGAGGTGGTGGCAGCAGAGAAGGGCTTGGGAGGACACACGTGGAGAGGGACGAGCTCCAAGGTTTGAGTGGGACATCCCGGCCTCCTCACGGGGAAGTCAGTCCCGGTGCAGCTCCCACAGATCGTGGAGCCAGCAGGAACGGTCGCGGGGCCACCGCAGGTGGAGCAGGGGCAGGGAGCATTCCCACAGCCGGGAAAGGAGACAGGGCACGTCCTCCAGGAGAGACCAGGACACCCGGACAGGCTCCCACGACCACTCCGCAAGGCAGAGGCGCCGGAGGAGCTGGAATGCTGATGACAGACACACTCCCATGCCCCAACACGATGTCCCCTCAGGGAGGAGCGAGAGACACCAGTGGGAAGACTCTGATTCCTCCGGGCACCAGCACAGGACAAGGAGCCGAACCCGGGGCAGATCCCACAGGAGAGGCCAGGACAGCCAGACAAGCTCCGAGGAAACGGTTCCCCACAGCCACTCCAGAAGGCAGAGATGCTGGAGGAGGTGGAATGCTGAGCGGGGACGAGCTCCAAGGTCCCAGCAGGACATCCCGGGCTCCTCAGGGAGGAGCTGGCACCGGCGCAGGGACAGGTAGCCCACCCTCCCTAAATGGGAAATGCCACGCTCGGGCACAGCCTGGGGTGTCCAGCCAGGCTTTGGTGATCTCCCAGCCTGGAGCCACCAGATCCCCCCTGGACATCCTGTTCCAGGGCTTGACTCGCTGCAAATAAACAAATGCCGCTTGTGCCAGCACTTCCTTTCTTTCCCTTTGTGTTTTCTGCCATCTCAGGAGCCTCCACAGGTATTTTGGAGCACTCCAGGCCCTTGGGTTGCCCTCATGAGCCTCATCCTTTCCCTCTCTGAGCTCCCCCCAGCCCCAAGTGCCTCTGTGGATCAAGGAAGGAGCTGAGGGGCTCTTCCCCTCTCCATGCCCTCTCAGCCTTTCCGTGGCTGAACCTGATTTGGATTTTGCCTTTGCTTTCCCTTCAGTTTTATCCAGGGAAACTTTGCTGGGAGAAGTTACTACCCGTTAGCACTTTTTCAGCGGAGCCGCAGCTTGGTGCAGGAATATTTTCCCCAGAAACCCAAGGTGTGGCTGATACAATTCAGTGCTGGAGGTGCCCGAGCCCGGCTCCAGGGCCAAAACTTGCCCTAAACTTCCCTCCCAGCTGTCATCCAGCCCCTGTCCCCACATGCCAGCCTTTGGAAGCACCCTACTAACCTGCAATGTCCCATTGATCTCTAATTTGGGGGATCAGCGTAGCTGATCATCTCCCTAAATGCTTGCTCAGCACGTGGGACGTGGATTTTCCCTATGGATACGTTGTCTGCTGGATGGAAGGAGGCTGGTCACACTGGATCCCTCTTGCACTGCAAGAAATAATTGGGAAAAAGCCATAAAATCCAACAACTGGTGAAAAGCAGAAGCTGGGGCACACAGGAGGTGGGCAAGGATCCTCGATATCCACATCATGCTCTGGTAGAGCCACTCCTCTGCTTGATCAAGTTTATTTTTCTTCCACAGAAACCTGCTTCAAATCCACCTGGAATTCACTCCTTTTCTCAAATATACTCCAAATGTGGGCTCTTGCTACCTAGAAACCACTCATAGCCTCAGGTGGGAGAAGCATTGCTCGGCACAGGAGGTGGCTACACACAGCACCAAAACTATCCTGGTAATTTTTCCCTGGATTTAATTTTTTCATTAAATACAAAACTTCCCCTCAGGTATAAGCCGGTGTTCATTTGTCTCCTGGGAAATCCACTCCCTGCCTCTCTGAGCATAGTGCCAGGGGCCTGGAAATGCTGGATGTGCCCACCTGAACACACACACACACACACACACACAAACATTTCACCGGGGAAACCCTGGAAAAATGCAGCATTCGGTGTGGAGGGATGTTGGTGGCAGAGCCACTATTTTGGGATAACAATGAGTAGGGAAATCCAGACAATTTCTGCTGAAAAAAAAAAAAAAAAAAAAAAAAAAAAAAAAAAAAAAAAACCCAACAAACAAACAAAAAAAACAACAACAAAAAACCCCCCAAAAAAACAAAACAAGAAAGACTGAAACAAAAAAAAAGGATCTTGGAGAAGTGCAAAGAGCTGGAAGTCTGAGGGGGGGAGAGCGAGCGCCTGCGGGCAGCGCTGCCCCCGGAGGTGTCTGTGGCAAGCTGCCCAGCCTGGGCTCAGGAGGTCTTCACAAACACTGGCACCTCGGCCAGGCTGGCAGAGTAATTCCTGAGGGTGGTGCCTCCATCAAACACTCGGGCAGTGTTGGTGTCCAGCCAGAGGTGCCCCTCTCCCGGCAGGTAGATATCCCTCCATGTTTGTCCCTTTTCTGTTATTGGAGCAACCAGGACCTGCAAGGGAAAAGAAGAAGACAGAAAAAAGAGCTTCAGCAGAGGGAGGATTAGCCAGGGTGGATGTGTGGAGATGAGACGGTCATCAGGGAATCCTGGAATGGTTTAGGTGGGAAGGGACCTTAAAAATCATCCAGTTCCACCCCCTGCCGTGGGCAGGGACACCTTCCACTAGCCCAGGTTGCTCCAAGTCCCATCCAGCCTGGCCCTGGACACTTCCAGGGATCCAGGGGCAGCCCCAGCTCCTCTGGGCACCCTGTGCCAGGGCCTCAGCACCCTCACAGGGAATTCCTTCCCAATTCCATCTATCCCTGCCTTCTGTCAGTTTAAAACCATTAACGCAGTGCAGTGAGAGTCCTTCGACAGGATTGGGATCATCCCTGCTTGCAGCAGCCCCAAGATTCTGTCCAGTTTATATTTTGGAAAACCAGAATGAAAAAAACCATCAGAAATGTGTGTTTCTTGCAAAACCTCCTCCCCGGTGACAGCCAATGTAATCCCACCTTCAGGGAGTGTTTTTTCCCCTTGTTTTATGGGAAAAGCGGTTCCCAGCATTCTGAGACTATTTATCCCTGCTAAATCATTTCACTTCCAAAGCTGATGGAGGGTTTCAGGGCCCTAAATAAGAGTTTCATGAGGAAGGCCAAGCTTTTCCAAAAAGCAAAAACCCCAACCCCCACAAACCCCAGCTGCTTTGGCTTGGATTTAAATCTTCCCACTTCCAAGCCCTGGTTTGTACTTGTGGGCAGAGCTGGATTTATAGGAATCACGCCGAATTCCCACCTCATCTCCAATGAGAAACTCATCCTCTATGGTGAAGGCGACTGGATCCGTGGGGCTGAGCCACCAGGCAGGCCGGAAGATGGGGTATCCCAAACTCTGCCACTCCTCACTGTATTTTAGGAGCAGCGGCACAACGAAGTCCTGGTGCCTCTGGATGCACTGGCGGGTCAGATTCACGACCTGCAGGTCGGAGACAAATCTGTGAGGAGCCCAACATCCGGGAAACAGCAAAGCAGGCAGGGAAAACCCAAAAATAAAGCACTGAAAATGTAAAAGTAAAATATATATCCCCTTGGGAAGAGAAGTTACAGAATTGGAATGTCCTGATCGAGTTACGGTGCAAATGGGGCTGATATTGGATATTAATTGATTTGGATATAAATCCATTGGTGACACATTTAAATCCATGGATAACAGACATAAATCAATTGGGTTTAAATGGCTTTAAATCCATTGGTAATTGTTATAAATCTGCTGGATTAAAATCTATTGATTGTGATACGAATACGTTGGATTTGAATAGATTCAAATCTGTTGTTAATGAATATAAATCTGTTGGATTTAAATGGATTTAAATACACTGATAATAGTTATGACTCTATTAGATTCAAATGTATTTAAATCCATTTATATTGAACATGAATCCATTTCAATTAAATGGATTTAAGTCTATTGATAATGAATATAAACCCATTGGATTTAAATGGATTTAAATCTATTGATAGTGACTATAAACCCATTGGATTTAACTGGATTTAAATCTATTGATAGTGAATATAAATCCATTGGATTTAAATGGATTTAAATCCATTTATATTGAACATGAATCCATTGGATATAAATGTATTTAAATCTCTTGGTAATGAGTATAAACCCATGGATTTATATGGAATTACATCTATTGATAATGGATATAAATTCACTGGATTTAAATGTATTTACATCCATTGATAAAATATATAAACCCATTGGATTTAAATAGATTTAAACCCATTGAAAATGGATGTGAGTCCATTGGATTTAAGTGAATTTAGCTCCATTGATCATGAATACAAACCCACTGGATTTAAATGCATTTACATCTATCGATAATGGATATTAATTAATTGTATTTAAATGGATTTACATCCGTTGATGAAGGGCCTTAATCAATTTGATTTAAATTCCTCCGATAACGCGTATGAATCCATTGAATTGAAGTATAGTTAAATCCACTGATAACGGATACAAACCCATTGGATTTCGATCCATTGGTACTTGAATCTAAACCCCGCCAGGCCTTCCATGGCTTTTGGGGGCATTGGCCATGTCAGGGTCCCGGTGTCCTCGTGTCTGGGGTGTGGGATACGTACCCAGGCATCACAGCAGAGCCAGGGCGGGGTCTCAAAGGCCATCACGGGCAGGAATGTCACAATCTGCAGCCACCTCACAAACAGCTCCGGGTCCTGCGGGGCGGCTCCGGCCACGCTCCCTCCTGTGGGAACACCACGGGGCTGAGTGAGGGCCTCACGTGGCAGGAGAAGGTTCTTGGGAGACCTCAGAGCCCCTTCTGATGCCTTGGTGACACTGAACCGTGCCGTAAATCAAGTCCCTCCTGATGGGAGAGAATTTGCTGAAAGTCCTTGCAAAGAGTTGCAACAGAGACTTTTCCTTTAGTTTCAATGCTTCCAGATAGTTGTTTATTAAGTCTTATCAGAGGAACAGAGCCACTAGCGTGAGCCAGGTACAGCATAGAGCACAGAAAAGCAGGAGTGAGCTTGAGTTATCCAAGATTTACACAGGCTTTTAAAGATATTTTAACCAATAGTTACTAAAAACGCACATTATTTTCACTTTCCTACCAATTATTCAGTAAACATGGGCAGGAACTGCAAGAATTCTCTATCCAATCATTCCAAAACTACTTTTAACTGCAGAACATGGAGTAGTAGTAGAAGAAGAAGAAGGTTTAGAGAACAACAACAATCCTCCATTTTGATATTTTTTACTCTTATCTACTTACTACAAAGAGAAGCCTAAAACCTCTAAATTTTTCACCCTGTGACAATCTTACACAGTAGTCTATCACCTAATTCACACCACTGTATTTTCTAGTTCTTGTCTGACTGTTGGTAATTTTTTCCAAGGTTTGAAGCTAAAACAGCGTTGTTCAGGGGGGTAAGAACCCTTAAAAACAGGCAGAGAAATATTCTCGGCACTCTGGGTTCCTACACCTTGGGTTTTAACTTTCGTGTTCTTCAAATCCTGCACTGCCTGGTGTGTAACTCTGGAGTTCCTTGGAGCCTGTTCACTTCTGCTCTCTCGTGCCAGGCAGACATAACAAAGCCTCTCCAGGCCTGCTCTCAAAGGACACCCAGACCATCCTAGGCCCAAAAAGTATAAACCAAAGCCTCTAAAGGGGGGCGAGCTGAGGGGAATTACATCATAGAACTGAAGCTTTAATTGGAGAATTAACCCTGCTGTGCAAATGATCCAAACCTACAAAAGAACTCATGACCCGTTGTCCATCTTGGGGTCCATCTTGGCAGTGGCCTCTGGCCCCCAGGGGTACCTTTGAAGGCCTTTCAAATAAATACCTGCCTTATTCCCTTATTCCTGTCTAGTCTCTGTTTTTTAGGTGGCCTCTCAAGGCATCACTTCCAGTGCCTAAAGCACCCCTGGGAGCCAGGGCATCCCTGGGAGCCATTGCTCCAAAAACCTGGCACGGCTTCCCTGGAAATGGCACCAACGCCCCAAGGGCTCACCCAGCCATCCACAAATGCCCATTTCCTCCAGAGGCTTTTCCCAACTCTTGCGGCTCCCAGGCTGCTGGAACACAACCCCTGGCAGCAAACTGCCCCACTATCTCTGTGCAGGGGGATCTGTGCTCCCATTCATCCAAACCAAGGGCTCCAGCACCTCTTTAGGAAGCAAACTCCCATGCTGGGATTGCTTGAGCCTCATTTTCTAAGGAAAACAGGCTAAAAATAGAGGCTAAATTGAAATACTGCTCTCAACTCCTATTTCAGGGTTGTTGTTTAGCTCAACTCTCCGTGTCTGACACTTCCTGCACAGCCCCTGCCCGTTCAGGGCATGTTTTAACCACCAGTAATTCCATCAGCTCCAAGAAAAGGGGAAATGGATCCCCTTGGCCCTGATTAGAGGTTGTTTCTTGCCCTCTTACAATGTTTTTATTTCAGGATTTCTCCAGCCATTTTGCTTCAGAGCAGAAATGCAGGCTTGGAGCAGAGCTGCTGGGGTTTCAGGAACATCCATTCCCCAGCCAGGAGCCTGGGGATGTGGATCCAGGCTGTGCCAGGTGGGATTTAGCCCAAGCCAAGCCCCTCACGGGTGGGCTGTGGTGGAACTCTGGGGAAGTGCATCCCAGACCTGGCTGCTGCTGGAGCTGCCTGGCAGTATTTAGAGCATGTCCTTTTGTTTTTAGTTCCTCACTTTTTTCCCTGCTAACATTCATCCAATCAAGCCATCACCACAGAAAAGTGGGGAGCAAAACGCTCCAAGCCTTCCCACAGCACACCTAAGGTGCAAATGTACCTCCCGTGCCTGGAAAAAGGCTGCAAAATTCACTGCAGAGAGCCAGAAATAGGGGGGAAAACTGGAAAATCAATCCTTACCTACTGCATCAGGGATGAAGAAGTTGTAGCCCAGGAGGCTGTAGTGCAGCACGGAGGGGATGAGCCCCTTGAGTCCCGCATGGCTCCAGTCGGAGCGCAGCGGGCTCATCTGGACAAACAGTGGGAGGTGACTGGATCTGGGGAAACAACACAAACCCTTCAAGGTGCTTAGAGCCGGAATTCCATGATGCCCAGCTGGCTTGGGAGTCACTGGGGCCAGATTAGAGTCCTGGAATGGTTTGGGTGGGAAGAGACCTTAAAGCCCATCCAGTGCCACCCCTTGCCCTGGGCAGGGACACCTCCCACTATCCCAAGTTGCTCCAAGCCCCGTCCAACCTGGCCTCGGACACTTCCAGGGATGGGTACCCTGTGCCAGGGCCTCCCCGCCCTCAGACCCCACAAGGATCATTGACTCCAACACGCTGCCCTAGCCCACTTCCTCACCGCTTCCCTGGGTGCCAAGAGACATCTCGGAATACCGAGAACATATTCCAAGCACCAGCTCAACCCTCCCCCGGCAGCTCTTGTGCCCATCAGCTCCAGCAAAGCCTCTCCCTGGTGCCCACCTGGTCCCGGCGCTGATGACGGTGCCATTGCCCAGCGTTGCCAGCGCTGCTGCCAGCACCTCGGTGTATCCGTCACCCGCCAGCTCGGTGGGAGCAGGGACGTCCTGCTCCAGGAAGGAATTGCCCTCGACTCCCTCGAAGGCCACGTAGGTGGCCCCCAGCGCTTGCCGCAGGCGCCGGGCACGAGCCAGGTACCAGCCCAGCGCCGCCTCGCTGGTGGCGTTCAGGCGGGCGCAGAGCTGCCCTTTCCAGGTGGTCAGCAGTGGGATCTGCGGAGGAGGATGGAAATCCCTGTCGGATGCGTAGAATATCCTGCTGATTCCGGGGTGCAGGGCTGGGGGATGCTGTGCTGCCCCCATCCCACCCTGCGCCGCCATGGTGCAGCACATCAAGGTGCAAACCCTCCCTCAACCCCCCAAAAACCCCTGAGCTGGTGCTGAAGTGTCCGACAATGAAACTGACCACAAAGAATTGAATTGAGGGGTTTTCTGAACACTGGCAACGTTTTTTGGAAGTGGAAATTTTAAAAACTGCTTTCCGTAGAGAGCAAGGAGAGACGCTGCTTCCCCCTGCACTGCTGTGCCCCAGCGCAGTGGGATCGGGTTGTGTCCCTTGATGAACGATAAACCTGAGGGGCTTTGTTCAGCTTTAATTTTGGTTTGGGGGCTGAGGGGGTCCCGTACCGAGCTGCCCCCGGGTCGGGGCTGGCGGCCGAGCCAGTATCCCGCGGCCTCGCCGCCACGCAGGGAGCGCAGGAAGAGCGGGGAGGTGACGCCAGCGTACGGGGACAGCGTGATGGAGAGCTCCAGGGGCTCCACCAGCGCCGGGGCCTGCCGCTTCCTGCGCTCCGAGGGCACGAGGTCCTGCGGGCGGGAAAGGCAGGAATAAGGCCTTTGTGCGGAGGGAACGCACGCTCCCCGTGTGCCCGGAGGGCGGCAGGACGGCCGTACCGCGGCAACGAGGACAGCGGTGCCGCGTTCCCCCAGGGCCACGATGCCCTCCTGAAGGCGATGCCGCTTCAGCCTCCTCACCAGCGATCTCAGGCCTCGCTTGATTTTGGCGGCAGAACCCTCCGGGCCGTGGTACCGCCAGATCGGAGACCTGCAGGGGGGGAAGATTCCTCGTGAGGTGCTTGGGACAGCGAGCCGGACATGTGGAAGGGTTCCCACTGTCAGGGGAAGGAGCACTCACGGCAGGAGCGCGGTGTCCGGCAGTGTCCGAGCCGCTCCCGCCGGAGCGCTGGCCGTGTGCCGGCGGGCGGCCGCCATGTCGGCGCTGACGCAGAGCTGGTAGCGCAGGGGCTCCGCGCGGCCCGCCGGCGTCTCCAGGCAGAACTGCCTGTGGCTCTCCACAGACAGGAGCAGGGGCACGTCGGGAGCCACCGTCACCGTCACTCCTTCGAGGGAAAAGCGGGGAAATGGTGTCTCGGCGAGCGCGCGGCTGCTCCCGGTCCTGGGAGCCGCAGGGATGAGCGGGGCAGGGCCTGACTGGTGCCAAGGCCTCCCGGGTTGATCCCACCACAGATCCAGCCATGCCAACCATCCCCACTCTGCTCCTGCAGTTCCCTTGTTGACTCCAAATTGCCTTTCAAGGGCTGGATTTCTGCCTTTCGTGGCCTTTTTGCTCGGCATTCAGTGGCCGCAGCAGTGCAGGGCAGCTGCAGCTCATTGGATGAATTTGGGGTAATACCTGAAGTTTGGTGCTCTGCAGAATAACCTAAATATCCCCCCCAGCAATGACACCAACAGCGGAACTCCTGCCTGAATCCAGCATCCCACACTGGCAGCAGGGAGCCATGAAGCTGCTCGAGTGGAGCTGGGGATGCAGCAATGTGCACAGCTCTGGGCTTAGAAACAAACCAGGCACACCAGGAGCATGGCACATCCCCGGGGTGACTTGGGCCACCCCATGCTGAGGCACTCAGCTTCAGCACCACGGCCTCTCCCACAGGGATGAGGCAGCGTGGGATCCATCCCATGGGCCCATATCCCACATTTGTGGGATATTTTATTCCCAGAGACATCGACGCTGCTCTTAAACAGCTGCTTTAGGGGGGAGGAGGGGGGTGGAGAAGCACAGGGATTGAAGCTGTTGGACACTGGACAGGGAAGGAGGTGGTTACCTGTGGATCCCAGGAAGTACCTCTCCAGGACAGGCCCGAAGCCCTCGGGGTTTGTGCCAAGGTTGCCGCTGACCAAGGGCTGCGCGGGGCTCTCGGCGTCGTTGAGGGGCCAGCGCTGGGCACGGATGCTCGGCCCTCCATACCAGGAGACATTGGCCATGGAAAAACAATCCTGCAGCCAAGAAAGCATCGTCAAAGAGCAGGGAATACTCACGGGGAGCAGGAAGGCCAGGCTTGGAACAAACTGTGCTAGTGGAAGGTGTCCCTTTTGCAGCGTAAAATTATGGTTTCATTTAAAAACAAAGGAAAAGCAAGACCTGCTCCCCAAAGCCTGCCAGGTTTTGCTGGAGGAGCTTGAATAAAGGCAAACTGCCACGCCAATCCCACTTCTGCTCCCCACCACGGTTATCAAACACCTCTGAGTCGCAGGTGGAAAGATGCTGCAAAGGTTTGAGCGAAGAGACTCTGCAGGTGTGAGTGGCTGTGGGACAGGAGTGACAACAGAGGGGGAAATTCAAGGAAACAGCTTTCAAATGTGCTGAGGGTACTTGCAGAAACCCAGCTGGGAAACGTGTATTTGGGCTTGTTTGGGTTTTTTTGGTTTGGTCAGGTTTTCATTTGGTTGCTATTTTTCATTAGGTGTTTTTTTCCTCTGGTAGCTCCTTCCTCTGTTTTACTTTAAAAACACATTAACCTCTCCAGCTGCCTTCCCCAGACATTCTGGGGTGAATCTTCAAGTGCAGCTGTCCCCACCTAAGCTCTCACAGAGAGCTTTTAGCCCCATCTTGAGCCTTCACCTCGATGGCACCACAGGGTGACACATCCTCTCTCCCAAGGCATCCCTTCCTCTCATCCTCCCTCTTCCCCGGAGGGCTGATAACAAGAATTTCCCTCAAGAGACTCCGTTTGGAGATTTGGCGCACTTCCCCTAGGCCTGACAGGGCCCCGGGATGGGGGACATCCCCAGCCTTGACCCGCCTCCTGCCAGAAACCATCAGTTTTCACTTCAAAGCCTCTCAAACTTTCCCCTTTCTGCCAAATCGAGGGATCAGCAGGACTTAGCGTCCTCGTGACTTCCCAGGTGGGACAGGCTTCCCCGAAAGCCCGGAGATCTGGGGCCGTGAAGGGGGGCTGGGGAGGGCAGGGGGGACCCAGAGACCCCCCACTCAACCCACCCCATGTTTATTCCCAATCCCAAGGCTTCAGAGCCTCCTGGAGTCCTGAGCTCGGGGGCACAGAGAGGTTAAGTCTCTCCGAGGGGTGGGGAGAGGAGATGTAAATTATTAAAGTGGAAACCCTGGAGGCTCGGAATAGCTGTACCAGGTGTCAGCTGAACTCGTTACACCAGCTGGGAAAGAGGGGAAAACAGTCTGTTCTTAACTCAGATTGCACTGGATCATATTTTCCAATGGTTTGGGTTTTTTGAAAAAGTGGGAAAAAGCCTGTTCTGTCTCACCCTCTCAAAAGCCTCACCCCAATGTCAGTGGAGGAGACCCAGGGTTTGTGCTCAGGCAACACCTTCCACCCACCCCAAACGGTGCCAACAGGTGATTTACGGCTAAAGGGAAACAGTCCTCCATCCCACAGGATCCCATCCCGCTTCCTTCCCTCTTCTGAGGGCTCCCCATGACTGGACAGCCTGCTCTGACAGCGTTTCTCCTTCCCAGAGTCTGCTTTTATTTAACTGAGAGAGCAAGCAGGGAACGATACCAAAAATAAAGCCCCCGTAAGTGCTTGCAGCAGCAGACACGGATTATTCCCATCCCGCGGGAGCTGCCCATTGTGTCTGTGCTGGAAGAGACCTTCCCGAGGCTCTCGCCAGCATTGTCATCTCCAGTGGTTATTTACTCCGTCTCCATATAAACACAGCTCTCCCACCCCGGGGTCACCAACGTGGCACCGCCACAGGATTTTGGGGCTCAGCTTCAGGGCACGATGCTTCCAAAACACTCTTCCCACCCGGCACCTTCCAGGAGCCGCGACCACAGTGCGACCCCAGAACCGAGCTGGGGGACTTGCGGTCAGGCCGGACCCTCCCTTGCTGGATCCCCAAGGGTTTGGAGCTGGGCAGGGGTGCCCCCGTTACCTTCAGGGTCAAGTCGGGGCGCAGCGGGGTCCAGCGGACGCCGTAGCACTCGGTGCCGGGGGCTGCCGGCGGCTCCAGGGAGAGCCGGAGCTCGGCGTCCTCCTCCCAGGAATAGCAGAACTGGCCGCCGTCGTGCCAGCAGCGGTCCCGGGGCGGCGGGGGCTCGGTGGCCGGCACGCTGCCCACGGCGATGGCCAGCACGGGCCGGCCGGCCGGCAGCGCCCGCAGCACCAGCGCCCCGCGGCCGCGCTCCCACAGCATCCCTGCATCCCGGCCCCGCAGCACCCACTCCTCCGGGGACTGCTCCACTGCCTGCCACGAGATGATGCCGATGGTCATGGCGAAGAAGACGGCCACGCCGAGGCAGCCCACGGCGCCTTTCCAGGGCTCCGTCATCTCCCTGAAGCCCAGGGTCCAGGTGGACTCCGGGATTTGGCCGGTGTGGCGGGAGAGGGGCATGGTGCGATCGCAGGGATGCTGCGGCTCCGCTTCTCTGCCTTCCTGCAGCAGCACAGGAAAGAAAACCCTCTGGGACAGCTCCACACGATCTTCTGGGATAGCTCCAAAAGATCCTCTGGGATAGCTCCAAAAGCATGCACCAAACCCAGTTAAATTAAAAAATGGTTTAAAAGAAGGAAAGCTGCAACTCCGTTCTCTCTGCCCTGATCCCGAGGTAAGAGGAGTCCCTTCCGCAGCTTCCTCCACGGTAAATTTCTCCACTGCTGGGCTCGGTGACAGTGGCTCAGCCCCCAAACCCGGGGGCTCAGCCTCTTGGCGCAGCCAGCAGCACCCAGTGACACTGAGGAGGAGGAGGAGGAGGAGGAGGAGGAGGAGGAGGAGGAGGAGGAGGAGGAGGAGGAGGAGGAGGAGGAGGAGGACACACGTGGCCCGGAGCCCGACGGGGAGACGGGGCCACGGGCAACGGGAACCGGGGCCGCGCTCCAGCCCCCGCTTCTCCGTGGGGTTTGGCATCACTTCCCCGCTCGGTTTGGAAGCGGCAGCAAACAGCCAGGGGTGCAGGAAAACATCCCAGAGTGGGTAGAGAAAGGAGGGGATGCAACGTCCTCTTTCCGTCTCCTCTCTCTCTTCCCTGGAAAAGCGTTGGGGTAATGCACAGAGCAAAACCGCCCGTGCGCAGGGTCTGGGCGCTGGGCGAGCCCAAGGGAACCTGCTGCTCCGCCGGCTCACCCGTGGTGACAGCTTCATGGGGTGGCACTGGCCTGTCCCTGTATCCCAGGCCCCATCCCGCTGCCCGATGGCAGGATGGGAATGGTGCCACCTCCCCTGGCACAGCCCAGCCACCCCTACAGCCCCCGTCACCCCCTTACCTAAAAGCAGGTTCAGGGATGCTGTCGCGGCCCCCGAAGAGTCCCCGGTGTTTTTCCCACCAGCAGCAGGTTTTCCTCCTCTTTCCCAGGGCAGTTTTTCCTCCTGGCCGCGTCCAAGACCCGTGGAGCCGAAGGAACTTGATCCAGACTAACCCAGGAGCGTTACTTAAGCCAAGCTCCCTCCCTCCCTCTCTCCCTCCCGCCTGCTCCCCTGCAGCCCGCACGTAGCCGCAGGTGGCTGCATCCCCAGCAGGGGCAGGACATTAAAAACATTCCTTTTTAAAGGCTCTTATCTATAGGGGAATGATTTTAAAGGGATTTTTTGCCAGTTTGCTGAGGTGACTCTGGTTGAGTCTTTACTACACCCGTGTAGTATCCACACACGTGGAGCCCTAGGAGTGCTGACCCTCCTCATTCTCCTGCTTTGGCTTTTGCTGTTGTTACTATTCAATTTTGGGGGATTTTATCCCTGCTCCTACTTCCCAGGAGCCACTGGACCCCCCCCCTTGGATCAACTCCAGGGCTGCCAAAATGGGTGCTGCAGCTAAAGGTGCACCCAAACCAACAGGGAAGCCCCTTCCCAGGATACCTGCAATCACCGCTGGTGCAAGAACTCTGGAAATCTGAGACTTCCATTGACTTCTCCATGCTCCAGTCCCCACTCACGCTCATCTCACCCTGTCTACAGGTGATCAGGGAAGACCTGGATTTTCCAAGCAATATTACAACCTGTTGGCTGCCCAGAGATAAAAAACTTGGGATTTAAAAGCATTTCCCCATCCTGCATCCAGGCAAAACCCCAGCAATCCCAAGGCCAAAGCCCTGCTCGCCCCAGATGCTGCTCATCAGGAGAGTCCCAAATCCACCAGGAAAATTCCCATCTGTGGCCCAAATAAGCCCCTAGAGGGGCTTTTGCTCTCCAGGATTAATTTTTCGTTGCAGCAGGGGCAATATCCAGTGTTGGATGGAGGGAAAAATGGTGGATCCCATCAGGGCAAGAGGGGACTCCAGAGCAGGAGAGGAGGTGGGTCCAGGATAAGGAGAAAGGATGAAAAAAGCTTGGATATGAGCTAGGAGACCGTGATGTCCATCCCAAAGGGGCTGGGGAACGTGGTTAGGAGAGCTGTAGGTGGTGGACTCAGGGGACCCCAAAACTGGGTAAAATAAAGGGAAAAATTAAAAACCAAAGAAGGAAGAAGGGGTGTTCCTTCCACCAGGGATGCTACAGGCACTTGAGGGGCTCAACACTCCCCGTGACCTGGAAAAGGGGAACAAGTAGCAGTGCATAAACCCTGTGGGGATTCAGAGCTGTTCCCCCCCAGCATTAGCCGGAGCCGATGGAATTACTGGGGTGGGATTTACCACCTTTGGCGAGGCTTCGTAGATCCACACGCCCCGGGGAGGGCTCGGCTCGGCTGCAAAGCCTGCAGAAACAGGGCAGAGGAGAGAAAAAGAGGGATCTTTGGGATGATCTGGGATCCTGGTACACCAGGAAGGTTTAATCCTCTGTCCAGGGGAGAAAAAGGGACGTGGCAGCAGCACCCAAAAGCCACAAAAGCTGCACAAGGATCGGCAATTCCCTGTTTCCCACCCCAAAGCGGGCTGGGAGGGGGGCAGCCGATGGGGTTGTTTGGCTGCAGCAGCTGAAGGCAAAGCTCTCTCACACGGCACAAGATTAAATCCCACCCGTGGAATGGCAGGGTGGGATTAGGGAAACCCCGGGATGGCGCAGGTGCGCTGGGATAAGCAGGGACAGGGGGCTGTACCCAGGTGGGGTAGCAGGAAGTGGGGATGGTTTTAAAACCCTTTTGTTAAAAAGCAGCACAAATCCCAGGGGAAAGTCCTGCTGGAGCTTTCAACAACTCGATATTCGGGCAAGTTTGGACCCCCCAGCTCTGCACATGGCTTGGGGGTTTGGGCCAAGCCCTGTCCCACCCTCCCAGAACTCCTGGTTTTTGGGAGGAGGAATGGTTCCATCAGCTTTCCTGCCCATCACAAATCTCAGCGGGAACTGGCTCCCACGAGCAGAATGAAACCTCCCTTCATCTTCCTCCCACTGCCAACAAAAACCACTTAGCCTTGACAGGTCACGGGGTAAAAAACCATTTTGGGGTGGCTCCCTGGATTCCAGGAGGCTGTCCTGCCCCTCTGCTTCCAGAGGGGTTTTTTAAAACATTTGAAAGTCTCTTCCTGTGCAAAATGGAGCATCTTTTCCCTCTTCCTTGCTTTTCAGAGATGGAAAGACCTTGAGGTTACTTTTTTATATCCAGCAGGGCTTTCCAAGCTCCAAGGTCACTGAGGGGCTTGGAGCAACCTGCTCTGGTGGGAGGTGTCCGTGCCCATGGCCGGGAGCTGGAACTGGATGGGCTTTAAGGTCCCTTCCAACCCAAACCATTCCAGGATTCTGGGATTTGCCAGCACTCCAGGTTCGCCGGGCCGTTTGGGATGTGGCACCTACGGGTGGACAGTGCCCAGGGAAGGGATGGAGTGGGAGGCTGGAAACACGTTTCACTCACCAGCATCCACAAGCCGAGCTCGGGAATCTAAGCTTTTTGGTGAAACACCCACAAAACAGGGACTGAGAGTTATTCCCACTGGGATTTAGGGTCAGTGTCCCCGGGAGAGGCTTCCATCACTGCATGCCCTGTGGATCACACTCCTTTCCAGAGCCCTGTCGCCACCTTTCAGGCTGCCTGGAAAAAGGGAGAGTGCAGAGAGCCACAGGGATTTTCCACTTCTGTGGGGTTGCACTTGGGAAGGCCCAGCCCTTTCTATCAATATTTTCCTACAGCCTTTAAGCACCAGCAGTTACAGCCACAACTTCCCAGCCAGGCCCTCCTGGGGTTTCTGGTTTGGGGTTTCTTAAATATTATTATTAAAAAAAAAAAAAATACAGGAAAGCTGTGTGGGTTGGCCAAGAGCAAAGGAAAACTGGTGGGAGCAGCAAAGTGCCTCCAGGACTTGGCATTCCTCCTCCCTTTTCCCCAGTGGGGAGCAGCCTCATCCCAAAACTCTCCCTGCGGGGATGGATCCTGCGGTACCTCACAAGCCCACACCAAACTCCCATTTTTGTCCATTTATCCATGATATCTACAAGCTGGGAGACACAGTGAGGAACCAGAGTGGATTCCCCGAAGCTGCCAGCATGGATGGACGTGGATATCCCATCTAACTGCCCTCCCAGAGTTTATCCAAAGGGAAAAGATACCTTCAGAATCCATCCTGGGAATAAACCAGCCAATGCGCCGTGGTGGGTGTTCTCCTTGCGTTTTCCTTCCCCTTGCAGTTCCCAGCCTTGCCTTTCAGGGCCAGCAAAAGCCTTTGGCTGTGCTGGAGTTCTCCGTGCCTTAGGGAGCTTTGGGCTCCTTACTGGAGCTGAGCTGTTGCTCAGTTTAAAAGGAGTAAAAAAAAAAAAAAGGCAAAAAGGGCGATGTGGTTCCTACATCCCCAGATCTCAGCCCAGATTTCCTCCTGGAAAGCAATCCCAGATTTCCATGAACTCTCCAGCTATTTGTAAAGCAAAAGAGCCGAGCAGCAGGGCTTGCAGTGACAACGTGGCCTTATGAACAGGAACAGCCCTTGGAAGCGCCCATTGTCCCTTCCCATCCCAGCTGTGTCCCACAAACCAGGAGTGCCTGGATTTGGGGGCTCTTTGGGTCCATCCACAGCCCGTCCAGGATTTTGGGAGGGTCTCACATCGAGCAGCAGGTTTTGGGGAGACAGGGGGCTGGGGAACAGCCTGGAGCACCCAAAATAATCCATGGATGGATAATTTTCCAGCTGGAAAGTCACCAGCTCCAGCCACCAGTTTTGGTTGGTGCCGATAGGATGGAAACAGCCCCCATGTACCCCTTGCCCCCCTCTTCCCTTCAGGCAAAGCCTGATATTTTGGGGACACCAAACCCACATTCCAAACGCACAATATTCCCTAAAATTGCTCATCTGGAGAGAGGGGAGCCCGCCTTGCTGAGGAAAACCCCGTAATGGGGCACTCAGCCCCCCGCACTCCCACAGCCAGCCCAGGTACCTTAACTCAGACACCCTCAGTGTTCCTTCTCCGAGCTCAGATCCCTCAGAGGGGGGGTGAGGGTGCTGATTTGGGAACTCTGGTTTGGGATCTCCCTGCTTGGAAAAGGCTGTTGGCAATTCCACCGTCCCCACCGCTCCCAGGAACACGGCTGCTGTGAGGCCAGGGCCATGTGCTGCTCCTCCAGGAGAAGCCTTCGAAAAGGCCCAAAGCTCTATTTTTAAAATTAAAACAAGGCGCAGCCGATGACAAAAGCTGCGAAGACAGAGCAGCTGCACCCCACAGCCTCAGCCCGGGATTTTGGTTTTCCAGCAAACCCCTTGGCAGAGGGGACAAAGGGGGATAATGGGGGGGCCTGGCATGCCAGGGAGCTGCTGGGGGTGAGCACAGTGAGGGAGCTCTTGGAAAGGACCTTTCTGCTTCATCCGCCTCTCCCAAGCTTCCCAGAAATCTGGTGAGCACATTTGCAGCCCGCCTGCTGCCAAATTCAATCCCAGCCCTGGAGATGCCGTTTGGATGATGAGACCTAAATTGTTCAGCTTCTCCCCGTGGAGCTGAGCCACGGCAGGCTGGAAAGGTGCAGGATAACCCTGAGGACAGCCATGTGTCCCCAGAGAGGTGGCACTTCCCAGCGGCACACAGGGGATGGGCACGGAGAGCCCACCTCCGTCCATCCATCCGTCCATCGCTGCTCCCTGCGGGAGCTGTTGGCAGCCCTGAGGCCTGGCGCTCCCCGGGGGCGCTTGTGGCTCTCTTGGGAGGGCTCCAAGGCAAACCAAACCCCGGCCCTCGTTCCTGGCTTGCCTTCCCAAAGCCCCCTGAAGTGCGGCTGTAGTGCACTGCCCTGCTCGGCAGGGAGGGGCTGCAGGTCCCACAGCCCCACGGAACCACCTGTGCCTCCAAGGGGCTCCAAGGGAGCTCCGGGCACCTCCTTTCCAGGGACCTGGCCTGGACTCACCTGCCCGGGGCTCTGACACTCCGGTGAGGCACAGACCTTCCTCTTCTTCCTCATCTTCTTCCTCTTCTGTTCCTTCTGGTTTTTGTCCTTCCTCCTCCCTCCCTTGCCCAACCCCTGCAGACCCCTCACCACAGGAATTTAGGATTTATGCCCCCCAGAATTCCCCTCCCACAACCTCTCCCCACCCCAATGGATGCTGCATCCTCGAGACCTTCCTTTATAAGGGAGAGGAAACTGCCCCTGGAGAGTCATTGGAGGCTTCCAGTAATTAGCAATTACCAGTCCTGAAGAGCTGCCCCTGCCTCTTCTAATGAGGTTTGGTGCTAATTATAGCGGGCAGGGCCAGGAGCCCTGGTGAGGGGCTGTGGCGGCGACCACACGGAGCCTTCTGGATTCCTTGGCATATAAAAAAGGGCTGGGGTTACTCCGGGACAGCGATCCCGGCTGTGCCGAGTGCTCCTCCACTGCCAGGAGCTCTGGGGATGCTGTTCCAGCGCTGGCCCGGCTTCCTGCTCACGGGCTGGTCCCGTCTCATCCATCACTTGGAATAATTCCTGCTGAACATTGCGGGATTCCGCCACGTCCGGCTCCAGCCAGCAGCTAAATCCATCCCCTTGGACGAGCCTTGGAGGTATTTGGGAACCGAGCAACGTGGAATGAGGGCACCCAAACCCTTCACTCGACAGGCTCAAGTGTGTGTTCAGCATCCCAGGGGAGTTGAATCCCTCCTGGGCTCCTCTCTCCCCATCCCAGTGCTTCCCAAACTGGCTCCTCTCTGGCCAGGGTGGCAATGCCCACCCCAGCTGTCGGGCCACAAACCCCCAACCCAGCTCCCAGTGTTCAGCTCCCTCAGGAATGCCATAAACCCCCTAAAAATAAACAACCCCCACCCCCCCCCCCACCTTGTCCAACCCCCTGAGGCGTTTTAGCCCCATTTGGGCTCTGTGTATGGGCAGAATTTTAATTCACTAAATTAAATTTAATTCAATGAAATCAGGATTTTAAAGAAGGTGCTGAGAAGGAGCAGCCCCAAATTGCTTTCCCGGCCCAGCCCCTTGATGGGGCTCATTTTCCCCCCACAGGGGAGCATGGGTGTACAAACAGAGATGGAATTTAAGGAACCCCCCCACCTTGGAGGGAAACCCCTTGGACAGACACCGGCAGCGCTGGGAAACACCTCTGGGAGCTGTAGGAGGGGAAGGGGTGTCTGGGTGGGTTCTGGAGCAGGCTGGGGAGGTGGGATAAGTGGTTTCCCAGGCTGTGATCCTCCAGGGAAGCCTTTCAGGGATGGAGAGAGCCAGGAGGGCACATAGTGCCAGGGCCCCAGGGGGGAGCTCTAATATAAGGGCAATCCCACACCGTGCACCCTTTTCCTTCAGCTCCCTAAAATAACCTCTCCTGGGAGTGCCACAGGCGGTTGGGAACTCGGCTTTTATTGTCACAGGACGTGGCAGCAGACAATGGGGTCAGTCACAACAGGGGGGACAGGGGGGTGACACCACAGGGGGGTCCCAGCACAGCCACCCCGATCAGCCACACAGCCCCAGCATCCAGAGGGAGGGAAGGAGAAGGAGCCCCGAGCCCGGCTCCTTCCCACGCCTTTCCTGCCCCATCCCTGTGCAAAAAGACAAGTGCTCAGCCCACGGTGACTTTCCCTCTGGGAACAGGGCAGCTGATGAGCAGACAGGGGGGTACCTGCAAGCAGCTTCTGGAATCGGCCCCGTTGTGTCCGTGCTACTGAGCGCAGCCGGGATGGGCTGCAAGAGTTTGGGGGTCCGGGGGGTTTTACTCACCAGCCACGCTGAGGAAGCAGGATCCATTCCCAGGGAATGGCTGGTGCCAGCCCAGGAGCCAGCACGGCCCTCGGGTGGCCCACGACAAGGTGGGTGCTGGATTTGGGGTACAGACACACACCCAGCCAGCTCAGAGCAGGGGGAAAAACCCCCCAGACGTGTCTGTGCTGGGTCTGAGCCCCACCAAAACACGGCTGGGCCTCCCTCCAAGGGCTGTCCCAACACCACCAGAGTCACCAGGGCCACCTCGGCTGCGACTGCAGCCACGCCAGAGGGGGAGGAGGGTACGAAGGGATCGGATGGATGAAGAAAACCTTCCCTGCTGGCACAAAGCCCCTTGTAGGAACAACCTACAGGCTTGTGTACCCCAGTCCCACCCTCTCCACTGCTGACCTTCCCCTGTGGAGAGCCGGCACAGCCCCAGCAGCAGCCGTCCCCACCCCGGGCTGGAGCCGGGCCGCTCACTCGGGAATGTAGTCCCTGAAGGAGTTAAAGCTGAGGCTCCGGCCCGCGGAGTTCAGGCTGGAGCTGGCTTGCATCTTGGGAATCTTCTCCATGAGCTTGGACACTGTCCTCCTCTTGAAGGAGCCTGGGGAGAAGTGCCCCTGCCTGAGCAGCTCCTGGTAGAGGCTGCTGAACACCGCCACCGGCTCCTCGTAGCTGTCCCGGGTGGAGATCTCGTAGAAGGGAATCTTGAGGGCCTTGGAGAGGTTCTCCCCGTCCTGGGTGGACACCATCCTGTCGAACTGCAGGTCCTTCTTGTTGCCCACGATGACGACGGGGGGCTGCTCGGCGGCGCCGCTGCGCTTGGGGCTGCCGTGCAGGTGGTTGATGAGGAAGCAGAGCCGCATCACCTCGTCGAAGCTGCAGCGGTCGGTCACCGAGTACACCACGGCAAAGCCGTCGCCCCACTTGATCTTCTCCTCGATCTGCAGGGAGTCCTCCTCCTGCCGGGGTGGGTGGGCTCCCGTTAGCACCGCTGGAATGCCAGCACTGCTGGGTGCAAGCCTGGAAAACCTCCCGGCGCCCTCTCCGTAACGGGATTGGGGACAGCGGTGGTAACACCCGCAGCCCGGGGCAGGAATGGGGTGGCTTAGGCAGCCACCAGCCCTGTCCTGGCATGGATACGGAGGGATTCAGTGCTCCCTCGAGCCGCCAGGATGCTCCACTGGCGCAGGGAGCCCAGCTGTGCCCCACACGGGAACAGGGGAATATTTACCCGAAGCCTCACTGTAACTGAGGCTGGACATCAATCCACCAAAACGCCCTTTCCCTGAGGCAAGCACCACGAGACTCCAGACAGCAGGGATCAGCCAGTGGAAGAGCAGGGACTGCCTTCCCTGGCAGGCCGCTCTGCTCCCACGGCGCTCTCCCGGCTGGGCTCACCTGTCCGGCCGTGTCGAGGATCTCGAAGTGCACCATCTCCCCGTCGATGACAGCTGCATGCCTGTAGATCATTTCTGGGCAGGACACACAGGGAAGGTGTGTGAGAGAACCCCCGGGGAGCAGCCACAGCCCGGGTGGCTGAGAGGGCAGCAGTGACCGAAGTGTGGGAGCAACAAGGGAGGGAGAGGGGCTCCTCAGGAGAGTGGGAGGAGGGGACATTTCTGGGACATTCCAGCAAGGACATGGCTTCAGTGCTCAAAAAACAACCCAAATGGAAAAAAAAGAAAATCCCCAAATCCTAGAATTCGGGAGAGCACGGGCTCCAGGGGCTTAAATGCCTCCTGTCCTTTAAAAGCCACCTCCCAGCAGATTGGGAAGGAATTCGAGGAGCTGAGGAGGATCTGTTGGTTTGATGGTTGGACTCCTAGAGGTCTTTGCCATCCTAAATGATTCTGTGTGATCCCATGATTCCACATGATTCCCTGATCCCATGACTGAGCCTGCAGCACTTCCCTGTGCAATCCAATGGCTCATCCCAATAGATTTTGCCATAAATAACAACAAAAAGGGGAAAAGGGATGCAGGACCCAGGGAGGTGTCAGGACTGCCGTGGGCTGCCTGTCTGGTTGAGGAGGAAGAAGAGGGAATAATGGTGAATTTGGGAGCAGAGTTGGCTGTGCCACGGTGACAGCAACCAGGAAATGGAGTTTTCCTACCTAGGGTTGGGTCATAGTCTCCAATGAATCTCCTGGTGATGAATCGTACGGTCAATGCTGGAAAAAAACACAGTGAACCCTGCTGGAGCTTTCAGTGCTCTGGACTAATTTTTCCTCCTTGCAAGGGCAGAAGAGCAGCAGGAGCAGCCACAGCTCAGGCAATTAAACCCCCTCATCTGATTACACATCTCCCTGCACCAGAGCCCGGCGAGGCAAAGCCCAAATTGCTGGCAAAACCCTCCTTGGGGCCTTTGGCCCTCACATCTTTTCCAGGAAGCTCCTTTGGAAACGTGGTGCTGATGCCTGGAGAGGGAATTTCTGGATAAAGCCACGGTTGAGAGCTCAGGAGAGGAGGGTGGAAGTGGTGCTTGAGCCCTTCAAAGCGTCAATGATGGTAATGGAGATGGGAGTGAAAGGCAGTGGAGAGGCTAAAAGCTGGCTTGGAAAGGATACAGGAGTGGAAAGTGAAATCAGAGGAACAGGGGAAAAAAACAGGGGGAAAAGAGCTAGGCAGGAGCACAGAGCCAGGAGGGAGAGGAGGGAAGGAAAACAGAGCAGGAGCATGACAGGAGGATAAACCTCACCAGAACCAGGACGTGATGAAAAGATGAAAACCCTTCCAGAAACAAAAAGGGGAATGAAAAGCCAACACCAAGCTGGAGCAACACTCCGAGCTGCCTTTCCCTGGGCAACCCAGGGTCAGTTTGTCCCAGCTGCCCACCAGCAGATGTTCCTGGTGTCCTGCCCTCACAGACCCACACCAGGCCAGGATCTGCGTGTTTATCCCAGGAATGTGGCACCCCACACGGGCCAGGCTTAAATAACCACAGAAAGGGAAAGAGGGATGCAGGAACTTCTCCTGCCTCCCACACCTGCCTGGGTCCTCTTTGGGGGCTTCACCATCCTCTCACCTCCCAATCTGTCTCTGGGTTTAAACCCTGCCCAGCAGGGAAGGCAATTGATGGAAAAAGCAGGTAATTTAGCCAAACTGCTCTGAGGAGATAGCCAGGGACCCTGCAGGAGACACCTACAGACACCTTCAAGGAGGTGACAGAATTATCAGGGGGAGCAGGACGAGGCAGGCTCGGTCTCTAGAAAGCACCTGATTGTGTGTCATATGTCAGGCAGCCGCCCAAAGCTGGAGCACATGGTGTGGGATGAGAAGAGGAGCCAATTAGATTGATTAAAAATTGGCTGGAGCGCAGGAGCACGAGTGGAGCTGCCAGTGGGGGAAGCGGCTGCAGGCGGAGCGGCCGCGGCCACCCAGCCTTATAAGGAGCTTTTTCTCCCCATCCTGAACATCAGTCACCTCGGGAAGGGCTCTCCTTGGAGCTCAAAGGGTTAACTGTGCTTTAAATGTGGGGTGGGGGGATGGCCGTGGGCTCAAGGGGTGATTTACCTGCCATGGAGGCGGGCTGGGCACACCTGGGCCGTGCTGCCCCGTTTGTGCCGCTGCGGAACGGCTCCAGCGCCGATCCATCTCCGCTCCACGTGCTGCAGGCAGAGCTCTGCTCTGGATTATGGCAAAGTTTACGCTGGGCAGCAGCAGCAGAGGATAACATGAGCCCAGTCTGGGCTGGATTTCCAGCCCCCGCCGCTGATTCCCACAGCCCTGATCCTGAAACCACACGGCTGCGCCCAAAGCCGTCCCTGCTCGCAGGGTCTGGGACCTCGGCTCACCAGATCCTGGAGGTTTCCAAACTGCTCCATGAAAACCCAAACTGGCTGACAATCAAGGGTTATTTTTCCCTTTTGCAGCTGCCCACATGGGATTTGCCCTTTGGTTGTTCCCACCCCTCAGCTCTCCCGACCTGGCTCTGTAGCCCATGGATGCAGCAGCTCGTCCCGGGGATGCTCCGGCATGGGGCCCACTCACACCCTGCCAGGATGGGAGCTTGGCAGCTCAGGGATGGAACCCACCTTCACCCTCCCGTGCTTCACGCCCTGGCCATGAGAGACGTCACCCCCGTTTGGGGACCCGGCTGCCTCCCCCATCCTCCCCACAGGAGCTCAGACAATGATGCTGCTGCTCTTGGCTCCTTCCTCGCCTCTCCCACACCCGATCCATCACCTGGGATGTCACCTGCCAGCTGGGCAGCGACAGCAGGACAGGTGTCCTCGTCCCCAGCGCAGGGGCTGGCGGCCAGCAGGAGGACGCGGCAGCTCGGGCACAGCCCCCGGGGAAGGTGACACGATGTCCCCTGGCAGGGGAGGACGTGCAGAACAGCGCCCAGGGACACGGATGGGGAGGGACTCGCTCGGGGGGCTGCTCCCTGCTCCTGGCACGCTCCAGCTCTGCTCTGCACGAGCCACGTATCGATTTACCTCCCCGTGCCCCGGCTCCATGGCCTGTGCCGCTGGCACACACCCCGCTGCTGCAAGGCACACGGGCTGACAGCCGAACCCAACCGGAGGAACTTTTAAAGACCCTCGGCACGAGGATCCCACGCTAAGGAGGGGGCACAGCAGCCCCGCAGCTGCCCCAGGAGGGGCCCGGAGGTGCCAGGAATGGGCTGTGTGCCGGGGGGGATGCCCAGCAGCAGGGAGACACACGCCTTTGGGCCGGGGGCGAGCCAAAGGCTCCGTACACCCCCTACAATCATCTGCTCCAGCGGGGCCAAGCGCTGCCAGGGCCCCCCGGGGCTCTGGGTACCCCGGAGCTGAGCCCCATCCCGTGCTCCAGCATTGCTCAGGGACAGCTGGGAGTCGCTTCCTTCAATTTAGTCAGGGAATTAGGATTTTTCGGCAATGCCGGTGGCACAGAAACGCAATTCCAGCGGCTCCGACAGCCCGGCACAGGTGCCACTGGTGTGGTGCCTTCCCTTTTCCAGAGGGGCAGGACATTCCCTTTCCCCAAGGGCACGGCAGCATAGCCGTGTCCTACAAGGCTTTGCATGGATCACGGATCACTGCAATGTGGATCCACATGGATCCACAGTTTCCCCTGCCTCTGACCCCACTCCTGCGGGCTACAGGGGACACCTGCGCCCGCAAGTGCTCACAGCCCGGGATGGAGCAGTGGGAAAGGGGGGAGGATGATCCCCAGGAAGGAAGGAGGGAGCTGAGGTGCTCCCAGCACAGCATCCCAAACCCCCGCCCCAGCAGGCACAGACGGAGAGCGCCGAACAAGGCGCAGGGAAAGGGAGTTTTCCCGAAGGAAAACAGCCCGGTGCCGTGGAGGAGGCTCAGCAAAGCTGCTGGGGGCGCTGGGAATGAGCAGCGAACTCCTCACACCCGGGAAAACCCATTCCAAGCCCGGCTTTTGGGAAAGTTCTCCCGGCCAGTGATGTCCACCCCGGGTCCCCGCGCAGCTGGGGACCCCTCGGGCAAGGGAAAACCCCCATGGGACGAGCCCCGGCGGCCAAGTGTCCATGTGGGAAACCCGAGGGGAAGGAAACTCAGTGCCCTCAAACCCCACGGGTTGGGGGGGGGGGGGGGGCGCAGGGATGATGCCCCTCGTCCCGGCTTTCTACGGGACGTGGGAAGGTTGGTCCCTCTTGTCCGGAAGGGAGAATGCCGGGGGGATGCCAGAGGGTGCCAGGGGATAGCAGAGGGATGCAGTGAGATGCCAGAGAGGTGCTGGGGGGGGTTGCCTACCTGTCTTGCCCACGGCGCTCTGTCCCAGCACGACGAGGCGCAGGGTGCGGGCCGGGCTGAGGCTCACGGAGCGGCGCAGGGGCCGCGGGAAGCTCATCCCGGAGCCGGGCCGGGGCTGCCCCGGAATCCGCCGCTCCCCGCTCCGCCGGCCGCTGCTCCGCCGGCCCCGCCTCGGGGGCCGGGCTGGGCTCAGCCCCGGGCGGGCCCGGCTGATGCCGGCCTCCTCCTCCTCCTCCCTGGCCAGCGGAGGCGGTCCTCATCCCGGCCCGGAGGCGCTTCGAGAATTGTGCCTCAGTTTCTCCGCACGCAGCAGCGCCGGACCGGGAAAGCTGCTCCCCCCAAAGGGGCAAAGCCAGAGTTGGACGGGGCTCGGAGCCACCTGGGCTCTGGAAGGTGTCCCTGTGCACGGCAGGGGGTGGCACTGGATGGGCTGCGAGGTCCCTTCCATCCCGAACATCCTGGGATTCCGTGGGTCTATGAACGTGAGGAAAGAGGGAACTGGTGCAACGCCCCCCCGCCAGGGAAATACGGCCAGAGTGCTGCTTGCCCCCAAAGCCCTGCCTGAAATCACGGTTTTCCCCATGTTTGGGCACGAGGCAAGTTGGTAAAGACAAGAGGAGCTGTCTGAGCCCCGGCCTTTCCCCTGGTCCCAAGAGCAGGGCGAGGAGCGATTCCTGGCTCCGCGCAAAGCAGCGACTAAATCCCCGTGGACGTCCAAGAGCAAGGACTCCACACCAGGCCTGGAACACACTTGGTGCATGTTGGTGCAGCAGCACCACCGGGCTGCTCAGCAGCAGCAGGAAGGTGAAGCCAGGTGTGCAGGGAATGTGGAACAGCTCGGAGCAGTACCTGGAGCGGGCATGGATGTGCCTTGGGTGTGCTGGGAAGGAGGGAAAAGCCCGGCAACAGCTTGAGCAGCATCTTGACTCTCTCCCATCAGGCCCCAGAATGCTTCTGACCCGTGGGATGCAGATCCCAGGCAACTCCAGTACTGCAAAAGAAGTTGGCAGAAGGGACCTGGCCAAGGGTGTGGAGCCTTCAAACGCCCACAGCAGGGACTCAGTCCCTTTTCCAAAGGCTGCAGCCACTTCTCTGGCACAGGGATCTCTCAGCCTGACCATCTGGGGTGACTTGGCACAGCCCGCTTGGTGCTTGAGGGAACATGAGCCCACCTGGTATTTATAGCGCCTATCAGGTGTCCAAAGGGAACATCCTGGTGCCCACAGGGACATCAGCACTCAACTGGCCACAGGGTTATCGGGATCACAGCTGCTGCCAGCGGGATCAGTGCTGGAGGGAGGCCCCTGGATAACACAGGGAGTGTCGTGGAGAGCCAGCAGACCTCTCCCAGAAACCCATCTTGCCATCACATGTGTCCTCTTTGTGCATCAGCCCCTGGAAACGGCCCTGCTCCGGCTTCTCCAGAGCCAAAAATCAAGCTCCCGGCTACATCTGGGGCCCAGGAAACAACAGCGAGGCAATAAACAGATTTTGGGACAAAAGCTGACTCCCAGCTGGGGAATGGGGGGCGTCAAGAAAAAGAAGTCTCCATTACATTCCTTCCCTATTTTTAGCCCCATTTCCTACGGAAGTGAGTTGTCTGCAATCAAGTCCTCTTCTTGCCTGATCCTCTCCAATACCAGCTTTAATACATCGCCTGATTCCAGGCAAATGGGGGAGAAGCCACAGAGAAAACCCTTCTCCTGCGAGCTGTGTGACAACAAACGGGCAAATTTCATGGAAAATCAACCCTTGCACTTTGGAAGGCAGGAGCTGGCTGGGGGAATGCAGAGCAACAATTCCTGCTGCTCCAGGTTCCTGCTGCCCTCGCCTCGGGTGCAGCACCTTGGAACAACAGCCCTGGGAGCTGGGCAGTCACACCTGCCTTAATTCCGAGTGCGTTAACAGCACATGGATTGGCAGGGATGAGGGAACAAAGGGACAAGAAGGATGGAGTTCAAATGGAAGCATGCACTTCCTCTGTCACCTTGGGAAAATCGGCTCCCTTCCCACTGCCTCCATGACCACAATGACCTTCCAATCCAGTACCAGCTGCTCCAGAAAAATACATCCCTGGATTCTTTAGGAAAAGGTCCTGGAGCTGGGGAGTCTGTGTCCCTGATGGCACAGCTGGGAGAAACTCCTGCTCCTCTCGCACAGCTCTCCTCGGCGTGGTGGAAGTCACATGCGTGTTCCCACGGGAGCACTGAGCGCCACGCCCCACATTTGCCAGGGAATATTTGGCTGGATGAGAGTGGAAACAGGACTTTATCAGCGCTGATCGCTGGATAATCCGCCTCCAGCGCTCCGTGGCGGAGCCAGGTGGGAAAGGTGCAGGAGATACTGTGTCCTGGTGAAATATTTGTGGGCAGGCTATTCCATACTTGCCGGTCCTTCAAGACACGGAGCCTGCTCCGGGAACCAAGCCAGAGGCTCCCATGAATCACGGCCCTGCAAACAGAGAATCAGCTGAAATGGAAAGCTGGCCCAAAGCAAAGAGCCAAATCCCCTCAGGCCGTAGCCTCGGATCGCGGGGATTCCGTTCCATGTCCAAACCACTTCCCTGCTGGGTAGTCAGGTGTTTTGAGAGCTGCCCAGAAAGTGAACTTTGGTGCTTTTGAAACAGGGCAATGGTGGTTTTTTACTTAGGAAAGGAAGGTAAGATAACCCCAGTCCCTCTTCTCTCCACGAGATGATCCAAAGGCATGGAATGCCAACAGATCCATGCGGGAGCCAACTCCAGTTCAAAAATGACTGAGGTATCTCAAAGCTTTGTTCCCCAAGGTTTAGCTCCTCTCCCAAGCCTCCATTTGAAGGGCTCAAACCCTTTTCCAGCTCACCCACCACATTTAATTGCCACTCATTAATTACTGCACGGACATTCCCACGTGCAGCTCCATCAGGGAATGCTCTCCAAGGATACAACCAATGCCACACTGCCCTGTCCACAAACATACTTTGGGTTGCTGCAGCAAACCTGGCACACCCAAGGGTCCTCCCTGCCTTCAGCCCCTCACATTCCTTGATCCACTCTGTTCTGTCTGACACCAATCCAGCTGGGAAAACTCTGCATCCACCACATCCAGGGCAAGGCACAGGGACACAGATCCCAGCTGCTTCTCCATGTGCTATAAATAGGGAGAGGGAACACAGATGAAAGGCCCCGTGTCCAGGCGTGCCGGCCACAGCCGGACTCCTCCGGGTGGGATTTGCATCAACATGAACCCACTGGGAACACGTTCCCTTTCTTTTTTTAATAAAAGGCCGGGTTTTGGGTCACAGGAGATAATGAAACCTCTAGTGCGAGAGAAATCCAACCAACAGAGTTTCCTGGTGTCCTGTTCCTGCCTGCGGCTGAAGCGGATTCCGACACGCGGCCGGATCATGCTGAGAAAACAAATCTGGCTCCACGTCAGAGCTCAAAGACTCCTTCCCAAAGCTGTGAGGGATAAAATCACAGGGAAGGGGCAAATTAACAGCATTTCCCTCCCACCCCAGGGCCTGAACAACATGCCCCGAGAGCTTTCTGAGCTGCTTTGCAGCTGGATAAACGGCGGCAGCTCCTGGCCTGGCAGAGCGCGTGATCCAAATGTCCTGACGGAGCTGCTAAATCCCTCTGCTGCCCTGTGGGCTCCAAAGAGAGTGTCCTGCACTTTGTTTTCCTGCAGGAGCTGGCTGTTGGGAAGGAGGACGCTGCCACAGACCCCATCTGCCAGGCTCCGTCAGACTCTGCAAACAGCTCCTCACGGCGGGAAGCTTCCCACTGCGGGAATGGCTGTGCTTGGGAAGCTGATTTTAGAACACAGAGCAGCGTGCTGAGGGAAGGAAGAGAGACCCCATCATGGAAGTAACTTAAACCTCCAGAAACGCTGCAAAAAGGGATCCCGTGGGATGGCCAGGATGGGGCTGCTTTACCTTCAGTCACAAGAAGGATTTTATGTGAAACACAAGTCCAAGCCCCTCAAGGCTGCAACATCCAGAGCATTGGAGGGGCTTGGAACAGCACCAGCCTTTGAAATGCTGGAAACCTCGCTCCAAAGCAGCTCCCAAAAGCAGCTAGAGCTGAGGGGGAGGGAAAAACCTGGAGCCACAAAGGAATTCTGATGCCATGGGCCACTCTTGAAAGGGCAGAGGAAGAGGTCAGGGGGCTGGGCTCAGTGCGTGGCACACAGAAATCAGGGATTCAAACCCCTCCCAGAGAGGGGAGGGCAAGGAGGGGTCTCGGGGGACACACACCTGGGATCCAGGGAGCAGCAGGGCCAGGGATCCGCTCGGTGCTCCTGCCCGAAACAGGGATGCCATGGGGAGCCGGCAGAGCAGCAGCGGCACCTCCCGAGTCACTCCCGACAGCTCTTCCCGAGCAAATCTCGCAGCTGGCAAGAAAACAACGCTTCCTTCTGATGGGAAATGTCAGGGCTGCAGAGCCAGCCGTTCTGCTGCCGTGGAGCCCTGCTGGCATTCTTGGAAAGCACAGCAGGAGCAGCACAGGCAGCGGCTTTGTGGCCAGCGGGCAGGGATCAGCGCTGGAATTCACTCCCAGTTCCCAGCACATGCCCTCTGCTCCGGCTCCGAGCCTCCCTCCCGGGGGGACAGACGCCACAGGGGTGGCCAGAGCCCAGGCCTGCTCCTTGTCCGACCCACGTGGATCTTCAGCTCCGGGCAAAGCATCTCAAATTCCACCCGGAGCTGTTTTGTCCCGGCGGGTAACTTTCCGCCAGGAATCAGTACTTAAGGAGAAAAACCCCCAAACCTGCTTTGTTGAGAAATTGCTGCTCTTAAGCTATTTCAGTGCTATTTAGCACCAGGAAGGGTGACAAGGATCGCCCCCGGACACATGAAGCCACGTGGAGACCTGTGACTTCATCCCAGAGAACTGGGCATTCCTGCTTCCACTTGGAACGACAAAAAGCTTTTGATTTAAACTCCCTTGAAGAAAGCATTAAAACAATCCCTTTTTACCTCAGTCTGAAAAAATAGTTCCAATAAAACCTGCTTGTTTTGCATCATAAACTTTTCAAACCAAGAACTTCCTGATACTGGTTGGATTTTCCCTTCCTGAATTTTTGTCCCCCCTCAAAGTGCCGTGAAACCACCCTAATTTTGTGCAGTATCTCACTTGGATCAAAACTACATTCCCAAGGGCTTTTTGGGGGATCAGACTGACAGAACTTAAGCCCTTTGCTTTTCCTTTGACTCCACAGCAGCCTCTGCCCTCCGTATTTCCGAGCCCTGAATCTCATGTTATTTCCAAGTGTTTCTTCCTATTTGGGAAGGACAGAACATTCCTGCTACATCCCCTTAAGAGCCAAGACATGCTGTTTCTTAGCCCCAGCGCTCAAGCACGGAGGGACTGAGGGTTTCCAGGCCAACTCCTTCGGCTGGCAAACGCCGCTTCCGCTGTGGACCGGGAACAGCCCGCATCCGGAGGCTGTGGTCCCTGTGCCAGCCCACAGCACTCCCTGCCTGCTGCTGGGATCTGCTGCTCCCAGCGTGGAACTGCAGTCACCTGTGGGAGAAGGCGAAGAGGTGGGAGATGATTTTTGGAGATGATTGTAAGAGGCTGGGAACAAGGATTGCGACGATCCAAGCGGTCCCTGCCTCCGTGTTCCGTCGGCTGCTGAAAACCGCGTGTCCAACCTCAGCAGCAGGGAAGGAGCAGCATTCCCAAGGGCTATTTGTGCCAGAGGATCTGAAATAGGAAGGGCTGAGTCCACCCCTGCAGATCCAGCTGTCTCCAGTGGCTGAAGAACCAGCTCGACCCTGGCACACCCGAGTCCTTCTCCAGCTGAAGGTGAGATGCAGCCAGAGCCACCCGAGTGGCACCTGATCTCCCAAAGGAATTGTGACATTGGATAGCCAGGGCAAGTCCCAGATGGAAGAAAACTCCCACTTCCTTCAGGACAGGGTTGCGGCAACCTTTGTCCCAGGAGGAGACACGGTGGGAGTGCAAAGGACACCCAAACGTGGATTTTCCGCCCAGTTTGAAGCAAGGTATTCCCTAGGGAAGTGACAAGGTGAGCAGGGCCTGTTATCCCTTCCCATGGTGGGATTTTAAGAACCCCACAGTACAAGCAACTCCAGGAAACTCCAGTCCTGGTGGATATCCAGCCTGGAAACACCAGCAGGCCTTGGCTGGATCCACATGGCCTCGTTATGTGCTGCTCAGGAAAGGACAGTGCTCAATGTGCAGCCACAAAAGAGGGGAAAGACCAGGATCTAGACATGGAGTACACGCAGCAGGCCAAAATCCAGCTCTAAAACAGGCACAAAATCCCTGCTGAGCCACCAGTGCCTCGTTCTGACAGTGTTACACACACACACAGTTCATTGCTGCTCACCTTCAAGAGGGGAATTTTTCAGCTCCACTTCCCAGTGCTAATCCTTAAGAAGGATTTTCACCCCTTGGCATGATCTGGGAGTAGATTCAGGACCCTGCAGTCTCCTGGTTTCACTGCTCTCTTCAGTGCCACGGGCTGAGGGCCACACTGTACCCCAGGATGTTCCCTGGAGCCACACAACGCCAGGAATTACATGACCGGAATTCCCGAATTCCTAAAGTTCAGGGAGGCATGAAAAGGCCGGACAGCCAGCAAGGGATCCTGGGGGCTTCCAAACCCCTGCCAAAGAAACACCAGCAAAGCTGAAGCAGCAGTTTAAAAAATATTCCATTATTTTAAAAAGAAAGCACATAGAGATTCCCATTTCCCATCACAGCAACAAGTCCAGGACTTCCCAGTGCCGAGGCCGTTTTATTTCCACAATTCCCTGGAGCAGCAGTGATTCCCAGGCACAGCCCCCCCAGTCAGGACAAGCAGGGGTAGATTTCGATGGTGTTGATCCGGAGGACGGTCTGGGGGTTGGCAATGACTGAAAAAGAAGGAAAAGGGGGGAAAAAGAAGGATCAGGTACCAGCATAAACCTGGTGCCAACCTCATGCCAGGGCGCCTGGAGGGCGGTGCTGGCAGACAGCTGCATTCCATGGGGATGCCAAGGACAGCAGGTCCCAGAGTGGCACTGGGGCAGCCTGGTCAAGGCTTTTCCATCCATCCCATCCATATGAAAACAGCCAGGATTCTTCCCTCTGGCAGAGAAGGAAGAGTCACTTGGCAACCAAAACCCACACAGGACCCTGCTGGGGCCTGCGGGCAGCTGTGAGGACACATCCAGCGTTTAAGGCTTTGGGAAGAGGATGGGATTGCTCTCCTGCCCAGGAAGTTTAGGGAACACTGAGGGAATATTAAATCCCAGTGCTCTGTGGGCATGCCTGGGAGAGGGGCTGGGCCCTGAGGGGCTCTGGGGACACAGAGAACGAGCCCCTTCCTCGGGTCCTTGTGCTGGGATACCTCCCCTCCCACGTCCAGCAGGGAAGGAAACACGTCCTTTCCCTCTTACTTTTCTTCCTCTGGAAGTTGTGCCTCCTCCAGAAGCGCATGTTGACTTTGGGCCACGACTCGGTCTTCTCAATCACCGTGGCCTCCACACGGACCAGGTCCTTCCTTAAAAATGAGTGTTAGAGGCATCAGGTTTTAGTTACTGACGTCCTGCTCCCGGGGAGCGGGTTTCTGGGAGAAGAGACGCGTGGATAACACATCTAGCCTGGCAGAGCCAGATCCCGGGAACTGCAGATCCTCCGTGGGAGGAGGGCCACCTGCCCAGGCACGGCCAAAAGCCTCCAGGTGCTGTGCCTGGATCGGGAGAAGCCACAGGTCCCAACTTCCCTGTCACGTGAGGGATGAGATCATCCCACCTGAGCAGGCAGGAGAGACAGGGACCTGCGGGAACCTGGAGGATTGCGGCAAGAGGAATTCCCCTGGCACCTCCAGGCGGATCTCATGGGCCCTGCTTGGGTTTAGGCACGGGATGAGCCCATCCCCGCTCCTGGTCACCACAGAAATCCTTCCTCCTCCTCCTCCTCCTCCTCTACGGCATCACAGACAGCTGGAAGAAAACCTCACCTTGCTGGAAACACTATAACTTTCCCAATAATTTTTAAATTAATTGTTCTAATGAACCCTAAGCAATTTTCCACCGCAGCCAGCGTTTAGCAAGGCTTGCCACAAGCTGCTGCTGCGAGAACACAATTTTTGGGAAAATGACAATTTGGGAAAATTTTTGGAAAAAACGAAGTTTTGCTGAAACAACTGTGATCAACCTTGATATGCTTCAAGGGTCTCAGAAGGTGAGAACCCCCAGGCAGGATCCAGACTGGAGCTTTGGACAGGGGGGTTTTAGTCAGCAGCCACAGGGAAGGAGGAGGAGCTGCTCTTCCATGCACAGCACTGCAGAATTCCATTAAAAGCTCGTTAAGTTTGCCACAGGAAGACATTTAAAGACCATTTTGCTGACAAACGGCTCTGTCTGCACTTGAGGGGGGCAGAGGGGGAAGCCCATCCAGCTGAAATTGTTCCAGCAAGGTCACTGGGAGGCCAAAGGCTTCAGACAGCCACCATCTCTTAAAATCCACCCTGGGGGTGTGATTAAATCAGAGACTGGATCCTGGAGGAAACTGATTTATCTGCAGTTAGTGACCAGCCCAGAAGAAAAGAGCCAGAGAACAATGTAGATTTTAAGAGGCCACTGGGTGACCCCGACATCCCAGCTCCAGGGTTTGCTCCAGATCCAGCACCACTGAACCACACACACGCCCTGCCACCCTGAGGGAGAAACCAGGGAGCAAACTGCACTCAGGCCGTGGTTTACCACTAACTTGGGACTAAACTTCCTGGATTCAAGGCTCTGGTGAGTTCTCTGAGGGACACAGCTCTAGGAACTGCTGGCAGGAGGCTGAAGCACAACAGAAACCAACTCGCTGGAGAAGAGCTCGTGGGCAGGACAAGTTCTCAGCAAAACAGAGCCCAAGGAAAAAAATAAAAATCTCTATCAAACGTTTTAGGTATGACTGGAATGTCCATAAAAATAAGAAGGGGGTCACACATTTCCCAGAGCCCGACACAGCTGGGCCTGCTGCCTTCAGCAGCAAAATGTTCCATGGATTGGATTTTTGCAGGAGGCGGGAAAAACTCTGGCTGGAATCTCACTCTGGATCTGAGCTGGACTGAAAGGTGCTGTCAAGAGGCAGAGAAAAAGATCCAGGCAAGCTACAAGCCCACAGGATCATAATTCTTGGAGGTCATAACTCCAGCTGCCCCACAGGAGTGAATCCTGGCCCGGCTGTCTGGGACAAGGCCTTTGGCATTTCCACTGCAAAAAGGAGCAGGCAGCAGGAGAAACAGCGAGGTTTCCTAGAGGGAAAATTCCCATCAGCTCTATTTTGTCCAGAAATAAGCCAAACTTTCCCTCCACTCATGCCTAAGACGGGCTCCAGCCCTTGTGCCAGCCGGGGCAGGCAGCGACTTGGACAAACACGGAGCCCGAAGGATTCCAGAGCAGGAGCCAGCCAGCAGCTCCCAGAATAGCCTCTGCCATGCAGATGTGGTGTTTCAGGGTTTAAAGGAGCGTCATCCTGGGAGGTATCAGAGGAACAAACCCTGTCCAGCTGTCCCAAACAGGACACGCTGGGGAGCCGGCAGGAAGCGGCTCCGGTGAAGTGTCTCGGGCTGTGAGCGCTCACCGGGTGTTTATTTATCCAACAACAGAGAGACAGAACTGCCTCTGCTCTCATCCAGCCTCTTCTCCCCTCCCCAAAATGCCTGTGGGCTAGGGGACTGTGTGAGAGAACCGCAGTGCACGCTGCTGGTGACGCCCTTTTCCCATCCCACTTCCCCTTTCCCCCATCCCGTACCAGAGAGCTGGGATTTCGGTGGTTCCCCTGCAGCTCAGGGGGTGATGGCACCTCCCCCCAGCCTTCACTCTTCGTGGCCAGCCTCTTCCTCCTCCCACTGACTCCCTTCAGCCAAAGGCCCTGGAGTCCAGGCCAGATGTGCAGCCTGGTCTGCCTCACGCAGCTGCCAACACTTCCCACACCCTCCAGGCGCCTACAGGAGCCAACAGCTGGTTTGCTTCCTGTCCTGGAGCTCCTGGGCATCCCCGAGCCAAATCCAGCACAAAGAGCTGCAAAGAACCACCCCAGGACCCCTGGATCAGAGCTGGGGGAAGGAAGGTGCTCCTCACCTGCTTGACGTGGCACATCCCACAACGAAAAGCCCCTTTCTAGTCCTAGAAATGAGATTCCCCTTCCTAAAACCTTCCCCAAGGGCACTGTCTGGCAGTAACTCATAGAATCCCCATGATCTGCTAACCCAGATCCTCTTCCAGTCCTGTTACAAGGAGTGGCAGCTCCCAAAATCCTGTCCCACACAGGGACCTGAGGCAGGTGCCACTGGTGCAACTCAAGGCACGTTAAAACTGTACAAATAACTCCTAAATACCACCTGCAGTAACACCTGGGCCCTCTGGGAAGGCAAAGCCTGAGGAACCAGAGGTTCTGTACAGCAAGTCCTACAGCACTGGGATGGAGGCAGTGCCAAGGGATAAACTTCTCCCAAGTTCTGTGACTGCTGGATTACGTGATTGAGAGCAAGGGAAAAATTAGGAGCCCTAAAATTAAGGCTAAGGGCTAAAAACTCAACTCGAGGGATTAAGGAAAAGGATTTCTGGCTTATTTCAAGATGACTGCCACCAAAATTAGGGTAAGAAGGTAAAGATGCTGAAGGGCAACATGTCCTGCTGGTCTGTGCAAGGAGGAAAAGATCCAACTGAGGTGAATATCCAAGAGCTACCTCAGAACTGGGACCTGCTGCTCTCCTGGCACTGGGGAGGGGGAGAGTCACCAGAGGCTGATGAGCTGTTTCATTGGTGATTCTTTCAAAAGCCACAGGGCTGGGATCACAGTTAGTGCTGATAAATCCCAGTTTCAGGGACTGCAGAGCCCTGAAACCACAATTAAGCACAAAAATGCCACATAATTTCTTTATGAAGCATCTTACCCCAGCAGCGGCCTTCCAATGAGCGTGAAGTCGTCAGCACCAACCAGCAGAACCTGGGGGAAATAAATCAGGCACAAATCACTGCTCATTGTCCTGGCAGAAATGCAAACTAGACCTTTCAAATTCTACAGCCATAAAGGAGTCAAACTGCTTAAAGCCAGGCCTCCCCACATTTCAAACCTGACACTAACTGCAGGGGTGGTGGGGAAAGCTGCAAACAGGCTGGAGACAGAGCCATTACTCTTCCAGAGAGCTCATCCCACTGAAACAGACTGCAGAAGTATCTTTCTCCATGATCAGAACACACTGAACGTCTCTGTCCTGGCTCACCAGCAGGCATAAAAAAATATGGAAAGCAATCAGGGAAGAAGAACAACCTGCCTCGTGTGGGATCTGGACAAATGGCAGCTCCTAAACTGTTGGATTTTTACAGCAGTTGCTGCAAATCCCAGTGGAGAAACAATTCCCTCATTCTCCTCAGTAAGGCCTCGAGATGGGAAAGAAAGAAATGAACATGAGGGGGTTCACCAGCCCTTGCTGGTTTGGGGCATTTCAGCTGCATCTAAAGGAACAGGCAGGATAAGAGAGGATACAGTGGGAAGAGGCTGCATTTCACTAAATCATCGAGGTTGGAAGAGACCTTCAAGGTCACGGAGTCCAACCATCAACCCAGCACCACCATAATCTTCCCTAAACCATGTCCCCAGGTGCCACATCCGGAGCCACTTCTCCCAGGCTGCCTCACAAATCCTCTGGCCCCACTTAAAAACCACACAGAAATTATCCTGAGAAGTCCTGGCTTTCGTTTTAGACAGAAAAAAAAAAAAAATCCCTAAAGGGTTCTGGTGCTCAGGCAAATTTTCACCTTCACTGCCACCCAGACCTTTGCATTCCGAGCTGGCTACACCACAGAAATCCCTCCTTTCTGCTGGACACAGGGATGTGGGACACAGCTGAGGACATGCCTAAAAAGCTGCTTCGAAACTGGGCTTCAGAGCAAAGGCTGAGCACAAAAACTCCTCAGCTCTCCTGAATTACTTGCTTAGCTCCAACAGCCCACACGAAGGTGAAGCCAACAGAATCCCACTCCATAATATTTCCTTTCAGTCTGGATTAATGAGCCTCTGCAAGTCCCTGCTGGTTGTCCAAGGCTGAGGATAAAGATATTAATTGGATCTTGGCAACTCTCCCCTCCGTTCCCCATCCCTCTGCCTCCACCCAGCCCAGCACGATAAGGATCTTACAGAGCCCTGAGGAGTTTATAATCCCTCTGGGAGCCCTGCAAGGAATTAAGGGGTTGGACTCGATGATCTTAGAGGTCTTTTGCAGCCTAAATGGTTCTGTGATCCGGGGTGTTGGAGTCTCAAGGCAAACACAGGCTTTCGCTGCCGGCTCTGGAAACAACAACTGTCATTTTCTTTTTTTGGACGGAGTTAGGACAACAAAAATCTGTCTCCCCACGGAGTCTGGCAAGACTCACTCCAGCCCTGTTGAACAGAAATTGCAATAATATCTGAAACTGGAACAGAACTAAGGGAATTGGAACTAAGCAAAGGGCTGGAATGAGGGCGGGAGACCCCCCAGGAGCGCTTTGGGACGTGGTGTTAAAACCGGTGATGGGTTTTGCCTCCAGGAACGTTTGTAGGGAATCTGCTCTGGCTTTTTCACCTTCTCCATGCGGATTCGGTCTCCACACTCAGCCTCCAGGACGTTGTCCATCATGATCAGGTCTTCACTGGTGATTTTCCACTGCTTGCTGGCGAAGTGGACGACGGCGAAGAGCCGCCCGTATTGCCCCGCGGAGATCAGCCCGTTCACCTTCCGCACCACTTCTGCTGGCAAACAGAGAGGCAGGGATCAGGGCAGCACGGCCAGAGAGCTGGGAAGGGCTGGGAAAACCCACCCAGCCACCCGGCTCTCCCCCCAGCACTCTTATCTCCTGGGAGTCTTTAAGCAAGGATCAACAGCAGTGTTGCTCCCCAGACGTGTGAGCCTCCCTTTTTAAAAATTCACGAGTTATTTGTATTTTAGGTGCTGGCAAAGCCACGTGTAAGTAAACATCTTGTATACACTGTGCAGTTCTCTACACTGCTGACTCTCAGCCCGTTCCTCAGGCAACCCAAAGTGTACTGTACTTGGGTATAAAGCATTCCAGCAAAGAGCTCTTGTCCATGCATCCCGCCTTTGGAGGAAATTCCCTCCAGTTCCAAGTCATATGCAGACAGCCCAGAACTCTGAGTAGTGCCTAAGGCACACAGGAACGTCAGGAAGAGCTTGGGAAAAGGCTTCCAGCACATGACAAAGCCCAGCCTGAGAATGTGTACCTGCAGCAAGGACAAGAGACACCTGTCCCTTGCTCCCTCCCAGAAAAACCTCTTCCCCCGTGCATGGAGGAACAGGATCCTGAAGCCAGGTCCTGCATGTGGACGAACTCCATTTCCTGTGATCAGCCTCCTGGGCAGTGAATCCAAACCCAGCTTTTACAGGAACACCAAAAGGTGTTGCTCCTTGACACCATCCCACTGCCAAGCAGCAGCTTCCCACCCTCCCTGCTGTCCAGAAAAACACATTGTCCTCATTGTCCTAAAAAGTGGCCAAATCCTTTTTTCTTTTTTTTTTTCCTGGAATGCAAACAGAACATCCCTTTGGGACAGACAGGAATCCAGCAGCCAGGCAAACCCAACCCAATCCTTACAGGAACACTCGGAAAAGGTCCAAGTTCCAAGCCAGAGGATACAAACTTAAAGCTAGAGGTAGGAACACAAATTACTTGTAGGGCAGGAGCTGCAGCAGTTCCCACCAGGATAAAGTTGTTGATAACTCTTCCAACACCTCCAGTGCCAGGAAACATCAAGTGATTGCTGGCTTGGATCTCAGCACCATGCAGAGAGACCCATCCCAAAATATCCGGGGCTGTTTCCACAGCCAGCAGGAGACAGGAGGCAGAACTGCAATGCTCCCGCTGCTGTTCCCTGCGGATGAGCACAGCCAGGAGATAACGTTCAGCAGCAGCAGCAGGAGGGAATCCATCAGGGATGGCACCAAGCCCTGAGGATGGGACCCCACTCCCCGCAGGGCTCGCACGGAGCAGTTTGTGGTTCGCTGCTGGGTTATTTCACACGCAGGGACAGGCACCCATCTGTCACTTGAGCAATCCCAGGAGCACGGAGCAGATAAAAAGCAGGATCAAAACAGCCCGGGAGGAGACGTGGAGCAGGAGGCTCTCTCCAAAGCACATCCCTCCATTAGGGACACTCTCCAGCCACGTGATGGGGGAGATCTGCAGGGAGGTGAGCTCAGCTCTCCTTGCCAACCTTGTCCCCAGCCCAGAGCACTGAGGGCCATGCCCGGTCATTCCTTGGGCACCTCCAGGGGTGGGGACTCCAAACCTCCCTGGGCAGCCCCTGCCAAGGCCTGGCCACCCTTTCCATGAGGAAATTCCTCCTGATGTCCAACCTGAACCTGCCCTGGCACAGCTTGAGGCCGTTCCCTCTCACCCAGCAGTCCTGACAAGCTGAGGGGACACGACCACCACCGTTGTGTCACGCTGTGTCCTGCCTCTGCAGGTCTGTCCTGTGCCCACCATCCAACTGCTCCTGCTGGCTGGAGGTTCTGTTTTATGCACCGAAATACACCAGCTCTCCATGTGCCCACCATCCAACTGCTCCTGCTGGCTTTGATTTAGACAGTGAATGCAAAATAGCTCACTTCTCCTGCCCGAAAGGCTTCTCTCACGCTTTTAGTTTTTTTAGTACCTTGTTTCATGCCACACATCGCATCAGGTAAGGTTCCTCTGGCAGCACAACAAGCTGCTGCAAACTAAGGAAAAATCGCATTGTACCCAAATCTCCCAAACCAGCAGCTGGAGCACAATTCCAGCGACACTGAAACACGTGAGAAACGAAAAAAAAAACCACCAAAAAACGTGAGGAACACAAACTTCCAGCTGCAGGCATTTATGCTCAGTCAGGCCTTGAGGCAATGCTGGAAGACCAGATTTAAGACTTTTACCTGCATGATACTTGGCTTCTTCCACTGGATCTGGAAGTTTCACTTCAGGCCATGGGGGCGAAGTCAGGGAAGTTTTGGCAGCAAGTCTGTGAAGGACAAGGTAAAACTCACTGCAGCAAACAGATACTGCCAAGAGATGGAAAACAGGGAGAGGAAAAAAGGAAAAAGGAGATGGAACAGAAACGGATATTAACATCCAACCAAAAGTCATCAGATTACAGGTAACAACTAGGCAAGAATCTGCAATAGCACAAAAAACCAATCTTATATATAAAGAGGAGGAATATTTGCCTAGGAAGGCTCCATGAGATGGCCACAAAAGTTGTGGTTCCTGAAATCTGAAAACTTAGTAGATTTTGTAAATAGCATCCCAGAGCAAAAAGCAAACACCATCCCCCTCAGGGGTGGGCAGTTCAGGTTGTCCTGCGTGCAGAAATCCCCACTTTGCCTAAGCACCACAGGATGCACAAACGGCATAAAATATTCAGGAATAAACATGAGATGGGAGTGGGAAAAAAGCCAAATTGACTCAAGATCCTTTGCAATGATTGATTTACTCGGTAACCCCCAGCCAAACGTCCCAGAGGGCTTTAATTTAACAGGACCTCCAAGTACCTGTGAGGACCTGACCACAGGCCCCGAGGCCTCACGGGGTTTAGTGAGGATTTTGGGTGCTGTGTCACCCAGGCAGAGATCCAAGGATCTCTGACCCTAGAGGATGAGCAGGAAGAGGGAAGAGCACATCCTGCCGTTCCCTGCGGCAGGAATTCTCTGCTCCTGCAGTGTCCCCTCCTGGTCACAGCCAGAAGCAGCTCAGTCCTGCAGGAGATCCCGGCACGGGGAATGGAATAAAAGCACAACAGGCAGCTCCCAAAGTGCTGGAAAAAGCGAAGCCTAAAGGTCCCGTTGGAAGAGTTATCACAGAATTCCAGAAAGGTCTGGCTTGGAATGGATGCTAAAGCTCATCCAGTCCCAGCCCAAGGCAGAAACACCTTCCACCGCACCAGCTTGCTCCAAGTCCTGTTCAACCAGGCCTTGGACACTTCCAGGCGTGGGACAAAAAAAACCCCAAAAATACAAAATGAAGGGAAGCACCCTTCTGGGAAAGGTGACTGAAGGTAGGCAGAGTCCAAAACATCGGGAAGCGACAGAGTGAGCAAGCCTCCTTCCCGAAGGAAAGCCAGCTGCCCTGCCCACCCCGCTGAAGCAGGCCGGCATTCCAGGGGGAAAAGGCAAAGTGACATTACCCTGGCTGTGGGGACGAGCTCTGGGAACTCCGGTGCCGGACCGCAGCCGACAGCAGGGAGGCTGAAAGGGAGAGAGGAGGGAATGAAACACAGGCAGCAGCTGCTGGGCTTTTGCAGAATTCCAGAATCATTTAGGCTGGAAAAGCCCTCCCAGACCATGGAGTCCAAGCTGTGCCCGGTCCCCACCTTGTCCCCAGCCCAGAGCACCGAGTGCCACGTCCGGGCATTCCTTGGACAGCTGCAGGGACGGGGACTCCAAACCTCCCTGGGGCAGCCCCTTCCCAGCCCGGGAATGAGGAGATTGATGAAGCCCCTACTCCCTCCCCTCCCCTGGATTTTGCTGAAGGGTTTATGCCACGGCGGGAAGAACTGTGTAAAGCTGATTCTGCTTTTCGTGAACATGGCCCGGCTTTCGGGCTGCTCCGAATCCCTTCCACTTCCACCCAGGGAAGCGCTCCAGGGCTCATCCAGCAGGTGCACGGCAGAGATACAGCGGGGCCAGGAGGCAGCAGCGGAGACCCTGACCTACTGCCCGCCTCCTTCCCTCCATCCCAGCAGCTGGCAGAGCTCCCTCCTTCCCTCCCAGCAGCAGGGGAAGGGACTGTTCCCGTTCCCGGTGCCGTTCCCGGTGCCGTTCCCGGTGCCCGCTCACCTCCCGCCCGCCGCGCTCGCGCCGCCGCCATCGCGGTGACCTCGCGCCGGACGCGGAACCGCGGGGGCGGGGCCGGGGCTGCTGAGGGGCGGGGAAGGGAGGGGCGGGGAGGCCATGGCGGCCGAGGCGGCGGAGCGGCACCTGGGGCTGCTGCGGGACGAGCGGGAGGCCGAGCTGGCGCAGAGCAGGTGCGGCACACACGGCACAGGCACCGACCGCCGGCGGGTTGCGGGGCGGCGACGGCCGGGGACACCTGCGGCTGGGGGGGCGCGGGACCGCTGTGGGCAGCGCAGAGGGACCCTCAGCTGGGACCCACTGTCTCCTGGAGAAACCCAGAGGGACCCTCCTCTGGGACTCCCTGTCATCTGTAGGAAACCCAGAGGGACCCTCCTGGCACCCTCTGTCACCCGTGGGGATCTCAGGGACCCTCCCCTTGGACCCACTGTGACCTATGGAAACCCTGAGAGAGCCTCCCCTGGAACGCCGTGTGACCTCCGGGAAACCCTCCTGTCACCGGTGGGAATGCTGCTGGAATCCCACCGTTCTGACCAGCTCACCCCAACAGGAAACCCACCCCGCAGGGCTCTGATCCATGGGGAATCCTGCTGGACTCCCCCTTAGGACCAGGACACCCTCTTAGATGCCCACGCTGGGGGTACAGACACTTACCCAGCCGTGAGGATGGAGCTGCCAGGAGCCAGGATGAGGCCATTCCACACTGTCCCCTGGAGCTGTGGCCCTCAGCCTTACCCCATGGTGTTCCCACCCGTGTTTGGTTCCCAGGGCATGGCAGGAGAGTGTCTCCCTGAAGGAATTGCAGCGGAGAGGGGTCTGCTTGCTCAAGCTCCAGGTCACCAGCCAGAGAACCGGCCTCTATGGACGTCTCCTCGTGACATTGCAGCCCAGGAATCGGGATTCGGACACCGAGCTGCCCTCCAACAGCTTTGGGCCTGGTCAGTGACATTCCTGTCTTTCCAAGGAAAGATTTCCCATCCCTGGAGGTGTCCAATTCCATTCCAGTCATGGAATGGTTTGGGTTGGAAAGGACCTTAAAGCCCATCCAGTGCCACCCCCTGCCATGGGCAGGGACACTTTCCACTACCCCAGGTTGCTCCAAGCCCTGTCCAACCTGGCCTTGGGCATTTCCAGGGATCCAGGGACAGCCACAGCTTCTCTGGGCAGTGACACATTTGCCCCACCTCACACTCTGCCGTCAAACCTTTGCAGGGGACATCGTGGGGCTGTACGAGTCAGCCGGGCAGGGGGAGCCGCTGTGCACGGGCGTGGTGACACGTGTCACCCCCAAGGCAGTGACGGTGGCCCTGGAGGAGCCCCGGGATGGGGAGCTGGCCGTGGACCACGAGCACTCCTTCCGCCTGCTCAAGCTGGCCAACGATGTCACCTACAACAGGCTCAAAAGGTGAGGGCTCGCCCGGGCTGACTGCCCAGAGGGATGAGGAGTGCCAAGGTTAGTCTGGAAAAGCTCTTCCCAGACCCTTCCCAGTTTGGATTTGTTGTTCTACAGCCTCACAACAGCCTCAGTTTACCCACCTGCTGGCTGGTCCTGCTCTTCCCTTCCCCTCCCCTGGCTGCGCTTTGGCCCCGTTGCATTTCCTCTGGAACTCTCTGGGTTCTTTGTAGGGCCTTTTCCATCCTGGCAGCAGGAGTGAACAGCTCCTTGCGGGATAAACGTCCTGGAAAAGCACACGTGGCTGTACCAAGCAGGGACGGTGGGAAGTGGAAGCCTGGCCAGCACAGGGATGTGTGTGCAAGGGCTGGGGGATGCAGGAATTGTGTGGGATTAGTCCTGTGGGGTGGCATTGTTCAGCCTTGGAATAGTTCAGTCCGTACTCACAGCCTGTCCCTGGGCCCTTGGGAGTCTCCAGGGGAATTCCTGCTGTGCCTGTAACCTGGATATTCCCTTCTTTGGCAGAGCCTTGACTGCACTCAAGCAGTACCGTGGTGGCCCAGCCTCCGACCTGATTGACGTCCTCTTCTTTGCCTCTGCTCCCAGGGCGTTCCCTGAAACAAGTAAGTTTTTTATCAGGCTTCACGGGCATCCTTGGGAATTGCCCATGGGAACACAGATAGCTCCGATCCCAGTTTTTATCCACACGTGCAGCCACTTTGCTGCAGAAAAGACCCCAGTGCTGAATGTGAGTCACCAGTGATGCTGCAGCTGGTAGCATTGTGTGCTTCTCTGGAAAAAAACGAAAGATGGAGTGACACAGCTTCACCTTTCGGAGAAGCCACAGGGAGAGCAAAGGCTCTGATCAGCAGCTGTGTCAGGTATCAATAACTGCTAATGGATTTTATCCCTTGACAGAAGGGAAGGATCATCTGGGCTGCAAAAGTCAGGGAATGAGGGCTGAGGGTGGGCTGGGCTGAAGGGTGGGCTGTGTCTGAGCCGTGTGCAGAGCTCAGGTCTCTGCTCTCCCCACTCGTGCTGTCCATCCCTGCCAGGGTTCTGCCCCTTTTCCTCCCCTCCACAGCTCCCTGCACTGTTTGTCTTCCTTGGATTCCTGGATTGGGCTGCCTACCATGGTTTGCCTCTCTGCCATCCCCTCCAGCCAGGCTTGACTTCTGATAGCATATACCAGGGACAAAAAATGGGTGTTAATGAGTCCTACCCCATTTCTCTAAGCACTGATCCCAGTCTGAGTCAAACCTTTTAGCCCTTTGGCTGCCTGAGGACCTTGGTGCACTCAAGGTTTTAATATTAAATAAAATAATTAAATTTTAATCAACCGACTTCCCTCAACAGTGCTTTCACCCCTGGGGGAGCAGAACTGCCTCTAATGAAGGAAAACTCCTTTTCACCACATCACTCAGCTGTGCCAGGCTGCGTAGAGATGAACTTTCCATCTCCCCAGCACTGGGAATGTGGATGGACGGATTGAGCCACGTTAGGCAGACAGAGGAGGTGCAGTGTGAACACAAAGGCCTCGCAGTTACCTCCTCACTTCAGAGCTGCTTTCTCCCCAGCTAGGGAGATGATGTACTAGCCAGGAATTAAGTGATAATAACTTGGAATAAGTCTGCCCTGAGCGGAAGGGCTCTGGCAGACAAACCTCCCCGCACTCAGGCAGCTTTTCCACGTCACAGCCTCTCCTTCCATGACCGAGCACCCATTAGCCTGGTTTCTTTGGGGATCTGTCTCGTCCCGTCCATTACCTGGTTTCACACAAACCCATCAGCAGCAGGCTGAGTCAATAAGTCCTGGACAGCTGATGAAATTGGCTGTCTAGACACACATCTGTGTGTCAACACCGTTCTGGGATGCGAGATGAGCTCGCTTCCGTCAGAGACCAGGGAGCCACGGGGAGGAGAGAGGGCAAAATCCACTCCAGCAGGTGAAATGTGCAGCAGCAGAAGCCTAAATCTGATTTTTTATTTAAATGTGGGGGAAAAGATGAGAATCCTAATTTTTCAATCAGGGAATCTTGTAGGTGGGCCCTGATACCACTGTGCATTTCAGTAATTAATTACCAGACAGCAGCAGCCCAACCCAGCACATCAAAGCCCAAGTCCTTTCAAAGCACTTAGAAGTGCAATGATAAATACCCTTGGCATAACACAAAAGCATGGGACAGGCTGTGGGAAGAATAACCTAAGAACAGTCAAAAGGAGAGGAAGGGATCACCAGCAGGTAGCTGGGATCTGCAGCAAAGATTGGGACAAAGCACTTCCACACCTCACCTTGCTGCCTCCAGGAAGGTGCCAAGTGGGAGAAGAATTTTTCCAAAAAGGCAGACTCTGAACTGAGCAGGAATTTTGCCCTTACCAGACTCCCTGGGAAGCAGAATCCAGGTGCTCACCCATCAAAAATGCCCTGCTTGTCTCCCTTCCACTTTGACCTGCACCCATGGCCCTGCTGGAGCTTCCACACCTGAAATCTCCTCCAAACAATCCTCCCCTGCTCCCAGCATCCATGTGGGACCCCTGCACCCCCACATTTTGGGAATGGGGGGGAGCGGAGAGGCTTTGCTTGCCAGCAGAGGCCAGCATTGCTCTGCTTGCTGTGCTCCTCCCGGCCATCCAAGAGGATTGGATTCCCTTTGGAAGGCAGGCTCTGCCTTACCTGTGCCCGTCAGTGATAGCTGCCAGCTCTCTCCTGTGCTGCTGGGCTGGAGGAAGTAAGGGAGGCTCATTTTTCATCCCAGCACTGGCTCCAGAAGGCCTGGCTTGTGTCCAGTTCAGCCCATGGCTGTAAAAACATTTGAAAAGGGAAAGAAGCAATTTAAAATCCTGGTTAAAAGGCAGGAATGTCCCCAGTAAAAGCCAGCCTGGCAGCAGAGCACTGGGAAAGCACCAGGGATTTCCATGAAAAACTTCCTTGGCTTTTTGGCACAAGCCACTTGCAAAACACCCGAAATGCTCCTCGTCCCTCTGCCCTGTCATCACAGGGACCGTGGAGAGGCCCCCGAGGCTCTTGGGGAAGACTAAGCAGTCCAGACAGCTCAGCTGCCAGATACTTTGGAAAACAGGGAAAGTTCTGATCCAGGCTGAAGTTCCCAGCTGGATTTTGTCCAGCAGCATTGGCTGCAGTGAGGTTGTGCCGGGGAGGAGCTGCTGGGGAGGGTCTGGATTGCTCTTGGTGGGGAATATACCTTGGAAAGGGCTTCCAGCTCTGGAAAACCTGAGCTCTTCCTCCCAGAAAGGGCTGTTCCCATCCATTTTTGGTGCAAAGACCCCTTTCCTGGGCTTGGATAGCACCTGCCCACCCACTGCCTCACCAGAGCAGCTGGAACTGCACAGAAAAGCGTCTCAGTTCCTGGGAATGTTGGGGCACCAGCCTGGGCAGCCAAGGTGGTTTGGTTTTCAACACTAAGAAATGGAGCTGGGCATCAGGGAACAATTACCCGGCCACCAGGGAGACGCATTGCAGGGATTTCTTCAGGTGAGGATACCTGGAGCCCAGCTGCTGCAGGGAGAAGAGTTTGGAGGAGCCACAGCATCCCATAGGAGGCTTTTCCCTCCTCCCCACCACTGTGGCCAGCCCAGGAGAGGCACATTCCCAGCCTTCCCACACAGCAGCTCGTGGCAGCGTGTGCTTAGGAGGGATGAGGGTGGGCACATGCCTGGAGAAGTTCCTGAGCTCATCCTTGAGCAAGGAAACATCAATGACTCCCACGGCCCGGCTGTTCCTCGCTGTGGGAAATGCCTCTCAGGTTTTAAGCTATTCCTGCTTTTTCTCCCCAGCCCATGGGATGCTTCCTGCTCTTCTCTTAGTCATTAACACACTCACCCAAAAATTACATCTAAACCAAGAGGCAGTGGCAGCAAAAAGCACCTTTAGCCCCATTTCTCTCTTCCCCATCACCTTCTCAATGAGTACATTTTGTTTAACCTCATTTGGTGGTGCTGCTTCAAAAGCCCCAGGCCGCACGTGAGTTCACCTGCCTAAAACCAGGAGAAACTTCCATGGCTTTAATCCAGCCCTTAATGCAAAGGGAGGGATGAAGCACATGATGCCCGGCAGGGAAGGATGCCCAGAGACGTGTCTTATATAAGCTTTTGTGGGAACGTTATTTTCGGGAAACCTCGGTGTAATGAGTCATCATCCCTGCTGTAATTAACTCCCATAATGAACAAGGAGATTAGGAGCAGGACTGGGGGGGATGAGAATCAATTTGGGCCTAAATGAGATAAATCTGGCAGGTTAAAAAGGAGCTTTTGAGAATTCGGTCTCTGCAGTGAAACCAATTCTCTTCTAATGCAATTTGCATATTCTTTCCTCTTTTTTCCTCCCTTCCTAAAGCAGAAACTAATTTTAGTTTTATCATTTAAGTTGCTCTTTGTACCTTTTCCTGCCTTCATTCCCAGTCTTGGCTGGCCACCACGGGGCTGCTCTGTTCTGCTCACAGACTCTGTGGGTTTTCCTGCTTGTTCGCTGGTGCTGCGTTGGGTTTGTTCACTGGCAGTGATTTGTTTGCCAGATCTGCTACTTCCTCCCCAATTTTCATTGTAGATTTCACTAAAGATGCTGGTTCTCCTGCAAAACAAACCCAGAGCTCCCTCCAGAGCCAGGAAAACCTACCTGTTTGATGCTGGAGCAGCTAAATGCCTCTTAAATTCTGGGAATTCCACCACTGACTGGCTGAAGGCCAGATATCAGGGCTGGGGAAGCAAGGATGCAGGATGCATGGATGCCTGTTTGTTTTGGAAATATGAAATGCTTAATTTTACCTTCTGGGGTCTTCCAGCCCCCTCAGTGCCTTCCCTCCCAGCATTCTCCTCGTTATCAGCTGGATTTGGGCTGGCTGCAGAGAGCGCCATGTATTCCTGGATTTGTGCTTCTCAGCCAGCTCCCAGCTGGGGCTGAGGTCCCAGTGACTGTCCTGCTGTCTCCCCAGAGCCTCTGGAGTTCTTCAATGCCTCCCTGGATGAGTCTCAGAGGGAAGCTGTGTCCTTCTCCCTGGCTCAGAGGGAGCTCGCCATCATCCACGGGCCTCCCGGCACAGGGAAAACCACGACGCTGGTGGAGGTCATCCTGCAGGCTGTGCAGCAGGGCCTGAAGGTGAGGCTCGGTGCCAGGGCTGTGGTGACAGGTGACCACCTCAGGTGGCCACCAGTGACCACCCCTCCTGGCGTGGGGACGTCAGAGCAGCTTTCCAGTTACGGGAGGGGCCTACAGGGAAGCTGGGCGGGGATTCTTCATCCGGAACTGGGGTGATACCACAAGGGGAAATGGCTTCAAGTGGGAAGAGGGGAAATTTAGGTTGGATATTGGGAAGAAATCCTTCCCTGTGAGGGTGGTGGGGCCCTGGCACAGGGTGCCCAGAAAAGCTGTGGCTGCCCCTGGATCCCTGGCAGTGTCCAAGGCCAGGCTGGACAGGGTTGGGAGCAGCCTGGGATAGTGGAAGGTGCAGGGGGCGGGACTGGATGGGCTTTAAGGTCCCACCCAACCCATTCCAGGTTTCTGTGATTATTTTGCACGCTCCTGGGCTTTCTGGCAGCTGGAGCAGCTCCCGTTGGATCTGTGCTAATCCAGAGCCTGGCTTGGCTTGCAGGGTCCAGGGGCTTCCCCAGCAGCTCCAGCAAGGTCCTGACAGAGCTCAGGTTTGGTGTTCACTGGGGACCCTACACCCGTGCTGCAAAGCAGGGAGGGAATTACCTGTGATGGTGGTTTATTCCCAACAGAAGCACGCTGGTCTCCCTCTCTCTGCTTCTTCCTGCTTGGATTCCTCTGCTCCAGCCTTTGGGTGCCCCAGAGGTGCCAAGGCCGTGTTTGTGCCCGGCAGGTGCTGTGCTGTGCCCCCTCCAACGTGGCCGTGGATAACCTGGTGGAGCGGCTGGCCGGCGGCAGGGCGCGGCTGCTGCGGCTGGGCCACCCCGCCCGCCTGCTCCAGCCCATCCAGCAGCACTCCCTGGACGCTGTCCTGGCCCGCGGGGACAACGCCCAGATCGTGGCCGACATCAGGAGAGACATCGACCAGGCCTGGGTGCGTGGCCCTGCAGCGCGTCCCGCGGGGGTGGGCACGTGTGGGGCCTGGAGTAATCCCACTGCTCGGGCTGGGGGATAGAAGGTCGGATATTTGGGAGAAGTTCTTCCCTGTGGGGCAGGAGAGGCCCTGGAATGGGTATTTCAGAGAAGCTGGGGCTGCCCCTGGATCCCCCCTGGCAGTGTCCAAGGCCAGGCTGGATGGGGCTTGGAGCAACCTGGGCTAGTGGAAGGTGTCCCTGCCCATGGCAGGGGGTGGAATGAGATGATCCATAAGGTCCTTTCCAACCCAAACCATTCCGGGGTTCTCTGATCTTCATGTGCTGGAGGGCAGAACTCCTCCTGCCTGAATCCCTCATGGCAGTGGGAAAATCCCAGTCCTTGCTGCTGTGTGGGGAGCTGCTGCCCCTCACATCACCTGTCTGGCCTGCTCCATGCCCTCCTCTTCACCAGAGAAACATTCCCATCATTAAGTCACTTCCTAACGAGCTCTCTGCCTGTCCTGACACTCCCTCCCACTCTCAGCCACCTCAAGTAGGAAGCAGAGCAGATTTAAAAATGCATCCTTAATTTCTTCTTTCTCACCCTAATTTTCCTAACCTTATCTTACAACATAGCTCCGCTACTTGGGGTGAGGATTTGATGCTAATTAGGTCCTTTTCCTTCCCCTTCTGGTGGCAGCACTGTCCAAAAGCCATTTTTTTACTTCTTTATTTATTTTCTTTCTGTCTCACTGGTGATTAATTTTCCCTTTCATGTCCTTGGGAGGATTCTGTCACAGAAGCTGCCCTTGGCTGCAGAGAGCTCATCTATCTGAGGTCCTGACCCATCTTTTCCTCCTCCTGCCCGTTTCTCCCCTGCCACATGCCCTATTTGTCCCTGGAACAATTTCTCCCTTTGCAACTCCATGTTTTGCCTCTTCTCCCTCCTTCCCTTCACCCCAGCCCACAGAAGGAGCAGTAACAGAATAAAAACCTGTGCCTTCTCTGGGCATTTCCCACCCCTTTGTGCCTCCTTCCCTCATCTCAACTTCTGGATGCCCCTTGCCCCAGCAAGGTTTCAGCCCCACAGTACCTGAGCAAGAAATGCAGCACAGGTCCAGGGCCAGTCCAGCTCCAGGGATGCTGAGGAGGGTCAGGGAGCAGTCCAGGAGGATGAGGCAGGGAGTCCAGGGAAGAAACCGGGCTCACTCCATGAGCTGGCCTTAAATAGACTCCCAGACCAATGAGTGGATGGGGGAGCCCCCATGAGGCAGGTGGGGATGATTAGAGCTGAAATTCCTAATCACTAACTAGGAATGGGTGACATCCAGACTGACCATATCCTCAGGGCCTGTGATCCCACCCCTGGAATTCCTGAGCCCATTTCAACCACACTTGACAGACACATGGAGGTTTCACAGTTTTAAATACCCATGAGTCCAACCAAAACAGGCGGCTGAGCTGATCCATGGTAGACCCTGGAAAATCCATCCATCCATCCATGGTATGACCATAGGAACCAGCAAGTCTTACTGTTTTGGCTGCATATAAGAGCTTCTGTCTGTAGCCTTTTCATCTTTCTCAAGTCATCAGCCTTGCCTCCAGGGAAATAATCCCAGTTTCCATCTGGGATTGCTCAGTGAGCCACATCTGAGCTGTGGTCCCACGGCTGCTGCTCTGGAAGTGCTGGTGCCCAGTGCTGGTGGGTTGGGGTGGTAGATGCACTTCATAATACCTGTTAAAAAAAGCCCTGGGCCTGTCTGGGTGCTGCCCTGGATCCTTTCCAGCAGCTCGGAGAGGCCAGTTTGAGATGGCAGAGCTGCTGCTGGGGCTTGGGGAGCCCTCCTGCTTCCAGAAGGGCTCTTCTTCCCCAGAATAAAATAGGAAATCCCAGTCTCTCCCTCATCAGAGGAACAAGACCCCTCTTTCCAAGCATTCCTCTGTGCTCTGTGCCCAGATGCTTTGGCTGGTCGCAGATATGGCCAGAACTGAGTAGCAGCAGTTGGCTCTATCCCGATTTTTCTATTTTCTAGGCAAAAACCAAAAAGGCCCAAGACAAGGGAGAGCGAAGCCATTTCCTGGGTGAGATTAAGACCCTGAAGAAGGAGCTGAAGGAGCGAGAAGAGGCTGCCATGGCTGCGGCCCTCAGCCAGGCCGGCATTGTCCTTGCCACCAACACAGGTGTGAGATCCTCCTGCTCGGTGTTTTCCCTCCCTTTGCCAGGTGAACCACGTGCGCTGCAGGGCAGCATCCTGCTGGGATAGCTGGGAGACTTGCTCCGAGCTCCTGGGAGCTCAGCAAAGTCTCCCAAACCCCTCCCCAGTGGGGTTCTCCCAGCTCCCACTCTGGCACAGGATGTTGTTGAGCTCAGAATATGGATCTGGAAGGGCCCCTGGTAGCTCTGAGTAGGAGCTGGGAGTGCAGTGAGTAAACAAGTGCTGCTGGAGGTGTGCAATCTGCTCCCGATTGCATAAGTCACGTGGGATTGCTTCCCTGCCTGGAGCCCTTCCAGGACTGATGGAATCCAGCACGTGTTTCCAGAGCCCGCTCCCACGGCTGCACGGGGCTGCTCCTGTTCTCACCCAAATGGTGTGACACAGGGTTTTAGGGAGCAGTTCCAGGTGTCCATCGGGCGCCTGCAGCTACGGGTGGGAAGGTTTGGCACATGTGGAAGGGCTTTTCTGCCTCAGGTTCTTGATCCTCCAGGGCCCACTTACAATCTTCGGATCTGGTTGCTCAAGGGTCGTTTGCTGAAAGGAAACATCAGTACTTTTAGGTCACAAAAAAGCGAGTTACTGGAGTGAAGGTTAATGGAAAGATAAATCCTTCCGTGTCTTAGTCCCTGGGAATTGGCCTCTCTCTTCTTTTAACTTGCCTGAAAGACAGGGGGAGATTTCCTTCTCCCAGTAGAACTGGTATTCTTGTTGATCAGCTGTGATTCTCCCTGGGACTGGAGCTTCCCAGCCAGCTGGGGGTCTGTGCAAGTGGCAAAAGTCAAGTTATATCTGTACAACTCACCAGAGCGGATTCATACAGGCTGGAAAACAGTTTTGGAAGGAAAACAGTGCCTTTGATGGCAAACTGGAACGTCTGAGGTGATGCAGAGCTGTAGAGGCAGCAGGATTTACAGTGGCAAAGCCAAATCCCTGCTCTCCGAGCTGCAATAGCACAGGAGCTTTGGAAAAAACATTTCTGTGAATAAAAATCCCCCGGTCTGGAAGGCTGGCTTCTCCACCCTGCTCTCCTCCCTGGCATCCTTTCTGGGAACAGCAGGGAGATTTGGACGCCCCTGGAATTCAGATTTCTGATCAAGGCGTGGATCAGTATCAGTAGGTCTGGGTTAGAGCAGGATGTTTGTAAGGAGACAGATGTTACAGATGGACTTCTGATGTTAAAAATCAGCCCTCGCTGTGGCTGGCTGGTTCCAGTCTCCTTCCCCTCTTCCCAGTGCCACAGGGAGGAGCAGAGGCGGTGGGGTCTCAGCCCATCTCCCCCTCCCTGGGTGTCCCTCGGTTACCAGATTGGTGGATCCCCAGTCCCTCGCCCTCTGAGTGCTGCGGATGAGGAGTTCTGTTGGCACTGGGGGCAGCAGGAAGGTGGGTGTTCCTTGCTCTGCTCTGGGTGAAGCACTGGAGCATATTGTTTGGCATCTGGGCTTTGCTGCTGTTCCCAAAGACACTTGGAAGCTTCTGGGCCCAGATGCCAGGGAAAAAAGGACAAAGAGGAACTGGCAAAAACAATCCTGACTTACACATACCAGTGGATACGTGTTTGGCAGGGCTGGATTCCTAAATCTCTGCAAAGAAACATGATTTCACTTGCCTCAGTCACTATTACAGCTGGTGAGGTTTGTTTCCAGAGCAGGTTCCTCGCTCTTCCTCACTTCCCTGCTCAGTTGGGAACCTTCTCCTTCCACCAGGTGCTTCCTCAGACGGCCCCCTGAAGCTGCTGCCTGAAACCCACTTTGACCTGGTGGTGATTGATGAGTGTGCCCAGGCTCTGGAAGCCAGCTGCTGGATCCCTCTGCTGAAGGCTCCCAAGTGCATCCTGGCTGGGGATCACAAGCAGCTGCCCCCCACCATCATCTCCCACAGGTAAAAATCCTGGATCCTCCTGGCTTTCGTGCAGCTTCCGAATCCTCGCGATGGGAGACATTTCATGATAGAGTTCTGTGCTGCCTGCAGGCTCTGTGGAATGAATTCGGGCTCATCCTCAGGCTAATCCAAGTCTCTCCTTTAATTCTGCTTCTGTGGTTTCCACATTTATTTATTTACTGTATTAATATCTGAATTGGCCCAGTGAGATGCTGCATTATCACACACCTCAGGGGTTATAAACCTCCTAATCCCTACAACGTGGATAATAAGAACAGTTAGTTTGTGAAAAAGAGCTGGGGATAGTGCAAATTGCCTGTGCTTCCAGGGGGATACTGCAAAGAGTTCTGAGGAATCTTGGAGTAATTTAAAACATAAATGTGCTCATGTTTATCTGGTTTAGGCAGTTCCAAATCTGGAATTACTGAACCACAGAAGCAGAGAAATGGGGCTGACTTCATAAACGTCCTCTCCTGCTTCCAGAGAATAATGAACAAGACACACATCTGCCGTCTCACTTGAGTTTTGAACACAGGAAATGAAAAATCCAAGGCAGGCAGCAGCTCGCGGCACGTGGCTGAGAGATAGGGAGAGCAACGTTCAGGGGCTGCAGCATCCTCTCATTTTACCTCTCTCAGATGCCCAAAAGCTTGCTGATCGTGGCAGGTGATAAACACGTGCTCAACTGCCTGGAGGTGTCCGGGCTGGTGAGCTCCAAAAGCCTCTCCAGAGCCCTGCACCCTTGGCATCCTGCTGTTTATTCCCTGGGAATTTGCAGGCCAGCTCTCCATGCCTGGGTTTTCCAAGCAAGGCACATTTTGGAGTAGTATCTTGTTGGTAGCAAGAAGAAATTGGCCATTTGGTCCTTCTAATTTCAGGGTTGTCATTATTTTCTGTAAGTGGTGCATAAGGTTCCTCTTCTCCTCCAGAAAAACTGCATCCATAGTGCTCCATAGTGCCCATCCAGCTGGATCCACCTCAGCAGCCTCAGCCTGTTTCTTACCCCAGACTGTCAGATTAAGGGCAAAACACAGTAAGAATCCCAGCTCTGTCACTCCGGGGCTGACACTCAGCTGATGTCACTTTTGGCTCCCTCTTTTGAGATAAGGCAGCTTTTCTTCACTCCAGAAACATTACAGCAGCTGCTTTTTTCTGCTCTGTCACGGTGGCTGCTGCCAGGAGCCTTGGCTGGAGCCAGCAGCAAAAAGCTCCTCACGTCCTGCAGAGCTCCTGGATCTCCTTCTGCTCCTGCTTGAGAAGTTGTGCTTTTCTCTCCATCACCTAGACTTGGTGGCCCCAGCAGTGCTGGGGGAATGGTCAAACTCCATGCTGTCAAGGATCTTTCCCAGCCTGAACAATGTGATGCAAATAAATGGGACGCTGGAGAGCCCTGGTTTGGGCTTTCCACATTCCCTGCAGGCCCGGGAAGCAGGGCAGAGGCAGGTCCCTTCCACCTCCTTCCGTGGGTATTTCCAGAGCTCCCACAAAGGCCCCGAATCACCTGCCACCTCCTCTGTGGTTCAGAGGAAGCAAGGAGCTATTTCCAGGGATGATTCATGCGGAGGACTCCAACCCTTCCACCCACCTTCCCCTTCTCCATTGATGACAGCGGGCCTGGAGTGGGTGGGCTCCTATTTTTGGGGCCACGGGGAAGGGTCTGAAGTTATCCAGGATGAATCCAGGCTGGCAGGAGGCTCGGCTGTTACTACAGCAGGGGAAGTCAGCCCTGCTCAGGCAGGAAGCCTCTGTCCAGCAGGAATGCTCTGGGACTGTATTTTTCCTCCGTGGAATCAGCATTTACCTATTACTGTCAGCAGTGATTCCGTGAGGCCTAGGGAATGTTCAACAGAGAGTCTGAAGGGTGCTCCTCTTCCCTGCTTTCTGACACACCTGGAGCTGTCCCAGGATGCAGAGGGCATCCCCACACACACCTTGCAGTCCATGCTGGCACATTCCAGCCCCCTCTGATCCCCCTCGGCAGCTCCAGCCGAGGCTCACAGGCAGCAGCTTCCAACGTCCATCTTGGCGGTCTTCCTTCTCCTCCATTTTGTCCCTGTCTCAGTGGGCATCTCCATGCCAGGGCACTTCCTGCAGTCTGACAGGAACATTTGTTTGCCTTGTTGGAGCCCTCATTCCACCCTTTTCCTGACGAATTCATCTCCACATCAGGGCTCTGATGTCTTAATTTGGTTTTACTCCCCTCAGATATCAGCAGATGTTTATCAAACCTCTTGCTCTCAACCCGTTTCCTAGACAAACACAGGGATATTTTGCCATCTCGTTTGCCAATGGTCATTCTGGATGTCTGCACCATCCCAAATCATCCCAAATCCATGTGCTGATTCCCACATCAGGTCTGAATGGAGTCACTTTCACTTTGCCATTGAAGCGCCAGGCCTTGGGTTTCTCTGGTAGCCTCCACAGCTGAAATGTCCTGGGTGCACATCCATGAATGAATTAGCATTAATTACTATTATTATTAAAAACTCCATTAATGTGGAGTTCCTGAGGCGGGAAAACTCAGCCTTCTCCAGGCTTTTCCAGGCAAATCCAGTGTGTACTGCAGGGATCAGTCACACCAGCAGCTCCCGTCTCAGGGATGAATAAGAAAAGATATGCCATTACTGAGGACACAGCTCCAGCCTTCCATGGGAAACAATTCCCTGTTTTTCTCCTAGTGCTGATCATTGTGGACACGTACAGGGCAGGCTGGCCAAGCACAGCACTTCCTGCAGGCAAAACAAGGTGAAGGCAGGTTAGCAACAACTCCTGCCTGCTGTGGGCTGGCTTTGGGAATTCTGCCTTCCCAGCTGTACTTTAAAGTAGATATTCCCAAGCATCCCCTGCATGGTTCTGTCTGTCCAACCTCTTATCCCAATTTTATTTCTCTAAAGCAATCGATAGGTAAAAAACCATCTGCTCAGGGCACTCAGGATTTTGTGGGCAGAGAAATCAACCACTGTAGGAATTAACTGAGTGGTAAAATAATAGAAAATTATTAACAGGTGAAATGTTGCCAGGCAGATTAATTCCTCATTATTAATTCAGCATATAACCAACCTGCTGCGGATCCCTGTGGTGGGAATGGTGCTGGAAGGGTAGGGAAGAGCATCATTCCTGAGGCTTGCTGTGAGGTTTAGTGGCTGTTTCAGGCATGTGCCTGCACCTGAGTGCCAACAGCTCTCCCTGCTAAATTTCCTTCCTGTCCAGGAGATCCACGCTCCGTGGGCAGAGCAGAGCTGGGAGAGTCAAGCTAATTCCTGATAACTGGAATGCATCCCCCAACCCCACATCCTGCTCTGCCCCCTCACCCCACCCACCCCAGCCCACCTCTGGCAAACTGCTGCCTCCCAAGTCCTGCAGCCCTGTCCATCCAGAGGTTTTTCCCTTTTTTTTCGCCTGTGTGCTGCATCCTATGAGTCAGCAATGAGGAGAGCTAACGAGGCCCGGCTTCTTGGAAAGATTTGTCCTTAATTGTCCCTTCTGCACGTTTAATGACTCGGCAGTGTCTTGTCACGTTTCCCAAGTGCCTGTGGTGAGCGTGGCAGGGCTGGCCGGTGCCGCCGCCATCCGCTCGCTGTGGGGCCGCGTAGCGCTGGAACTCCCCGGCAGGCATCGGATGCGTGCGGTGCCCCAGAGCTCGATGGAAGGCGTTCTCCTGAGCTCTCCCCTGTCATCGTTCCATCACCTTCGTGCTGCTTCATTGTGTCTGGCAGCCACCAGCCCCCCTCAGTGTCAGCCTCCGTGAAAAATCTCCGCACGCTCACAGCATCCAAGTGCAACGACTTCCATCCTTCTTCCTCAGATAGTGCCTCCCAACAAACGCTCTGTGGGGCCGGGGAAAGCAAATAGGCTCCTGAAAGGCTGAGATCAGGAGGAATTTGATTGATTTGTGCCACAGATAGGGGGAAAGGGTGCTGCTGGACGTGATGGGGGTTTAATGGGTGAAAAAGCAACGAGTGTGGTGCATCCATGCGTTAGTCCAGGGTGAGGGCCCAGGGAAGGATGGAAATGCTGGAGCAGCAGGGGTCTTGCTGTGTTGACACTGATCATTCCAAACTTTGGGGTGGAGCTCTGATCCTAGTGCACCGGAGTAACACCGCTGCAGCCTTACACTGATGGATCATGGAATCCTGGAATCACTGGGGTTGGGAAAGACCTCCAAGACCACTGAGTCCCCCCTGTGACCAATCCCCACCTTGTCAGAGCACTGAGTTCCACATTCAGTTGTTCCTTGAGCACCTCCAGGGGTGGTGACTCCACAGGCCATACGGTTGGCATTGCTTGAATTCCAGTGGCAGGATCCAGGTGTCCAGGCTTCTCTGATCTCACAGAATGAAGAGGGTCTGACAGGCAGCACTGTTGGCACCCAGGTGGAACAGGGGAGACAGTGTCACCCCAGGGGAGCCACACGAGGGTGCTGAGCAGGGCTGGAGTGCACGTGCTCCCAGAGCGTTCCCACGGGCACCCTCGGCACCGACGGACACCGCGCGTGTCGGGAAGGGCTGGCTGAGCCCATCCCGCCCTGGGCCGTCGCTGGGGGATGGGCCCTCCCGCTCTGAGGCGCTTCTCCGCGCAGGGCCGCGGCCGAGGGGCTGTCCCTGAGCCTGATGGAGCGGCTGGCGGGGCCCTACGGGGAGCGGGCGGTGCGGATGCTGACGGTGCAGTACCGCATGCACCGGGACATCATGGAATGGGCGTCCTCGGAGCTCTACGGCGGCCGGCTCAGCGCACACCCCTCCGTGGCACAGCACCTGCTCAGGTGGGTCACTTGCTCTCTGCTGCTGCATCATCAGCTGAAATGTCCTTTGCATCCCGGTTTGTCCCTTCCCTGCGGAGTTTTCCGCTCCTCCTGTGGCCGGGGCGGTGTTTTTGTTTCAGCCGTTGCTTCATCGAGGAGACATTACCTGGGGGGGTTTGTCCTTTTTGCCCTGTAAGCAGAAGTGAGGCAGAGTTGCCTTCTGTGTCCTCCTTCGCTGTGATAATCATGGAATCCCAGGGTGGTTTGGGTTGGAAGGTTGGAAGCCCATCCAGTCCTGTGCCATGGGCAGGGACACTTTCCACTAGACCAGATTGCTCCATATCCCATCCAGCCTGGCTCTTCCGGGGACAGGGCAGCCACAGCTTGTCTGGATATTGCTGTAACATCAGCGATGGTAACTGGCCCTTTCCCAAATACCTTGTGCAGGGACCTGCCGGGAGTGTCCTCCACGGAAGAGACCAGCATTCCCTTGCTGCTCATCGACACCGCTGGCTGTGGCCTGTTCGAGCTGGAAGTGGAGGATGAACAGTCCAAGGGCAATCCAGGTACCATTGGCCAGAATGGATGGACTGAGGTGCTCAGCCCACCATGGGCTTGGCCACATCCCAGAGATGTCCCCCTGGGGAAGGTGGGCTCCCAGAGAGCCTTGCTTAGCTGAGAGATCATTCCCTCCATAAATCCTCAAGCTCCAGGGACTCCGAGCTGTGTTGGAGCTTTGGTGACAGTGTCCAGCTTGTGGATGGCCACTCTGGCTGCCATGTCCCCTTGCAGGGACATTTCTCCATGCTGAGGACTGGGACAGGGTGGAGAATGCCTGTGGCAGGTGCTTTGCACCAGGGAAGGGCAAACAGCAGCAGGCAGAGCACAGGCCTGTTTTGGGAAGGCTGTGGATAGGGCTCAGAATTACCTCCTAGTCCTCTGCTCCTTCCATGAAATCCTGTCTGGCTCTTCTCCATGGATTTTCCTAGAACACCGAGTTCCTGCTGGTTTTCACCTGAAAAATTAAGTTTCATTACGGAGCTTGGATGCAAAGTCAGGCTGGAAAATGCAAGGGCAGTTTTTACCAGTTTAAATATCTTTCACCTTCTGTTTGACCCCCACCATCATTCAAGTGCCCCATTTTTCCATGCACCATTCCCAGGGCCCTGCTGAACACAACAGGCTCTTGTTCCCTCGCAGAGAGCCAAAAAGCCTGCTCTGAGAGAACTCGGGGATTTGGAGCAGGGGATTAGAAGCACATCTCCCCAAATTTGGGAGGCAGCCTTTTGGCACAGCTCACTGCAGAGTCTTGATGTTTATCACTGTGTTTTGCTGCAAAGCAGAAGCCCAGCCAATAAACCGTGAAAGAATTCGTATAGGATTTAATTTTTCCCCTTAGATCCCTCTGAACCAGGCACCATCTTGGATAACCAGTTTGTGGCAGCCTTTCCTGCTGTTTTGGGGGAAATGGGCACACTCCTCCGGCCCCTATTCCCTGTCACACTCTGTTCCTGCCCCAGGGGAGGTCCAGCTGGTGGGGATGCACGTCCAGGCCTTGGTGGACGCCGGTGTGAAGGCCAAGGACATCGCTGTGGTGGCTCCCTACAACCTCCAGGTGAGCTGTCCCTCTCCTGGCATCCCCCCTCTCCCTGCACATGGAGTACCACAAGATCCCAGAGACCTGCAGAGGCAAATTTAACCCGCATTTGGCACCAACTCCCACACCTTTGGGCATCTGGAGGCCGTGGAGGGAAGAGCTGTTAGTCAGGTGTTCCCCTCCCAGCCTCAGGAGATGCCAGTGCTCATCCTGGTGGGTTTGGGAGGGAGGGATTTTCCCCCAGATGGTGCCATTTTAATCCTTTTCACCCACGTATTTCCTTTAAAAGCTACCCTTGGCCTGTTTCTCAGGTGGACATGCTCCGACAGCACCTTGGCCACAGCCACCCCGAGCTAGAAATTAAATCAGTGGATGGTTTCCAGGGAAGGGAGAAGGAGGCAGTGATCCTGTCCTTTGTCAGATCCAACAGGAAAGGTAAGAGCTCGCTGCTGGAGCGCTGCCCCTCGGGGAGTGGGATGGAAGTCGTGTAGCCAAGTGCTGTGGTTTAATTGCGGGGCTCTAACACTTGGCTCTGCGTGGATTTACTGGCAAACCCTCCCTTTTCAGCCGTTTTTCTTTAATTAATGAATCTCTGTGCTGTCAGGGCTGCAGAGGAGGCTCCTGTGGTACAGCAGGTCCAGGAGTGCTCAGTTTGAAGGTTTCCTGGCCCTTGAGGCCTCAGAAACAATTTAAACCAGAGCCCTAAGAACGTCACATCCCATTAGCTCCACATTTAGGGGAGTTGGGGGGTAATTTCTTGGGGTTTGAGCCCATTTTGGGTCAGTTCCCTGCAGAAAGTGAGCAGGAGCTGCCGTCCCAAGCCATGCACAGAAAATGCTGCTTTTGGGAGCAAAATGTAGAGCAGAAAATCGAGTTCTTTGCTATCAGCAGCTGCAGTGAAAGTTAATAGCTGGAAAAAAGCTGCTGCCCTGGGGGCACGAGCCTCCTGTGGGGGAGCTGAAGGATTTTGTGGAGCCAGCTGAGCAGGATCACTCTGTGATCACCTCTGTTCCATGCTGGGATCAATTCCCTTTCCAAATCCACAGCCCTGCTGCCCCACATGTGCTGCTGGAGGTGAAATGCCAAGGGCTGGAAGGGGAAAAAAGGGGGGAAAATGTGCTTGGAAGGAGGAGGTGCCTCTTTTTCCAAGCCTAGAGGAGGAAAAGCAGCCTTGTGGGGAGAATGGAGGTGGGGACAGCACTAAGAATAGTCTTGATCCAGGAGTGACTCGCCCCTGTGCTGGTGGGAGCTGGTGGCCCCAGGAGGGTGAGTGTCCCACAGCCCCTTCTCCTGCACAGGGAGAGGCCAAAGCTCAGGTGTGGGGCAGGAACTGCTTTCCTTGGGGCACGGGGAGGCTTCTCCTTGACCTGTCCCTCTGCAGCCATTCCTGATCCAGCAGGAAACCTTCTTTTAAGAGGAAATCCTTCCCTGGGAGGGTGCTGAGGCCCTGGCACAGGTTGCCCAGAGAAGCTGTGGCTGCCCCTGGATCCCTGGCAGTGTCCAAGGCCAGGCTGGACAGGGCTGGGAGCAACCTGGGATAATGGAAGGTATCCCTGGCCGGGGGTGGCACTGGATGGGCCTTAAGGTCCTTCCCAACCCAAACCATTCCAGGGTTCAGAGGAGTTGGACTTGCCCCTGCAGCTGGGTTAAACCTCATCGGAGAAGCTGGGAACTGTTCTCCGAGCAGGGAGAGGGGCTCCCCCTCGGCCTGTCCCCCGAAGGCAGCACAGATGAGGCTGCTGAGGCAGAGCCAGGCTGGGCACTGCTCTGGCAGAGATGGCATTAATCTCTTCCTGACTGCCCTGCTCACTGTTGCCTGGAGCTCGGCACCACCCACGCTCCGCTCTCGCTGCCTGATCCTGCCTGAGTCATCCCGGCGCTGCCGGCTCCCGCTGCTGTCTGTGAGCAGAGCAGAACCTCCCCGAGTTCCCAAATGGCTGTTCCCACAGACCCTCTGAGAGTTTGGGAGCTCTGTAGGACAGGGGGGAGTTCTTTACCTGCAGTCCCTCCTCTGTCGCAAGGTGAGCCTTTTCCACGCTGCTCCATCTTGTGTTTGCTCCCAGCTCCAAGCTGAGCTTGTGTCGTGGGCCAGGCAGGGAGATAGTTCCCCTTTCCACGTGCCTTCCATCCTCTTCCCAACCCCAGGAGCTCAGTGTGGGGCCTGTGGAACACAGGCAGGAAGAGGAGCAGGTGTGAGCAGGGACCAGAGCCCGTAAACGCCAGCTCCCACCCTCCAGCAAAAAAATCCTTGGGTCACTTGGACCAAACCCCTACTTGGAGGCAGCCCTGCCCCCTCTGGCATCCCTTCCCTCCTGTCTCCCAGGTGAGGTGGGCTTCCTGGCGGAGGAGCGGCGCATCAACGTGGCGGTGACGCGGGCGCGGCGCCAGGTGGCCGTGGTGTGTGACAGCCACACCGTGGGCAGCCGCCCCTTCCTGCGGCGCCTCCTGGACCACCTGGCCCAGCACGGCCTCGTGCGCTCCGCCTTCGAGTACCTGGATGACCTCGTGCCCCAAAATTACCCCGGGGAGGGCCGGGCCCAGCGCCAGCAGGGCCCCAAACCGCCGGGCCCCAAAGCGCGGCCGGCTCCGGCCGGGAAGCTCAAGGCGGCGGCGGCCGGAGCAGGGAGCCAGAAACCAGGAGCACGGAGCTCGCCAAGCACCTCTGGGCCTGGGAGAGAGGGCTCAGGGACCAAGGAGGGTGGGGACAGGTTCAGGGCCATGCTGGTGGCCTTCCTGGCGAGCAGCGAGGCGCAGCTGGATTTCCCAGCGTCCCTGAACTCCCACGAGCGGATGCTGGTTCACGTGCTGGCGGAGGAGTACGGGCTGCAGCACCTGAGCTCCGGGGAGGGCCGGGACAGGTACATCAGTGTCCGCAAGAGACTCCCCGAGCAGTCCCCGCTGCCCTCCGAGCCCCCGCTGCCCTCCGAGCCGCTTCCTGAGCCCCAGCATCCCGGCGGGAACACCCCTGACCCCACGGAGCCGGGGAAAAGCAGCGAGGGCTCAGGGAAAGTGGACCTGAAATCCCTGCACCTGGAGAGAGTCCAGAGGGAGAAAGCCAGGCGGGAGGAGGCGGCGAGGAAGGTGCAGGAGCCCGGCCGTGGCAGCAGGAAAAAGGACAAGAGCGAAGCCAAAGGTGGGTCAAGCTTTTCCTAACCAGCACAAGTAATGCTCTTCCTTGAATGGATCTTAAATCCCAGTGGGGTTGCTCCAGACCTTGGGATTTGTGCATGGAGCGTGTGGCTCCTGGAAAGCTGCAGGGAGGTGGGAACTGGCTGCAGCACCCAGGGAGAGGGGTTTGGATACCTGGAGGCACGTTCCTTAAGTCAAAGGAAAAACACTGGGGACCCTTTCCCAGGGGAGAGGCTCAGGAGCTGCATGGGAGGCTCCCAAGAGGAGCTGAGGGAAGTACCTGGCCCACACTGAAGGAGGTAAAGGCAGAGGCTGCCCTGTGGCTGCAGGAGGGTGGGTTTGATCCCAGGCCCCCGTCCAGGTGTGTGCTCCCCTCTCCCAGGAAAGCCGGTGGTCGGGAGTGCGGCCGGGGACGATTTCGACGCTCTGATCTCGGCTGCCATCGAAGCTGACAGGACCTGTGGCTTCCCCCGCTGCAAGGCCTCTGTCACCACCCTGGGCCAGCTCTGCCACCACTGCCAGCGGCTCTTCTGCCTCAGCCACCACATCCCCGAGGTAAGGAGGGGCAGGAGGAGCTTAGCCTGGCAATTCTCCCTGTGGAGCTCCCCGGGCAGGGTTTCCTTGCAGGGAGTTTGGGCAGAGCCCCCCTCCCTGTCAGAGCCTGCGCCGACCTCAGGTACACAGGGCTGGCAGGTGCTGACACCTGGGCTCTGCTCACCTCCTCCTGAGGGCTTTTCTGTTTTCCTCACATTTTGTGCCCTTCTTTACCATTTTCTGGCACTTGTCCTCTGAGGCCATGTGGATAAAGTGAGGCAGGGAGCAGAAATGGAGAAGCACAAGTTTCAGGCTCGAGCGAGCCTGGACTCAATTCCCAGCTCTTTGCACATTCCCTCTGCATTCTGAGGATGATTCCCAGCCCTCTGCAGATCCTCTCTGCATCCTGGGGACAGGTCAGGCACGGAGCAGTGCTGCCTGGCCAGCAATTCAGAATTGCCTGTGTCCCTGTTGCTCATCCTGCAGCTTCCATGCCCTGTGGAGCCTCCTGGAGCTCAGCAGCCCTATAAATCCTTGGCACAGCTTTTCCCCCTGTCAAGAGCTATCTGTTTCCATGGCAAGGATTAGTTGTATTTATGGTCACTCACCATCCAGGAGGATGTGGATTTATTCCCTGCAGAATGGCCTCTCCCTGCTGAATTGTAACGAGGCTCCAACAGCTGTAGGGATTCAAATCCATGTCAGCCCCAGGAAGGGCTGTCACGGCTCTGAGGGAACAGGCTGGGACCCCCCTCCAGGGAAACATAAATGACTCTGGGATGGGCCAGGAAAAGGGGTCAGATTTTAGGATCTCAGCTGTGGGAGATAATTCCAGTGTTGGAGTTGGCTCATTAAAGCAGATCCATGGCTAAAAAAGGTCTCCCATTCCCCAAAAGACCTTTCCCAGTTCACTGGAAAGGGGGTGGAAGGAGCCACTTGAAGCATCCCAAAAGATGATTTACCTGCTGTGCAGAGCCCAGGACCTGGATCTTTGTATTTCATTCTCTGCAAGAGGAGCTATAAATGATGGCTTAATAAAAGATAGAATCATAAATATTAATTATTAATTTTAAACAGTAAGTATATGAATAAACATATAAAAATATAGAATCTAAATATAAAATGAAACTTATAGAACCTAAATATAAAATGAAACTAAGTGCAAGTAAAATTAAATAGTTAACAATGATAAATAAAAATAAATTGTCATAAACCAATAAATTTAAATTATAAAAATAAGCAAGTGTATAAAGCAATATAGCAACACAGTAATATAATAATAGATAATGATGATGGTGATGATAATGATGGTAATAATAATAATAATAATGGTTGTAAGTGATGGGAGCTGATTTCAGGGGGATGCAAAGCAGGTAGAAAGGGGGTTGCAGGCTCAGGGAGTGCCAGCCCCTGGTTGCCCCACGGGCGGTCCCTGGCCCGCTGTCCGTTCTCTCCCGCCAGGCCCACGGCTGTGGGGAGAAGGCCAAGGCCCACGCGCGGCAGCGCATCAGCCGGGAAGGGATCCTGTATCCCGGCAGCGGCTCCAAGGACAAATCCCTGGATCCCGCCAAGCGAGCCCAGCTCCAGCGGCGCCTGGACAAGAAGCTCAGCGAGCTGACGAGCCAGAGGAAGGGCAAGAAGAAAGACAAGGAGAAATGAGGAACCCAAATGCTGCTTTTTTGACCTCAAAGCCACAGCTCAGCCCCCCGAGGGTGAAGCTGCTGTTCTGGGCCTGGGTGGAATGGGGGGCTCCATTCTGGGGGGGAAAGCTGGAGCTGGGAGCCTTCCCAAGCCGCAGGGCTGAGGCAGGGCAGGGAGAGCTGCTGTGTTGTCCCGGTTATCCGTACGGACACGGTGATGGATGCGCTCAGGGGCCGGGGCACACGGGGGAAACGGGCATTAAACACCCAAAGCTGTCGGTGTCACTGTCACATCGGCCCCTGCAGCACAAAAGGTGGATGTCCGGGAGCAGGAGCGTGGGAGGCACCGAAAAGCCCGGCTGACCCTGTGCTCCGGGGAGGATGGCTGAGGGAATGGCTGTGTCCCAGCCCGGCAATCCTCCGGCACTGCTCGGAGCTGGAGGGACCCGGCCTGTCCACACCGCAGCCATTCCCTCCCCACCTGCGCCAGGGGCTTAGGAGGGGCTCAGCCCTGCTCCGCCCGTGCCTGGGGATGGGAACAGGGATGGGAATGGGGAGGCCTCGAGCCCAAACGGAGCCGCTCCAGCCCAGGGAACCACTTCCCTGGGAGAGCCAGCCTTCCCTGTGGCACTGGGAGGTCTCTCCCTCCTCACTGCCGCCTGTCCCTTCCCTGACGCTTCCCAGACCTGTCCTGCCCTTCCTGCAGAGCTCCTTGGAGGCTGATTCCCACTGGGAAAGCCCCCAGTGACAGCAGGTACAGCCACGTGAGCTCTGCGCAGCCCTCCCAGGTGGGAGGGAGCCTTGTGTCCCTCCTGGACCTTTTCCTAACCCCTCATGCAGGGTCCATCCATCTCCCCACCAAAACAGCTGCAGCAGTGTTTTTTGAGCCCAGGATGAAGGAGAAGGTGCAGAGGCACCTCCAAATAGGAATGGCTGGAGAGGAGCACTATAAAAATGCCTGACGCACACATTCCCCATCATTTTGGGGCTGAACATCACAGATTCCAGCACCTGTGGGAGTCACTCACCTCATCCCAAGCAAAGCTCAGCAGCTGGCAGGAGCTGCCAGACAGCCAGGGATTTCTGTGTCCGTGTTTTCCCAAGTACTTGGCTGGGATAGCTAATAAGCAAAATTTCCCCCAGACCTTGTGGCCTGTGGGTACTGGCTGTGAACAACTTCCCACAAAAACTTCCTCATCCTTCAGAAAACCTCATCCTTCAACCCCGCCCCCCCCCACCCTTGGCTCGTGCCACAGTGCCCAGGGCAAGGCCATGTGTCACCCATGGAGGGATGGCACCGGCTCCCCTGGCAGCAGATGGGATGGGGGGGCTCCTGGAAGGAAAGGTGGGGAGGGGGAAGCGTGGGAGAAGGGAATCTGGGCATCAGTGAGTGGAGATGGGCAGGGGGAGGAGCCGGAGCAGAGGTGGGTGATGGAACAGGGACATCACAGCCGTGTCCCAAAGGAAGGGTCAGGCAGGACAGATGGGAAGGGCGAAGTGCCACCAGCTCAGGGGAGAACTCACCTCAGAGTTACTTTTAATCAGGGAAAAACACATAAACGGCTCATTCACACCTTTTTCCCTGCTCAGATCATCCAAGCAGCCACATCCCAGCCCATGCTCATCCCGTGGTGCCGATTTCCTGGCACAGGGCCCCGGACACCCCCAGATTTCCCAGCCTGGCTTCCCACCAGCATCCTGCAGGCAGGGAAAAGCCAAGGCTCCAGGCAAGGAGGGATGTGGCCCCAGGGCATCCTCTGCTCTCCAGCCTGTGCCATGAGGGGCTCCATCACCTTGCACAAACCAGTGGGAATCAGCTCCCCAAAAATCCCAAACCTGGCTTGGGCCAGAGCCCACCAGCAGACAGGATCCACACAGGCTTTTCCTCTCCCTCCTGAAATGGGAGTTGGGCTTAAAAATTATGAAATTAGGGACCTCTCCCACCTGCCTTGGGCCACAGGGTCAAGATGTTCCTCTCTATGCCCAAATCCTGGATAAAATGAGTTACAGGGTAAATCACAGCCCAAGTCCAGGATTAGGAGCCGGAAAAAACAATCCCCAGGTGTGAGAGTTGTGTTAAGGAGCAGGAGTTTGCCGTGCTGTCCTGAGCACCCCGAGGGTGAGTTTGGGTTGGAAAAGTGGCTGGGGTGGGAAAAGCTGCCCCTGATCCTACTGGACCTTCAGGGGATGATTCCCAGCGTGGATCTGGCCTCAAACCCAAGAGGTTGGAAACCAAGTGCAGCCCTGCCTGTGCAGCAGTGGGGATGGGCAGGGATCGAGTGTGTGGGGGAACAGACGGAAGGAGGAGCCGTATGTAACAATTGATTTTCTGCTGTAATTGCTCCCTTTTTCCATCCTCACTGGAAACATTCCAACCCTGGCACAGCGCACCAAAATCCCTACAAAAGATCCCCTCAGGATCACCACCCACACCAGGCTGGCTTCTATCACCCCCCTCACCATTCCCGCCCCAAAACCACCTTCCGAAGGAATCCCCCCCTCTCCCTCTCTAGGAGTCCACGTTTGAGGATTCCGCGGATTTCGAGGCCGCCGGGAGCACACGGAACGCTCGGGAGCCGCAGTTTGGGGAGGTTCCTGCTCGTTTTGGTCCATTTGGGCTCCTTCCCGGCGGGTCTGGCCCGGCAAACGCGGGGGCGACCCGGGCTGTGCCCCCAGAGCCGCTCCGTCCGTGCTCCGGGTGTTTCGGGCCCCTCGGCGGGCGGCTCGGCCCCGCGCGGTGCCACCGAGTCCCTGCTCCGGGCCCGCTGTCCCCGGTGTCGGGATGCGGCCTAATTCCTGCGCAGCGGGTGCCACATGGAGACGGGCTTGCGGAGCGTGGCCAGCATCTGGTTCCAGTGCGTGGTGCCCATGCCGCTGGCCGCGGGCCCGATGAGCACGTGGCCCGTGTTGTCGCCGCGCCCGTCCTCGCCGCTCTCGGCCACCGTCACGCGCAGGGACAGCTCCTGGGGGGCACGGGGCTGTCGTCACCACGCACAGACCCCCCGGACACGGGCCCCTGTGCCCTCTCCGAGGGGACCTGCACCCACGAGGCCAACGCATCCACGCATCCCAAGCCCAGAAATCGCCACCCAACCTGCTGTACCCCACATACACACGGCCCTCTGTGCCCTCACCCCGTTCAAACCCAGCCCCTGCTGTTGAAACCCCCCCAAGCCCCTACAAACCCACCCTCCTGTTCCCCACATGCCCTAAATCCATGCCCCTGCCCACATACCGAACCATCCCTGTGCACCCTGCTATATCCCAACCCACGTATCCATATCCCTCCCAAGAGTTCCCCACACACATCCCCTCTCCAGCAGCCACTTCCACACATCCACACCTCCCCAAACAGCCCCCACACGTCCACCCCAAACCAGACCCAAACACACACGACCCCCACAGCTCCCAGGATGCCCCCAGAACCCCCAGGAGCTCCCCACTAGTGGGTTTGGGGAGCTTGAGGAGCACTGGGATGTGCCCCCCCCCAGGCTGGGCCAGACCTGGAGCACGATGGCGGGCACGGAGAAGATCATGGCCTCGTTGAACACGGGGTTGGTGTCTCCCCTCTTCACCGCTGTCTTCTTCTTGCTGATCTTCCTCCCGTCCTGCAGCAGGTACACCTTGACGAAGGGATCTGCTCGGGGGGCAGAAGAAGGATCAGTCACACGTGTCCCCAGCCATGTGGACAAAGCAGGGGGACCCTTTCTGGTGGCCCTCCCCAGCAGGTCTGTCCTCACCGGGAGCCACTCCCGTGGAACAAATGGGACAAACCAGGACAAACGCCACCATGGAGCTCCCCTCACCTGCGGTCACCTTCCCGTTGCTCCACACGAGGTTCTTGGCTTTGACCACCACCACCGTGAGCCGCTCGGCCGTGGGCAGGTAACTCAGGGAGAGCAGGATCTCCCCCACCGTGTCCACCGCCTGCGGGACGCAAAGCCCAGGCTGTCACCCACCAGCCTGTCCCCAAAACCCTGGCTGGGAGATGGGGCACCCCCGGCTCACCTTGTTGGTGTCCTGCAGGTAGAGCCAGGCGTTGAAGGGGCGCGTGGCCAGGTCCAGGTCGGAGAGCTTGAGCTCGGCCACGCCGGTGCTGATGCTGCGCTCGTCCTCGTCGATGCCGAAGACGGAGAAGCGCAGGCTGTTCTCCTCCAGCGCCGCCGGATCCAGCGGCACCGAGAAGCGCTCGTCGAAGGCCACGGAGTAGGCGCTCCTCTGGATCTGCCACGGGAAGGGGGGAGCGCCCTGGCACCCACGGGGCTTGGGGCTGCGTCCCTGCTCTGCCCCGTTCCATGGGAATTGCAAAGACATCCCCAGGGCACCCCCCATCCAATGGGATGATTTATTCCTGACCCGACCACAGCAGCTGCTCAGCCACGGGGGTAAAAACCAGGGCTGTGACCTGCCCCAGTGCTCTCAGGTACATCCCACCCCCCTGGGAGCGCGGATGCGCATCCGGCTTGGCCATATCAGGTGTCAGGATTTATGGATAGCAGGTACAACCCCCAGCCCTTCTCCAGGCAGAACCAACTCCTGAACGTGCCCAGTGGGAATGGTGCTGTTTGGCTGATGCTGTCCCTGTGTCACGTCGTTCCCTGGGAGCAGAGGCAGCAGCAGCTGCCACGGCTCATCCTGCGGGTGCTGATCCCAAAGAACTGGCCAAGGGAAATTGCTCTAAAGTCATGGATTTTGGGGTGGGTTTTTTTCCCCTACTCCGGCCCTGTTTTAGCATCCAAGATGCCTCACACAAACCAGGGGTTTGTCCCATGGGATGGAAAGCTGCAACCCTGGACAGTGTGGAGCAAAGCAGATCCACCGGCTCCCCAAAGCCACCCAAATCTGGGTGGAGAAGGGACCCCTCTGTGGGGCTGTGTGACCCCAAAGCCTCCCAGGAGAAGGTTCATCTCTCCCAAGGACTCTCTCCTGTCTCAGCCTGCTCCTAACCCTGCTCCATCCCTGGCACGGAGGAGACAGATGTGGCACCTGCCATATCCCCCTTCCCAGTCCGTGCTCTCCCACTGGATACCACCAACCTCCAGAATCCCCAGGGACTCTGAAGTTCCTCTGTGGGAAGAGCAGATTTTACAGCCCTACAGATTTTACAGACTGTCTGTCTGCAGCCCACGCTGTATTTTGGGAGCTCTGGATCAAGCAAAACCAAACAGGAGCTGCTATTTAAAACCCCTCCAGAAGCACTGGAAAAGCTCCGGCTGGGCCTTTTTCCGTGGCCTCAGGGCAGCCAAGGAGGTAAATTGTGCTGGTGAATTATAAATAACGATGCTGAATAATAAATATCTCCAGAGCATAAATAAAGAGCCAGAGATCTGGATGGGAAAATGGGCTAAAAGGGCACTGTGGAAATTCTGGAGGCAGCAGCCGGTGTGTGTGGATGGAGCAGCACCTCCAGCCCAGTGGAGAGATGCCTTAATGGGACGCACATTCCTACTCCTTGCTGGAACATCCTGATTAAATCAAACTGGCTCTGCAAAAAAGGAGCTGCTGGAAGAAAACTGAGGCTCCTGCTTTCCCACAAGCAGCTTTTGAGGCACTTAAAAAAGGAGGGTTTGCCCCAGATCCACCCCTATCAGTGCCGCCACGTGGATTTTCCGCTGCCGCGCAGGGATGGAAAAGCGTTGGGGCTGCTGTGGGAAGAAGAGGGACTGTGGGGACTCGGGACTGTGGGGCCACGACAAGACACCAGCAGCACCTGCCCAGACTGCCACTGGCCCCAAATCCCACCCCAGGCCACTTCCTCCACCTGCCACAGCATCCCCAGGAGCAGGGACAGTCAAGCAGGAAAACTTGCCACCAGCCACGCTCGGAGATGACAGAGTGAGCCCAAATCCCAGCCAAGAGGGAGACATTCCTGCCTCTGCCAGGTTTCTGATGTGCAAACCCCACCTGGGACACTCCCCAAAATCCCATGCCAACCCAGAGCTCGCTGCTCCCACATCCCATCACTGCCTCGGGGAGCTGAGACCCCCCAAAATCCCTTGTCAACCACATCCAGCCTTGAACTCCATGCTCCCAAACCCCACCACTGCCTTGGGAAATGTGGCCAAGGGACGCTGCCACCCAAAATCCCAGGGCAATCCGTGTGCACAGGGGTCTGTGGGGGACGTCCGGGTGGGAATGAAGGGCTCACCCGGGAGATGCCGACGATCTGCTCGGCCGGGAGGAGGCTGATCCGCATGAAGCAGGACTCGAAGCGCGTGTCCTCCTTCTCCAGCAGGTCCTTGCCCTGCAGCAGCGTCACGTGCAGGGCGGTCGCCCTCGCGTCGTACTCCATGGACACCTCCACCTGCCCCACCGTGAAATCCTGCCCGAAGTTGTTCCCGATGGACGAGATGGAGTTGAGGGAGTCGGCCGAGATGGATTTCCGCAGGGGGCCGCAGTGGGCCAGGCCCAGGTCTCTGCCCATCAGCTCCAGGCTGCCCAGCTCCTGGATGCTCTCCAAGGTGTCCTCTGCCCTCAGGCTGCTCTTGCGGGACGAAGAGCTCCGACCTGGCGCCCGCTGCGAGCCCGGGGCCAGCCCTCGCTGCCAGGGGAAGTAAAGCAGGCGCTGCCATCCATCCCATCCCTCCGTGCGGAGCCGGACAGCTGGGCTTCTCCTTGGATGCATCCCGGCCCCCGCCTGGCCTCAAGCTGCCGCGGCAGCGAGCCCGGAGCTTCCCGCAGCTCCCAGCTCCAGCGATCCCCCCAAAAGCTCCGGCAGCACCAGGTCGCTGCCTGCGGCCGTTCCCCTGCGCGAGGGGATCCAGGAGAGATTCCCAGCCCTCCAGCGTCCCGCGTGCTGCAAAGGGAAAGAGGCGAACCCGACTTCCCCCCCTCACCTTGCTCCTGATGTCCGGACACACCGCTCCGTACTTCTGCTCCAGGTACCGGTAGTCATAGTTGGGGAAGGGGGAAGGGGCCGGGTAGCTCCCGGAGCGCCAGAGCTTCCACAGGTTGATGGCTGCGATTCCCAGCAGCGCCAGGGCGCCGGCGGCGTAGAGCCCGATCTCCCAGCGCGGCGGGCTGGAGGCCGCTGCAGGGACAGGGGGCTCCGTGAGCCGCTCACAGCCCCGGGAGCGCGCCTGCTTCAGCCTCGGCTGCTGCCGCGCCGCGACCCCGGCTCCGAGCTCCGAGGATGGGATGGGATGGGCTCGGATAAACCGCAGCTCCCCCCCGGGCTCTGCAAACGGGCCGGGCAGAGGCTCTGCCAGCCAAAGAATGCCAGCCCTGCTTTGGCTTCCCCGGGAGGTGAAGTTCTGCGTCCCAGCCCCGCTTCCCAACGAGTGGCTGTGCCACTCCCGAGGTGCCGGGGGGTTCCTTTGCCAGCCGCGGCTCTGTCCCACGGACAGATGTGCCCGGCGCACATCTGCATCGCCCTCGGCCCCGCGGGACAGCCCCCGCTGCTGCCCGGGGATGCCAGGGAAAGCCGGGAGCAGGGAAAAGCCAAACGAGAAGCTGTCGAGAACGGGCAGAGCCCCGCGGGTGCCGCCGGAGCGAGCGGGGAGGGAGCGCCGGGCTCGGTTCCTGCTGCATTGCACCAGCCTCCATCACTCCCGCGCCGAACCGGCACCAGCCGCTCCGTGCGACACAGAAAAAGGGGGAAAGAGAGGATTTCTCATCCCGGAGCGCTGCCGGGGAGTCCTCCGGCATCATCACGCCGCAGCGCTCCCTCCTTCGGAGCCGGAAAAAGCCCAAAGCCAGGCTGAACTCCCACATCGCATCCGAGCGCAGGGACAACCTGCTGCTCCCCGCAGCCCTCCTCCAGCGGGAACTGCGGAAGGAACTGAGTATTCGCATCCAAAGCACCTGCTTTGGATCCGGGAGCAGCCCGCAGGGATCTCCCGGGTAAAACATTGGGGTGGGACCCGGGTCCTGCTGCCTCCACCCCGGCACAAACCCCTCAAGGGCTCTGCTTTATCCCTGCGTCCCGGCTAATGATGCTGTAGGAAGCAGCTGGAGGCTCCCCGTGCCAGAGCTCCCAGGCTCCTGCTATGCCGGAGAGGCAAAACCGGGAATAAAATTGGGAATAAAAATAAAAATAGCAGAATAATCTTTTACTGGCTCCTACCTCTGAGTAACTCCAAGCGCAAATCCCAGCTGAGCTGGAACCTGCTTCCCCCTCATTCCTGCCCGTTTCCGAGAGCTGAGCTCTCATGTTGGAAAACTTGGAGGTTTTAAGGGTTTTACCCTTGTTTTAGGAAACAAAACCCCGCGGGCGCATGGAGCAGAGGGCTCTCCCCATGGGAAGCAGCAAGGACCAGCCATCCCTTCCCCCCGAAAAACCTCGCAGAGCGCCAGCAGCTCTGCCCCAAACCCTTCCCGGGCTCCCTGGGGAGGACTCACCACTGAAGCGGGATCTGCTTACGTGCCCCGTGTCCATGGCAAACGCTCCCGGCGAGCGGGACAGCCTGGAATGAGCGAGACACCGCGTTAGGATGAAGGGGAAGAACCCGAAAAGGGAATGCCTTGTGATTTTCCAGCAGGGACGCTCCATCACTGCTCCCCCTCCATCGCTGCCGGCCTTGGCTCCCCTTCCAGGCGCTGAGCAAACGCTCTGGAGCCTCTGAGCCACCGGCAGGAGCTGAAGGGGGGACAGGAACCCTCGGGAAGGGGCAGAGCCGCTCCATTTACCTCGGGAGCGTTTAACAAGCGACATTCCCAACCCCTCTGTGTGCGTGGACATCTCCCCTCCAGGAGCCCTCAAAGCCCTTTGCTGCTTTTCCAGCTGAAACCTTCCTTTGCCTCCTGCAGTTTCCCAGCCTCTCCCGAGGGGTGCCCTGGCCCCAGCCCAGGGGGGCAGCCCCATTCCCCCATTTTGGGGTCACTGCGGGGTTTAGGGGATGCTGTTGCCCAGGAATCAGCTCCTGCAGCGGGAAAGCTGCGTCGCCTTCCCCTCCCCCGACAGGGCTTTTCCCAGTCGAGTCCAAAGGAAGCTGCTCTGCCAGGCAGATCCCAGCACAGGCAGCACGGATGCTGAGGGGGATTTATCCAAGCCAGCTGTTCCTGCTATGAGAAGGGGGTTTGGAATCCCCAAAAACACCCAACAAGGAAATCCAACGGGAACTGACCAGCATCCCCTGTTCCCTGGCATCCCTGCTGGGGGATCACAGACCACGGGGAGCTGGTGGGATCCCACAGACCCCCACGGGGACACAACCTCAGCACTGCACCTAAAGCCCCACACACGTCCCTCAGAGCCCCTCAGCCTCTCCCCAGAATTCCCAAAGCCCACTCGTGGAGCTGGATCCACCTTGGACAGATGATCCCACAATATCTGGGCCCCAAATTCCAGCTCCCCTCGGGTGCTCACAGCCTCAGGCACTGCGGGAGGTGATCAACTCTCCCCCCCCAAACCATCCAGGCTTGGATTTTAAAGGGCAAAAGTGGGAATTTCACGACACGGAATATCACCTGTGCTGGCCTGGCCCCCTCTGCAGGGGCACACAGCCCATCCTTGGGGTAACAGGAGGAGGGGGAGCCCTAATGTCACCCGAAGTGACAGCGATGCTGGGATGGGGCTGGGAGGTGCCCAGCTCCTCCCCGCCCTCCTCCCTCTGGCACAGATCCCCCTGTGCAATGGATAAAACAGTCCCATCCTGGCTGGGCTCTTGTCCCGGGCTGAGCTCAGCTCAAGGCACACTTTGCTGTTTAGTGCTGAAAATTGACATCTCAACAGACCAACGTGGCAGAGATTTACCCTAAACTGCCTCTTTTCACGCCCTGAAAAGCTCCTGTACCCAAGCAAGGGGCTCTGTTCCTCTCCCTGCTTCCCAATTATTTTTAATATGAAAATAGCAAAGTTTTCAGGACCAGCTTTCCCTGCAGGAGGACAAACATCCCCTTTAAACCCCCTCCATCTCTTCCCAATTTCTTCTGGAAATTAGAAGGAATTTCTGATTTTTCCTTTCTTTCAGAGCTTCCACCCCCAAAACCTCCCTCTCTAATGAGCTCTAAGCAGCAAGTCAAGCAGATTTCCAAGGCATCACCACGAAAGAGACTGCGGTGCTCAGCACTGGGATGAAACCCAGAGGTATTTTCCTATTAGGAGAGCAGCATCAATCTCCCCTGAGCGAGGAAACGGGGGTGGAGGAGCTCAGGGAACGATTTATGGCGCTTTTTTTTGTTAACTAAGCTCTTCCCCGGAGCGTTGCATGGAGCTGCTCCGACATCCCCCTGACCTGCTGCTCAAATCCCTGGGAAATCAAGCCTGAGGCATTGGGAAGGGAACAGGCACCGCTCTCCCACTGCTGGCAGCACAGGGATAGACGGATTTTTCACCCACAGACCTCAAGATCAGGCTGCAGAGCCCTGGTTTGGGGTGCAGAGACCAAGAATGGGGGGCAGAGTCCCAAGTTTGGGGCGCAGAGCCCTCTCCATCCATCCCAATACCCCAACGCAGCCTCATTTTCCTCGGGAGCTGCTGCAGAGCTCAGCTCCCTTTTCCCTGCTTGGAGGGACAATAAAACAGCATCAAAGCCACCTGTCCCCCCTGGAAAAGGGGGTCCCCCAGCCTTCAGGGGGTTGTCACCTCGCTGCTGCCAAGGCCCCAGGCACAGCAACCCCAATTGCTGGTGCCAGAGCACCGGTACCAGCCTGGCTACGACCCCTCCGAGCACGCTGCAGTCCCCAAACGTCCCGATCCAGGTTCCAGCGATGTCCCTGCTCATCCTCCCTCCCTGTCCTGCCCCAGACACCCGTGCCCGGTGTGCCGAGCCCGGCCTAAACGCAGCTCGGCGGCGAGGCCGGTCCCGCAGCGCTGCTGGGCCCCTTCCAGCCCTGTCCTGCCCCCTCCGGCCCCCGGCCTCCATCCGCAGGGCACAGAAGCGGGATGCAGTCTGCTCCCGGCACGAATAAAGACGCATCCCAAACTTGCCAAAACAGAAGGATTTGGGCTCTGCTCTCCCCCAGCGCCCTCCCCAGCCCCCCGCAGGGCACACGTCCCACCCACGGGCACCCAAAGCGGCGCCCCCCGCGCTTTACCTGGACAGGTACAAATCCTCAGGGACCTGCGGGGAGCGCGGGGACCCCCGGGCGGCCCCGGCATCCGCCGAGCTGCGTCCGCTCCCGGGGCGGGGGGGAAGCTGCGAGCCCCGGGGCCCGCCCGGCCGGCGGTGGGGACCGGGCAGAGCCCCCCGCGCCGCCCGGGGGTCCCCGAGCCCAGCCCCGGGATCCACGGATCTCCCCACCCCCGGGGAGCGGGCAGAGCCCCCCGCGGCTGCCCGGGGGTCTCTGCGGCTCCGGAGCCCAGCCCCGGGATCCGGGATGTCCCCCCCACGGCCGGGATGCTTCCCGGCGGTGCGGGACCGGGAGCGGCTCCGCTCCCTCGCCCAGCCCAGCCCGGGGCGGAGCCGCCGCTCATCCGTGCCATGAGCTGGGCGGTCTCTGCGCTCGCCAGACCCTCCCCGGGGCTCGGCTCGGCCCAGCCCGAACCCCCCGGCAGAGTCTGCGGACCCCGGGGGTCTCTCACTCTGGTTTGCCTCCCAGGCTCCCAGCTTTCCTGAGGTAGTCGCCATAAAAAACCCTCAACGAAATTCACCCCAAACCCTGCAAACGCACCCCAAATCCCAGCCAGGAGTGAGGAGGATAACGCCAGACCCCTCACCCCACACCAGAGACCCTCTGCTGTGCGCTTGGCCATAGCAGCCTCCCCCAAATCCCCCAATGCCACTTCCCAGGGACTCCCTGGTCCGTCCCACCGCATCTCTGCATCTCCAGCTGCTCCTCCTCACGGGCCTTGAGGAGCGTTTCGCTGCATGGGGCCCCACATCCCCTCCCCTTGTCCCTCAAAGGGCGCAGAGCCCCTTGGGGTCTCTGGATCACCACCCCAAACGGAATCCTTGGGTTCTCCCTTGTCCCAAACAGCTTGTTCCAGCTGTGTATCCCTCCTAGGGCCATCCAGAAAGGTCTTGCCTTTGGATGCTCCTAAGAAAACCCATCAGATCCTCTCCCTCTGCACCAAGAGGTGGAATCTTTTGGGATCTGGCCCCAAAAGGTCCTCATGCAGTTTGGCTCCATGCCACCCACAGCCTGACACCGTGACCATCGGAAAAACTGTGCCTACACACCTTTCCAGGGGATCTTCCCTTTCCCTGCCTTAGTATCCATGGCTTCAGCCACCTGACCTCACAGGCCAGGCGACTTCCAGGGCAGCACGGAGCAATTTCAGACAGCAGGAGAAACACTTCGCTTGGAGGAAACGGAATAATTGGGATTTTGTGGGGAGAAAACACCCACACACGCTGAGCAGAGGTGGGGTCAGGAGCCATGGAGCAGTGTGACATTCCAGAGGGACCTGCAATTCCCAGGAACACTCACCACATCCAGCCACGGGGGCCAGCTCAACCCTGGCTGCAGGCTCCCTGCTCTGCACTGGGAGATGCTCCCGTGATCTTCCTGGTAGGAAGCTCACTTTCAGGGAGGAAACAGCAAGTTTTGACTGTACCAAAAACTGGGCAGGAGAGCTGCCTCATCCTGCAGCAAGGTTCCTTTCCATGGGGCTTGCTGGCTCTCCCCTGGGCACAGCTGGAAAAGAGCAGGCCATGATCCTTCCCCAGGGATGTGGCAGGCTGTCCCTCTGCAGCACTGCCCGGGACCCAGCACCCTCCTGCCTGCAGGGCACCTCGGGGCTCACCACTCCAGACTCTGGGCAAAAGTGACTCCCAGGGCTGTTCCAGACGGGATGGGATCAGGCTGAGGTTTGGAACTGTCCGAATGCCCCAGCTGGGCACCGGGATTCCTCCAGCCTCACACAGACACCAACCCTCCTATTGAAAACCCCTCCTTTTTAAAGCCAGCACTTACCTTTGGCCAAGCTCTCTGTGAAATCAGGGTGACCACAGGTGGGACACCTGTTCCAGGTGAGTCGGACACCCCAGTGTGCGGGAGCAGGAGCCCTCCACCTCTGCCCTCTCCGCAGGGAGGGTCCCATTTCAGGCCACGCCAAATGTTATTCCCACGAGGACTCTTGGCTTCCTTCCACCTCCTCACGACGAGGCTGCTTTGAGCACTGCCTCAAGACGATCACAAAGGATTCCTAAATCCAGGCGAGTTTGTGACTGCCAGAGCCCCTTTTTCCCTGAAAACCTGGACACACTCCTTACCTCAAGGCCCAGCATCCGTGCACCCATCCCATGTGCTGGAGGGGGCACCGCCCGACCCCCTCGGGCCCCGGCTCCATGTGTGAGGTGACAAGAGAGGACCCATGTCCCAAAGGACAAACCAGCACACAGAACTAAATGGGCAGGATCCAGACTATCCCTGGGATCCCTTGGATGCAGACAGATGAGCCAGTGGTTCATGTGTGAGGCCAAATCTCCCGGATCCTTCTGGATATTCCTCACCAGGTGTTGCCAGTGCAGGTAAGCGGCCCTTTGGCGGGAGGGGGGTACAGGGACAAGTCCCCCCAGGTCACCTGGCCACCCCCCCAGCTGGCGATTCCCAACTTCCAGACTGCCCGTTGCCCACTTTTCATGAGTGGAAAGCATTTGGGACACTAAAGCTGGGAATGTTGGCTGCCATTCCCACACAAGACCAAGCAGGATTAAAACCCAGCTGTGTGCTGGGCAGCAAGTCTGCAAGCTCCTGCCACCTCAGAAGCTTGGGGTTGCACTCTTGGAGCTGTACTGTGGTGTGTGTGTCATTTTCTTCTGGATAAACCCTTCCCTGGAAAACAGCCAGATTGGATTAAGCAGGGACAGGGTGACGTTGGTGCCCGGGATAGCAACGCGAGGGCTCGGAGCGGAGGATACAGAATCCACGTGGATGAGTGGAGCTCTCACATTTTGGAAAAATGAGCTGGGGAAACAAAGCAGCCCAGGCTTCCCATTCCCCTTCCAGGATGCTGAGTCACCAGCAGAAATACTGCCTGGCTCAGGATGCTCCCTGGCTGGGCTGGGCTGTGCCAGGGACGTGTGGTGTGACACTGCAGGGAACAGCTTTCCCAGAGACCCCTCACTCTGGAGCCATCCCAGGAGGAATGGGGCAGCGACAAAGGGTGGCAGAGCCTGATGTGCCCCTGTCAGACCCCGGAGCAAACCCCCCCAGGTGGGGACACAAACCCAGCTGAGGACAAAGCAGGGAACCCCAGACCGACAGGACACTCCCGGTTTCTGCTTGTGACACATTTTACTCCGCAGAGCGAAGGCAGGTTGACCTTTCTCACTTCACCTTCCCTTACATTTAAGAGATGACCGAGACTAAAAGAGAAATTAAAAATAAGAGCTAAGGAGAAGTTGCCTGTCCCCCCAGAGCTGGGACACACCAGCCGAGTGCCGCAGGCCGCTCCGGGACGCTGGAAGCCGGCGGGATGCCCTGCGGAGGGGCTGGAACAGCAGCGTGCTGTGGTACATCCTGTGCAAGGAACGCAGCGTGGCCACAGGCCCCCGTGTACCCGCGGCCATCTCGCTCAACCCTTCACCCAAGCCTCCTCCGCAGCTCCAGGTAGTTCCAGCAGGAAGAACAGCATTCATTTCCCGTGCCTGGTCTCTGTACGCTCCAAAACAAGTGTTCCTAGTGCCCCAGCGCCCCACGGAGCTCTCAGTTCCCTGGGAATGCAGCAGCAGATCCCTGTGTGCCGTGCTCTGAGCCCCCTGCCTCCACGCCTGGTTCCGAGGAAGACGCGCAGCACCCGGTGAGGGCCCCGCCCCGTGCGCGGGGTCGGCGCTGACCTCCCTCCACACCGACTTCCTCTGGCCCTGCCCAGGTGACACGAGGAGAGGGGGGGCTGTGTCAGTGCCATCCTCCCCGAGAGGATTCCCACACGCCGGAACGCTAACAGTGACAATTAGGAGTTAGGTAGGATAAGGTTGGGACCGCGCACCAGGCCCGCTCGGGCACCGCGAGTTCCTGTCAGCCGCGTGTCCGCGCTCAGAGCTTCCTCTCGCGGAGTTTGTCCCCGCTGGGCTCATCCAGCAGGGCCGAGTGTCCATCCCCGTTGCTCAGGCATTTGTCCCTCTCGTGCCTGTGCTCCTGCTTCTGCCGCCGGATCTCCTTGTACCGCAGGGTGATGTCCCTGCAACACACACAGCACACCATTCCAGCCCGCAGGAAGAACGGCATGGCAACCTGCTCTGCACCAGGCTTCCTGGGATAACAACTCACTGGAGCCCCTGGCTGGGCGTTTCTGCAGCTGCTGATGGCACTGATTCACGGGCAGTTCGTGTTTCTGGCTGGTGGCTTGGCTCTTCCCACCTCTGCCACAGCACAGCAGCCAATCCTGCAGGAGCAGCCACTGCCGCCCCTCCACACACCACTGCACTTCAATCAATCATGGAAGGATTTGGGTTGAAAGGGGTCTTAAAGCCCATCCAGTGCCACCCCCTGCCAGGGGCAGGGACACCTTCCACTGTCCCAGGCTGCTCCAAGCCCCGTCCAACCTGGCCTTGGACACTTCCAGGGATCCAGGGGCAGCCACAGCTTCCCTGGGCACCCTGTGCCAGGGCCTGGCCACCCTCACAGGGAAAAAGTTTTTCCCCACACCCCATCTAACCCTGCCCTCTGGCAGTGTGAAGCCATTCCCCCTTGTCCTATTCCTCCAGTCCCTGACATGCAGAGTCCCTCTCCAGCTTCCTTGTGGGCCCCTTCCAATACTGGAAGGCTGCTAACTCCTGAGGGCCTGTGCAGCTGCTTTCCGTGATCCAGACAGGAAACTGCCAGGACCAGGCCCTGTTTATTTCAGGACTTGCACCCACCCAGAAGAACTGTGCTCTCTCCCCAGGCAGTCCCGGGGAGCATGTTTGAGGATGGGGGTTGAACAAATTCCTCCTAAAGCCTTGGCCAGCACCAAATGCAGCCCCAAATGCAGCCCCACTCACCGAATGAAGAAGCGCCAGGCTGTCCAGGTGAGCACCAGGATAATCCCCAGGATCCAGCACTGGGTGATGTAGAAGGGCAGGGAGAGGGTGAGCGTGTAGGGATCGTACTTGACAACGATCAGGAACTCCGTGGCAGTAATAGCAGCAACGAGCCAGGCCTGCTGGCCCAGCTTCTTGTGGAACTTCCTGCAGGAGAAACACAGACAAAACCATCTCATTGCTGTCAAGTTAGGGATGTGGAGAAATCTGCACAAAAAGACAGCTGGGGCAGTGATTTCACTCAGCTTTGCACAGTCCTACAAGCCTAGTTCAGATCACACATGCACTAAGGCTCTGCAGGATGACACTTGCACGGTGGTGTTACTTCAGTTTCCTCGCAGAGGCTCTAAAAGCAAGCAAAGTTAAACTTCATCACCACACAATGGAGGGAAGCGTCCCCATTCCCAGGTAAACCCACATGAAACGATTCTCTGAGCAGCCTGAGACCAGCTGATGTTCAGGGTATGGCTCCAAGCAGGAGCTTCTCACACACGAGGCCCAGAGCTGTCTTTGACACCAATGTGTAGCTCAAGCTACACCAAACCATCCAAATACCCCGGGAAAAAGCACGGAATAAATCGAGTGTAGGTGATTGCTGACGCAGAGGGGATGAGTGCATTCCTTCTTAAAAGGTATCCTGCCTGGATCAGCTCGGATGAAAGGGCTGCAGAAACTGCTCCAGGTGGTGACAGATTAAATAGGCAGAGACCAGCCCTAACTCACAGGCAGGGAGATGAAAGGAAGCAGCAGATCTCTCACAGGGAATTCCAGCTGCTGGGATGATGAGGGCAGCTTTCTGCTCTGCTGGACTGCGTCCTCCTCTGCCATCCTTTCCCTGATAACAGAATCAAAGGTAACCCCAACACAAGAGCTGTGCAGCCCCAAGGCAGCCGAGGAAGAGAGCTGGTTTCCTGCCCTAACACTCAGGAAAGAGGTGAAAGGTTTTTCTTGTGATGAAGGAGCTAAAATTCATGGCCTTGATGCAGACTCCCTGGAAGTGACAGGAAGACTCCAAGCAGGAACGTGGGACTAGGGTCAAGTGCTACAGGCTGTTGCATCAAGACATTCCTGGTCAGGAACACTTCACACATCCAGTCCTCGGGAACTCGGGCAGCACGTGGATCAGGACGGCAGTGGGGTGTGTGAGGGCTGGAGAAAGCTCCACCCCTCTTCTGGGACTACGGCAATTCCAGGCACTTCACTGTCACCACGCTCAGCCCAAGGCCCTGCAAGCAAAGCCCCAGAACTGCCTGCGGACACTCAGCATCCTGAATGGGAAAAAGAATTCTTCAAGTTGGAATTTCACTGCTTTGCAGACCCAACACTGCAGGGCTGGCTGGAGAGACCTCATCAGTTCATCCCAGACAATCCCATCACCACCAGACAAGGCAGTGAGCCACGTTTCTGTCAAGGAAGGGCAGTGGGATGTTCCAGTCTTTGAGCATTAAGAGTTTCCAAAAGGAAAAGGTCAGCAAGGTTTCCCACTTGATGTAAGCTGGGAGCCTCTGGTACAGCCTGCTCTTCCCAGCAGCTTCTCCCTACAACACCACGGGAAGAATCCTGAAGGATCCTTGGCTTGAAATGATGTGCCAGTGAAGCTGGCAAACGGGGGCAGATCCTCTCTGCCTGGATGGCCTGGAATGCAGGAAGGGATGGCAAAACCCTCTGCGGAGAAGGTACCAGGTAAGAGCTCAGCTCTGCCCTTCTGCAGGAGCAGCCTGATGTCAGCTCTGGGGGGCATCAAGCAGAGCCAGGAAGGCCAGGATGTGGGGGCAGCCACCTCCCCCAGCAGGGAACGTGGCAGGAGGCGGCGGCAGTGCCGGGGGCGCGCAGCTCAGGATGAGCTGCTCCGGCTCGCGGAAGGAACGGCAGCAATTGGAACCAGGGGTGAGGCACCGGCGACGGATGGCTCTCCCAAATTCCAGTGTTATGCCACGTGGTGGAACAGAGGGCAAAGGAGCTTTTCCAACCCCACCACAAGAAGATGAATGGCGCTAAGGAGAGGAGCTCGGCAGCGAGGCAGAGACTCTTCTTACCTGTGAGTTGGAGGCACGTCCCAAACCAGCAGGTCCAACACCAAGGGCAGGGCATCCTGCCCCTGCGGAATGTCCTGAATTCCGACTAAGCAATGTGGGCTGGCCCTTCTTCCCACTTCTAGGAGTCAAAGCCTTGCAAGGGAAACTGATCTTCAGACAATGTTGGAACCCTAAATTCTGAACACAGACACTTTTTTGCGTTGGTCAGCGACAGACAATGAACACCCCTGGAAGCCAGACAGTGCCTTAGGCTGAGGATGTGGGCTCAGGTAGGTTGTGACATTAAAAGAAAAGGTGATTTTGAGAACAAAGCTTTCTCAGCTCTCACATGGTCTGCAGAAACAAAAGCAGCGAGGACAAATATGATGCTGAGGTGGGAACAGTCTCAAGTACATGCACTGCTGTGTGTGGTGCTTCACCTGCAGCACATCCTTCTACTGAGGGCCTCTGACCTGCAAGAGGATGCCAGGAGAGCTCCGGAGGGCCAGGGGGAAGACAGCTCAAGGAAAGAAGTGCCTTTAAGAATCACATTTTTTAGTCTGGGCCCTGATGTCCCCAGAGGGCACATCCAAGGACTGCAGTTCCTGGCTCTCGGTCTGGAATCGGAGCACGGAGCTCCTCTGCCCACGAGCCAGTGGCATTCCAGCTCATTTCCACACTCCCTTCTCCACAGAGAGATCATTTACCAGACACTGAGGTTAACACAGTGCACACACAATGCCCTTAACAACAGCTGCTCTCTGACCGGGGGCAGTGAGAGTGGTACCTCCAAAACAAAGGAACACGAAGCGGGATGCTTTGGGATTAGGCCTTTTTTGTCCCTGACAAGCTGAACTAGTGCCCGAGATGGATGCCAGCAAGCTGGAGCAAGTTCAAAACAAAGCACGTGGAGCCCGACATGGGAAGTACAGAGAGGTGGGGCTTACGGGTCGTCCATGAAGTCGTAGATCTCCCTCATGGCCACTCCTCCCACGTTGACAAAAAACACGAGGCGTAGCAGCACCAAGTAGTGTTCGGGGGGCATCCACAGCACGAACTTCAGGTAAAACGTGTTCAGCTCTGCCAACAAAAACTGGGAGAAAGGACACGTGGATTACATTTGGAAAACGCCAGTGGATGAAGCCTGGAATGCCCCTCTCTCCCTGCAGGGCTCCCCCTGCCCATTTCTCAGCACTGCTCAGCATCACTGAGTGAACCACCAGCACCAACCCAAAAAAACCAACTGGGTTTTTAAACATTTCCTCTACGATGGAAGAGGCACCAAAAACAGCTGCACAAGCAGTACCCTCAAATTTCAAACATGTTTGTGAACTTCAAAGAAAGAGCCTGAAGTACCAGCAGAAGCACTGAGGACAGATCCCAAAAGCACAGCTTTTCCTTTCCCTGTCCTTTAAAACCCACCATAACAAGAGGCACGAGCTGCACATCCTGGGGGGCTGGGCTGGGTTGTTTTGTCTCAGTTATGCAAACTCACCCTGAAAGCCAACTCGGGAAAGTTGATTATAAATCAAGAGCAAAATGTTCTCTCAAGCAGCTGCCCTGGCAATGTGCTTAAGGGAGCAGAGAGACACCAGAGTGTCACTTCAAAAGAAGTGATAACAAAGGGCATTAAGCATTGCTTAAGCCCAAGGAGCGAGCCAGAACCTGAAGCTGCTTAGAACCTGTCAGCTGAAGCTGGGATGTGCTGAAAGAAACATAATCCCGCAGTCCAGTATAAATTCACTGGGATCTCTGTTGCAGCAGCACCTCAACCCCAATTTCTTCAGGGTGCAACCAGCAACCTTTTGGGGAAACATCTGTTTTATTTACACTCAGTCACTGCTGCCACAAAGCAGGCCTGGAGTACCACATGAGCTTGGCCGATGTGTCCTGCAGCAGGAAGCAGGTGCTGGGAGGTTGTTCTGACAAACACAGAGTTCTGTCCTGTGCCACGGAACCTGGATCATGCCCAGTGCCTCTGGATCACCCCAAGTGTCACGGGGACGGGTTTAATTCAATTTCACAGCTGCTGGGTTGAAATAAGTTTGAGTTGCTCAGAGCAGAGCCAAGTGACATCCCACAGACGGCACAAAGGCCAAAGTCCCCTGGCTGGCAAAGGGGCAGGAGTGGGGAAAAAGGCATTTAAACTGCCCAGTTCACCCTCCCTATCAGTGTCACATGGGTGACAAGTTCTGTTCCACAGGCACAGGTACGAATTTCAGACGCTGCATTCCCAGCATGAAACAATTCCACCCCCTCAGGCGCTGTGTGTGCAGTGAAATATTTAAAAAATGAAAAATCCAGGAGAACTGAATTATTTAGGCAGATCTGTGCTTCAGGAGTGAGCTCAGAGGAGCCCGAGGCCTTGGATACAGCCCTTTCCAGCTGTAACGTGACCCGTACCTGCATAAAACCAAGGGATTTGAGCTGCTTTCACCCACAGTCGATGCTTTGGGGAGCAGCAAATTGCTGAAAACCCAGAGATCCCACTTTATATCGCTCCCATTGCCAGCAACAGTGTTCAGCAAGCAAGGACAACCCTTCCTGCAGTGAATCTGTCACCTGTCCCAGAGACACGGACACAGCTCTGCGGGACTGGGAAGGGATTCCTCCCGGCCTCAGCTTCAGGAACATCCCCAGAGCTGCAGCCTGAGTTACAGGAGCTGGAACCAGGGCACAGGAGCGCCAGAGAGGTGTCCTCACCACGAAGATGATGCCACAGACTGCAAGCCACCTGCGCAGGCTGGAGGCCGGCTTCCACTCGAACTTCACCCAGCTGTACGGGGTGAACTGGAACACGATCCTCTTCATCTTGCCTCTGGAAAAGAGCAAAATAACCACTGCAGCTTGAAGGGAAGGCAAGAGGCATCTGCCAGCGCTTCCACTTGAGACACCAGTTCAGATATGCAAAACGCCTCCGTTTACTCCATTAAAATCACAACTTAATGAGATTAGCTCTGAGCTTGTTATTTCAATTATCAATTTAAGCTTTAATATAGTACACCCCGTGTTGTAAGCAGTTCTGCTCTGCTCAGCAAAGACACTACACAGCACGACGGGGCATTACTGGTACACGACTACAAGGGATTTATTAAATTTTAATTCCCAGCGTCCCAGTTCCCGTGAAGTTCTGGTTACTAGGGAATGCAGAAAGACCAAACAGAACCTTGCTGTGAATGGGAGTAGGATGCCAGCTGGGATTCCCACACCTCCTTAAACCATTTCATTAAATAAGCTCACTTCCATCGGGCAATGCCTGGGACACACAGGTGTATTTCCAGCAATGCCATCCACAAGGTGAATAAAACTCTCAAACAAACCTCCCTGCAGCAGTAAGTCACTGGATCCTGGAGTCACCTGAACACCCAGGAATTCTTTAATCCACATTAACCCACACGGAACAACCAAGCTCTTGAACAGGAGCCCAACCTTTGTGTTGTTCCCTCCTCCCCAGCTTACTTGTAGGTCGGAATGTTCCAGAGTCCTTGCCACTTGTAGGTTTTCAAGGAAAGCCAGGACAGGGTCTTCATCCCGCAGTAAATTCCTAACCCGTTACATAAGATCACATCCATTATCCACTGGAAGGAGAAACACACCAGTGATGCTGGAGAAGGAACACTAGAGCATGGGTCCAAGGAGTGGGACAAAATGTTAATTCCACGGATTTTCTGAAGGCTAAATAGCTTGGCTTGGTGTCTCTAATAATGCACTGACTTTTGTAAACACAACCACGGAGCAAATCATTCCAAGCTTGGGTCTTTCCCAAAATCCATCCAAACACAGACCCAGAGCTGTGTGCCCTGACTGCAGGGAACTCTGATCGCCCTGGCACCAACTTAAACCTCACAGGAAAATAAAGCATAATTTTAAAAGGGTGTCCCTTGAAGCTCACACCAAGTTTTGCCTTCCTCTGAATTTCAGACTTTAAGCTTTGCACCAGAAGCCAATATTTGAAAGTGTTCAGGTACAGCTTTAGATTCTCCCTCCGGTGTGAAATGAGCCCAAACAAATATTCAACCGTGTCCAAGGGTTTGTAACCCACAAAATTACAGAAACAGTGACAAGCACGTCACAAACTCAACAGGGAGCAGTCCCACATGTGATACAATTCAGCTCTCACCACTTCCCAGCCCTCCCCACAAAATGTGCATTCCCAAATAAGCCCTGGTCCCTGCAGTACGTACGTGATCCCACCAGCATTCACTGAAGTTTGGGAGCTGGTGCTCCAGGCTGTACTCCAGGAACTCAAACATGACACTGATGATCATGCACATCCACCAGTCCCGAATCATCAAGGTCTGAAGGGAGAAAAAATGTCTTTTAAACAGCTGCTAAAATCCATCTACAGTTGTAGATCTTGTCACCAGTATCCAGAAAAGGATCAGGAAACTCGGGATAGTTTTGTTTTCATGATGTGATGGTCCAAATGCCCACCGCCTCTCAACATTTCCAGCACAAGAGACAGGAAAGACACTGAAGAAAATCACCTCTACCCCAGCCAAAACCAGCCCAGGAATATAGATTGTGATAACAATCCCATCACATGAAGAACAGAGAGAGGTAAAATGGGATTGAGCAGGAGGGAAATGAGTTGAATGCATGGAATTACTCACTGGGTGCTCAACCACCACAGGCAGCACCATTCTAACAGTGCTCAGAAAAGGCTTTTCAGAGCTTTTTATGGGCTCTAAACGACTCCAAAGCCACAATAATTTCTGATGAATGAGGCCCATTCATTCTCAATACTGACATCCTGGGGCCTTGAGATTTGGGGAAAAAACCCAAGCACAAGCCCATCTCTGTTTATTGAGACAATACACTCAACCTCCAGCTTGTAATAGAGAAATAGGTTAATATTTAACATATTTAAGAGAAAAATATGCTATGGCCCAGCGGAAATCCAGCAGCCTGCTTCCTTCCAGCTGGGCAGCCCAGTTTCTACTGCAATTCTCTTGGAAGAAGAGGATCCAAGTTTTCCAAATTTACAGCTCAGTTCACTAACAGAACAAGCTGAAGTCCAGGTCTCCCCAGGCCCAGCAAATTCACCTCTGGTTCTGAGGGATGCCCCAAACCACTCACAGAACACATCAGCACTTTTAAATGAAAACACAAACCAACAGCTCCAGCTTGTTTTTCCAACAGCCGAGCTCTGTCAGCTTGTTATTTAAATTGCAAACCCAAACAAGGTCTGCAGGGGGCAAAACCGCCTGAGTTAGTCAGTCTGCTTGGGTTAAAAAAGGTAACATTTAGACCAAAGTAATCAGCAAAACACTGCTGACTGTTCTGCCAGCAACAGGCGCAGCTGGAATTCCTTCCACGGTTGATACTGACTAAAAAGCAACAAGAATTAAACCACTGCCCATTTAATGGTTTAAAACCCTGATCTGACGCCACTGGGAAAGCAGCAGCATCTGTGTTTGGGAATATCACTGTCACTGCCTGCCCCACGCTCCACTTCCGAAGGTCGTTCCAGCATTTCTGCTGCTACAGGAATTAAGTTCTTTATTGATCTGACCCCAGAATGAATCCCTGTGGAGGAGAGAGGGAGCCTGTTGCTGCAATAAATCTCTGGAAAGAAATGAGGTGGCCTAACCTGGGCAGGAGACAGAAAAAAACGGGGAAAAAGGCTTTTGACATCTTTACATGTATTTTCATGTATTACAAAGCCTGGTATAACTGACTGTGGCTTGGCACCAGAAAAGCAGCAGCAGTGAGGCTCTGGGAGCAGAGGAGCAGAGTCCCTAAGGCGAAATGAGCCATTCTTACCTTCAGGTACCACCCAAAAAAGTGAGCAGGAACAAATCCATCCAGCTTGTCCTGCAAACCAAGAAGAGAGTAAAGGTCACAGCCCTTTTTTTTCCCCTCCCACCCCCAAGAAAAATGCAGCAACAAACTTCTGGTTTTCCCACACATAAATACTTGCATTCCTTCATCAGGAAGGAATTTAGCAGAGCTTCTTAAATCTTACCAGCCCTGCCAGTCCCTGGGCACAGTGCCTTTCCCTCTACTTTTATAAGATCCCAGTTACTCCAGTCCCTGGGGCACTGCAGATTTACAGGGCAGACCCAAAGGATTGGGTGCTCCTCACTTCACGAAATCAGGGAGCTGTAAATGACCATCATTCCTTTGCCCTGGAATTTCTGCCAGGGAGAAACAATAATCTGATGGTTTTCAGGACTCAGAAAACTGCTGCTGGAGCAACCTGGACTAGTGGAAAGTGTCCTTGCCCATGGCAGGGGGTGGGACTACATCATTTTTCCAACCCAAACCCTTGTGAGATTGTGTGGTGCAGCTTCTGGGCTTCGTGCCTCAAGGTGACCGAGGAGAAGGTCCTCAAGCACACAAAGAAACCCAAACTCTGCGGGGAAAATTGACACCAACAACCTGAGAAGGAAGGGCTATTGAACAGTTCACCCCCGGGCAATCAGGTAATTGGGATCCCGAGAGACACATCCCCATCTGATGGACAGGAAAGGTCAAGAGAAGAGAAATAAAGAGGCTGAAGAGTCAGTCACAGGCTGTGCTCCGATTCAGCACTCAGCCAGACTCACAACTGCACTCTAAAGAGTTCAATTAAGCAGCTTTTTACCCCAAAACAGCCTCATTAGTGAGTTTGCTCCTTACCCAGATGTTGTGGAAGGGGTCAGTTCCATTGCCAGGGTCATAAATCAGGCAGTTGCCCCCGTAGTCTCTCTCTGGCAGAGGAACCCCTAAATGGGGGTCAATGTACTTCATGAACTGCCTCCCGTCCTGCACGGTCTGCAAGGGAACACAGAAACCCAGGATCCTCCTGAAGGACCCACACACAGAAGGCACAAACAGAATTAAGGCCAGAATTGATCTTCACATTGACCTTCTTTCAAATTGGCTGCAGAACAATTCTTGACATAAAGCCAGGCCTCGAAGCACCCCACACACACGCACCTGACATGGAGCCTCCAATCCTAAATATTAAGAGGGAAAATGGCTACAGAATGACCTTAAAGATGAGAAATCAGTGATCCTTAACCCTTTACCCCAAGCCACTCCTCTGTGCTCCCCATCTCTCCCAGAACCTTCACACAGCTCATCCTTCCCAACCCTCATTTCCAGTAAGGTCCCATGCAAACAGCAAAAAGAAATTATCAAAATGACCAAAAAGTGAACTCATCTGCCACTAAAACAGCCACACATTGCTGAGAGTTTATCTCCCAACAGAATCACTCGGTGCTGTGGTCAAGGCTCTACCCCAGAACATCTGTGACAGGCAGCACAGCAGGACAAGGCCAAAATTAATTAACAGAGTAATAATGAAATTACAGAATGAACTGCTGAAGCCACACGAACTCTGGGACAAGTTTCAGCCACGAGTGAGCTTGGATGTGCTGTCAGGAAGTCCAGCCACCTGCAGACTCAGCAGAACTGAACCTTATTTAAACCTGGGCAAGGCAATGATGTATTTTTAGTAAAGAGTTAAGCAACAGCAGGGAGTTCCTTAACCACTAAATCTCTGCTGACACCACACGCTGCCAGAGGGAAGCAAAGCCATTCCAGCCTTTTCTGCTGGAATTCAGAGCCACGCCAGTACAACCAATGAAAATTACTCAGTCTGACTGCAGCCACTCGGGACATATCATGCACAAGGATGGCTGGAAAAACCTAGGGTGACCAGCCCCACTTCTTCAAGCTCACATGGCCTCTAGAAGCAAAACTTTAAAAAGAAAAAAAGCATTCCTCACCCTTCTCTCATGTAAAACGATTTTTAGAGCTGCCTGATGAGTATATTGACTCAAAATATTTTAGTTTTAACTTCTGAGAATCGTAAAAGTCAGGGGGAAAGTCTCAGTTTACTAAAGGACAAGACATGGCAAAATGTGGTCAAAAAAGAACACAGTAAAAACAGTTTCATTTGGAAGCACCAAGGGCATGTCTTTCCATGAAAAACGTCCCTCTCAGCTCCTGCCACCACACAAAGCTGGGTGTGAAGTTTTGGTTTATTGCAAAAACCCCACACCTACCTGTCATTCAAGGCTAAAGGTATTTCCAAAGGTGAAACCAGGTGAATTCCCCCTGAGTCCAGCAGGGCAGAGACTGGACTGTGAAACACCAGCTCCTGAACGTGAACTCCCCCACCAGCTCATCTAAAACCACTTCAACACGGTGTCTACCCCGGGCTGAGGGTGACTGGAGGTCAGAGCAGGTGAAATATTTTTGCATTATCATTTCCCTCAGCCTCAAAGTCTCATTAAACAGCCCAGTGATTCCATCTCACAAAAATTAACATCTCCTGTAGTCAGCAGGGAAAAAAACCACCACAAAGGAGTTGATCTCCACATGGAAGTGGCCTTTAGGAGCTGGAGGTGTCAGTCACTTACCTGGAAGAGGATGAAGATGAGGAAGAGCTCATAGACCACGCTGACACACAGCCAAAACCTCCAGTAAGCTGCAGAGAGACACAGGGGGAATGTCAGGAGCTTTGGAGCAAACCATAAATTAATTATTCATTTACTTCAATATCACCAAGCATGGAATCCTGGAGTGGTTTGTGTTGGGAGGGACCTGAAATCCCATCTCATCCCACCCCCTGCCACGGGCAGGGACACCTGCCACTATCCCAGGTTGCTCCCAGCCCAACCTGGCCTGGAACACTTCCAGGCATGGGGCAGCCGCAGCTTCTCAGGGAAGCTCCGTTTCAAGGGATGCTCCCAGCATGGAATTATAAACCCCAGCTCCCAAGCACAGTGCTCCCCACCCTCCCTCAAGGCCACAGCCAGAGAGGATCCTCAACTCCCACCCAGGCTGCTGTGCAGGTTTGCTGGAACTGCTCAGGCACTAGCCTGCATCTGGGAGAAGGGACCCGGATCCAGAGCACCTCGACCCAACAAACTCAGCAGCTGAGAAGTGGAAGGAGAGGCATGTGCCACCTGCACTGCTTTCCAGCAGTCCCTGGAGGGGAACCTGATCCTTCCTGAACTTCCTCCCTGGTCTCAGGTGACCTGACCTGTCCAACCTTGGCTACACCAGACGTACCCAAGGCAGGCCAGAGCCACTTGTGGCAGCCCAGCTTTCGGCCCGAAGACAAGGTCGTGCCCCCGTGGGGCAGACAGCATCTCAAAACCCCAAAGGCAATTTCACTTTCATTTGGAATGCAATTAAAAACACGGGGACCGAAGGTTCAGCAGGTGCTGGATGCAAAGCCTCTGAGACCACCTGGGACTCTCCACAAGAACCGCCCGGCAAAGCCCAGCTGCTTCGGAGCCCTCCGCAGACGTGTGATTACAGACCTGCTCACACCCCAGCGACACCTGAACCCAAAGGGTGCCCAAATCACCGTGTCTGCACACTTCCAGCTCCACCCCGGCACCTCAGCCCTCCTGACAGGCTCAGCCCTCGGGTCACAGGCCCTCCTGGATGGGAGTTTAGTGCTCCACGGGCTCATCCATGCCCCTGATCCATCCTGCTCCACCCAGAGCCTGGTTTCCGTCCCATGCAGTAACTTCTGAGCTCTGAACTCCCCCAGCGTTTCTGATCCTGCCCCGAGAGGCTGATGCAGAGCCAGGGTAGGCACAGACACAGCTCCAGCAGTTTTCCCTCCCCAGATCCAAGGATTCTACACAAGGGAATTCAGGAAAACTGGACACGTTCCCAGTGGGTATTGAAACTGCAGAAACATCACACACCGGCCCCTCTGGAACGGGACCTGCCTTCAGGTGTTTCCTGGTTATGAATGGAGCTGTCCTTCCTCAGGTCCATGGGGGTGATGGAGAGGAATCCCAACAGGGTTGGCCAGGAAACCCAGACCCTCAGGCCTGGCTTGGGAACTCCTCCCTGTTAATTCCAAGGCAACGTAGGCACTGATGTTTAAAGCAGGGCCAGGCATAAATCATGCAAGAATGAAACAAATTCCGGGCTTGTACCCAAGAGTTATCAGCTCAGAACCCCAAATCAACTCCCCATGGAGCTCAGGAGCTGCTTTATCCAGAAACGTGTCTTTACCCAGTTCAGCCTCAAGTAGGAAATAATGCTTAAAAAAAACCCAAAACAACAAAGAAATAAGGAAAAAAACCAAACCAAAAATACCAACAAACCCCACACATTTTTAAAAGCAGTCTCTGACACCACCATTGAAACAGACCACAGTGTGGAAGGTGGGACCTTTTTGCAGCAAACCTGCTAAATTAATTCCATCCAAATCACCTGTTTTACACTTCTGGAAAATAAAAAAGAAAAAGGGAAAATAAAAAAGGCAGGTGTGGCCCAGAGAACATCAGTCCAGAGCTCCGTGACAGCTTTCACCCTCCTGTCTTTCCAGAATGCAGCTTAGGAAAAACCAAACAGCCAAAAAAAATATCCTCCATCGGTCACAGGAGCATTTGGGAGAGAGGAACCTCTTCCCAGGCTGGCACCACGTTCAAGCCAGCAGGGAGAACGAACCTTTCCTCACCACACTTCTCCCACCAGAACTGAGCAGTTTCCTTTAAATGCCACTGCCAGATGCCTGAAAATGCTCCTTTTTCTAACCCATAAACCTCGTTCCAGAGACTTACACCGCTCACAGTCAGCAGAGTGACAGACTGGCCCTGAAAGTGGTGTAGACACAGAAAGCAGAGAAATCGAAACCCTTGTCTGAGCTTTTATTCCTCCTTGTCTGAGTTTTGTTCCCCTCTGTACACAAGGCTGTGGCAGCTGCTGAGCAGGCTCAGCCAAAAGAGGAAATGAAAAGTTGAGATCTGGCTCTGATTTAGTGCTGTGGTTTCTCCCCAGCTGACAGAGGTCCCCGAGAGGTTCTGAGCACACCCCAATGACCCCAAATGTCATCAAGGCTCTACAAACACTGCTCCCTCTCCTCCTGGGCCAGGCTCAGCTTTCTCTGTAAGGTTATTTTGGCACATCTCCAATACTCGTTTCCCTTAAATTCACTTGCCACTTCACCTCCCTCCAGCCAGGGCTCTCCTCCTGATTAAGGAGGTCTCCACTAACCCCTGACACACACCTGCTAACCCAGTGATTCCCACCATCCAACACTAAACTGCTGCCAGGATTTGGGAACAGGGCATGAACATCCTGGAGAGCTGATTCCAACCAGCCTCTTCCCCTACTTCTGCTCAGAGTTTGACCCACTCTGAGGGGCTAAATGAGCAAAAACCCCACAAAAATCTGGGTTGTTTTCCCAAGGAAAACACTTGTCCTGGAGCTGCTCCTCCCAGTGCCACCAGTGCTGCCCATGCCTGGTCCCTGCCTGCACATTCCCAGCCATCCCAGCCCTCAATCCCATGGGTTACTCCAGACCTTCACAGCTTACTCCCCAAACAGCTTGTCCTGTCACACACTGTGTACTCAGCCAAAACAACTCCTGGCAAAGGCTGGGAATGTGAAAAGCTGCTTCTCAGGGCATTAATAACTGTCATGGATAATTTCTCTGGCGTGACGGCGTGGATGTGTTATCTTGACAGAGGCGGTAAAGCATCCCTGGGCTCCTACAACACCAGGCTCCAGAACAGGAGCTGCCAGGGAGAAGGAAGAGTGTCTCTCATCTGCAAATCCTAAGGAGACAGGCTACTGATGCTGACTGTATCCAGGATTAATTCAACCGGGAAATGCTCCCCAAATTTGGCTGTTCACCCACCAATAAATGGATCCTCAAGCAGAGTTTAAGATGTGTCCCTTGCACCACACTGGGGCTAAGGCAGTGCTCCCCCTTTGCCTGAAGGTTTGGATGGAGCCAAGGCCAGGGGAAAATGGGGTAAAAGCAGGGCAAGCCAGTAAAGTCTTGCCTAAACAGTCATACCTCCTTACTTCCATGATAATCCCACGTTTTTGAGCTACAGGGAGGCAACTGGTGCCCATCCACATAGCAAATTATTAAACTGGAGAAAACAGGGGCTTGTGTGGAATCAGTAGGGAAATGGCAAAGCTGGATGAGCCCCTGGCTGAAGCTGGGAATGCTGAGAAGGCAGCCAAAAAAAGAAATAAAGCCACCAGTCTGGACAGGTGCCACTGAGGTGGTGGCTGGGATCAGTTTCCTTAATGGCCTTAGTGAAAAGTAGGTTAATGACACACAGCAGGAGCAGCAGGGAAGGCAGGGACAGCAGAGAAGATGATCCCAAGGGACTGCAGGGACAGAGGAGCCCCTAACACAGCTCCACACTCTGGAACCAGGAATCTGGGAAGCATCACAGCATCACAAAAATCCCCAAAACAACCCTGCAGCTCTGGAGAGGACATCTGAAAGCAGCAAGCTCAGAACAACACCAAAATGTTATGGGGAAACGTTACATTGAGGGCAAGACTAAAAGCCAAACTCCCCTGCTTTGTTCTAGGGAATAAAACCAGACAAACCCCCAGGTGTCCCAAACCTGGGTGCAGCCAAGTGTCACTGGTGCCCTGAAAAGGAGCAATTGATTTAACAGGAGGAACCACAATCACCTGGAACAGAAGGAAAGACTAAAACCTGCTGCTTAACAAGAAAGGCCAACGCAATAAACCCCGGGTGCGCAGAGGTGTGCTGAGGGCACCGCTCTGGAACCACGCCTGCTTTGGCTGGGGCTTGTGGGGTGGCTGCCGGGTTACATTTTTGGCCTAAACCCCAGCTTTATTTGGCTGTAGGAGAGCCCAGTGCTTTCAGGAATATCATTTGAGCCTGTAGGAATTCCCTTAACTCCTTCTGTTTCAATGATTCACATCTAAAAATCAGCAAAAGATCAAAGACATCTACACATTTTCATGTTTCACCTGCTGTTACATTACCTGGAAGAGGCTTGTGTTGTGCTTTCAAAGGCTTTCGAGACTTCCAGTCTTATGAGAAACCTTTAAAATCATAATCAAGGGCCTCTAGTCTCCCATGGATAATGGGCATGGAGCAAAGGAAGTGCTCCAGCACTGGATACGTGGTCACAAATGCAGTCCCAGCACAGAGAGGAGGAAAAAAAAGAGGATAAACAGGGGAAGTTCAGGTTTAAGAACCTGGCAGTTCTCACGGAGCTTTTCACCAACAACGGGAAGCCAAACCAGGGAGATCCGAACAGATCTCCAGGCTCCAGCAGGACGGTTATGGAGGAACCTCTGTGATTACTGAGATTACAACTTACCTGCTCTCCAGGCAACACAAACATTCACCTTCCCCACACACCAGGCAGCTCCTCGGGAGTATCTGAGCGAGCCCAGCAAGGTGAATTACCTGGGTGAGGTCTCGAGAACGGTCCATCTTTAGCTTGTGTCACCCCGAAACACAAGAAAACCAAAATACTGGCGACGATTCCTCTGGAAGGAAAAACAGAACACTCTGGTTTTATTGCCTCATCCTCCTCCTGGGACTGCAAATTACGTTCTTTGATGTGAGAAACGTCTGGCCCTTGTTTTCTAACTGCTGAATGTGTCCATCTTAAATGGATCCAGACGCCATCCAGAAAAACCAAACAGAAAAAGGCTGAGGATCACAGAGAGTCAAACACTTCCCAGCGTCTGGGAGCAGCTTTTATTCCCGCTGGCTCACAAAGACACGTTGGATTTAGCAGTGAGAGAGCTCTCACCAGATTTCCATGGAATTTAAAAAGGAGCTGTCAGACTTGTCACCACTCCAAAACAGCTTCTTAACCAACTAAAGACAAGCAGGAGCTCTCCCGACCACACCAGCACTGCTGCTATTTCAGGAGCTGGAACCACAACACAGAGCCTAAGGAACATAACAGAGATTTTAAATAAAAATAGATTATCAGACCAGGAGCCCAAATATACCAAAGAGCCACGACCCCGGGCATGTTCCTTTAATGGATTAAATGGCACAAAGCAATCAAAAAATGCTCTTTTTACTACACCTCAACTCCCACTGGATCCTGCTTGCTGTCTCACATCACCTGCTCAAGAGCTGGCTGAAAGGATGGGCAACTGGGAAAGAGCTCATTCCACGCTGGCAGTAAATGATGCAACCCCTGACTGCAAATAAAATGGCTCAGTCTGCAGGAGCCACACACAACACCCAGTCATTTTGCTGCTAGGGAGAAAATGTTGCAAAGCAGAAGCAACACGAGACTGTTCGTGCTTTAAACGCGTCCAAAAAATCTTTCAAAACAGAAAACTGAAGGATTTACAAAAACTATTTTGTAACCTCTATTTTTGTTCACCTCTGAGTATAAATGTTTGTGCCTCCTGAAAATAAAAATGGGGTCCAGTTAACAGATGTAACTCAGTTATTTTGCTTGCTTTAAACCCGGGGAAGCACACCAGAATTAGCTGCTGACTGGATCTGTGAATAGACAGTTCCACGGGGATTTCCAAAGATCTGCAGGGCAAAACCCTTTCAGCTGACCTCCAATAATGAGAATATTCTGCATTTTGAGTCCCTGGCTGCATCTGGAAGCTGCAGTGCTGTGTGATATGACAATCCCATCCCTGCTCAGCCATGAACTGAGAGGTCCAGACCATTGCTCTGGGCCTTGGGAGGGTTGTTTCCCCAAAGTTGGAATTCAAATCCCAGATCCAAATCACCACGGGAGCTTAGCAGTGCTCCATCCCCTAAAACCCCCTCTCAGCCCAAGAGCAGCTGTGCTGAAATATGCTGGGGCTCCAGATACATTCATTTACTTCAAGTTCACCATGGGAAATTTGGAAGCAAATCACACATTTACATAAATAACCACACCAGCTCCATTATATTTTTTTTTCTCAGTGGTAACTAAATTTTCCCTCTTATCATCATTAATGTATCTCCTTAGGAGGCTTCCACTGCCTAAGCAGCAGCCTGGCCTGAGGCAGGAATGCTCCAGCACCTGAGAGGAGTTCTCCTCTCCTCACCTGGCTGGACACAGCCAATGGATCTTCTCAAGCAGCAAATCAGGAAGGCATCAAATAGCAAAGTGTGCCCTCAAAAATCATTCTAGCACTTAACCAAACAAACAAAAAAAGGGAGAGCCTGGCAGCAGCTCCATCAGCACAAACAAACTCTTGTTTGTGCTGAGAGTCGATTCAGACACACAGGACAATGAGGAGCTGTGTATGGCCCTTTGTCCTGGGATTCAAGGAGCCAGCTCCCACTCCCTGTCCCCTCCCGAGCTGGATCCATGCTGGCACAGCTGGTACAACCCCCTCGGGGTACCACAAGCCCTGGCAGAGGGCTCTGGCCTCCGGTTACCTCCATTTCCCTGCGGGTGCTCAGCCACAGCAGCAGGAGATCAGCATGCAAACCCACATGTCCCTGGATCTGTCCCCGTGGAAGGCAGGCATTGCCAAAAGCTATTTAAAAAAATCTCAGGAGAGACATTTTCCAGCTGGAAATTCAACAACCCTGAAGCATACAGGTGTTTTTAAACCCGAATGTGTTTTTATGGAAAAAAAAAGAAAAAGAGATTTTTTTTTTCCCCCCAAGAAACCCTGCTCAGCATTCCAAATACTGGGGAGCTGTGGATTTCTCCCATGGTCTGCAGAGGAGGTGCTCAGTGTTTATTTGGCTACTCTCAGAGCTGGAGCTCAGTCCAGGCTGAACAGAGGAGAATGCCACAGCTGTCAGTCAGGATGGGCTATTCCATGGCTGGAAGAACTGTGGGAATAAAGCTCCCGTGGATCAGACAGGTTTGCAGCACAATCTCTCCCTGCCTAACAAAGGAAATGTTCCAGGGCTCTTACAACAGGGGCAGTTTGATCACGTGTGCGATCCCAATGAACTCTGACTACATTTACATATAAAAGGCTCCTGTAAACCTTATCCTAAAAGAAAGAAACCAATCCTCCTTTAAGCGTTTCATCCCCAGCCCTGGTGCAGGAAGGAAAATATCCTGCAACAGGTGCAAACACCAATCTCACAGCCACAGAGACCACACCCCGTGAGCTCAGAGGCTCCTGCTCGCCTTTGGGTCTTGCCCATCACTTCTCCTGTGAGTGATTCCACGAATCCACCTCTCACCCTGCTCCCGCCAGTGACCGGATGGATACGGTGACACAGGGTGACACAATCCTGATTTTATAGGGGGAAGGTGGGACCATCACGTGACCCCAGTCCGGGAAACACAGAGCCAGCAAATTTGGGAAGCTCACCTCAATTTACTGCTCTGAGCACCTACTGCAGCTCACAGGGGCACCTCAGCCAGGGCACGGAAACAAAGGAGGCTGGAGCCTTCGGAAGTGTGTACTTAGGCTTTGCACCTACCCCAGACACTGCTCCACTGTCAGTGTGCAGGAGGTGGAAATAAAACCCCGTGACAGCTCCAGGCTCTGCTCCGCGGTGACAAAACCCTCCCCGGTTATTAAGCACCAAGTGCTCCCGTGGAATACCGAGGGACAGCCTCGTGCTGGACAGGGCTTGGAATCCAACTGCAGCACAGCTCCACGCTAGGACTGACCGAGGTCTCGGGGCAGGATAAGGGATTTTAGGCTATGGAAGCAAAGATACAAAATCTCTTGACACTCTGGGCTATGGATACACTGATGCACATTGTGCCCATCTTACCCTGCTCTGAAATGCCTCCTTTTGTTCGGAGATACGCTTAAACACACGAAAGCTGGAATATTTGGAAGGTCGTGTCCAAGCCTCAGGATGCTGCTTTTCAAGGGCTGTTGTGCCAAGACCTTGCGGAGCTGCAGGAGTGAGCAAAGCCCATTTGCTGCCCCTTCCCTGGCATGATGCTGTAAATCGATTTTAACAACTGGGCACTGGATAAGCAGACAGCAAGCCGTGTTTCCTGAGAGAAAGATCCACCTGCTGACTAATCTTCCCTGGGTTTGTTTTGATTCAGGCAGTCGAGGCTCTAAGCTCAATAAAAAGATATTCCACTGAGTCACCTCAGCTCCGTGTTACTCCCTAAGGAGGCGTCATTTCTCCTTCAGCTTTTCCCCTTCCCAGTTCTGAGCGGCCATTCCAGGCCACACCACGCCTCCAGCCTGGCCTCCCTCATTATGACTGGGAATAAAATAGCATTTGTTCACACAGAAGCCTTCCAGAACCTTTCCCAGCTCCAGATGCCTTCCAGCTTGTCCCGTGTCACCCCCACGTGTGAAACCCCAGCCCTCAGCAGGGCACGGTGTGAGTTCCATTACCCCTGGGCACTGTGTAACTGCCAGAACAACAACCAAGGTTATCTCAGGAAACACCCCAATTCCTGCACCTCCAGCACGATGAATGCTGCATTCTGAGTCCCTTCAGAAAGGTACAAAAAGAGGAAAAAATCCCTCAACAGCAATGGGAAAAATTTCACTGTATTTAAGAAACCAGTCTGGCAGAAAACAATGATTTTCATGCTTCTAGCAATGATGCTTTGCAGCATATTTTTAAGACATACTTAGCTTTTTAAAACACCACTTTCCTACCTCCTTTTTCTTCCCTACTGCACTTTAAAAGGGGAGAAATTCAACCACACTGAACCAGTTTAAATTACAGTAGGAATTGACCACACACGTACGATTCCTTCTTATTCCCCCAGAGCTTCCCTCTGGGCTACACGCTCTCACAGCGATTTTCAACAACAAACAAGGATTTTCACCGAAATCTTGAAGTTTACAAAAAGCACTCGAGCCAGAAAAACGTAGTCACAGCTCCCAGCATTTTGAAATGATGGTTATTTTAAGGAAAGGTTATTTTTAAGAAAAGGTTATTTTAAGAAACAGCGGCAGAACCCTTGCCAAAGAAACCCAGCCAGGAGGCTTTAGCAAGAGTGTGTATTTTGTTTTAAATCACACCACAGAGCAGCCACAGGCCTGACAGTGACACTAAACTGATTAGAAATGAAATTCAACCATCAGCAGCAGAGGAGCTTACGGATTTACGACTGGTTTTGTAACTTCCTAAGGGAACAGGCACTTCCACAAGGGAGTGCAGGGGTCACTGGAGGTCCCTTTTCCAAAACACACCTGGGAATATTCAGATATTCCTCAGATATTCACCTCTTTGTGTTGTAGGCCGTGTCCTGGGGAGTCTCTTCCAGCAGGGTTACGTAGCCCAGCGCACAGGTGAGGATGAACAGGACTGTCAGGGTATGAGCTCTCCTGAAATTCAGAACAGAGAAAAACGACATTAAGATGGAAAACTCACACCTCCCCCTGCCAGTGCAGCCTCAGGAGGCCAAAACCACGGCCAGCAGTCAGTAGTATTGAGGTTTTCTCTATGGCAGGGCACAGAGAACAGAACTTAGAGTGGCACTGCGTGTGATCAGCAGCAGCTTGGGAAAAACCAGCACCCAGTGCAAACACCCGGATCTAAACAGCTCCAGGTTTGGCAGGTCCACATCTGACAGTGCTGCTCTACTTCACAGCCTGCCAATCAAAACTGCAGCTGGGGGAACAGGCCCTTGAGGGCAACCAAAGGGAATTCACTCCAGACATGGGAATCACACAAGAAAAACAAGTCATTAAAAAAAAAAAAAATTTAAAAAAAAAATCTCTAAAGGACCATAGTTGCTGTTGTAAGAACTCTGATGCCACCTCAAGATGTCGGATTTCCAGGGATCCCTACAGTTTCAGTGCACTTAGCACAAGGGGTTTCTGTGGGAACAGCCACGTCAGCAAAGCTGGGTGGCTGTTCCACACCAGTAAAACGTCCCCATCCATGGGAGTCCATAGGTTTACATGGATTTTGGTGAAGCACTCAGGGAGAAATTCTCCTGGCACAGGGTGTCCGGAGAAGCTGTGGCTGCCCTATTCCTGAAAGTGTCCAAGGCTGGGTTGGACTGGGCTTAGAGGAACCTGGGCCAATGGAAGGTGTCCCTGCCCTTGGGACTGGATGAGTTTGAAGGTCCCTTCCAGCCCAAACCATTCCAGGATTCTGTGATCCTACAGAAGCAGAGTGAGCAGAGCGCACCCAGCCAGGGGACACCCACACCCTACACCCACTGATCACCACACAGAGAACATTCTTACAATGCCCTCATCTTTTCTTACTTTGAGTTGAAAATTCCTTTCCTAATGAGAAGTCAGTTATTGTTTTCAATGGAAAACTCCTGCAGCCCCAGCTGGGAAGCACAGGAACTCTGTCCGTGGAAGGCCAAAGGACAAGCTGCCAGTTTTGCTTTAGAGACAACGTCCCTTAACACAAACTAATAAAACAAACCACGTATAAAGAGGAAGCTTAGGGAGGACAAAAGCTGTAAAAGAAAGTGTCTGTACGTGATGTATTTGGCTGTATTTCCATTTTCTTTATATATTCTTTTGTAACAGCAGCTCACATCCCATCTCCACGTCATGCCAAGGTTTGTATATTCTGGTTGTGCGGTGCACAATAAACCTTGGAATTTCCAAACCATCCACCGACTTAGCTCTAAACAACTCCCCCAGTAACCCACCTAAAACTGCTCTGAAAGTCAAGGAAAGAGTGCTGTTGAATGAAAATTCCATCCTACTCCAGACCCTAGTACTCCACACCATCCCTGCAATCCCACTGGGAACACACGCAGTACCTCATAAGCAGACACAATCCTCTTCTGCCCCTGCCACAACGGAGTTTGGCATTGAAGGCTCTCCTTCCTCGTGGTCCCGAGGACACGGACCACCAGCTCCAGGAGAAAACCACAAGAACCCACAACCACTTCTGGAATTAGCAAGGAATCGGCGTGCCAAAACCCAGGGAGAGATTCGGGAGCCGCAAGCTCCTGCTGGGCAGCTGCATCTTCCCGGGTGCCAGGACAGGTGATTCAGCCATCAGTGCTCACGTGGGGCCTGCCCTGGATCCTGCAGGAGCTGGAAAGCCCAACCCCGGCCTCTCCCAGGAGGCAGGACAGCAGGCACGGAACCCAGGCTCCAGCCACACCGCGCTCCCGCTCGCTGCACTTACACGTGGGGTACCACGAATGGATTCTACTGCCGCCACCCAAAAGGTTACGTGGACTCAAGGCTACTCTTGTACCTTGTGCTTCATTTTGTCCTTTGCTTTTGGAACTTGTTATGGTATTGTTATACTGTTACAGTTATACACCTCATTGTATAGTTAAATACATTATGTATTACACACAATTGTTACGTCGCTGTTTGTTTCTGAAGAGGCTACGAAAACTGATCTAGAAATCCCACCTTAGCATTTCACCACCTGGACACCTGCACCAAGCCAGCTGCTTTTCCAATGCATCCAGCATCCCATAAACTGCCAAGAGATCCATTATTGCATGTCCTCCCTTGGATAAACGCCTCGAGAAACCCCTCTGCCAGCACCAGGATGATTTAGTTGCGTTCCTCCCTGCGAGGATCTTGTAGCACAGCGAAGGGTCGGTGTTGGAGAGCCCCAGGTATCCCATTTCCCATTCATTTTTGGTGCCACAGCCACCAGCCTGAAACCCAACCAGCTGCCCTGTTTAAGGAGAAACAAGAGGCTGCTTTCTCATCCCTTCCCTTGTAGCTCAGCTTTCATCTCCAGCTGCTGCCAGATTTCCTCCTAGCAGGTTTTCAAGGTAAAGATGCTTCCAGCGCAGCATGAATTCCAGGAGCTGGGATAAAAGACTCTGGAGACGGGCTTGACTTCTGGAAAGAGCAAGCTGGCAGCTCTGCCAGAGAGCTGTGAGCAGTGACACAGCAGTGAGAAGGAGCGCAGCACCACCACCCAAATCCGCCTCAGAGGGGGAAAAAAGCCAGGAAATATGGATGCACACCATGTCTTCCCACAGTTCAGGAGTTTAAAAATAAAATAAAACTCCACAAAAAGGAGCAGCTCTCCGTAAGGAAGGGCTTATCCGAGTGATCAGGATGAATTTAACGGCACAAGGGGATTGTTTTCATCTCCACACACACTTTAAAATAACACAGCAGAGGAAGGTGAGCTAAGAACAACCCAGCAAGGTAAGCAAGGCAGGAATTACATGGAAAGGCTTATGTTCTCCTGGCCTGGAGCCTGGGAGGCTGAAAAGAGCTAAGCTGGGAATCTTCCCCTCGGAATTACACACAGGAGTTTGGGCAACACTTTGCCCAAAGCAAAGGGGGTACAAACTGCAGCCAGATCTGGGAGGTTTCACATCAAAAACTCTGCAAAGCAGTGCCTGATGTACCTGAGCACAAAAATATCTAAGGCCAGGGAGAGAACTCACAACAAATCCCAAACTGTTAAAAAGATATTAAGTGGCTTATTTTTCTGCCTTTCTGCACCACACATCTGGCTCTTTCCCCAGTCAAGCCCTGGGAGATGGAAATTAAATAAATCAGGTTTGTTTTCACAAAAGCCCTTGCCCCGCTAATTCAAACACCCAGTGAGAGCAAGCAAAGCTCTCCTGCACTGCAGACCACAAACAAGTGGGGTTTTTTTCCCAGTTAATGGGATTAAGTTTGATCTCAGCTTCTCTTTCTCATGCTAAGTCATTCTCCTGTCACATTGAGGCACTGCAGGTTTCCCAGCTGAAGTCTATGACAGAAATGACAGAAGGAAGTCGTTTAAGTATCTCATTTTTTGGTTGATTCTGGCAGATCCTTGGGTGGAAAGGAGAGAGTAACACCCAGGAGCAGGCGGCCCATGGCCTCATTCCATCTCCCACAAAATAAAATCAGCTTAAGCAGGGACCGCACCCTTGTTATCCATGGCTTGTTTGTCACCAGTGATGCAACAACTCCATTAAACACAATAACAATCACTGGAACACAATGCAAAGAATTTATTTATTAGTATTTTGGTCAGTCCTCTTAAGTGGAACAAAATTCCAAAGTTTGCCCCTTGGGTTTAAAAAGTTGCATTAATTGCGGCTGCTGGTGAAAGGATCTGTCAGCAAACCCAATCAGTCCCATCAGTGACTTTTTCACTATTTAATTATTTATTCCAAATAATGGCAAATTCATGAAACCATTCCTGAAGCAGATTTTTAAACGGATGTCAAAGCTCTGCACCCTCCATAGACCAACACAACACCTGGAAATTCCAAGAAAATATGGCAAACAGCACAACAAACCCTTTCCTCCGAAAGCAGCAGGGGGTTCACATGAAGAATAAGACACAAGAAAATACAACAAAAATCAATACTGATTTAAAACCAACCACTTCTGAAATAAAAATTGTAATTAACAGGCAAACTGTTGGGGATAGACAGAGGGTTTGGAAACCTTCAACTCAAACCCAGCCATATAAACATCCCTGTTGGTTTTAAGCTCTCAGTTGTGTTTTAAAATGTCTAAACTCTCAGAGTTAATAAAACAGTCCCTATTCTTAGAGCAGTCGCACATCTTCAGCACATCCCTGAAGTCACCCAAGGCCGATTAAATTTCCGTATGGACTTGTGACACTCCAAAATAGCAACCTGCCTTTTCCTTGCCATCTCCTCAAAGAAGCCCAGGAACACAGACCTCCGCAGAACCAGAACCACAAGTCAACCGGCAAAGCTTTGGCAAACCTGGAGTTTTCCTTCCAATCACGAGGAAAGACCAAGCTGCCAAAGTTCCTGAAGTTTCCACAGAGCTCACAAGTTCCACAAATGCCCTATTTCAATTAGTAAACATTTTTTTGTTTAAACCTATGGAAATCTGTGTCTCAGGAGTTAGTTCAGAGCAGTTCTACCGGGACAGGTGACCAGGAATTACAGGTAACACTCTCTGAGCACACTTTCCCCTATTCTCCTTAAAACTTTGGGAATGTGTTTCCAAAAAAAAAAAAAAAAAAAAAGCAATATAGACAACTGATGTCCAGGTGGGGCATGGAACTCTCACAGGCCCTCTCCACACAGATATTCCTTCTGCACTTCCAGCTCACTTGGCACAACCATGCAACCCCCTCCTTTGAGGAAAGGGCAATGCCATTCCCACAACTCAATTCCCAAGGCACAGGCCCTCTCATCCGTGACCAGCTGGCAAACGTGGCTTAGGGGGATTGCACAAGGCCTGGATGTCCCTGCTCCCTGCCCTGCCCAGGGCATTCCCACAGGCTGGAAAAGCATGGCAGGGTGACCCAGGACTCTGGAGCAATGTTCCTCTGCTCCAGCGCGGTGAATCCTGAGTGGGCAGCATGGCTCGGCACGGCCCCATTAAAGCAGGGAAAAATCCCATGTTCAGTTCCCAGCAAACTCGAGGAATGCTGCCTTGGGAGTGCCACGGCCATCCCTCAGGAGAGGGCACCGAGAGCAGCTCCTGCCGACCTGCAGATGTTCCCTCTCCCTAATCTCTCTTCCGGATAAATCCCCACCCCTTCCTCCAGACTGCCTTTAGCAAATCCCGGGAGGTGTTTCAGAGATAAGAGCAAGCTCCACGAGGAATGGGTGAGGAATGTTCTGGGTTGAGTACCAACCCCTTCTTTCCAATGCCAGCCGGTTTGCCCACACAGATCCTCATTTCCCAGGCCATCTGGGAAGGCTCACCACACCGAACACACCAAGAGGGACATGCCAGCAAGGGCTGCCTCTTCCTTAGCTGCAAATTCCATGCTTTTTGCACAAAAAGGTGGAAGTAATTCCTCCAAACACTGCCACTAGCCTATAGAATCACTGCCACTCCCTCTTTCTTAGTTCTTTTCTTATTAATTTTAACTCCACAGATCTCTGCTGCCACACCATGACCTCAGGAATTAATATCACATCCACGTGGTGGCAATACGGGATCATTAGTGTGAGAGATAAAACACATTAATAATCAAAAGGTGACATTAAAGCTAATTAAACTCAAATTAAAGTAAGGCTTTGAAAAACCAATTAACCCACAGAGTCACAATGGGGTGGCAAAGGTGCATCTGGCACCTCCCAACAGCCTCAAATCGAGACTGGATGGATGTTTTCCCAGAAAATCTTCTTTGGTTAAAGACAACCTACGAAATATCTACAGGAATTTTAGGAGAACATCCTACACAATATCCAACTAAATGACCCCAAAAACAAGAGGGGCTTTGTGTGACAGCTCCTGCTGGAGGCACACAGACAAGAACAATCCAAGGTGCTGGAAACACCAGGGAACATGTTCCAGGCCAGGCGGGCCTGGCATTCCCAGCTCTCCGCTAGGAAATTAGTTCAGGGATAAATGATACAGAAACCACCGATCTGCCTCAGAAAGCCTCCTCCTGTTCCCTTCCCTTGGCATTTCCTAATGGCAAAGGGAGCTGCCAGGCTACGCTGACTGAGCAGGTTCCCACAAGGGAGTATTTTCCAGCTCCAAGTCATTTGTATGGAACAAGAGCAGAGAGATTAGCACACAAGTGGTTTTCCAAAGTTTCAAACACATTTTAAAGAGCAGGAAGCCAGCTAGGAAGCCCCACCTTTCCCAAGGACCACACTGATAGCAGGAAAATCATCTCTACAAATTAAACTACTCCTGGAGTGATTTCTGCGTCCAGCGATCCCAAATCCTCTCATTTTCCCAAAAGGAGTGAGACATGTGAGTAACCTTATCCTTAACTCCTGAACTCCAATGAGAAGGTGCATTCCATACTTTTCCAAAGTCAGAGGGAAACTGTCACAGTTACTGTTAAAAATTTCCTTTTCCTGTGGCCACCTCCACAGCGGGAGAGGAGTCCCAAGGGTCACAGGAAGAAAACCATTCCTCTGGATAATCTTTATTCTTGGACACGGTAGGAACTGAGTCATTGCCAAAGAACACTCTAACATGTACAGGGTAAAAGTAACACGAGGAAAAACCTTGGGACTTTTCCAGGTGTTTGAACTCCTGGCTGCCAGCACAAGCTACTAGGGAAAAGAAAATCGGATAAATAGGAAGTTAAGGAACACACTTGTCCATGCTGCCCTCCTGGAAGGGACCGCCCGACACAGGGGAGCTCCTGAGAGAACAAGGCACATCCAGATTTCCATAGGAACAATCCACCTGGACACACTAACTGCATCACAGCATTTCCTCTGGGGTGACAGCCCTGCCACCACCACAAAAAGGTGCAACAAGGCGAGATTCTACAGCAAAAAACGGGTATTTTAAGGCTTCACAAAACAGCTGGCAAGAGCCACCGTAACGAGGGAGTAAGGAAAGGACAGTTTTACCCATTTTCCATTTAAAGGTTGGCACCGGGATCCCGCGATTCGCTCAGCCTACATGTGGTGTGCCCGCCAGGAGAGGTCCTTTTGTCCCCGAAACCACGGCGTCCCTCGGCTACACCCGCGCGCGTCAGGGCTGCGCAGAGATCCCGCCGGGATCCAGCAGCATCCCAGTGCTCCTTTGCAGCTTGCACCGGCAGGAATGTCACGTCCTCCACCGGGATCGACGCCCTCGGCTCCGCTGCTGCCCAGATTGGCAGGGTGAGAGCCAAGTGCCCTCCCCTCCCACTCCTCCACGCCAGGCTCCAGCCAAATCCCATCGCCCTCGGCTCGTATTCCAAACGAGCGTCTTCAGTGTCAGCCTGGCTTCCTTCATGGAAAGGGACGTGTGTTTCACACAGAAAAAAACCCTGTACCTACGCACACGGGTGCTGCTGAGGGGATTTATGGAACAACTTCAGCAAGGCTGGGATTTAGCAGCACTTTTCCAGGTACCAACACACCTCTTCCTGCAAGGACCGAATTTAACAAAAAGCTGATTTTCTCCGCTGGCCCAACACCACCAGCCGTGGGTTTCTGCACGCGTTTTATGGACTGAGACACGCAAAAATACACAACACCACCAGGAGCGGGGCACGACAGCTTCAGCTTTCTGCCAGGATCACTGGGAAGAACATGGATGGAAAGAGCCTCTTCCAAGATTAAGGGAGGGGAGAGAAGGAGGTGGGGTCCATATAAACAATGCTGATAACCGGAGTCAGGCAGGAAAGCTTGCCCGAACACGGTGGGCTCCCAAGGTGCTGGAAAACACCTCCCAGAGCACCCACCAGGCAGGACAGGCTGTCGGGGTCAGCCCTAAGGGTCCTGCTCCTGGAAAGGCGGGGACCAGGACAGGGAAAGGAGGTGCCAGGGCCAAAAGCCAGCCTTGAATCCCCGTTACATTGCCAGGAAACCATTAACGGTAGGGCCACACCGGGAAAACACCGGCAGCCTATTCCAGCACCGGTATCGGCGACAGAAGAGACACGAAAACAAGACAACGCGTAGCAGACAACTCGGATATCCCATTCCTCAGGGCCCCCTCCATACCCCATTCCTTCGGGGACCCCCATGTCCCGTTCCTCAGCCTTTCCATATCCCATTCCTTAGGGCCCCCTCTGGCCCACGCGCAGCCCCGAACGGCGTGGGGGCCATGCCGGGCGTCTCTCACCAGAAGAACGTGTTGGTGCCGTCGTCGTACACCTCGGACTCGGTGCTGCGGCGGGGCCCGGCGCCGTCCCGCTCGGCCCCGGGGGCGCCGCCGTTGGGCTGCGCGGGGGGCGGCGGCGGCGGCGGCGGCGGCTGCTCCTCCAGCGCGGCCTTGCCCACGTTCCCGCCGTGCGCCCGCCGCTCGCCGCGCCTCATGGCGGCGGGGGGGGCACCGGCGGCGGGGACGCACCGGGGGTGGGGTGGGGAGGGGACACCCCGGGGGCCGGCGGGGCCGCGGGGCGGGAGGCGTGAGGCGGAGCGCGCGCGACCCCGCGTCGGCGCGTGCGCGGGGCGGCCGCTCCCGGGGAGGGCGGGGCCGGGCGGGGCGGCCCCCACCGTTGCCGTGGCAACCGCGCGGCCGCCTCCTCCTCCCGTCCATCCCGGCCGCGTGACCGCCAGGCGGCGCCCTCCGCCGCCGCCGCCCCTCAGGGGAGAGCCCCGAGCCCCTCAGGGCGCGACCGAAGAGCGCCAATTAAACAAAATGTCTTCGTTCTGCGCACTCGCTCCGGAACTGTGCGGGGAAAAGCGTCCTTTGCCGGGCTGCCGTGCTGCTCTCGAGTACTCCCCACCTTGGGGATTCCAGTTAGTCCCGTCCCTGACGCCGTGGCTGTCCCGATCCCCGCGTCTTTGTGCGATGAGACGTTAAATGCCTGTTACGTATCTGCGTTTTGCTGGCAAAATAAAAGTGTGTTTTGCTTGGCAAAGGTTTTTGTTCCCACCCGGAGGGTCTGGCCAGGGCTGGGGGTGCCTGCAGGGTGCCCCTGTGCCCTCGGAGTTGAAGAATTCCGGAATTCCTCGACCCTTCCCAAGTTACCTTGGTCAGGCTCCTCGTCCGGAATGTGCCATGCTGATCCTGGATAGCAGGCAGGGAGCTCCGGCTTTCTGGAAAGATCCGGGCATGGCAGCAGGCACCAGGGATGCTGCATGGAGGAAAGGGAAAGTCCTGCAGGAGCAGAGAAACGAAACGAGGAAAGAAATTAGAGGAAACATTTACAGGACTGCAAATAATCAAGATGGTCCCTTCCCACCCAAGCTATTCCATGGTTCTATGAAACACTGAAAGGGAGCAGGGTTAGATGGGACACTGGGAAGAAATCCCAGGAAATGCTGAGGCCCTGGCACAGGGCGCCCAGAGCAGCTGTGGCTGCCCCTGGATCCCTGGCAGTGCCCAAGGCCAGGCTGGACATTGGGGCTGGGAGCAGCCTGGGACAGTGGAAGGTGTCCCTGCCCATGGCAGGGGGTGGCACTGGACGGGCTTTAATGTCCCTTCCAACCCCAACCATTCCAGGACTCTCGGATTCTGCGGAATAACGGAGCTGGCCACAGGAGGGCAGCAGCGGGCTGGGCGAGCAGCGGCCGAAACACGGTTCTGGGACAGATAAAGGACATTTCTGGCTGCTGCACAATCCCCGGCCTCCCCCGAGCCCGAAACGCTCCCTCCCGCACATCCCACGATGCTTTATGAGAGCTAAGGGCGCTCGTCTTGTTCCAAGAGACCACAGAATGTCTCTAGTTGGAAGGGATCCATAAGGATCAGCCAGTCCAACTCCTGCCCTGCACACACACCCCAACAATCCCATCCTGTGCCTGAGAGTGTTGTCCAAACGCCCCTGGAGCTCCGGCAGCCGTGGGGCCGTGACCATTCCCTGGGGAGCCTGCTCGGTGCCTGACCACCCTCTGGGAGAAAGAACCTTCTCCTACAACCCAGTGTAAGCCTTCCCTGCTTGGAATGAGCACCCAGGAGTTTAATTACAAGCAGGGCTTCACCCCAAACCACATCCTCTGCTCTAACGTATTGACTGTAGCTCCAAGGTTAGCAATGGATCCAGACAGACCAGGATTTGGGTGAAAACACCCCAATCTTTACAAGAGAACACAGACATCTGCTGCCATTTTAGCACCATCCTGAATCAGTGCCTTTGCACCCTCAGAAGAGGAGCTCGCTGTCCAAAAGCAGGAGGTGGACAGGCAGCCTCTATCCAGCCACAGTGGTTTCACACACAAAACCCTTCAGCAGTCTCCTCGGGTGGGAATTACCATCTCCACATCCAGCCAGGACTAACAGGTCACAGAGTGCTCCTGCAGCTTCCCTGCCAACACTCAGTGCAGGTCAAACCCCTGCCCAAGGTGGCTGGAGCCCAGTGGGTTCGGGTTTGTGACCAACCCAGCAGCCACGGAACTGATCATATCCTAAATAATTCCCTCTGCTCACACAGGGTTCGTGTGGCCACAATACCTTGGCACAGGTACGAGCCAGAGCTCCACAACACCTCCACAACAGCCTGGCAGGTGCAACATCTCCCTCCCCAATTTCAGCTTTTCCTGCTGCTGTCCTCAGCCCCAGTCACCCGAGAGCAACAAATGCAGGAAGGGAGGGAAGCACTGGAAGAGGGTCAGCATCGACCTGCTCGCCTGCCTTGCTGCAAAAGCAGCTAAATCCTGCCCAGGCAAAACCAAATTCCTCCTAAACAGGAACAGCAGCAGCACAGTCTCCTCCGAGTGCCACGAGAGATGCTGCAGGGGCTGGATATACCTCGGACAAAGCCAACCTGCAGGCACAGACTCACCTTCCCCGCTGGCTGGTGACACCCATGGGCTTTCGGGACTGCTGCTGGGTGCACGAACTCCTGGGCTGTCCAGAGAGCCGAGTCTTTCTCAGGAGGGAGAAGCAGGAGCGTGGGAGGAGTGCCACGGGCTGTTCCTCCCACAGGTAACCCCGTTTCCCTGGAACACGGCGGCGCTCCCGTTGCAAAGGCCTTTGCTCTGCTGTCGGGTGGAAAGCCCTGCCTGGCAGGGCTTCACTCTCTCTGGGTAAACACCACACGCTCCCAGAGATAAAGCCCGTTCTCCGCTCCCAGCCCGTGGATCACCCCTGGAAGGCTGAAGGTCTGCCCACACCTTGGTTTCACACACAGCAGGACATTGGGAAGACAACTCTTTTTTTCCCCCTGATAATCCCCAGGTCTGGTTTGGCACCTGTTCAAGGCACAAAGCCGCAGGGTGATGGTAGCTTAACTGAGATCACCACTCTGAAAATGCTGGCTGCCTTTCCTAGCAGGATACAGCTGGATTACCACCCCCAGGACCTAGTTTATTTTACAGCAGCCCACAGGAATGCTGTTGGAGGGCACAAGGGAATCCAGAGCAGTTGTTCACCATCCTGTTATTCCCAGGAAATGCTCTTCTTATTTGTAAATGAAAGCAACAAGCCCCCCAGAAAACAGGTGTAAGGCAAGATGTGGCTTACACATAACCCTTTCACTCAGTTTTTAGAGTAACAGTTCTTCCCTGTTCCAAAAGTCCAGATTGGAGATGATTCTTTCCCCCTGCTCCACTCAGGTGAGATGCCACCTGAAGTCCTGCACCCAGCTCCGGGGTCCCCAGCACAGGAAGGACAGCGGCCTGTTGGAGAGAGGCCACAGGAGGGACACCAAGCTGATCAGGGGAACGCAGCAGCTCTGCCATGAGGAAAGGCTGAGAGGATTGGGATTGTTCAGCCTGGAGAAGAGAAAGCTTCGGGGTAACCTGACTGCCCCTTCCAGTACCTGAAGGGAGCCTGCAAGAAAGCTGGAGAGGGGCTTTGGACAAGGGCCTGGAGTGACAGGATAAGGAGGAATGGCTTCCCACTGCCAGAGAGCAGGGTTAGATGGGATATTGGGAAGAAGTTCTTCCCTGTGAGGGTGGTGAGGCCCTGGCACAGGGTGCCCAGAGAAGCTGCGGAAGTGTTCAAGGTCAGGTTGATAGCACTATTACACATGGGGGGGTAAAAGCACACGGCTCCCACAGCTGTTTTACCAACCAGTGAGGCATCAAGAGGAGATTTCTAGAGCTTTCCAGAGCTTCTGCTAATAGCTCCTTTTGGCCAGTTTATGGCACCTCTTGGGGACGTCACAGGGTACAGCACACGGCCCTGGCACTGTGAGGGGCAGAGGGGGAAGCAGAGCCCCGGGGCTGACAGGAGGAACTCGGCACTGTTACCTGCGCTGGGCGGTTCTGGGCTTGCCACTCCTCTGGGCGAGGGTGAAGGGCAGCTCCTTTGCCTCCTCCCGATATCTGCCCACTGCCAGGCAGAGGCAGCTCCCTCCCAAGGCAGGCACGAGTCCCACACGGAAGTCACGGCACCACCCGGTTCACATGAGACCTCTGAGACCTCGGTCGAAGGAGGTGGGGAAGGAAACCACAGAGTGAGAGAGCCCAGGAGCCTCCAGCCAGTCCTGCCCGCCAGCCCGCTCCTTAGGGATCTGCCCCGAGGGGCTCCAGGAGAGAGGGGCACCGAGGAAGGCTCTCCGCTTCACCATGCAGGTAGGAACAGAAACTGCCCCGATATTCCCAGGATGCTGCTTTTCAGCACCTCTGAGCACCTCTGGCTTGGAAACACGGGATACACTAACCTCCAATCTCTACCACTCCTCGGCTTTTGGCCTTTAAGGTACAAAATTCCTACCACAGGTGTGTGACAGGGAAAGCAGGATGTGCTGCTGGTCCCATGCACCATCCCAAGGTGTAGTGGGGTCACACTGGCCCCACATGTTGGTCCCAGAGTTCAGAGGTGCCAGCGCACGGATCAGAGAAAGATGGTATGGATGGAGCTTATGTAAAACTAGGAACAAGCACTGCAGAGATGACAGCCCCAGGTGTTCCAGGAGCACCTGGCATACAGCAAGGGCAGAGGAGGAGCTGTGATCTTTTTCTTCTCTACCTTGGAAGAAAAGATGTGGGTTTTTCTCCTGGAAAAAGCCAGGCAAACTCTCCAAGGTCAGGGCAGGTAGTAAAGGTACAGGTCTGCCTGTCCAAGCAAAGGCTGTCCCACTTCTCAGGAAGCCATGGGCTAAGCTGGAAGTGCTCCAAGGGAAGCTGTGTAAGAATCATCCTGGAGATAAGAGCAATTTGATCATCTCAGTGTGGGTGATGGGAACCACCCAATCCCACACCAATCCATGAGTGGAAAGGAAAACAAGGATGCCGGATCCTATCCAGGTCCTTATCCTGAGTTACTCACACGGGTGACTCCGCACCCAGCCCAAGGGTGCCCGTGGCCATTTCCCAGGAGGAACGCTCAGGGCAGCGGGTCACCTGGCCAGGGGACAAGGACCAGTGACACACTCAGACGCACAGAAACCCACTTGAACACGGACATTCCTGCTTCCCATTGTGCCGGTCACTTCTACACCTTTGCACCGCGGCACCTCCACATCCTGTTCCAGCCACAGGGCAGGGAGGAGTGAAACTGAAACTATCCTTCCTGAGAGCAGGGATGGAGTCCAGGGTTCTTACTACCACTGCAGAGCCCAGACGGCCCTACCTGCACCTGATCTCACTGCCCTGCGAGGCCAGAGCACAGCAGCCACCATCAGACAGCGTCCCTAATTCCCAGGAAAAAACAGTTAGGTGTGAGAGTAACAGTGATCTGAAGTCCCTGCCCTCTGCGGCTACCCCTGCCCAGACATCCCTGCCTTCCCATCAGGACCTGCAGTGGCAGGACAAGGGGGAATGGCTTCAAACTGCCAGACAGCAGGGTTAGATGGGATATTGGGAAGAAATCCTTCCCTGTGAGGGTGGGCAGGCCCTGGCACAGGGTGCCCAGAGCAGCTGTGGCTGCCCCTGGATCCCTGGCAGTGTCCAAGGCCAGGCTGGACAGGGAGGCTTGGAGCAGCCTGGGCCAGTGGAAGGTGTCCGGGCCCATGGCAGAAGGTGGAACTGGACAGGCTTTAAGGTCCCTTCCACCCAAGCCACTCTGGGATTCTGGGATTCTATACACACTCCATATGGCCTCAAAAGCAAGCTGGGCACCCGCATGGCAGCCTGAGCCCCAGCAGCTGCTGGGATGAATCCAACACCCCATTTGTGAGCCCACCTTGGTAACCACTTCCCAAGGAAGTGGACATGCTGGCTTAGACTCCCAAGCAGGACTGTGCCTGCAGGCATTGGAGTTGGGAGCCACCTGGGAACAGAAGGTGTGATGCCAGCAGATCCCTTCACCTCATCTTAAGCTCTACTGGGGTCAGCAGCAGCAGGAACAGTGTGCCAAGGTGGCATTAGGAACACCCAAAAACATCCCCGTACCCAAAGGATGGCTTCCCCTCCCCATCCCCATGATCGCAGGCAGCACTGGCAGGGAATTGCTGCAGGATGAGGCTGGTGCACATGGAGGCTGAGAGAAACCAGCCAGGCAGGAATGAGCCAACATGACAGCAGAGAGTGTGCCAAGCCAGATCTGTGCCAGCATCAGAGCACTCACTGGCAGTGGGTAGATCCCAGAGAGGCTCCCACTCCCTCCCCTGTGCCCAGAGAGGGGCTCAGACTGGGATACAGGGAACTGCTGCACCCAATCCTGCGCCCCAGACCTGGTTAGAGCAGACGACACCACCAGTACCCTCCCTCTGCCTCTTGCCATAAATTGGATACCTTTTATCCAAGAGAAGTTCTGACTCTTGTTACATTAGCACCTCTGGGGGAGAGCACCCCTCTCCTCCAGCCTTTCCGCTTCTCCTTCTTGTCACTCAGTCTCCTCATGGCTCTTGTGCTTCCAGCCCTTTCCTCACCCCGGCCTCTCTGTTCCCATGGCCTCATTCTCCAGTGAAAACTCGGGATCCAGATCTTACATCAGGGCACAGTTGCAGCACCACAGCTCTGCTGCGAAGATTACAGCTGGAGGAACTCGTCTGGCTGGCCGCTCTTTCAGGTCACAGTGTCTCTGGTGACACTGAGTGACAATATTCCCATCCCGGGCAGCTCCCTCCCACTGCTGCACTGCGTCACCCTCCTGGGGAACAGCGGCGTAACTGTTTGTGGGGACACACCACGAGTCACACCGAGTTGTGGGAAGATCCCCCACAGGGGCAGCTGATGGCTTAAGCTGAAGGAGAGCAGGGTTTGATGGGATATTGGGAAGAAATCCTTCCCTGTGGGGGTGCTGAGGGCCTGGCACAGGGTGCACAGGGAAGCTGCGGCTGCCACATCCCTGGAAGTGTCCAAGACCAGGTTGGAGCAACCTGGGATAGTGGCAGGTGTCCCTGCCCATGGCAGGGGATGGGACTGGATGGGCTTGGAGGTCCTTTCCAACACAAACCATTCCACGATACCTGCTTTGTGCTCCCCCAGAGCTGCACCCTTGGATGTCTGAGTGTAATTACCTGTAACCAGGAAGGTGGGAGCTGCACAGCCGTTCTTTCCAGAGCCACTGACACACAGGAGGGAAACAGGGAAAATCCAGAGTTCAAGCAGTGTTTGGACAACACTCTTAGGCACATGGATGCTTGGGGTGGTCCTGTGCAGGGCCAGGAGCTGGATTCAATTATCCTTGAGAGTCCCTTCCAACCTGGGATATTCTATGGTTCTACAATCAGCAGCTCATCCTCCCCTCTCTGTCCCATGGCTGCAGTCTGAGGCATCCAACCTGTTTTCCAAGGGCTCTTTTCACCTGCTTTCCTGCAGGGTTGTGCCAGCCTCCAAGTGTCCGTGCTTCACTCTCCCTTCACCGGAATTTAAAACTACCTTCCTCACCCTCCCCAAAAAGCCAACAGTGCCCTATCTGATAGGAACAACTGGCAAATGGAAAAGGCCGATTAAAGCCTGTAAAATCCACTGTAGCATGGAGAGAGAGAGGGTGAAGGGTGAACACTTCCCCGCCACAAACATCAGGGCATCGGGTGAAAGAGCTGAGGGAGGGTTTTCCTCCTGGTCCAGATCCCTCACAGCCCCAGGGTGCTGTTGGGCATGATGAGTTCTGGGGAGGCTGCACACCCTCCCAGGGCAGCAGTCCCTGCAGCATCCCTAAACACAAATCCCTGGCTGGCTCGGGAAGACCCCAGACTGGTGACCAGGAGCATGTGGGAGAAGGTTTCACACAAACCGCGTCTTACCTTCCTCCCTGGGCGTCCCTTCAAGGCTGCTGGAAGAGAAAAACACGGGATCTCCCAGGGAGCCTGCTGAAGCCATCCCTTCACTGGTTTTCTTTTCAGCAGGATGGAATTCTGCTGACTCCCTTCAGGGAATCTCCTGTTGAGGACATGGAGCCCTTGGCCTTCCCGGTAAGCTTTGCTCCTTCTGCACCCACAGCGAGTCCAGCCCAGCTCAGAGAGGGGACAAATCCCAATTTCCCCTGCTCATTCCCAGTTCCCCTCTACACAGCCACAATGAGGGTCCAAACCTCTGAGAGGCTGGAGCTGGGAAGGAGAGCTCTCAGCTTTCCATCCCTAATAATTCCCTGCTGGTTTTGTGGGCAGAATGAAGAGAAGTGGGATTTTGTCCTGGTGAGCGACATCCACGAAGTGGACAGCAAGAAGGAGATCAAGAGGAGGAAGTTCCTGGATGAGCTGAGCAAGAAAGGCTTCACCATCAAGGTGAGGGGCTGTGGGAGGAAAAGGCAGCAGATACTTGGCCTGGCTTGGGCTCCTGCATCCCAGGAAATGGGAGAGGCCTGAACCATTGAGCTGTTCACCATGTCAGAGCTGGAAAATAACCCACTTGCTCAACCAGCAGAGAGAGACCCCAGCCCCAGGACTCACACAGCCCCCCGCCCTTCCAGCTCTGGCCCTACCCTGCCCCTCTGGCCCTGTTTTAACAGCCCTTCTCTTCCCCTCACCAGAAAATTGAGGACACAAAGCTCTTTTATGGAGTCCGTGCCCCGAAGGACATCTTCCAGAAATACCAGCGTCTCCGCAGGAAGGCTGACAGCAGGCAGCCAACCTCCAGTGACCACGAGGATGTCGAAGATACTGCCAGGTGGGTGCTGAGCTGATTTCCAGCACCCTGCACTCACTGTTCTCCACACCAGCATCCATTTTCCAGCTCGGTTCACAGCTGTGCCAGGCTTTTCATTTTCCACAGAACCTTCCTGCACCTTCCACATCCAAAGCTGATGGCTTCTGACTGCCCACATTTCTCCCTCCCTTGCTTCCCTGGGTTTTAGTGCACACCTTCTCCCTTCTCTGCCCTGTTTTCCTGAGCCACACAACACAAGTCCCTATCCCACAGCAGCCTCTAAACAGTTTCTCCTTGTTCAGGATACGGATCGTGAACTTCATTGTGCGCAACACCGTGACGCCTGACTTTGGTAAGGGAACGGGGATCACAGGGGTGATGCTCAGCCTGGATCTGCAGGAAGAATCCTGCCACGTGGTGGGCACTGGCATCTCAACTGCCTTGCCATCCTAGGGAGAATATAAAAGGGGTGCTCAGACAAGACAATTTACTGCTGCATCCAGAGGCTGGGAGATGTGCACTGCAGGAACCAGCAGTTCCTCTGCTCTGTCTCCCCAAATCCCTAAGCCTAACCCTCTTCCCCTTCTGCTCTGCTCCCAGAGAAGCTGCACGACCTGATGAACAAGAAGGTGTTTGAGGCAGCCTTTCCCCTGCACGAGGTGAGGCTGAGCACACAGCGCCTGGGAGGAAAATCCAGGAGAGATGGAGGAGCAGGACAGGGTGGGGGGGACCTGTGGGTGACTGGGGCTGCACCAAGAGCTCGCTGGGTGAAGGGCATGGCAAAGCTCCCGGCAGCTGCCTTGGAGCTGGGCAGGGCATTAAGGGTGCTCTGATATTCCTGCATCCAACCAACTTCTCTGCTCTCCAGAAAGAAGAGATAAAGAGAATACTAAATGAGAAGTGGGCTCGCTGGGGAGTTTTATTTAAGGAACAGTCAATTGAGGCGATCAGGTAATACAGGCACGAGAGGCAGATCTTTCTAACCAAGAGGTCCCATGTGAAACCCAGAGGGCTCAGTGCCCTTTGCCAGGCTCCTGCATTGTCTAAAAAATCATTAGTTTGAACCTGGCTCTTCTCACAAGCACTGGGCTGCCCCTGCAGCTTCCAAAGCTCTTAGCCTGAGGGTTATCCCTGTGGCTCCAAGCTCCATCTGCTGATCCTGTAAAACAATCCCCGTGTCTGTGCGGACTTAAATGAACCCATTTGGTTTTCAGCCACGTTCAGAAGGCAGGAGAGGTGGGAACGGAGCATCAGTGCTGCACACCCAGCCCGGGGCTGAACTCGGGGCAGTAAAGGCAACATGGGGCTCCTACAACCACACGAAATCCCAGGAAGGATCACGGCTCTTGTTTTTGAAAACTAACTCCATGGGCAGGGGCGGGAGGGCAGAAAGAACATGTTATTTATAAACCTGCCAGGGGGCTCTGGTAGAGAGGCGAGATCTTAAAACAGAGGCGCATCTCTGACAGCTGGCACAAAGTTAATTCCTCTGGGATACAGGGCTCCCCGTTCCTCAGTCAGTAGGTCATTTCTTATCCGTGACTCCTACCTGCTCCCCACACCATAGAAACTCAGATACTGCCACCATGGGCATTTTCTAGTGACTCCCAAAATCTAATCTCCTCTCTGGCCACACCTCATCTTCCCTCCTAGGTGCTATTTTGGAGAGAAGGTGGCCCTGTACTTCGCCTGGCTGGGCTGGTACACCTACCTGCTGCTTTTCGCTGCCCTGGCTGGGCTGGTGACCTTCATGGCTGGGACTACAGTTTTCAGTTCCAGCCGGGTGAGGTAAGGCCCTTGGGAATGCCAAATGCACATCCCGGTCATCTCTGCAGGTGGCTCTGAGCCACCCTTGTCCCCCTTGGCTTCCCTCCTCCTTTCTCTCCAGCAAGGAGATCTGTGACGCCAACACCACCATCATGTGCCCGCTCTGCGACCAGAATTGCTCCTTCTGGGTCCTCTCTGACACGTGCACCTATGCCAAGGTAGGGAACCCCCTTCCCAAGGCAGGCTCAGGGTAAAGGATGGGGAAACACTCCCAGCTCATGCTGCTCCCACATCGCTAAAACAAACCCTCACCCTGGATCACAGCCTCCATCGACATCATGGAATATTTTACCAGCAACAAGCCCCAGTGTCCATCACCTTCCTGCGTTTTGCCCTCCTGCAGCACCTTTACCTGTCTCCGGGGACATGAGCACGGCAAGATCCCGAGGTGCCACAGCGCCTGCACCTCAGTGCCCCATCACACTCTTCCTTCATCTCTTCCAGGTCACTCACATGATTGACAATGAGGCCACAGTGGCGTTTGCCATGTTCATGGCCCTCTGGGGTAGGTGTCCATGTCTGGGTGCCCAGCACACGTGGCTTGGAGAGGGAGCAGAAGGTGGAAAACAGGACACCAACATAGCTTCACCCTTTGGGGGGGGGTTATACCTCCTCTGCTTCCAGGGCCTTCAGCTCCCCTTCCAGACACAGCAAGAGACAAAACCATTGTGGTGCTATCCTCCAGCTCCCCAAATATTCCTTACCTGAAGCTTGTCCTACCTGAAGCTTCCTCTCAGCACAGCCTCCCCCAGCGTACCCAGCAGTTTTCTAGCAGCTGCCCATAAATGGCCACTGCCACAGGAAGGAGGGACCTTCAGACTCCTCCTCCACCTTCCCAAATCACTGCACGGCCTCTTATTTGCTGTGGGATGATGGGATCCCATCACTGCCTTAGCTACACACCTGGCTTTTCCACAGCCCTTTCCTTGACCAGCCACCTCAGGATTGGGCTGGGTGTCCCACCCGTGAAGCCACGGCACGGTCCTGGGTGTGTCCGTGGGCTGGGTCACACGGGGATGCACTCAGGAAGGTCGATCCAATAAACAGAAGGGGTGGCTGGAATTGGAGTTGGAGTGGCGTGGCCTTGCCAGGGTGCAGCACAGGACACCCATTCCACCTGAAAAGTGACTTATCCCAAATTCCCTGCAGACACTAGAACAGGCCTGGCTGCCAGTGAAAGCTCACCTGCACTATCCCCATTCCCTCACTGCTGCCCATCCAGGGCCCTTCCAGGTCACCAAGGTGCAGAGGGGACTGCCTGTCCTTCATGGCCCAAGGGCAGTCCAGGCTGGTTCACCATCAGGTTGGATGTGATGTGACTCTCTGGGAGACAGAGGAGTGGCTTTCAGAGCCATCCCTAAGTGTCACTGCACTTTCTCCTTCCCAATCCAGCCACTGTATTCCTGGAGCTGTGGAAGAGGAAGAGAGCCACTGTGGTCACCAAATGGAAGCTGCACGAGTGGGATGAGGATGAGGTGAGGACATCATCTTTCCTGCTCGGTGCTTCCCTTTTCAGGGCAGGAGTCACCTGCACCTAGAAAAGACACATCAGAGGGATCCCCTGCCCAGACTGAACTCAATCAGGCTGGGCCATGCTGTTGTGGGTTGGGTGCTCACCCCTGTCCTTCTTCAGCACTGCTCATCCCATATGTCCACTGACACAAGGGGCACAAAGCACTGCTGGGTCCTTTCTCTCCCATTCTTAACTTTAATTTTTTTTTTTTTTTATTAAGGAGGAGCTGGCTCTGCAGCTGATCAACAACTTGCAGCACAAACCCCGGTGGTACCAGCACTCCTACTTCCGCAGCACCGTCATCCTCATCTTGGCTCTGCTGCTGGTACGTGCCAGGCGACCACGGGAATGTTTGGTTTAAGGGCAAAGGCACAGACCAGGTTTTTAGGGCAGTTCCATGCCCATCACGAGGATCCCGAGGCTTCCTCGTGCTCGCACCTCACTGTGCTGAGGGCAGGAACCCCCACCCTTTAGGGACATGGGCTGAAGGCTCTGCTCTTGCAGTGAGGATCAAGGCAAGGACACGGAGGGCAGGAAGAGGCAAATCCCAATGCGCTTGTCCCCACAGTGGGTCAATGGAGACTGGTTCAGGTGGAGACACAGAATCCTGGAATCATAGAATGTTAAGGCTTGGAAGGGACCTTATCTAGTCCCAACCCCTGTGCCGTGGGCAGGGACACCTCCCACTACCCCAGGTTGCTCAAGCTTTGTCCCACCTGGTCTTGAGCACTGCCAGGGTCAGGGCATCTGCAACATCCCTGGGCAGCCTGTTCCAGTATCTCCCCACCCTCACAGGGAAGAATTTCTTCCTAACATCCAGCCTAAATTTCCCCTCTTTCAGTTTGTACCCGTTACTCCTTGTCTTATCACTACACCCACCTCACGAACCTGTCGGCCTCCACCGAAGGGCGCTGGTTTGCCTTTGAAGCCACGTCCAGAGCCCTGCTGAGGGGACCATCAGGTGGGATGGAACACGTGGCCTCCGTGGCTCCTGACCCCGCCTCTCCCTCTCCACAGATCATGGTGCTGATCGGCATCGCCCACATGCTCGTCATCTACCGGGCGGTGGCCACGGCACTGTTCATGCAGAGCGAAGTGAACCTGCTGAGCAAGCACGCCGACACCATGGCTGTGATGACGGGGGCCGTGCTGCACTACATCACCATCATCATCATGACCAAGGTGAGGAGCCACATGGGGTGCCTGGCAGGATTTCTCCACGGCCAGCCCTCCCTGCTCATTGTGTCCCTCTGTCCTGCAGGTCAACCGGTGTGTGGCCCTCTTCCTCTGTGGCCTGGGTAAGGGAAATGGGGCGTGTGCCACCTGCGGTGCCCTTTTGTCCCTGAGCACAGCCAGCCTCCCATCCCCTTCACTCCCTTCACCAGCACAAGGCAGCTCCCAGGCAGCTCCAGCCCGGGAGGCCAGCAGCCCCCCAGCACACACTCACCTGTGGCCCACATGCTGTCCCACAGCCAGCTTTGCAGGGACAGTCAACCTACAGGGCTGAGACCTGGCATGAGCAGGAAGCCACCCCAGCTCCAGGAGAGGTCACAACCTGGATTTCCTCCCAGTCCTAAGGCCTCTTCTCCCTCCCAGAGCTCATGGCTCTGAGGGACCTGGACTGACCTCCATCAGAGGGCTCAGGTGGAGGGCAGAGAAGGCTTCACAAGGGGCAGACACCCTTCAGATCTTCAGAGCTGCGGTGGCACCCATGGGGGCACAGGGCAAGGTCCCACTGCTCTGTGACCAAGCCCCTGGGCATTGCTCCCTTTCCTAGAGAAACCACGGACCTTGTCCCAGCAGGAGAACAGCTTCGCCGTGAAGATCTTCATCTTCCAGTTCTTCACAAACTTCTCCTCGCTCATCTACATCGCCTTCTTCCTGGGACGGTGAGTGGAGAACACAGGGCAGCCAGGGTTTGGGATGGATGTTGCCCAGGGTGTAGGAACACCCCAGCCCCTCTACCCTCCCCACCAGGCACAGAGGCCCCATTTGGGACTCAGGAGGGCCATGACCCCATGGATATCACTGTTGCTCCCTTGCTCAGGATCAATGGCCACCCAGGGCACTATGTGCGCATTGCTGGCCGCTGGAGGCTGGAGGAGGTGAGGCACCCACTCTCTGACCCCCCAAACAACTCCTCCTCTTCCTTTCCCTACCGCCCAGGGAGCCTCTGGGAAGCTCAGCTTTCTCCCATAGCACCTGCCAAAGGGTCCCTCGGGCCCACCCACCCTTGTTGTCCCCTCCAGTGCCACCCCAGCGGCTGCATCACTGACCTCTTCATCCAGATGGCCATCATCATGCTGCTCAAGCAGACCATCAGCAACATCATGGAGTATCTCATCCCGTAAGCTTCCCACACTGACACTTTTCAGAGAGGAACCCTGGTCGTTTTCCTTTTTCCCTTCCTCCAGGGATGTGCCGGCAGCAGCCCAGCCCTGCTGTCCTCTTCAGGCAGCCACACAAATCCATCTCTCCCACTGCAGCTTGATATCCCACCAGCTACGGAAGAAGCGCAAGCGCCCCAAGAAGAGAAGCATGATGTTAGGAGAGGAGGAGGAGGCAGAGGACCCTTGCAAAAGGAAGTGGCTGAACAACTACGAACTCAATGACGTCTACATCTTCAGCTTGTTCGACGAGTACTTGGAGATGGGTACGTGGGGCAGGGGGCAGATCCACGTGCACTCCTTGGCTGGGGAGTGACAGATGCTAGGGAGGCCGTACGCAGGCAAGGGAGAGCTCTGAGCCACAGCCCCACACCCCGTCCCCCTCTGAGAGCCCTGGGATGCCAAGATCATTCCCAAAACAGAGAGCAGGCAACTGTGCTGGCCTCGGGCCCTGCCTCGGACCTTCCTCTCCTTCCAGGGCCACAGCTGTAACCCCAGGGTGTGCCTGTGCCTGGCTGGCTCAATTATCCCCACAGATCCCACTCTCTGACAGCCCTGTGAGAGCTGGGCGTCCCCAAGACATGGCTGTCTCCCCCTTCCACCCCTGCAAACCCCCTGACCCAAGCCACAAAGCAGGACAAACCCAGTGCTTCACACCAGCACCTGGTGTGTCCCCCTCCACAGTGATCCAGTACAGCTTCACCACCATCTTCGTGGCAGCCTTTCCCCTGGCCCCGCTGCTGGCCCTCATCAACAACATCATCGAGATCCACATGGACGCCATCAAGATGACGCGGCTGCACCGGCGCATGGTGCCCAGGAAGGCCAAGGACATCGGTGAGGGGGTCCTGCCAGCTGAGCCCCTGAGCACCCCATGGCCATGGGACAGCACAGGGAGAGCTGTGGGTCGGGCAAGGAGAAGCTGCTTCAGACCCTGCCAGAGGCTGAGGGGCAGCTCGGAGGCCCCTTCCTTGACCTAACCATGCCAAAGCTGTCCCTGAGCTGGAATAGTGGCAGTGAGCTGGCAGAGGGACCTCACCGGCTGCTCCTCTCCCGCAGGGATCTGGCTGCAGATCCTAGAGGCCATCGGCACCCTGGCTGTCATCGGAAACGGGCTGGTGATCGCCATCACCTCTGACTTCATCCCTGTGCAGGTCTACAAGTACATGTACAGCCCCTGCACGAGGGAGAACCACACCAGCATGGAGTGAGTTCAGTTCCGGGACAGTCCCTGCCCACAGCATCCCCACGGCCCTGTCCCCACAGCTGTGTCACCACCTGCCTCGGTGCCACCACCGCAGGAGCATGAGGCAGCTGAGCTGTGCCCCAAAGTGAGGTGGGGGGGAAAGGGGAGCAGGGGAACATTCCCACACGGCATCACCTTCAGCCTCCCACTCACATCATCCCTGTGGTGGGTGAACTGATTGGGAAGGGCAGCGTGTGACACTGGAGAGCTGCAGGATTCCCAGGATGCAGGCACATGCTCTCTCCTGCCCTCTCCCTGTTCCTCCGAGCCTTGGCTGCCTGACCAAGTTCACTCAAACTGGACAGAAGCCTCCGAGCCCTCCATTTTCACCAGTCTTCGTGAAAGTGGGTAGTGAGAGCCCCAGGTGGGTTCTGCTTCCCCAAGACAGGAGGGTACAATCCATGCTCAGCCCGGTCCTTCCCCACAGCTGCTCCACCGGCTACATCAACAACAGCCTCTCTGTATTCCGCATCCAGGACTTCGAGCCCCACACCAGGGTGCTGCCGGAATTTAAGGGGCACCAGATCAAGGAGTGCAGGTAAGAGCAGCCCCCTGGCACGCCCCGCCCCTCACCGGGACATCCGGGCTGGAATGGAGGGGCCTGGGCTGGCACCGACAGAGCTGTGCTGCAGGTACCGCGATTACCGGGATGCCAACGACTACACCTACACCGTCCAGTTCTGGCACATCTTCGCAGCCCGGCTCGCCTTCCTCATCGTCTTCGAGGTGAGCACCCGGGGAGCCAGCAGAGGGCTGGGAAAGGAGTTGGATCCGTGCCTTGTGCCCGGGCTGGGAGCCCCTGACTGCCTTTGCTTCCCACAGCACGTGGCTCTGTGCGTGAAGCTGATCGCAGCCTGGTACATCCCCGACGTCCCCCAGAGGGTCAAGAATGACATTCTGAAGGAAAAATACGAAAATCTCTGTAATGAATCAAGGTGGGTGATGCCCTGGAAGGTGCCAGGTTTCAGGATTTGTCTGCTCTGGGGCCCCTTTTCCTTTAGAAAAAGAGAAGCTCCAAGTTAAAACAAGAAGCGATTTTGCCAAGGGAAGGACTTTGCCCATGTTTTCCATCTAAACTTTGCTTAAAGAGAAAGGATTAAGTATCACAGTGGGAAATAGAACCATTGTACCTGCCCCAGTGCTGCTGTCCCACACTGACTAAGCCCTGCTCTGGCAAGGGCTCAGCCTGACCCCCCTCCATGGCCACCCTGTCCCAGCTGCCACCCATAATCCCGATGGGAGCAGACAGCAGGGTTCAGGAAACACCTGTCGTGGTTTGACACTGGCCAAATACCAGGCACCCAGGACAGCCACTCACTCACCCTCCCCTGCCACAGCTAGGCAGAGGAGAGAAAAAATTAACAAAGGGTTCATAGGTTGAGATAAGGACCCGGAGAAAACACTCCAAGGGCAAAACAGGCTCAGCTTAGAAGTACAAAGTGAATTTAACACTAACAAAACCAGAGGAGGAGGATGAGAATTAATAAGCCCTTAAAAACACCTTCTTTCCCCCAGCCCCTCCCACCTTCCCACCAACAGTGAGGGAAAACAGGGCACGGGGGTTTGGTCAGTTCGTCACCTGAGGTTTTCTTCCACTGCTCAGGGAGAGGAGTCCTTCCCCTGCTGCACCGTGGGGTCCCTTCCCACAGGAGACAGTTCTCTGTGAACCTCTCCAGCGTGGGTCCACCCTCACGAGCAGGAGTCCTCCCAAAACTGCTGCAAAGTGAGTCCCTCCCACATGTACACAGTCCTCCCAAAACTGCTGTGGCGTGGGTCACTCTTCCACTGGGTGCAGTCCTCCAAGGCCAGGCTGCTGCAGCCTGGGAGCAGGGCACCCTCTCTCCACCGGCTCTCCCACTGGAGCACAGCCTCCTCCACGGGTGGATCTCTGCATCCCCGTGGATCCCCAGGGGCCGCGGGTGGATCTCTGCATTCCCTGTGGATCCCCAGGGGCCGCGGGTGGATCTCTGCATTCCCCGTGGATCCCCAGGGGCTGTGGGTGGATCTCTGCATTCCCTGTGGATCCCCAGGGGCCGCGGGTGGATCTCTGCATCCCCCGTGGATCTCCAGGGGCCGCGGGTGTATCTCTGCATCCCCCGTGGATCTCCAGGGGCCGCGGGTGGATCTCTGCATCCCCGTGGATCCCCAGAGGCTGTGGGTGGATCTCTGCATCCCCGTGGATCCCCAGAGGCTGTGGGTGGATCTCTGCATTCCCCGTGGATCCCCAGGGGCCGCGGGTGGATCTCTGCATCCCCCGTGGATCCCCAGGGGCTGTGGGTGGATCTCTGCATCCCCCGTGGATCCCCAGGGGCTGTGGGTGGATCTCTGCATCCCCCGTGGATCCCCAGGGGCCGCGGATGGATCTCTGCATCCCCCGTGGATCCCCAGGGGCTGTGGGTGGATCTCTGCATCCCCCGTGGATCCCCAGGGGCTGTGGGTGGATCTCTGCATCCCCGTGGATCCCCAGGGGCCGCGGGTGGATCTCTGCATCCCCCGTGGATCCCCAGGGGCTGTGGGTGGATCTCTGCATCCCCCGTGGATCCCCAGGGGCTGTGGGTGGATCTCTGCATCCCCCGTGGATCCCCAGGGGCCGCGGGTGGATCTCTGCATCCCCCGTGGATCCCCAGGGGCTGTGGGTGGATCTCTGCATCCCCCGTGGATCCCCAGGGGCCGCGGGTGGATCTCTGCATCCCCCGTGGATCCCCAGGGGCTGCGGGTGGATCTCTGCATCCCCGTGGATCCCCAGGGGCCGCGGGTGGATCTCTGCATCCCCCGTGGATCCCCAGGGGCTGTGGGTGGATCTCTGCATCCCCGTGGATCCCCAGGGGCCGCGGGTGGATCTCTGCATCCCCCGTGGATCCCCAGGGGCTGTGGGTGGATCTCTGCATCCCCCGTGGATCCCCATGGGCTGTGGGTGGATCTCTGCATCCCCCGTGGATCCCCAGGGGCTGCGGGTGGATCTCTGCATCCCCGTGGATCCCCAGGGGCCGCGGGTGGATCTCTGCATTCCCCGTGGATCCCCAGGGGCTGCAGGGGCACAGCTGCTCCACCACGGTCTCACCACGGCCTGCAGAGGAATCTCGGCTCTGGCTCCTGGAGCACCTCCTGCCCCTCCTTCTCCACTGCCCTTGGTGTCTCCCTGTTGTTTCCCTCACAGTTCTCACCTCCTTCTCTTCTCTGACTAGCAAAAAAACCCTGTGGCCCTTTTTGTTTTGATTTTCTTCTGAAATCTGTTATCACAGAGGCGTTACCAACCTCTCTCACTGGCCCAGCTTTGGCCAGCAGCATGTCCATCTTCAGAGCCATCAGGGACTGGCTCTGCTGGACATGGTGGAAGCTTCCAGCAGCTACTCGCAGAAGCCACCTCTGTGGCCCCCCTGCTACCAAAAACCAGCCTGTGCCAAACCAACACAACATCACACTGCCACAGCTTTCCATCTCTGCCTTCCTATTGACTGTGGGATTTCCCACAAACAGGGGTTTCCCACAAACAGCCTGTCATTCTTTCTCCATCTATTTTGGGAAAAAGGCCCTGTTCCCACACAGAGTGCTTTTCCACACCTCCCAACTCAGACAGTTCCCTTCCCAGCACCTCTCTCCTCTCCTCTCTCCCCAGCATGATGGAATGCGTCTCTGAGGTGTAGCCACCACTCACCAAGGAGAAGGAGAACACGGACTCGAGCCCCTTTCCCAGCCTGGCAGTGCTGCGGGTGCTGGATGAGCCCCACGACACAGTGCCACATGTCCCATCTGGGACCGAGCTGGACTTGAGCTGGGAAGTGATGACAACACAGTGGCTTCACAGGAGCAGGCTGCTTTGTGACTTGGGAAGGAAGGATGCTGTGGCAGAGCCGGGATGTGCCTCCCCAGCACGGGGAGTGGCTGGGACAGAGCTGTGGCACTGGGGACAAACCCAGGGGCAGCAGCCGGCTGCTGGGCTGCAGGAGATGACCGGGCTCCTTGTCACTCACTTCCTTAAGCACAAGAAACAGCACTTTACCTCATTCCAGGCTCCCTCTCCAGCCCTCTTTTTGCACCTTGGCCTCTTTTTCCACTGCCTTCCGTGACCTCCCCACTCTCGCACCACTGGGGAACCCGAGTCCCTCTTTCAGCACACTCCTCCCCGGCATGACTCCCACGTGGCTGCCGCTCCGCCTGCTGTCCCCATGGACACAGCTCCACCCTGGTGTCTCCATGGACGTTGTTACCTTTTGCTTAGCTCCGGGCTCAGCCGGGTGCTGAGAGTTGTTCCTGGCTCAGCTGCCACCGGCCATCGGTAAATAAACACAACACCCATGTGGACATGCAGACCGTCACCTGCTGCCCGGTATTGCTCCTGCCTTCCTCCTCTGCCATCCCAAATCATCCCCCTTAACCTTTCCTTGTCTTACTGGGGACAATCACAGCAGGTGGGAGCTGGCTGGTGGGACATCAGCCTGGTAAATGTGCCAGGATAATGGAAACACCCGGGGAAAATGGGGAAAACACAGCAAATCCCAAATGATAGGGTTATCCTACCTTTTCCTTTGGAGACACCACTGCTGGCTGCCCCCCCTACTCCAGACAGAACGGGTTTGTCTGTAGCAGGAATGGGGTGACACCCCGGGGCTGGACAGGTGCCACAGCTCAGAGAGGTCTGACAGGGGATCCCAGAGGCAGAACTGGGGGGCAGCCCCCTCCTTTCCCACCGGTAGTGACCCCAACCTGGCCGGACACCAGCCTGACACTGCCCGTGTCCCTGAGGGTCCTGCCACAGACGCTTCCCAAGGTGCCGGTCCTGGAGGCTGTGCCCTGGAGGTGACATACCCGAGTCAGGACTGCAGGGAAAGGCGCAAGGGTTAACTGAGCCCCAAGAGCATGGAAAGCTGCTAATGATCCCGAAGGGAATGGAAAGGAGCTTGCTGAGCCCTCAGGCTGGTCCTGTTGTTGCACCATTGTGACCAAAACGGCCTCTGCTCCTCCATTTAACGAACCTACCACAGGGATAACCCTGACGGACAAGGAAGGTCTCATCAGCTCCTGATTTACTCCCAAGCCTCCCCACACCCCTGCCTTGCCCAGAACCTGGGCTTGTTCCATGCAACCCTTCACCATCCCACAAATCCAATAGATTTACACTGGATTTTGCAGCTGATGCATCACAGTGTCCATGACAAGTGGCCAGCCCTCAAAAAGGGCTGCTCCAACACCTGCTGCCCCAAACACACACAGCCAGTGGCTTTGGGGCCCAGGAGCAGGGGATTCTCCCCAGAGATCCAGCAGGATTCCCTCTGTCCCTTTCCTTCCCACAAGAAGCCAGCAGCACTGCTAGTTTACATCCTAAACAATGAGGAGTCAGTGTCGGGGTGTTTCTCCATGGGAACAGGCCCACAGACCTACCAGTGACCTGTACCTGTTTATGTATATATAGATAGTTATTCAGTATACATCTACATATATTTTTATATTATTAAATATCATATTATATTATTTTATATATATATATATGCATACATACACTGCACCCATGGCCCTCTTCTCCCCTTTTGGGCCTCAAATCACATGCTGGTTGATGCTTTTGCAGCTCAGGCTGGTGTTTGTCCAGAGGCTGCTGGTGCTGCTGTGACCACGTCCGTGCTCAGGGCATGCCAAGGCTCTAATCACCTCCATGGTAATTAGCACAGGGGATACCTGCTGTCCACCAGTGGCCGCGGCAGGATCCGGCTCCCCACGGCCAGCACCAGCCGGAGCAACCACCTCCAGTACCAGCTTCATCTGGCAAAAAGGCTCTGAAGTCACGGAGAGAGGGAAAGGGAGGAGAAGGAAACAAACAGGAGACCCCGTGATGCCCACGGGTACAGCTGATTGCAGGTTTCTTCTTGCCCTGACACCTCCGTGGGCTCTTCCAGCCATGGAAAAACGGGGCTCCTCCTTGGCCCCCAAGCCTTGTGATACCTGCTGGGTGTGCTGTGTCCCCCTTTGCTTTTCTCTTTTTTCCTCTCTTTTCCCCTCCCCTGAAGCCGGAGTTGTTGAATTTTTCCCCGCAGGTTCAGGTGGAGGTGGAGCAGTGGGAGGAGGGACAGCCAGCCCTTCCCACGGGCCTGGTGCCTGGGGATTGGGGCAGCGGGAGCGCCCTGCCGAGGGCAGGGGCTGAACTGGGAGGAGAAATAGATGAACTATTAAAACAGAAAGGAAAGAAGAGAAATTCCAAGCACTGATCTGGCCGGTCCGGTTGGCTCGAGCGGGAGGCGACGGAAGGAAGCCCGCGGCTGGGGAAGCTCCAAAGGTAAAAGCAGCTCTGTTCTGCTCCCCTTTCCATGCTGAAGCCACCTCAGATGAGGTCGGCAGGGTTTCAGCCTCACCCCATTCCCTGTGGCTCTCCTCTGGCTCTCATTCGCTCTCCTCCGGCTCTCCGTCCCGCTTGCTCCCTGGCACACCCACCCCACAACTCCCTGGCCACGGTGCCTCCCTGCCCTCCTCGCTTTCCCCATGGCCGTGCTCCAGGAAATGCTGCACCCAGCCATCATTTACCACCCCACAACATCCACACAGTCCTCTGCCTTAAATCCCGGGTGTCCCCATCCCAAGATATGGGAAACGGGAGCCACTGCTGCCCGTTAGCCGGTGCTCCTCCCTCCCTGGCACTCAGCAGCCCCGGCACCCACTCACTCCCTTGTGGGCATCCAACGCTGTCATTCCCTGGAGCAAAGGGCTCCAGGGGTTTTGGGGCTCCCCACGCCCCCTGGCCAGGCTGCAGCTTGTTGGAGCTTCCTTGTGGGCATCCAACGCTGTCATTCCCTGGAGCAAAGGGCTCCAGGGGTTTTGGGGCTCCCCACGCCCCCTGGCCAGGCTGCAGCTTGTTGGAGCTTCCTTATTCCAACCATCAGAGGAAATGGCTTAGGAGTGACCCATCCAGGAGCAGAGCCGGAGCATTGTGCCAGGCAGAGACAGCCCCACGCCACACTCATGAGTGTCTCCCACCCTTTCTCTGTGTGAAATACAGGTGGGCTGGTTCATCTCCATCCTGTCCTCTTCCTTCCCTGGCCATGGAGAAACTCAGTTAATCCTTTAGGCATAAATCACTTCCAGCTGGTCAAGCTGAACACGTACCGGGCGTCTCTCGCGTACCTTGATCCCTGGTTTCACCCCACGCCTGGCACCAGGCTGTTCCAGAGGGAAGCACCGTGCCTGCATCCCTGCTCCAAGCCAGGCAGCACCACAGGCCTCCCACTTCCCATGCCACACCAACAAACACGGGGGGATCAGCCCTGCTCCCACCCAAAACCAGGAGCGCTGAAGCTCCAGAGCAAAGAGGCTTTCACCCCTCCTGACTCCCAGAGTTAGGCCGGGTGTTTACCCTGGAAACACCGGCACCGTAAGGTCCCTGAGGCTCCCCCCTCAGCCCCAGCACCCGCATCTCCCGCAGCGGGCGTGTGGGCACAGAGGAGCCCAGCCTCGCCGGGCTCTGCTCCGCTCCCTGCTCCCAGCATCCGCCTCTTCCCGCGGGGCCAGCGCAGTGACACCGCTGCGTGGTGCCAGCTGGGGGGTCCCCGTGTGCCATCCCTGTGCTCCCCGCTTGCCTGGAATGCCGTGCAGCTGTGCCAATCCCTGGGCACGGCCACGGGGTAGCAACGCACTGAGGAACACCGCGCCTCCAGGTGGGAGGCAGCGTTTCCATAAACAAAGCAGACCTCTGGTAATTAACAGGTTCAAGGGCATGTCAGGCTGGAGGCAGCTCTGCAGCCCAGGCAGGAGGCTGGCAGGTGAAGGGGGTCCCACTGAGACCCCCAAAGCTGCGGTTTCCCATGGCTGAGCTCATTTCCCCTCCTTGGTTTTGGATTTAGGCTGAAGCTAAATTTTTAAAATCCTGCGGCCCCCGGCTGGTCATTAATCTCCTCCCACCCATGAATTCATGGTTGGGAAAGCCAGGCTGGGAGTCAGTGCAGGGCGGGCAGGTGACACAGCGGCCACCAGGCCGTGGGTGGGACATGGCTTTGGCTTTACCGCAGAGCAGCACCCACCACCCCCAGACGGAATCGCTGCGGGGGCCGATGGGGGTGGCCGGGCCCTCCCTGTGCCAGCACTCACGGAGCCCTTCCCGGTCTGTCCCAGGCCCGGCCCGCCCTGCGGCGGAGGCAGGTGGACTTTGTCCGCCCCGGAAGACGCCGCCGCTTGCGATGCCGGCAGCGCCCGCGCCTGTCACCTGAGCGTGCCATGGCAGGTAGGTGAAAGCCCAATTCTCCCCTGTTCTCAGCTGGGAAGGATCCCTGTGCAGGCACAGCTGGGGGTCCTGCTCTGGTGTCACCTCACAGGGAGGGCGAGGGTCCTTCCCAGGCTCCCAAACCGGCTCAGCCTGCTGCTAAACAGCCACGAGCACCACTCACTGCCAGACCCCCACGGCACAGCTTGCTTTTCCGGGATGGCTACACCACTCACCTGCCCAGCGGGGAGCTGGATCAGCTTTCCCACCCAAACCCCCTCCCCTGTGTGCCCCCAGACCTTTGCAGTGTGCCCCCCGAAATCCTGGTGCCAGCTGCCAACGAGACGCTGGACCTGGTGCTGGGGAGCCAGGTGGAGCTGAACTGCACCGTGCGCTGGGCGGGCACCGAGAGCTGCCAGCCCATTCCCGCCTGGAGCAAGGACGGGCAGTGGCTGGGCAGCGGGAGCAGCCAGGACACCACCTGGTAAGGAGCCTGCCCTGGGGACACCCATGCATCTGCTTTTGGGGGGTGTCACCACAGCATCCCCATGTCCCCTCAGGTCTGGCCAAAACTCCTCGGAGCAGCTCCTGGCCAGCGTCCTGCAGCTCAACCTCACCCACGATGCTGATTTTGGGGTGTTTGCCTGCTGGATCAGCAATGCCACGGCCACCTTCACCCTGCGGCGAGTGGGTAGGGACCTGCTGGGGACAGGGAGGGGGCATCCCACGGCGAGCCCAGGTGCACGGGGGGATTGAGGACAGTGATAGGGGCACCGCTGCCTCTCTCGCACCGGGGTGCAAACCTACGCCAAACCCAGGTGCGCTGCTCACCGTGCCCATCCCTGTCCTGGCAGAGGCGGCGGGGCACGTGCCGGCGGTGCTGGCGGCCCTCCTGGTCCTGGTGCTCCTGGTGCTCCTGGCTGTGCTCTACGTCCGGTGCCGCCTGAGCGTGCTCCTCTGGTACCGGGACCGCTACGGAGAGCTGGAGATCAACGGTGAGCCGGAGGTGACACCCCGCTGGGAACAGCCTCCCGCGCTCCGGGGGCTCACCCAGCCCTTCCCGTGTGATCCCTGCTCCCTGGCTCTCCCCAGACGGGAAGCTCTACGACGCCTACGTCTCCCACGCCACCGCCCCCGATGACCGAAAGTTCGTCCACTTCATCGTGAAGCCGCAGCTGGAAAACCGCCACGGCTACAAGCTCTTCCTGGACGAGCAGAACATCCTGCCCAACTCAGGTAGGCACCACGCAGGGCTGGGCAGGGGGTGACACGGGGACCTGGGCGCTTGAGACCCTCTTTGCCTGCAGAGCCGTCAGCCGACCTCATCATGAACGTCAGCCGGTGCCGGCGCCTCATCGTGGTGCTCTCCGTCGCGTACCTGGAGCAGGAGTGGTGCAACAGCAGCTTCAGGTAGGAGTGGAGCAGCTCCCCCCGGAGAGGAGAGGGGCTGGCGGGTCCCTCACCCCCCTGTCTCGCAGGGAAGGGCTCTGGAGGCTGCTGGAGCTCTCCAGGAAACCCATCTTCATCGTCTTCGAGAGCCAGTACCGGGAGATCACTCACCCCGCCATCACCCTGCTGAAGCAGCACCGGAGCGCCGTGACCCTGCTGGTGTGGAGAGCCGGCTCCATGGTGAGTGCCGAGCAGGATCCTGACCCCCCTCGGCACCCCCTTTCCCTCCCCAGCACCCCACAGTGCCAGCCTCCCTGCTGCCCCTTGGGGCTGCCCCACGGTGAGAGCTGAGCAGGACGCATCCCACCAGCACGCCCCTTCCCCTCCCAGCTCCCCATGTTGTGTCAGCCTCCCTGCTGCCCCCGCCGGGGATGCTCCTGGGCTCCAGGGCTAAACAGCAGGTTGGGGCACTCGCCTTTCGGAGGAAATTAAAAAACCCAACCAGAAAAGCCCTGGATCTGGGAGCTCACCCCCCCAAACCTGCACGGTCAGGACCCCATGGCACTCCAGGGTCTCCCCAGCCTCAGCTCCCGGAGCGGAGCTCTGGCCCAGGGCCACTCCGGCCCTTTCGGGGCCAGGCGGGGAGCCGGAGCCCTGGGGACTGTTCCAGCCGGTCGGGCCGGTTTCTCCGCCGGCGCCTGGGCACGGTGCCACGCCGGAGCACAGCCCTCACCTTGGCCGAGCTCCCAGCGCCGGGGAGAGCGAGCCGAGCCCGTGAAACCGTGCGGCGCCGTGCTCCGGTGGCCCCGGCCCGGCTCATCCCCGCCCGGCCCCTTCAGACCCCGTCGTCGGACTTCTGGAAGGAGCTGTGCCTGGCCCTGCCGCGCAAGGTGTCCTTCCCGGGGAGCGTGGGGGACCCGCAGACCCAGCTGCAGGAGGACAAGGACCCCATGCTGATCCTGCACAGCAGCTACCTGGACAGCGCGGGAGACCTGGACCCGGACGGGGACCTCGGCACAGGTCCGTGTCCCTGCTGCTTCTCCTGAGGGGACAGATGCGCGCTGGACGTCCCTCCTGGGCTTTGCCTCCCGCTCCTGTGGCGGCGGGGGTGGGTCCGGCCCCTTCCCTTCCACCTAAACCCATCTCCCTGCTCCTGCCAGGCCTCCGAGGGCGCGTCTTCGGAAGCCCCCCGCCCCCTCGCCTCGGCGGGCGCAGCGCTCCCAGGGCTCCGGCAGCCGGCGGGATGGAGGATGCGCAGCTGCGGGACGGGCAGCGCTCCGAGCTCGACGTCTCGGATCTGGGATCGCGCAACTACGGCGCCCGCACGGACTTCTACTGCCTGGTGACAGATGACATCTGAGCAGGGCCACAGCTGTCCCCCATCCCTGTGGGGACACACGGACCAGGACACGGCCGAGGAGCCCGGGAGTTAGGATGGGACCAGAGCCACGGCCATGCTGGGAAAGCAGGAGCTGGCTCCTAAGTGGAAAACTGGAAAACCATCACCAGGAACACCCTGCCCGTAGTGCCTCAGTGCCACCCCAGGGTGCTGGGCCCTGTCCCTTGCCCATGTGGGCAGCAGGGACATTCCTTGCGTGATGGACAAGTGCTGGGATGGGTGATGCTCTCCGAGGAACAACGTGCCCCAGCCCCAGGGAGTGTCCGACGGGAGCGGCGGCAGGACCTTTGTCCCATGGAAACCCCCGTGAAAATAAAAGGCTGCTGCAGCCACTGGGTCTGTCCATGGTGGGGACACGGGTGACACTGGCAGGGTGACACAGGGGGGGTCTCCCCACCACAGGCAGTGCTGTGCTCTGTCCTTCCCACGTCACTGTCCCTGTCCCACTAACTCGGAGCCACGGAGTGGCACCGTGGGGTGAGCTCACCCTGTGCTGGTGTCCCCATGGCACTGGGTGTCCCCGGGGCGCTGTCCCCCCTCCCAGGTGCCATCCAAACACAGGTGCAGATGGGCAGCACTCAAGGCCTTTATTTCAGGGGTACACAGGGCTGGGGGTTGTACACAGAGAGCTGCAGAGCCAAACACCCCCTGCCCCCGAGCTGGGACTGCACCGGTGCCGCTCACCGTGGGGACCCCTCCAGCCCCTCCGCCCACTCCCCCCACCCTCCCACCCCTCCACCTACTCTACATCACCCCCCCGGGGTGCCCTGTGCCCCCCAAGCGCGGGGGCTCCCCCAGCCCCAAACCCGCCAGCAGCTCAAAGCCACCCCCAGCCCAGCCGTGTGTCCCCTCCCAGCCACCACCGCGGCACAGAGAGCTTTGGACCCGTCTGCACCCAGCACTGGGGACACCGGGGACACCCGGGGCATCTCCCCACCCACGGGGCAACAGCGTTCAGCAAACACGACCCGGATGGCCCTGCCCGGATCCTGCTCCTGCTGCGCCAGCAGGGCCCAGCCCTGGCAACAGCTGGTGAGGAGCGACAGCAGCGGCTCTGCCACGCTGGGACAGTCCCCACAGGGTGACAGATGGGGCCCTGAGGCCCCTCTGGGCTTCCTGCACTGAGGGCCAGGGCAGCCCCATCAGACACAAGCCCCTGCCCACCCTCCCTAGCGAAGGGGAACGCAGCACTGTCACAACATCACTTCCCAGCTCCCTGCAGCCACCGTGCCACCCCATAAACTGTGGGAAGCTGCCTCAGAGCCCTCCAAGCCCCCAAGCCATGCAAAGCCCCATCCCCACCCAGCTAGGGCACCACACAAGTGTAACGCGCAGCACATCCCACACTGGCATGGGGCACGGACACCCCCCAGCCCCACGGCTCAGGGAGCTGGGATGAAGCACCCTCAGAAGCCCCCTTGCCCCAGAACTGCTCTACAGGAGCCTTCCCAAATCCCTGCGGCTCCTGCCCCCTTCAAGCTGCACGACAAGCCAAGTTTTGCAGACAGCTGGCTGAGAGTGGGGGAGAGCCCCACAACTGGGGTCCCAGTGGGGCCCCACAGCAGAGCCAAAAGCAGCAGCTGGGTTTAAGGCTGGGCAGGAGGGAGGACAAGTGTCCCCCAGCCGGGGAAGGGGACCCGGTGGAAGGGGGAGGTGCATGGGATGTAGGGATTAGGTTACAGGGCAGGGGGCCGGCAGCGAGCAGCCTCCCCACGGCGTGGCCGGCAGCACGGAGCATCCCAGCTGGGGCATTCCAGCTCCCAGGGTGTCCTCACAGGCTGAGGAAGTCCTCCTTCCGGTACCCCTTCTGCAAGGAGACAGCCCCATCAGGCACACGGAGCCCCTCTGCTCCGGCACTGACGGGCCACGCCGTCCCCACCCCGCCTGCACAGGGACAACGCTCTGGGAAAAGCAGGCGTGGAGTGGGGACCCAGCACAGGCAGCATTTGGGTGGTGTGGCTCTCCAGGATGAATCCCCTGGCCTCCATTCCCTTGGGATCCCCGCTCAGGATCTCCCCCAGGGCCCTGCTGGCTGCGGGAGGCTCCAGAACGGGTACGTACCATCTTGAAGTCCCGGTGGAGCTTGGTGTACTGCCACATGTTTCCCAGGAGGCTGGCGGCGGCTCGGGAGGACTTCTCGTTGTCCGAGCTGGGAAAGGGACAGGATGCCATGAGGTTCTGGGCACCACTGAGCACGGGACAGTGCCCACCAGGCCAAGGAGACCACCCCAGAGGGGCCCGGAGGGACTGGGGGCTTATTGCGGGTGGGGAGAGGCAGGAGGTGAACATCTCGGTCCCACCACAACAGGCAGGAGCAGAGAGAGGCTCCCTGATGGGAAAAGGCAGCTGTGGCAATGGTGGGGCATCCTTAGGGGGTAACAAAGGGCTGGCAGGTGGCCACAAGGCCACTCTGAGCCGGTCTGGGGACTCCCATCGCCACGGCTTGGGAAGGGACACTTGTGCCCCTCTTGCACTGTGCTGGAGCAGGGGAGGGAGGGGAGAGCAGGACAGGAACCCGGGTGTGAGCTGGGACACGGCAGCTCTGACCTGTCCCGTCGCTTCTTGATGAAGAAGAGCTTCCTGAGGCCGTCGAAGTAGACGATGTCGCGGGCGGCCATGGGGCTCTCCACCACCAGGTTGTTGAGCACCGCGATGATGTTCACGATGACATCAGCGGGCGGGGCCTTGTCCCCAACGCTCCCCGGCAGCTTCTCGATCAGGTGGCTGACCACCTTGGTGGCTGCAGGCAAAGGGCATGTCAGGGCTGGTGGCCAGAGCCGGGGGAGACAGAGCCACGTCTGGGAATAGGGGATGGAGCAGCCTGCATGCTCAGCTGTGAGCGGGGGCACAGCAGGCAGGACAGGGCTGGGATGTGGCTGGAGGTAACGGGAGGCCAGACTGAGGAAAAGGCTGGGAGGAACCCCCCCCCGGGCCTGGTTCACCCCCGGCACTCACACATCTCGTCCTTGTTGCGGGCGTGGCGGGACAGGTTGCGGATGAGGCCGGTGAGGGAGCGCAGCTGGTGGTGGTCGGCGGTGCGGACGCGGTCCAGCACGGGGTTCAGGATGCGCTCCTGCTCCAGTGCCAGCCGGCTCAGCACACCCGCCCACTGCAAGGCAAACACCCCCTTGGAGACTCCTCCTCCTCCCGCTCACGGGAGCAGGTCAGGATGAACCCTGCCCAGGTGCCCCCCTGCCAGCACGGCTGTGGTGGGCAGGCGGTGGGGACTGCCTGGCTCTCCTCACCCTGCGGTCCCCGGCCGTGATGTTCTGCAGGGCGCCCGAGGCCGCCTCCGTCGTGTGCTTGTTGAGCTCGCAGCGCTGCAGCAGCCGGTTGTAGATGCCCACGATCTGCGGGTTCCAGAGCCACTCCATGCCCTTGGGGTCCTTGGAGACCTCCGTGAAGGTGACGATGTCCGCGTTCAGGTAGTGCTAAGGGACACGGGCACTGTTAGACTCCAGGGCTGTCCCCTCCGCAGTGTCCCTCACTGCCAGCGTCCCCTTTTCCCTGCCTGCCTGGCCTGAACTGCTGGACAGGCAGCTGGCAGGTCACCCTGGCTGCATCATGCCCCATGGCACGGAAAAGCGGGGCTTCAGCACCCTGATTCACCCCAAACACCTGATTCACCCTCCGCTGAGCTCACCCGTGTCCCACCCACCAGCCGAGGACGGCGTCCACCTCCGCCCTGGCATCACCTCTGCTGCCAGCGCTTCCCAGCGCCAGCCCCACCCTGGTGACACGGCCACAACGTGCCCCCGCTGACCTCCCGGGCTTTCTTGCTCTGGGGGCTGAAACAGCCGACCAGCTCCCCCGTCACCGTGCCGCCGGCATTCCTCCGGTGGCCCTCGAGGCGCTGGAGCGAGGACGGGGGCATCTCATCGTACAGGCGGTAGGAGAGGTTGCGCAGGACACAGACAGCGTTCTCCACGCTCTGGGGGGGACAGGGAACACGAGGGTGGCATCCCAGGGCCACCTGCAGGGTGTGTCCAGCTGGCACGGACGCTCCGTGGCAGAGTCATGACACCGGCCGTGCCCAGTGAGCCCGGAGGTTCTGGTTCTGCCAGCATCACATCAAGGCGTGCCTGCCTTTGCACCACGGGACGGGGGAGCAGCACCTCAGCCCCCCCAGCACCAGCTCAGGAGCTCACCTTGTCCTCCGACTTGCCCACCTCCAGGGAGCTGTTCACGTAGTGGATCATGGAGTCCACCAGCCCGTGGCACTCGCGCATCTTCTGCCGGGTCTGCTGGCTGGCAGAGCTCAGGTTCCTGCATGGGAACGGGGCTGTGTCATGGAGAGGAGGGGATCCCCCACAGCCACCCCCTCCTGAGCCCAGAAATGAGCCCTGCAGACCCGGCTCCTGTCTCCTCCTCCCTTCCAAAACTTTGCTCCCAGTGGGAGGACCTGGAGGAGATACCTGAGGAAGCCTGTGGAGTTATAGAAGATCTCTGCCTCTGAGGGGTTCTGCTGGATGACACCCGAGCCCCCCAGCCCTGAGAGAGGGACCAGGACCAGGTCTGTGAGCTGCTCCAGCGTGTCCCGGGCCAGGCGATCCTTCAGGTTGTCACTGGAGGACAGATTCCACAGGATCCCTGCACAGAGGGGGCCCCTCAGTACCGGAATGGCTGGAGAGCACATCCACCCCACCTCCCCTCCCCGGGGGGCTCACGCTGCCGACAACGATGCAAAGGGATCATCCCTGTGGAGCATCATCCCAGCTCCCCTCACACCAAGGGAGTAGGGTGCCACCCCCTGGGGACGGGGGACCCCCGCTGTTGTCCCCAACCTGTGACGTTCTTGCGGAGCTCGTCGTCGGGCTCCCGCAGGGTGCGCATGAGCTCGTAGATGCCGTTCTCCTCCACCAGCGCCAGCTTGTTCTCGGCGTTGTCGTAGATGAGGTTGCGCATGGCGCCGGTGGCGTGGCGCTGCACCTCCTGGTTCGGGCTGTTGAACAGCTTCACCAGCTTGGGCATGGCCTGCAGGCTGCGGGCCTGGGGGACAGCCCAGGGGGTCAGACACGCTGCGCTCCCGGGGCTCCCTCCGGCCCCTGCGCCTGCCCGCGGTGTCGGAGGGGGTGGGAAAGCCCCTGCTCCCGCTGGGAAAACCCCTGCTCCCGCCGCCCCGGGGGCTCACCTGCTTCTTGGCGCTGCTGTCGCTGTAGCACTTGTGCTGAAGGTAGGCAGCGCCCAGCACCTGCAGGTTGGGGTCGCTGGCGATCAGGTACTTCACTGCCGAGGGCAGGTCGATGTCGTCAAACCTGGAACCACGGCCGGGTGAGGGGCAGCCCCAGCGGAGCATCCCACAGGATCCTCCAGCTCTGCACCTCACCACATTCCCCACCTCCAAGGAGCCCCACCAACCCATCTGCTTCCCACTGTGCTCTGGGTATGGGACTCCGTTCTCAGGGGAAGGAGCATCACCCCCTGCCACATCTCAGGATGTGTCTGTGGAGGAGCCAAGACCACAGGCAGGACCCGCTCAGACATCAGCCCATGCCGTGCTCCGTAGCCACGCCGCCAAACTGCGCCCGCCGTCCCACCCCTGACACCCGCTGGGAGCTGGAGGGGTTCACCCTCCCCGGGCAGGTGACCACAGTGGGGACAAGGACCAAGACACCCCGGAGCAGCCCCCGGCACTCACCCGCCGGCGTGGTGTCCGAGCAGCGCGCCGTGCCCGTTGTACATCTCCATGGCGCGCGGCTCCGCGAGGTGGTGGCCGGACTCGGCCAGGCTGCGCACGGAGGGGGCGCGGGAGCTGTGCTCCCCCAGCCCCAGGAAGGCGCCGCTGGCTCCCGCGGGCACCGTGCCGAAGGAGCCGGCGCTCAGCCGCGAGCGGTTGTTGCTCTGGAAGCGCTGGAGCGTGCGCATGGCGGGCGCACGGATGGTGCGGCTCGGCGGCCCCTCGGCGCCGTCCAGCCAGTCGCAGGCGGCCTTGGCGGCCGTGCCGGCGCTCAGCTGCCGCTCGAAGGCGAAGGAGCGGCCGAAGCCGCCGGCGGCCTGGCTCTTGTAGAGCTGCCGGTGCCCCGGCGCGTCCAGCTGCTCCGACAGGACGCTGTAGCGGTCGTCGGCGAGCGGGAGGGGCCCGTCGGCCAGGCGCAGGGAGCGCAGCGACAGCGTGTCCAGGTTCTGGCGGCAGCGGAAGTTGCGCTCGTGGAAGGAGCTGGGCCGCGGCGAGGCGGTGGCCGCCTGCGAGGCCGCGTAGCCGGCGACGTACGCGCGGCCCTTGGCCAGGCCCCCGTTGCTGATGGTGGCCATGCGCTTGTGCGGGGTGAGGTCCACGGCCGAGCGCGAGGACCAGCCGCTGCCCCGCACCGTGCCGAAATCCTTCTTGGCCGGCGGCTGGTAGAGCTGCCGGGGGGAGAACGGCCGGTGAGGTGCCCGTCCCTCCACCCCCGCCGGGGGAGCCCAGAGCCCTCCTCGGCACAGCCGAGGCGGTGGGCAGGGGACAGAGGCGCGGTACGTACCGAGGCTTTGGGGTCCACGCCATTGCTCTGGGAGCGGGAGCTGAAGGAGGAGCGCAGGGTCGAGCTGTACTGACCACCTGCAGGACAGCGACAGAGGAGGCAGCGTGAGCACGGGCAGGGCAGGAAGGGACCTGGAGATCAAAGATCGCCCCAGCTCATCCCAGGGGGACCTGCTGCGGGAACCACGGCAGCGCAAGCGGAGCTGGGGGGACAAAGGGGTGGGAGGAGGCTGCCTTCACCTGCCTGCTGGCCACGGGGAGCAGAAGTGGCCTCCCCGCCACGCCCCGTGCCCCGACGGCGAGGGCACTAATTGCCACCTTGGCGGGGACGCCGCGGCTCAGCCCGGTCCCCCCCGCCGCAGCCGGATCGGCAGCCCAGGCATCCTCCACAGCCAGTCCCGGCTCCCCCACCCTAGGAACGGGACCCTGGCAGGGCCTGGACACCGCAGTGCGCCCCATGGCACCTCACGCTGCCCATCCGCCACCGCCCCAGGGCCGCCGGCGGGACGGGACGGGACAGGACGGGGACGCCGCCAGTGCTGGTGGTGCCAGGAGCGTGACTCACGCCTGGGGCAGCCCTCGGGGTGCCACAGGGGGTCTGTCCCCACCACCGGGGTCCCCAGCACGGGGGTCAGGGCGCGGGGGATCCCGGCGGTGCCGGGCGGGGCGGCAGGGCGGAGGCGCAGACGTTAAATGGAGGAGCTGGAGCCCGGCCAGCGCTGCCGCTCAGGGCCGGGGGGGCTCCGCCAGGGCGGGAAAAGCCTCCCCCCTCCCGGCCCTGGGCAGGGTGTGGGGCCCCACCAGCCCACAGCCCTCCGAGGGCAGGTGGGGGAACTGAGGCGGGACCCCGAGTGGGGTGAAGCGAGCCCACGCTGGGGCTGAGCTACCCCTGATCCCAGTGCCGGGGGTGCTCGGGGGCGTTCGGGGGGCTCGGCCACGGTGGGGGGGCACCCCCCAACCCGCAGCCAGGGTGTGCCCAGAGCCCAGCGCCGGCCGAGGGGCTCCCACCGCCCGTCCCACCGCGTGTTCCCAGGGGTCCCGGGGGGGGGGGTCTCCCACCTCTGGTGCCGTCGGCGAGGTCCTCGGGGCGGGCGGGCGCTTGCCCCCGCAGCATCATGCGGATGCGGACCTGCTCCTGGACGCGGGCGCTGCGCAGCCGCTGGGCCTCGGCCGCCTCCCGGCCACGCTCGTCCAGCTGCCGGTCCGAGGGCAAGGCCAGGGAGCAGACGCCGGCCTCGGGCTGCAGGGCCGACAGCAGGAAGGCGTTAGTCTCCTGCATGGCGGCGAGGGGCCGCGGCCAGCCCGGCCGCCCTGCGCAGGTGAGCGGCGGCAGTGGCGGCGTTCCGGCGTTCCCCAGCCGTAGGGAGGCTCCGGCCCGGCCCGTCCGTCCCGCCCCGCCGCCACGCCTCGCCGGGAAAAGGAGGGGGCCCCACCGGGGCCACTGTCACCATCGTCACCATCACCATCGTCACCGCCACAGGTGGAGGTGCCCAGGGGCGACCTCGCGGGGACGAGGGCATGGGGGAGGTGGGTGGTCCAGGGGTCTGGGGGGTCCTACCTTGGGAAAAGCCAGGATCCCCTCAGACAGCCAGCCCCTGACTCCTGGGCAGCCACACCAGTGAGCCCCAGACCCCCCCATTGTCCTGTCAGTGAGCCCAAGACCCCCAAACAACCTCGCAGAAGAGTCCTGGGCCCCCCCAGAAGCCTCCCCGTTGATCCCAGAGATTCCTGCCATTGAACCCTGGACACCCACATTGTTCCCCCAGTGAGCCTTGCAGTCTCACGTGGTCTCCTAGGAGAGTCCCAGACCCCCGGACAACCTTCCCACTGACCTCCAGAGACTCACATGGCCCTGGCACTGAGCCCCAGACCCCTACAATGTCCCCCCCAATGAGCTCAAGGCCCTCAGGAAACCTCCTCGGAGAGCACTCTGGACCCCCATACGACCTCTCTGTACGGCTCTGGACCCCCATATTGTCACTCCAATGAGCCCCAGGCCCCCACATGGCCTCCCAGGAGTGTCTCAGACCCCCATGGAGACCCCTCAGCCAGCTCTGACTGGCAGCCTCCACAGGCAGCCTCCACAGGGAGCCCCAAATCCCTCAAGCCACTTTCCAGGAGCACTCTGGACCCCCCTTGTGCACAGGGGTCCGGCCTGGAGCGGGGGCTCCGTGCAGTAAAGTCCTGGCTGAGCCCTCCCTGCTTTGCTTTTCAAATCAGCCGGGGAACGAAGAAACAACAACAATAAAAAAGGGGCGGCTGAGCCGCCGCGGGCCCGCGGTGACGAACGCGGTGACTCAGGCCCCGCTGCCACCACAGGTACTAATTAGACTCGCCCCACCCGCCGAGCCGCCCCATCACAGCCGGACCGGGGACACCGCGTCCCCCCGGCCCGCCGTGCTCGGGAGCAGCTCCCGGGACGCCCCCGCCGCTGTCCCGCAGCCCGCTGAGCGAGCCGCCCGTTCCCGAGCAGAGCTGTGGCCCTTCTGAGCCCCTGCTCGGGGACGCGGCGGCTCCGGGTCACCGCCCGGCCGCTTTGGGGTGAGCTCTGCGGCCAGCCCCGGCTCAGCGCTGGGCGTCAGCGCTCCGGCAGCGACAGCGCGTTCGGGCTGGGCCGCGTTTACAGCAGCCGGCGGTGACACCGTGTGCGCTTCGGTCGGGGGTGAAAAGGGCGGCTGTCCCCGAGGAATGTGCCGCCGTCAGCAGGAGCCGGGGCAGGGGCGGGGTGGCAAGAGCTGCGGGCCAGCAGTTTGGGGTGACAGTCCCCTGACGGCCCCCCCAAATCCCCCGCGGTGGCACCGTCCCGATGTTCGGAGGACCGGCGTGGGGGTAACCCACCTCCCCAGCTCCGGGGTTTGTGGGAGCCCCCTTTTGCCCAGGGGGCCCCCTGAGCCTTTTGGGGTGCAGCACCCAGGAAAACCCCCGAAGCCCCCCCTCTTCTCCCACCGCGGCACCGCCCCACGGGCGCACCGAGTTTGGCAGAGCTCGGCGGGCGCTCCCAGCCCTCCGAGCCCGGATGAATCACGGGCTCCCCCCGCAGCGGGCGGAGGGGGCGGGTCGCTCCCTCTGCAAGCCAACACTTGCCCGCCGTCCCTGTGCCAGGATCCCGGGGGATCGGGGCCATCCCAGGAGCCCCCCAGCCCCGGGGGCTCCGGGGACACCCCTGAGCCCCTTGGCAGCCCCACTCTCCCCCAGCTCTGCCTCCCTCCCAAAACCCCGTTCCCCCAGCGTAACACTGCCCTGCAGCTGACAGATGGAAATTTGGGGGTCCCGGGGGATTCAAGGAACGCTTGGAGCCGGAATGGGCAGCGCTCCCCTCATCAAGAAGCTCGTTAATTGGGGAAGGGTTGGATAGGAGCGGGATACACCAGGGGGCTTAAAAACAGCAAATCAGCACAAAGAAAACATTTGAAGCAAAATCGAGGGATTCCCGAGGGGAGCCCATCACAGCTGGAGTGACACAGACACAGAGTTAAATAAACCCAGTCTGGGACCCCTAAAGCAGTCGCTGACCCCCCCCCCCCCCAGCCCGGAGGCACCTCTGTCACTCCCTCGCGGGGTGACAGAGCCACATTCCCGGGGAGCCCCGGCTCCCGGGAGCGCCGCGTCCTCTCCCGCCCCCCGAGCAGCGCCGAGCGCCCGTCCCCACGCCCGGGTGCCCAGGGCCGGCCGTGCCCGCCGGGGCCAGCGGCGTTGGGGCAGGGAGTGGCCGGCGTGGCCCCGCGCAGCCCGGACACGGCGCGCACGTGCCAGGAGCCACGCTGGGGACAGCGAGGCACGGGCAGGGAGGGAGACGCCGCCCGGGGCCAGAGCTGGCCGGGGCTGGGCAGCCACCAGACGCACGCGTTGGACCCCCGGACCCCCGGCACCAGGCGGGCCAGTGCACGGGGACAGGGTGCGGGTGACAGCGGCTCGCCCCAGGGACCCGCGGTGGGGACAGTCGCGCCGATGGCCGCGGCAGTGGCCCGCACGTACCTGGGTGGGTGGCCCCGGGGGGCCATTGTCCTGCAGCATCCTCGGGCGGGCAGGTGCAGCCCTGGGTGCTGCGGGTGCGGGTGGGCGCCGGCGTCTGCGGCGGGCGTGGGGCGCGCGGGCCCGCCCCGCACCTCGCCCAACCAGTCTCCTGGGGCCGGGGTTTTGCATGGAACCTCTCGCCTCCCCTCCGAGGCCGGGCTCTCGGGGCTCACCGGGGCTCCTCAAAATCGTCAGCGCGGCCAGGGGTCCGGGGGAGCCAGCCCCCCACAGCGGAGCCACGTCTCGGCCGCCTTCGTGATGCTGCAAAGAGTCCCCCGGGATCCCCACCGCCACCGTGGCCATGATCCAACGCGTCCTTCCCGCCACGTCCCCCTGAACACCCAGCTCGGGGCACCCATGGCTGCAACAGGGAGGGTTTGGGGGTGCCAGAAGGAGAAGATGGAGGGGAGGCAGAGCTTGGGGGGCACACACGTTTTTTGGGATGCAAGGGGCTCCCCCTGGTTCGCAGGGAGCGTGTTTGTGTGCGTAGGATGGAGCAGGAGCCCTTTGAAGCCAGATAAGCTGAGAGGGAGCGTTTGAAACGGGCCAAACCAGTTTGGGGGGGTCACCACTTAGCTCTTACCACCGCTAACCCAGGCCCCCCACCACACCCCACGCTCACTGGGGGATGCCAGGAGGGGACCCCCCGGCAAAGCCCAGCGCCGGGCAGGAGGTGCCGGGACCCTGCACACGGCCACTGCTGTCACGTGTGGCCCGTTCTCAGCCGGGGGTGTCAGGGGGTTTCTGTGCTCCCCCCCCAGCCTCCACAACCTCCCCCCCCCTCACACCCGTGGCTGGGGTAGCCCCTCGGTGAGGGAACTCCAGGCTGGAGTTCGCCTCTGCCGCCCCGGACAAGCCCCGACGCCTTCGCAGTGTCCCCGCGGGGCAGGGAGGGCCAGGGCTGATCCTCCAGGAGCGGGGACCTGCCCGCGCCCCGCTGTCACCTGGGGCTCCGACGCCTGGCCCGGGAGAGGCTCCCTGTGGCTCCTGCAGTCCCCGTGATCCCTGTGTCATCCCGCGGCCACAGCTCAGCCACCGCGGCAGAAACAACCCCTCGGGCGTTGTGCTGCTGGCCCTGTCCCAAGCAGACACCATCAGCCGGCCCCAAACTGTCCCCAGCACCGGTGGGGATGGCACTGCTGGCACCAATCCCTCCCAGCACCAGCGGCAGCTCTGCGTTTGGCTGGGCCTGGTGCCCGCTCCGATGGTGGTGGCTTTTGGAGCTCTCCCGGCTGGGAGGCTGCTGGAAAAGCTGTGCCTAAGGCCAGGCTGGTTTTGGGATGGGACTGGTGGCCCGGGGGCCGTGGGGCCACCCGCTCTGCCCAGCCACAGACCAGCTCCCGGCGCAGCGGGCACAGCCCTCGCCCACAACAAAGCGCTTCCAAAGCGCTGCAAAAAACCAGGGAGCAGGGCAAGGAGAGGGGAGAAACAACTCCTGCCTGCCGGGACGGTCCCTCCCCAACAGAGCCTGGGGCCACAGGTACCGAATTTGGGACAAAAAGCCGCCAACTGTAGCTGTTTGCTGATGGCACTCAGGTGGCTGAGCCCCCCTCGTCCATCCTCACCTCAAACTCGGGATGCTCGGAGCGAGCCTGGGGGATGCAGACGGGGCACGAAACATTTGGAGGGAAACTGCGAGGCTGTTTCAGGGAGGAGCCCAGGGGATTTGGGGGACGGGGGGACCTGGCTGAGGAGCAGGTGCCCGTGGCAGGTGGGACAGGACACAACCCTCGAGACGCCACCACAGACAGACTCGGGTGAGGGGCAGCACCAGCACAGAGGGTGGGCAGGGACAAGTGTGCCAGGACATGCAGGAGCCCAGGGAACCCAGGCAGCCCTCCATGGAGCTGGGTGGAGCCCAGGAGTGGGGCGGAGGCTCAGCAAGCCCGGGCTCGTGGCCGGGCATCAAACAGGGTGCTGCCTCCTCCTCCTCCTCCTCCTCGCATGGAAACAGCACGGAAAGCTGCTGCCCACTCCCACCACAGAGAGGGGACCCTCGGGGACCGAGGCCAACGCAGTTCCCATGCCCTGCATCCCCACCCGCGTGTGGGGGTGACGGAGCGGAGGGAAATCCCAGCCAAGACATTGATTTTAATTTTTTAAGAATAAAAAAAAAAACCAAACCAAACAGACAAAAACTTCCTGAAAACAGCTTCCTACCTCATAATTTCACAGAAATTAGCTTGGAAACGTCATCTGCCCGTACCTGCTCCAGGCTCTGCCCCGTCCCCCCCCCAGCCCAGCCCGGCACGGGCAGCGCCAGCCTCGGGGCTCTGCCCCCCACCCAGAGCGTGTCCCGAGTGCAGGGCACAGCCAGACCCCCCCTTCCCTCCGTGGGTCCTGGAAGGGGAGCAGGAGGGCTTGGGCAGCTCCAGCTGCAAAGCGATCCTGGATGCCACAATTCCACCTCCGGTATCCCCAGCCTGGCACAGCCCCCCAGGACCCAGCACAGCCCCCGGGACCCACCGGCACTAAGGAGTTAATAAATTCATTGCTGACTAAGAAATAAGACCCTCGAGAAAAAAGCCACCACCCACCGTGGCCCTCCCCGCTCCCCCTTCCCCAGGCAGGGGGTGCTGGGTGCCCCCCGTGCCGGCACCGGGGCGCGGTGGCCGTGGTGGCGGGGCACAGGCGGGTGCTGGGGCTCGGTGGCTACAGGCCGGGCTTGGGCACTAGTCCTTGGAGGGCTTCTTGCTGCGGGCGTTCCACATGCCGCGCTTGGAGTGGTAGTAGTGGTAAAAGTTCCTGAGGCGCAAGCGCTCCACCTCCAGCCCGCTCTGGAGCACCCTGCGGACCGAGGGACACAGGGACGGGGCTCAGGGGATGGGGCTCAAGAAATGGATGGACAGAGGGACAGGGCTCCGGGTGGACGGACAGAAGGACACAGCCCTCCCAAAGGGAGGTTTTCCCCTTCACCACCCCAGCCCCCAGCCAGCTTGATGGATGTGCCCAAATCCACGTGGCCGACCCTGCTCCTGGGGGTTCAGGGGCTGCAGGACCCCCAGGCTCACCTGTCCAGCAGCTCCCAGTCCTCCCCGCCCCAGCGGTCCCGGAACTCCTCCGTGTTCATCCCTCCCACGCGGTCAAAGTCCGACTTGTAGATGCCGAAGAGGCCGAAGCCGTTCACCTCCCAGTAGCCTGGGGGGGAACAATGAGGTGAGGGGTGGGGGGACCCCCAAATGCCCATCTCATCATCCCCTCCGTGCTCTCCCCACCACCTGGGAGCCACGGGGATTCCCCATCCCAACCCCTCTTGCCACCACGAGTCCGTCCCCACCTGCGCCACCTCCTGCGGAGGTGCACCAGGGCATGGCCCGGTTTTGGGGTGCTCCCGGCCGGACAGGGGTCCCTGCTCACCGTTGGGCTCCCGGGGGGAGCTGCCGCAGCTCAGCCTCATGACGATGGGAGCGTAGGCCAGCTTGCCCTCCACGCAGTGCTTCCGGATGCTGTCCAGGATGTTGGCAGGGAAATGGATGTGCAGGTCGCACAGGAACACGATGCTGTGCTCGTCCTGGGAGGGGATGGGCACGGGTCAGGGGGATCAGAGAGGAACAGCCCCGGGGAGAGGAGCCACGGCCAGAGCTGGTCCCTGTCCCCGCTCACCTCCACCATGTCCACGCCAGCCTGGAGCCCGGCCGAGCGCTCGAAATTCCCCGTGCGCCGCAGGTACTGGAACCTGGGAGAGAGGACAGGGCAGGTAGCGCTGGGGACAGGCAGGGACACAGCCAGGAGGGGGACAGGAGCCACTGGCATGGAGAAAGAACCTTCCCAGGAAGGCCCAGGTGCTACAGCTCAAGCTGAGGCTCCCCCTGTGCAGTCACAAGTTTCTGCACCCCCAAATCCACATGGAAAAGTAGTTTAAATGCCCAAAAATGAGGAAGAGGAGGAGGAGGAGGGAAGGGGCAGCGAGGCAGGCACTGAGCAGGCGGGCAAGGAGCAGCAGGCTGTGTGAGCAGCTGTCCCACCACGGGGAGCCCCCCAGACCCCCGAGGCTGCAGGCTGGGAGTTACCGGGGCAGGCGGGCGTCCCGCAGGGCCTTCTCCACATCCATGTCCTCGCTGTCAAAATCCACCAGGATGACATTGAAGTTGGCGTCCCTCGTGGCCCCGTAGAGGCCGGCCATGTCCGAGATGAACTGCTGCACCCAGCGGGCCTGGTTCTTCACTGCCGGAGACACGGCCCTCAGGCTCACGTGGGGCACCCACAGCACCCCCTCCCAGCCAAGCCAGCCCCTCCTGAGGCGAGCTGACACCCTCATCATGCTGGGGGAGCCAAGGGGCTGCCTTCCTCCCGCGGGAGGATGCTGAGGGAGCAGCACAGAGCCCGGGGAGCCGTGTCCTCGCCGTCACCTACCTGGCACCACGAAGTGCACCATGACGTCCTGCCTCCAGCTGAGCCGCAGGGGCCGGCACAGGACGGATTTCCCATAGAGGACGCTCCAGGCACTGGGCTGGGGCTCGGTGGCCCCCAGGGCCAGCCCGTCGGGGTTGGCCTCGGCGCTGTCGTCCTGCTTGCCCTGGTGCAGGAGGACGTAGACATACTCGGAGAGCCGCACCGTGCGCTGGCCACGCTCCGCCAGCTCCAGCTCCAGCAGGTACCGGTTCCCCCGCGCCGTGTCCCGCCGCTTCTCCACGTTGATGATCCTCAGGAGGGTGTAGATCCTATAGGGAAAAGGGAAGCCTTGAAGTCACCGCCACCACGAGGCTCTGCTTCCCACGATCCAGGACCCGGCCCCTGAACTCCCGCCGCCATCCCGCTCCCTCCGCACCCTCCGTTCTTCTCGTTGAGCCTCTCCATGTACTGGGCCACCACATCCACCACCTCGCTCTCGCCCAGCTGCAGGTTTCCCGACACGTTGCAGCGCAGGTCGTTCCAGTCGGAGCGCAGCAGCTCGAAGTCCACGGAGCTGACGCTGAACGTCCGCTGCCAGTTGATGGAGTCCTCCAGCCAGCCCTGCTGCAGCTCCCCCGCCTCGTAGGAGTAGTCCGACACCTCCTCCTCCTCATCCTCCTCCTCCTCCTGCCCCTTCCCCTCCTCCTGCTGTGACGCCGTCGTTTCCGACACCTTCAGAAAGGACGTGGCCCGCGTCCCCTCAGAGCGCGTGGCCTCGGATGAGTTGTAGCCGGCAGTGGCTGCTGTCCTGCCCGGGGCAGGGGTCGTGTCCTCACGGCTGAAGAGCCCCTCGGTGCCCAGGGCGAGGAGGCCGGGCAGCCCCCGCTGCTTGGGCGGCCGCTCCCATCTCCTGCCGCTCTTCCGCCTGGCAGGGTCCCTCTCCTTGGAGATGTTGCTCAGGAGCCAGGGGCTCCGGCGGCCAGGGACGGCCCGGAGCTTGCTGGGGGCGACAGGATGCTTCTGCGGGGTCCTGGAGCGCAGGTGGACTCTCTTCACAGGCTTTGGGTACAGGAAGATGCCGGGGAAGGCCGGCTCCTGGGCTGGGGCTTTGTGCTTCCCGGGCTGCAGCCGGGTCACATAGACCTTCTCCTGGCTTTTCCGGGGCTTCTTGTCCTCGCTGGGAGCTGCCGGCCTGCTGGGACTCGGCGTTTTGGCTTTGCCACCAAAGATGGGCACGGAGAGGTGGGGCTGCAGGCCCAGGGCCGGGCCGTGCTTCGGAGACGCCGCCGCCGGCAGCCCCAGCTCATCCTCCTCGCCCTCGTCCTGGGGCAGCCAGTGGAGCGCCCGGCCTGGGCCCCGCTCCAACGCGGGATCCTGCTGGAGGGCAGGGGCTGGGCTGGACGTGCTCCACGTCCCCAGCTGCCCGGGGGTGCCCGCCTCGGCCCGCGCCCAGCCCCGCTGCCGGCGGAAGCTGTAATAGTCCAGGTCGTCCCCGTAATCCCCGGTGACCGGCGGGGCATCCTTCCCTTTGGCTCTGGGTGCCGGCCCCAAGCTCTGCTCCTTGGCCTCGGCAGGGGGGTCTGTGGGCTCAGGGCTGTCCACTCCTTCCTCCTCCTCCTCATCCTCCAGGAAGTCTAGTGAGCGAAGGCAGAGATTAATATCCTGAGGCCAAGACAAGGAGGCAGAGCCTGACGCCACCAGGAGAGGAGCCTGTTTGTGGCTGAGGTGAGGGAGCAGGGCTGGGGCACCAGAGGGTGCCCACCCAGGGATGCCCACCCAGGGCTGGCAGCTCCAGTTGCTGCCGCTTATCCCCACCTCAAATCTCGGCACCAATCCCACCTCGTCCAGGAGCAAACCCGACCTGCCAGCGCTTTGCCAAGCGGCAAACTGACCAGGGCATGCTCCAAACAGCCTCTGGTCCCCCAGGAGCACCCCCAGGCTCCATGGACATCCCCAGACTCCACACTGGGTCTGGTTCCTGCTGCCCACTGCCGAGGCCAACCCAGGAGATGCAGGAGGAAGAGCAAATCCCACTCCAGTGTCCTGCTTCCCACACCGCCCTGTGGTCACGCCAAGCAGGATGCTCGGAGGGGTGCTCTGAGGGATGCTGCTCTGCACAGCCCTGCCCTCCTGGAGCCTCTGGCACCGCTGGAGTCATCCCGCTGAGCCACAGCTCGGAGGGGATGAGCTGCCAGTGAGGCTGCCGGGAGCTCGGCCCTGTGCCCAGCGATGCTGGTGACTCACTGTCGGGGCCAAGGAAGAGAAACGCTCGCTGCCGCGGATCCTCCTCCTCCTCATCCATCTTCATGTACTTGTAGAACCCAAACCTGGGGATGGAGAGGGCAGCTGAGGGCCCGGGAGAAGGGAGGAGCAAGGGATGTGTGCGGGGAGGAGCACCCAGCTGCCAAGGGAGCCGGGGTTCCCAAATCCAGGAGCCCTGCCAGCACTCAAGCTGCTGCTGCGTGTCCAGGAGACGAGCAAAGAGCCAGCCTGGGTGGCCCTTCCGTGGGGGACAGGGACACGCGGCTGAGGACGCACCACCTCAGCGCTGTCCCAAAATCCCAGCCCCCAGTACCTACTTTTCCAGGTAGAGGGGGGACTCCCTGTAGAAGCACTTGTTCTCCGTCTCCATGTGAGTGAGGCGCGTGAAGTCATTGGGATACACGAACGAGAGGTAGACCTGGGGGGGGTGACGGTGCCGTGTCACCCCGAGCAGCTGGGGACCCGAGGCCACCACCAGCACCGAAGTGACCCCCGGCACCTCAAACACCCCACGGGGATTTAACCCCGAGCCGCTTGGGCCGAGCCTGGGAAGCTAAGCCCGACCCTCCAGCGAGGGACGCTTCCTCCTGGATTTTCCCCGGAGGGGAACATCCCCGCCCTGGGCTCCGCAGCGTCCCCATGGGAGCGTGGCCCTGTCCCCAGGGAGACACTTACGAACTGCAGGCCCTGGTAGCGGGCGATGGGGAAATCCTTCACCACGTAGGTGGGGCTGTAGGCACAGGGCACCAGCACGTTCTCCACGCGGGACGCCTCGATGGCAGGGGCTGTGGAGAAGCCCAAAGCGTCCCAACAGAGCCCAGCAGAGATGCCCCCACCCGAGAGACGGGCAGAGGGCGGCAGGGATGACCCAGGCGCCCACAGCAGCCTTTTTCCTCCCCAGATCCCATCAGGGATTGGCACGGAGCCATTCTGCTGGAACTTACTGAGGAAGAAGGTGTCCCTGGGGTCAGCCTTGAGCATGTCGGCCCCGTGCTCGTCCTGCTGGGCCTCCCAGAGGTGGCTCCCGCTGTGGCTGGCCAAGGTCTGCGGGATGTGCTCCACATGGTTCATCTTCAGGGACGACTCATCTGCGGGACAGGGCCGGGGCTGAACCCCCCGGCACGCCGGGAGCACCCTCCAAGGGGGCCTTTCCCAATCCCTCCAAGAGGGCTGGGAGCACTGTGGGTTCCTCCTGCTCCCAGGGAAGCAGATGTAGCCCTCCCAGCCATCCCGCAGACCCCGTGACTAATCAGCCTAACGATTATTGCGTGGACTAATGAGGGCGAGGGCACGGCTGATCCCAGCCAGGCCACCCTGCTCCGATTACTGCGGCCTCAAAAATGCTCAGGGAACGCTCAGGGCTTTAACTCCCAAGGACACGGGGATTAAACCCTGGGTGTCCTTCCTGCAGGTAGCTGCGACACGAGCTGGGGTGCCTCCTGCCCAGGGATGAGGGTGGCGTGTCACCCTTGGCCACCAGCCAGCCCCCAGGCTCCCACAGGAGGTCACCTCAGCCGTGCTCCCACGGCTGCTCCCTTCCCAGGAAGCCTTGCCTGCTGCAGAGCCACAGGGAAGCAGGATTCCCCCTTCCCGAGCCCCAAATCCTTCTGCTTGGGGCAGGGAAAGGCTTCCCAAATGTGTCCCTGCAGCTGGCTGGGGCTGGGCTGGAGCCCCTGGAAAAGTCCAGAGGAAGGGAGGAAGGATGGAAAGAAGGAAAGAAGGAGCTCTAGCTGCTGCTGGGATGGGCTCCCCAGGGGTGACATGGCTTTGCCTCGGGGTGCTGCTGGGTGTGAGGGAGCCGGGAAGCAGCAGGGAGGAGCGGGAAGAGCCGGCGCTGAGGGACAGGGATTTATCTGCACGTCATCCATCTCGTGGGCACCTGCATCAGCACCGCTGGCACCGCTCATCCCTCTTCCCCCCACGGATCCCGCCTGCTGCCTGCCCCCTCCTCCTTATCGACACCTTCCAGAGCAGGAATGATGACCGCTCCCGCTCCGTGCGGAGCGCCGGGCCAGCACCCATCCATCAAGCCCTTTCCTGCTGCCAGGGCAGGGGCAGGAAGCAGAAGATCTATAGATTTAATTAAACCTTGTGCCATCCATCCCCGCTCCCACGACAGCTCCTCATAACTCAGGGCCAGGCCCCGGAGCCAGCGGGGTCTTGGCAGCCAGGACGAGGCTGCGGCACCAGCAGAGCTGTGCTTCCTCCGTGGTGTGTTGCCTCCACATCCCACTTTCAGCAGCGCCTCAGCCCGCTCCCAGCATCAATCCTACCCACTGCAGCCCTTGCATCCCTCCCTACACCAGGCAGAAGCCCAGTGGCGGGGATTCAGAGGCTGACATCTCCCCCCATTTCCCAGGTTCTGCTCTCCTTCCCACCTCTCCCAGCACGTGCAGCCCCCGGAGAGCCCGCTGGCTGTGGCTGCAGGAGCAGCCTGGCCCTTACCTGTGTACAGGGAGATGTAGGAGGAGTCGATCACCTCAAACTTCAGGCTGGGGAGGAAAACTCGCCACTGGGAAAAAATAAAAGGAGATGGGGAATGAGCGGGTGAGAGGCAGGGGTGGGGATGCAGCTGCCCAACGCCGGCACCCCAGGATGGGTCCTCCCTGCCTGCAGCTCCCAGAAACTTCCCTGCAGAAGAGGAGCAAAGAGAGAGGGGTGATCCTGCCCCATTTCCTGCAGGGTTTGGGACTAGCAGGGATCCCCGCAGGGTCAGAGAGGGAAAGGCTCCTGTGGGTGGGACACAGGCTCATGCTGCTTCCCTCTGGGACTGCCACAAGTCCTGTGGCCAAAGGACTCCTTTCCTCACTCCAGTGCTTCATAAAGGAGAGTTTGCCTTAAGAGGGTCTCCAGAGCTGCCTGCCCTGATTGAACTCCAGCATTTTAAAAGCCAGTCTGGAGCCTTTGTCAGGACAAGCCCTTCCATGCCCCCGGGGCGAGGCACACCAGGGTCCTGCTTTTGTTGTGGATGCTGTTGTTGTCTCTCTCTGCACAGCCGAGAGGTTCCTCTGCACGGCTGAAAGGCTTCGCTCCCTCCTCCCTCCCTCCCTCCAGCAAAAACATCCCATCTCAGAAACATCTCCCCCGTCTCTTTGTTTTCCCCACTATTTGTTTTTGCCCGAAGAAACGCAGATCTTATCGGGATGGAGGGGATGGGGAGGAGGGAGGCAGCCAGCGAGGAAGGGGTGCTGCCGCTGCCGGCCTCCCTGGTGCTTTGCTGGCACCACTTTGACTCTGGTGATTAATGAGTTCTTGGGAGAAAGGAAACCTTTGCTAACGAGCCAACATCTTCCCCTCAGCCAGCCTGAGCCCCTGACACACGCTCGGGGCTTGGCCAGGGCTGCGCTGCCAAGGCAGGCAAGTTCAGATTCGAAACTCACGGTGGTTCCAAGGGGGGAAAAGAAGAAAACAGGGAATCGCTCCATCGCCTCGGCCACCTCTCTCCCACTGCTGGGATGCAGCCAGCAAGGTGGGACCTGCCTGCTCTGCGCTCTCCTTGCCCACGGGAGGGGGATGGCAGGGTCTTCGGCTGCCCAAAGACCGCCAGCAGGAAAGGAGAATTCCACGTGTCCCAGTGCTGGAATAACCAGGGAAACGGCGACCCTGACCTGTCCCCACTGGCAGCCACGGCAGGGGGAAACCGTGGCTTTGCTCCAGGATGAAGCCCTTTGACACGCGTGGGGAAAAGCCCTGGCACTGGCTCTGCAGTCCTGGGAGGAGCCTGGCCTGGGGTGGGGGGCACTGACTCACCCCAACCTCCACGTGGTCCGAGCCCCGGTCGTCCTGCTTGTGGAGCAGCTCGAAGTAGTAACGCCGGGAGGACAGGAGGCTGCAGGGGAGGGGACACAGCGGTCAGAGCCCAGGGCCAGCCTGGGAAAGCCTCCCTGCCCTGCCCACGGGTGGGCAATCCCTTCCTGGGGCAAAGAGGCCGGGAGCCGAGGAGGGTGTCTGCTCCCCCCCCGTCCCACCGCTGAGGGGTTTTGTGGGATGGGGCGGACACTGGGACATCCCCACCCCATCAGCTGCCCCGTCAAACCACAGATCTGAGGTCCAGCCCGGCCCCACGTGCCTTCTGGGAAGGGACCACGGCCCAGGGAGGTCAGAGCCAGCAGCTCCACGTCCCTGACTCCATGCCCACGGGATGATCCCCAAGGACGCACTCACCGCAGGGGCTTGGATACTTGGGAGCTGAACTTGGTGAACTCTCCCGGCGCCGTCCACTCGGTGCCCAGCTGGGAAGGAGGGAAGGAAGGAGGAGCATGAGAGCAGCAGGACACCAACCAAAGCCCACCAGCCTCCCATCAGAGGGATTAACCCCAAGAAAACCCAGGGATAAACATTACATCTCCTGGTCTGCGGCAGCTGCAACCCAGAGAGGACCAAGGGGGCTCCTCTGGAAGCCAAGCCAGGCGGGGCCAGGGGCAGGGATGGGAGCAGGCTGAAACAGCCTGGCATTCCCAAGGGAGCAGAGAAGCCACATGTGGATCCCACACAGGTCCTTCCCCCTGGAGCAGGGAAAGGAGGAGAGGTGACGCCATACCTTGCCCACGAAGGCAGCCAGCCGGGAGTTGGAGGGACTGTCATCGGAGCTGAGCCAGAACTCCGAGTTGTCATCCGATGCCACGGAAAACTGGAAATCCCCTGCGGAGAGCCACGGAGAGGGTCACCACGGAGGGACACAGGGAGCCTGGTGGCGAGGGCTCAGTCCCGGTGCCTCGTGGTGAGATGGGGAAACAGGGACGGGGCCACCCCTGACCCCACGTCACGGCTCTGTCCTGGATGGCATCAGGGCTTCGCCTCCCTTCAAAGCCACAGAGAAAAGTTCTAGGCTCCAGAAGGGCCCTCCCGCCAAGGAGCCAGGATTTGGGGACCGTCCCCAAGAGCCCTTCTGTCCTCCTGTGGCCAGGAAGGGGAAGGACACGGTGTCTGCACGTTGCCGCATGGGGAAAAAGGCCACGCCCCGTCACTCACCATCCTTGAAGGGATGGATGTAGCCAAAAATCCTCAGCCCGTAGTTCTTCCACTTGGGAGACACAGCCAGCTTCTTGACCGTGGTGCGGGTCTGCCGAGGAGACGGGCACGGATCACCTCCTCCGTGTTATCCCCATCACCACCCACCTCTCCTTCCGGCTGGGAATCACCTCCCCAAGCCAGACGCTGCCTGCCAGGGCCTAGAGGACCAGCGGAGACCCAGGGGGGGACGGGTGGAGCCTCCCGCCGACCCCTGAGCACCTGTCCCGGGACTCACGTGGGGAAAGAGCGGGAAGTGGAGGTTCTTCCTCAGGTGCCTCACGGCCCCGCCACACCAGTCCTCGAAGACGTGCAGGTTTGCCTTCCCTTTGTACTGCGAGGGAAGAGAGGGAGCTGAGTGGGGCTCCTCCTCCTCCATCCCCCCCAGGCTGCTCCCTGCCCACCCACCTGCTCGCTCCAGGGCAAGGCCTGCTTGGTCAGGTTGAGTTTGGGGCGGGTGCTGGCTCGGTTGGAACGCTGGCTTCTGGACAACCAGCCATCCACGTCCTGCCCGTCGTTCTGTGGAGGAACAGAGGGAGAGATGGGATGGGTGATGGGGGCCAGCACAGCCTGTGCTTGTGGGATGTCTCCCTGCATCTGGGGGGAGGCCCCGGCACAGGCTGCCCGGAAAAGCTGTGCCTGCCCCATCCCTGGAAAAGTTCAAGGCCAGGTTGGACAGGGCTTGGAGTAGCCTGGGGTAGAGGAAGATGCCCCTGCCCACAGAACTGGATGGCTTTAAAGTCCCTTCCAACCCACACCACTCCAGGATTCCATGATCTGAACACCTCATTTCGAGCGTTGCCAAACCAAGGCCAAAGATTTCACGGCTCACAGCAAAGGAAAGCAGGAGGAGGCACAAAAGTACTGGCAAGGTGGCGCAGGCAGCAGTTACAAAATGTTCCAGCTAAACTTGTTTCCCTTCCTCTGCCAAAACTTCTCCAAAACAGTGAGTTTTCTGTTCGTCCAAGATGTTCGGCCACTCTTGGGGGCTGCTGGAATTTTGGGCTCCCTCTCCAAAAGCACAGAGGTGATCTCTACGTCCTGAGCGGAGGAAGCGGGACGTCTCTCCACTCCCCCTCTTCCTTTAAAGGGGATTAGGTTAATCCCATTGCTTGTATCTCATCATGTAGAGGGATTAAGTAAGCATTCACCTGCCTCCAGCTCACTGATGGGTGACCAGGAAGAGCCAGGTACTTCTGGAGCCCCTCCAGAGCATCCCCCCTCTTCCTCAGCTTCCCTAGAGCATCATCCCCCTCCTCCTCGACCCCGCCCCGGGGCAGACACAGCTCTGTCACCACAGCACAGCCCAGGTGGATGCACAGTGCCAGGGAAATAATTAGCAATCTGCCTAAACAAACTCATTAGAGTCCCGGAGGAGGGAGCAGTGCCCTCGGAAGACCTCACGAGGGAGGGT